>NC_088896.1:11144037-11859037 GCF_037157495.1 Lathamus discolor | reverse complement strand
TGGGGGGGGGGACACGGGACACAGGCACGGGACAGCGCGGATCGGGGCCGGTGACACCGGGGACGGGCGGGGGGGGGAACCCGGGCGGTGCCGGGGCTCGGCCCCGCTGCTTCCTCCTGCCCAAACACGGCGGCCGCTGGGGCAGGGCCGGGGCGGCGGTGCCCGACGGTGCCCCCGCGGGACGGGGCGGGCCCCGGCAGCGCGTCCCGCCCGTATTAGGAGCGATGGGGCCGGTGGGTGCGGGAGGAGGAGGAGGAGGAGGAGGAGGAGGAGGAAGGCGCCGCGCCCCGCCCCGCCGCCCGTCGCCGCGGTGATGCGGTCACGCACACCCCCCCCCCGGTCCCGTCCCCTCCCGTCGTCACGGTGACGGCCGGACGGGAGTTGGCGCGGGGAGCGGTGACGGGAGGGGTACCCGGTACCCCGCACCCCGGATCCCCCCCCGATCCCTGGGTTTGGGGCTGGGACCCCCCCCCCCCGGCATCCCCCATCCCTGGGGAACGGT
Source organism: Lathamus discolor (assembly GCF_037157495.1). Classification (NCBI taxonomy): domain Eukaryota; kingdom Metazoa; phylum Chordata; class Aves; order Psittaciformes; family Psittacidae; genus Lathamus; species Lathamus discolor. Next base: position 11,858,535 of record NC_088896.1, on the reverse strand, counting down.
GCTGGATGGAGCCGGGTGGGGGCATCCTCGTGATGCTCGCACGGGGGGGGCCGTCGTGAGCATGTGGGGTCTCAAAGCCCCCCCCCCCCAAAGCTGGGGGCAATGCAAAGGGGGGTCCGGGGGTCCCCAGCTCAAGGGACAGGCTGTGGTTGTGGGGCAGGGCCCAAACGGGCCCCTCCAAAGGGAACTTGGCCCCCATGGGGGGGGACTGGGGGGGCCAACACCTACAAATGCAGCTCCTGGAGGCTCAGTGCTGATGGGCACCCACCGAGACCCAGCGCTGCCAGACCCCACAGCCCCCCACAGCCCCCCAAGCCCCTCCGCAGGACCCTGACCCACTTACCCCCCCATCCCGAAAGCTGACCCGTATCCGTTTCGCTGGGGGTCAGTTACACCGCGCCGGGCTCGGGTATCGCCGCGGCCGGGGGGGCTGAGGGAGGCTCGGCCATGAAATAGTGATGAGGTACCCGATCCCCGGGGCTGCTGCGGAACAATAACCGGGGCTGCGCTGACACCGGAGCCATCGCTGCGGCACAACGGCATCGCCGCGGCCGGGGATGGGAGGGGGGTCTGGGCGCTTTGGGCTGGCCAAAGCCTGTCCTTAGGTGCCTGCGGTGGAGCGTGGTCAAAGCTGGGGCTGGGCTGAGGGCAAGGCGCGGTGGGGACTGTCCCCTCCTGTCCCCTCAGGCAGCCCCCGCACCACTGCCATGAGCTTCTCCCAGTCTCAGCCCTGCGGTCCCCACCATCACCCCAGTGGCTGTTGGAGGTGGGGGGAGAAGCAGCCATGACCCCGATGCAGAGCCCCGGGAGGGATTTGGTGCTGACAGGACAGATGGAGGCCGAGGGCCCCAAAGCAGGATAAAAGGTTTAAACTAATCAAAATGCCTGGCTAATTGGTAAAGGCGCTTATGGGCAGGGCGGGAGGCGGCGCGGCTGGAGGTGACCGCTGCTCAATCAGAGGGGCCGGTAACCTTAACCCGCCGGGAACGGATAGGCCGGATCGGGTTCCCGCACCAGTTTTCCACCCGCGGCTCCGTGGCAGCAGAGGGGACGGACGGTGGCCGGGGGCTGCCGCGGTGGCCGGTTCCGGCAGCCCCGGCGCTCGCCGCAACCTGGCCGGGCTTTACAGCCCTCCAGCGGCCCATTAACCGGCAGCGGGGCAGCGCAGCCGCCCCCAGGGCTCGGCAGGGCCGGGGACGCCCCCGCTGCCCCCCCTGCGCCCGCAGAAGATGCCAACGAATGGGATCCACCAGGTCCTGAAGATCCAGTTCGGGCTGATCAACTGCGAGAGCCGGTACCTGACGGCGGAGAGCTTCGGCTACAAGGTGAACGCCTCGGCGCCCAGCCTGAAGCGCAAACAGATCTGGACGCTGGAGCAGGATGAGGCCGACAGCTCCGTCGTCTTCCTCAAGAGCCACTTGGGCCGGTACCTGGGCGCTGACAAGGACGGGAAGGTGCGGTGCGAGGCCGAGCAGCCGGGCCGGGACGAGCGCTTCAGCATCATCACGCAGTCGGACGGGCGCTGGGCGCTGCAGTCGGCCCCGCACCGGCGCTTCTTCGGCGGCCGCCAGGACCGCCTGTCCTGCTTCGCTCCCAGCGTGACGGAGGGCGAGCTCTGGACCGTGCACTTGGCCATGCACCCCCAGGCCAACCTGCTCAGCGTGAGCCGCCGCCGCTACGCGCACCTCAGCGCCCACGAAGACGAGATCGCCACCGACAGCAACCTGCCCTGGGGGGTGGACGCGCTCATCACGCTCTGCTTCCAGGACAACAAGTACAGCCTGCGCACGGCCGACGAGCGCTACCTGCGCTGCGACGGGACCCTGGTGCCCGAGCCCGGCGCCCGCACCGGTTACACCCTCGAGTTCAAGGCGGGCAAGCTGGCGTTCAAGGACTGCGACGGCAAATACCTGGCTCCTACCGGGCCCACCGGCACCCTCAGGTCCGGGCGCAGCTCCAAGCCGGGCAAGGATGAACTCTTCGACCTGGAGGAGAGCCACCCGCAGGTGGTGTTCACCGCGGCCAACGGCAGATTCGTCTCCATCCGGCAGGGTAAGCGCTGCCGGCCCCACGGGACCCCCAGGGAGCGGCTCCCCCCCCTTGGAAGCCCGCTATGGGACGGGACCCTGCAATAACCACCCCATAGCGCAGCCCCGGCCTGGGGAGTCCCTGCGGGCACAGTCAGGGGCGGAGGCTGCCTTGTCCCAAGCTGCTCCCCAGGGATATGGGGGACCCCAGCGCTGCTGCTGCTGCTGCTCTGGGCAGGCTGCAGCTGAGGGCTGCAGGGGGGGCCTGGGGGGCTGTGGCCAGAGCAGAAATGGGGCTGTGCAGGGCTCCATAGGTGTGTGTGGGGGGTGTGCACGCAGGGCTCCACGGGTGTGTATAGGTCTGCTTAGGGGTGTGTATAGGTCTGCATAGGGGGGTGTGTATAGGTCTGCTTAGGGGGGTGTGTATAGGTCTGCTTAGGGGGGTGTGTATAGGTCTGCTTAGGGGGATGTGTATAGGTCTGCTTAGGGGGATGTGTATAGGTCTGCTTAGGGGGATGTGTATAGGTTTGCATAGGGGGGTGTGTATAGGTCTGCTTAGGGGGGTGTGTATAGGTCTGCTTAGGGGGATGTGTATAGGTCTGCTTAGGGGGATGTGTATAGGTCTGCATAGGGGGGTGTGTATAGGTCTGCTTAGGGGGGTGTGTATAGGTCTGCTTAGGGGGGTGTGTATAGGTCTGCATAGGGGTGTTTGCGCGCAGAGCTCCATGTGTGGGTTTAGGGGTGTGTGTGGGTGCCCAGGGCTCTGTGGGTGCGCATGGGGGGGGGTGCACATGTGCGTACAGCGGGTGAGGGGGGCTGCACACGATGCCTGGGGGCTCATGCACCTGCGTGTGCAGCCCATACGTGTTCATGCGTGGCCGTTGGGGCGGCGTGCGCGGCTCTGCGCAGCCCATGCACGCGTGTGCAGGGCTCATCCCGGCCTGGTGCATGGGTGTTTGTGTGCGCACACGCGTGCAGGGCTCTGCTCAGTGCCACGGAGGCGCGTGCGTGTGCTCGCACACGCCCCGACACGCGTGTCCTGGCATGGGGCCGTTTGGCACCCGGGGCGGGCAGCAGGAGGGGCTGAGCAGAACCATGCCCATGGGCAGACCCCACACCATGGGGTGCCTGGCACTGGCCACGGTTGCACCACGGCCTCTGGAGCCCATGGAGGTCCCCCCCCATGGCTGGGCCGTGCCCCCGGCTGCCCCGGCACCGCGCTGCCCCTGTGCCAAGCAGCTTAGGGCCGGGTGGCAGCGGCGGGCAGGCTATAAATAGGGAATTGTGCGGCGCGGCGCTGGGCAGATGGACCCGCGGCAATCAGCTTACCCAGCCCAATTAGCGCGGTTGTTCAGGGAGGGATTTACCAGCGAGGGGGAACGTGGCCGGAGCGTGGCCGGTGCCAACGTCCCCTCCTGCCCGCAGGCATCAACGTGTCGGCAAACCAGGACGAGGAGCTGAACCACGAGACCTTCCAGCTCCAGATCGACCGCGACACCAACAAGTGCAGCCTGCACACCAACACCGGCAGCTACTGGACCCTCGTGGCGCACGGGGGCATCCAGGCTGTGGCCACCGAAGTGTGAGTGGTGCAAGGGGCTGGGGCTGGGGTGGGCACCGGGGATCCCGGCTCACGCTCCCCCTTCACCAGCGCTGCCAACACCATGTTCGACATCGAGTGGCGCGGGCGGCGCGTGGCCCTGCGCGCCAGCAACGGCCGCTACGTCTGCACCAAGAGGAACGGGCAGCTCGCGGCTGTCAGCGATGCCGTGGGTAAGTGCCGGGGGGCGGTTTTGGGGGGGGGGGTCCCCGGTGTCGGTTCCCCCACCCCGGGGTGCTCATGGCCGGGCTCCCGCGCAGGGGAGGACGAGGAGTTCACGCTGAAGCTGATCAACCGGCCCATGCTGGTGCTGCGGGGCGAGCACGGCTTCGTCTGCTACCACCGCGGCTCCAACCTGCTCGACTCCAACCGCTCCGTCTACGACGTCTTCCACATCAGCTTCAGCGACGGCGCCTACCAGATCCGAGGTGGGTGATGGGTACGATGCTACTGGGGTCGGGGTGGGGGGGGGGGTACCATGGGCCCTGCCAGACCCCACCAACAGCCCCGGGGGCCTCCCGCAGGCCAGGGGGGCAAGTTCTGGTACGTGGCGAGCAGCGGGGCCGTGTGCAGCGACGGGGACCTCTCCGAGGATTTCTTCTTCGAGTTCCGGGAGCGGGGCCGCGTCGCCATCAAAGCGAAGAACGGGCGGTACCTGCGCGGGGACCCCGCCGGCTCCCTGCGCGCCGACAGCGACTCCGTGCTGCGCGCCACGCTCTGGGAGTACTGAGCCACGGCGGGGCTGCACCGGCACCGGCACTGCCACCGGCACCATCCGTGGCACCTCTGCCCCCGGTCCCCCTCGGCTCGTGGCATTAAAGCCAGTTTGGATCGCACCAGGGCAGCGCCTCGCCTTCCTGCCTGCAGCACCCAGGATCCCGTCCGCATCCCTGTCCCCAACCTGGGGCCTTAAACCCCAAGACTGAGTCCTGACACCCCAGGGAAAGGGCTGATCCTGCTGTCACATCCCACCCCTGCCACTGCTCTAGGGCAGGGGGACACTCGGGCTGCTGCAGGCAGAGCTGCCAGGCTTGGGGGGCACAGGGCTGGGGGTCCCACGCGGCAGCTGGGGCTGGGGGCTCAGCCTCACAAACCCACTGCCAGCAGCATCACGGGGAGCTGCATGGGGAACCAGGGCATGGAGGGACTGGGATGCCCAGGGCCCCTCTGCCGGGCCTGGGGAGCAGGAGGGGACAGCAGTGGCTGCACCCCGGGGAGCTGGCAGGGCCCCGCTTGAGGCGGAAAGGAAAGAGACGGGCACTGGTGAGCGGCACGATCCATTTCATGGCAGACGACAGAGTTACAGACACTGGAGCGGGGCGGGGAAGGACCGGGCCAAACCCCGCGGCCCCGCCACGGACACACGGGATCCTTTATAGAAACTACGGGGGAGCGGAAACCCCCCTCCCCTGCCCAGCAGAAAACGGGGCTCCCCCGGGGCGGGCGCCCGCTGGGCACCCTGGCACAGCACCCTGTTTGTCCTGATCCTGAAAGGCAAGGCGGGCCGGGGGCACAGCCCGCAGCCAGCGCGGCACGGCCGGGAGAGCACTACAACTACCACGGCTAGAACGATCCACGAGACACCACAGCCCCGGAGCTGCCCGCGGGCCGGCAGGGCCGGGCTGGGGCCAGCCCAGGAGCCCCCTGCGCTGCCGCCGGAGCCCCGCGACCCTCCGGTGCTGCCAACACGACCACGAAACACACACACACACACACACACGCGCGCGCGCGTCCCCATAACCGGGTCACCGCCGCGGCCGCCCGGGGCCTCACCGCACCCCCGGGCCCGCTCCTCCTCCGGTGGGGGTCCCTCCTCGCCGCTGTCCCATGGGCACCCGCCCCGGCCGGCGGGGCTCGGGCTCACCCCGCTGCTCAGAGCAGAACAAGGCTGGGGTTCCGCAGCTGCCGGTAGATCTGGAGGAGCTTCTCTGCCATGGCGGCTCCCTCCTCGCCGTGGGGTGACTGCTCCCGTAGGGTCTGCGCCTCCTTCAGCAGCGTCTGCGCAAAGATGGAGCTTGAGACGGGCGCTGGTTTGGGGCTCCCCGGGGCGTGCACCCCACGGGGAGGGCGCCGCGCCACAGCAGTGCCCGGTGGTCCGGCTCACCTCGTGGTTGGCCTGGATCTGGCGCAGGTACTGCATGCGGAGGTCAGGGGCCCCCGAGCCCTGCGCTGCCTGCTCCAGCACCAGCGCCTGTGGAACGGGGAGCTCTGAGCACCCAGCGCAGGGAGCCCCGGCTCCGGGCCCGAGGCAAGGCTCCACTTGGCAGCCGCGCTCGCCCCAGGCCTGGCACCGCGCTGTGCCGGCGCTGAGGCGCCTCCGGGACAGCTGCCAGCCCCCGCTGCTCAGCTCGGCTGCCAAGCTGACCGGGGTTATTCCCAGGGCAGGCAGACGGCATTCCCGGCGTTCCTGGGCTCGGGAAGGGAATGGGGTTCACCATGGTCCCACTCCCCAGCCCTGCCAAAAGCCAGGCCCGGCTGCCACACGATGGTGCCAGAGAAACCTCCCTGAGCACCCGGCTGCAGGCTTTGGCCTCGGGGCTTTGGTGTCTTCGGGGTCCCCCCCCCCGCTCCCCAGGGCCACGTCGGCAGGGACCGAGCGTACCTGGATGCGCCGGATCACGGCGTGGTGCATCCTGCACATGTCGGCCAAGGACGGGCTCTCCACCAGGATCTCCACAGCCTGGATGGGCCCCGCGGGGCTGAGGTCGTTCATGGACACCTGGGACAGCGAGAACATCCTCACCACCACCACCGCCACACAGCGCAGGGGGGGAGGGCATGCAGGACCCCCCCCCATGGCACAGCGGTCCCCAAGAGGCTCTTCTCCCCCATCCCTACCCCCTGCAACCCATTTCCTCTCCAGCCTGGAACAGGCAAATGCAGCAGAGACGCTGCCAGCCCAGCTGGGCACATCAGAGCCCTTGTCCAGCCCCTCTGAGGGGTGTTTGCCCCCAGCCCAGCCCTGGTGCCCATCAGGCTCCAGATGAGCCCTCGCCTGCTCCCTCAGCCAAGGCAGAGCCGGTACAGCAGCCGGGAGAGCAAAGGGTCTCCCAGGTGGTCAACGGACGCCCATTCCTGGCAAGACACCGGCTGCCACCCCGGCAGATTTAACCCCTCAGGCTCAGCCCAGGCAGAATTAACACTGCCACTGATCGCAGTGGTGGTATTGGGGCTCTCAGGTGTGAACCAACCCAAGCCAGGCCATGGCCCGTGCCAGGCCCCTCATCATGGGGTCCACCAGGAAAGCTGGGCAGTTTGTGCTTTCCCTCTGTGCTGAGAGGGGGGGATTCTGACATCTCAGAGGGGCTGGGCAGGGGGTGGTCAGCAGCAGGGGCCACGCTGCTCCAGTGGAAAGCCCATTGCCAAGAACACCCACAGGGATCCTATGGGCCAGCAAAGGGACATTGGGTGGGGAGGTGGCACATGCCAGCAGCCCACTGCCCTGCCTAGCAGGGAAATGGGAATACTGGGGGGACACAAACCCACCTAGAGAGGAAGGGAAGCGGCCACCGCCTTTGGGAAGTCTAGGACTGGGAGAAGAGGACCCCCTTGAACCCCCCCCACCCCAGCCCCAGCGCACAGCAGGCGGCAGACCCCCAGCGTGGGGTCGGGATGTCAAGGCCATCATCACCCAGCTCCTGGCACGAGCGGGGGGCTGCGGGACGGAGCTGCTGGGATAGGGAGCTCCTCTGGGGCTGACCCATTGCTTGCCTCTCGCACGAGCAGCTGCACCTCTCCTCCGTCCGGAGCCGCGCCGCGCACCGAGGTCACGGTCCCGCTGCTCAGCGCCTCGGCCCCGGCGTTCTCTGCCAGCAGCCAGCGCAGCGTGGCACAGCTCAGGGGCACCTCTGCGGACACAGGGCAGAAAGAGGAGCTCGTTACAGGGCTGATGCAGTGCCCCAGGAGATACCCCCTGCTCTGGCTGCCCCATCCCTGGCAGTGCTCAAGGCCAGGTTGGACACAGGGGCTTGGAGCAAGCTGCTCCAGTGGAAGGGGTCCCTGCCCGGGGCAGGGGTTGGAGCTGGAGGAGCTTTAAGGTCCCTTCCAACCCAAACCATTCTCTCATTCTACGGTTTCTCCCTTTTCCTCTGAGTAAAAGGGTAAGAAAAGCATTTACCCATCTGATAAATGGGGGTTGGCTCAGAGGTGTTTTCAAGGCAGCTGGGATGGGAGCAACTCTGCCCCAGGTCATTCCTGGCAGCTCCCGGGATGCTCCTCCCCAGGAACCCACCTGAGTCAGAGGCTTTCAGCGCGGTTTTCAGCAGCTCCGAGGACACCCTGATGGACGCTGCCGACGGGGGCAGGTTCCCCTCTCCCGGGGCGGGCGGCTGCTCCTCATCCTTCCCTGCCTTGGGCTCAGTCTGCTCCCGGGACACTTTGAAGAAGGTCTCCACGGGGTCTGGGGGTGCAGGGGCCAGCGGGGAGGGGTCCGTCCCGGGGGGGCTGCTCTTAAAACGCAGGCACTGGAGCATGTCAATGGTGCATTCGCTGAGGGGCAGGCAGATCCCCTCTCTGTCCGGGGAGAGCAGGGGCGAGTCGTCGGGCAGGAAATCATCCAGGGCCTCGGAGGAGTCGGAGCCACTGCCCAAAATATCCCGTAAACTGTAGTAGAGGGCACAGGAGATGGTCAGAGGCAGGTCCAGCTTGGCGTCGGCAGCAGAGCCGAGGGGCAGCGTCAGCTCCCTCTTGTTGCCAGGGAGGAGCTGGTCGATCGGGAAGGTGAAGGTGGTGGCTGCGTCCGCAGACTCCTCCTCTAAGGCACAGGGGCTGGCCAGGAGCTGAACGCAGAGGGTCCAGCCCTCCTCCAGGCTGTACTCGCTGCAGTTCTCCAGCAGGCAGGAGATGGTGACGGTGTCTCGGAGCAGGAGGCAGCTCCAGTTGGCAGTGACAGTGCAAGCAATGGGCTTCTGGCCTTCTTGGCTGGACAGCAAAGCCGCGCTCACGTTCATCACCTGGTTCAGGCTGGCCAGGGCTCGGTTCTTTTGGTCCACTGCTTTCTTCAGGAAGGAAACTCTGCAAGGACAAAGTGTCAGAGCTGAAACAGGAGGAGGGATGAGAACAAGGACACTGGGTCAGCGACGGGAGCACGGCAGGGGTTGGTGACGAAGGGCGCTGTGCCGCCGCACAGACGAGCTCAGCAGCCCCAGCACCCTGATCCACCCAGGAGCTCCCTGTCTCCTTCCCCATAGATCCAGGGTGCTCTGCCCGTGAGCCCCCAGGAGCGGAGCTGACCGAGGAGCAGCTCCATCCAGCCAGACCCCGGGAATGCCGCTGCCAAGGGGGAGCTCGGTGCCTCCCTCCTGGTGCAGATGGTCGCGGGGGCCCGCGCCTGCCCTGCCTGTCCCCGCCGGCTTGGCAAGCGCCGGGGCGTCTGGCAGCGCCTGGCACGCTGCCTCTGCCACCTTCTGTTGCTGAGGCTGTAAATACCAGCCTGCCCGCTGCGCCCGGGGAGGGGGGGCCCTCAAACGCTGCTTTTATCCTGTCCTGTGCTCCGAAAGGGAACCTTGGAGCAGGCACGGGCACAGCTCATGGCTGAGGCACAAAACCTTGGTGCCCGTAAACCCAGCCTCTCGCAGAGCCCTTTACCTCTCCGAGGTGTTGCCGATCCCAGACAGAAGCTCCTTAATCCTCCGGCCAATCTCGGCGGGTGTCAGCTCCACGTCAGGTTCCTCGGGGCTGCATAAGCCACAGGACATGAGGCGGCCTTTGGCAGACAGGGCCAACAGCTCGGATTCACCTACAGGCAGAGATGGGGCAGGTCAGGCAACCAGGGAGGGATGTGAGGGGTCAGGAAGGCAGCCAGGGCTTCCCTGGTGGCTGGAGGGGACGCAGGGGAATGGGGGAGCACGGGATAGCACTGCCTGCCCCAAGGTATCACCTCCATCTGCAGCGGGGTACAACAGAGACAGGACACGGACCACAGCAGCACCCCTGCCCACCTCACACACAGACCCACGGAGGGAAATGCCCCCCCTCATCCCTGTCCTGTCCCCCACAGCCCCGCCGCCCCAGCCATGCTTCCCAGAGCTGCCCGCCCCCAAGCCAAGGCCAGCAGGAGCTGGGGGGGCCGCAGCACGCCGGGAGCCAGCGCTGCCATGCAGGGTCCCCAGCAGCGAGCCACATGCAGCTCTGCAGGCAGCGAGTGGGGCCGGGCGCGGGCAGGGCTGCCTGCCTTGCTCTCACCTGGGTGACCCAGGAGCCTCTCCTCACTCCCCTGCCTGCTCTGACCCTGCTTGTGCTACCCCGTGCAGGGGGCTCAGTGTGGTTACAAGATGCTTTCCCCCTCTCTAGGCACTCCGCTCCCAAAGCAGAGGCTGAGGGCGAGACTGCGCCTTGCTGCAGGCCCAGGCTGGGGCAGGCACCGCACGCTGCCCTCGCTGGGGCTGGAGGGACGATCAGCACCCACAGCTATGGGGCTGGGGAGCACAGTGCAGGCTCTGAGCCCCGGGTGCAGGCAGCAGCACGGCTGAGCCCCCCTTTTCCAGAGCGAGCCTTATCCCAGCTCGCTGCAGGGAGCACGAGGGGACAGGCAGGGCCGGTGCCAGCACCGCGACGCTGAGCAGAGAGGGAAGAGCCGGAGCTGGCAGCAGGCCCCGCGCTGGTCCCGAGTCGCCAAGCTCAACACAGAAAGGACTTACAAAAACGAGGGGAGTCAACAAGAACGGGCGGAGGACGGAGCCCAATGAGGACCATGAGAGGAGGGGTGGAGACGCACGGGCCGGCATAGGCGGCTCTCCTGCCCCGCTCCACCCCACGCCCCAGCGCACGCCCCGCTGCCAGCAGTACCTTCTGACGCCCGAGAAGACAAGGAAAGAGCCACAACGCTACAGATACTTAAACTGGCCGGAGAGAGGACGGGGGGCAGGACGCCGGTGCTGCTCTCCGCGTCCTCGGCGTCGGAGGAGTCGCCCACCCAGTCCAGGTCGACGGCGGAGATGTCCGAGTGGGTGCTGTAGTACATGCGGCTGCCGCTGCCGCAGGCGGCGCACAGGATGGGCCCGCGCAGGCAGTACTCCCTGAGCTCCGGCACCGTGGCCTCCTCCCTCTGATCCGCCTTCACGGCCACCATCTTCCCATAGTGCCCCACGGCCACCACGCAGTCACAGCCAGCGTCTCCAAAGAGCTGCTCGTCCTCGGCGTCTTCCGCCGCCCTCCGCTCCGTTCTCAAGGCCCCGATGAAGACGATGGGCTCTTCCAAGTGATGGAGGATCTTCACCGGAGGGTCTTGGTTGGAAACGTCGTGGCAGCCGTCAACGGGAGGCGAGGAGCTGAGGGCTTTCAGCGGCACGGAGCAGAGCTGTCCATCCGGGAAGCCGCACAGGATCATCGGAGACTCCAGCATGGCCACGTCGATCCCAAAGAGCAGGCTGAAGAGGGGCTCCTCCAGCACAAAGCCCCCCGAGCACCACAGCCCCTCCCCAGAGCCCAGGGTGCCTGGGGAGGACGCGCAGCACAGGACGGGCAGGAAGTGGGAGGGGGGCCCGTCGCCCTCGTCGCCGGGCGGGGGGCCGGGGCAGAAGCCCACCTCGCTGACCTGCCGGTACGGGGGGCTCTCCTGCTCGGGGCCCTGCAGCTCGTGCAGCTTCATCCACCACTTGCCGTGAGCCTGGGACAAGGTGATGACGAAGTTGTTGAGCAGAGTGAACATGCACAGGCTGGAATCTGGGAAGATGCAGGCGTCCGAATCCACAGGGAGAACGCCGGAAGGGCAATTGCTTTCTTGGCCGTCACCATCCGTCTGCTCCATTAACCTTCAAGCAAACAGGGAAGAGCTCGCAGCCAAGCCGTGGGGCGAAGCCAGCGCTTCCCTTGGCCGCTCTTGCCCTGGCCCTCACAAACAGGCTCCCCGCGGCACAGCTTTTAGCATCTGCTACAAGAGCAGAGATCAGTGAGAGCCAGAGCTCCAAACCACCCAGTGCTCCCCGTGCCTGCGGGGGCATGGGCAGGGAGAGGGCAATGCCCCTCCCCAGCCATGAGAGGTGGCCCCAGGGCTGACAGCACCGGGGCTGAGAGCCACTCACCTGCTCTGCTGCTCCAGGGACACGCAGTAAATGCCGCTGTGGGCACAGAGGATGTAGAGCTGCCGGGGCTGGGGCAGCAGCTCCATGTGCCAGACCTGATCGGGACATCGGTACACGGCCTGGGTGGGACAGCAGAGAGAAACGTCACCTTCCTGCAGCACCCATGGCGACGGGGCTGCTCCGTACTGATGTGAGCACCGAGGCAGCCACAGTGCCCACGGCACCGGGCTGGCAGAGCCCTGGCAAAGAAACCTGCTGTTGGACAGCAGCAACTCCCAACACAAGGCCAAATCACAGCCATTATGTCCCGAAAACAAGCCATTTCCAGGGATAAATCAATCCCTGGGCAGCTCCGTGGCTCATGGACACAGCCGAGTGCTCCTGGGTGAGGGGCAGGGGGTCAGGAGGGCTGTGGGCAAGGAGGGGGCTCTGAGGGGAAGGAAAGCAGGGATCAGAAAGCCGGTCCGGGATCCACTTTCCGAGGAGGAGCGCAGCGTGGGAGGCAAATCCTGATCTTACAGCGCTGGCTTTCTTAGGAACGAGAATAGGAACAAAAAAGGCAGCCGTGTACGACTCCGCACGACGAGCGCTGTTAGTCACAGCAGAGACAATAGCGAAAGCCTCTGGAGGGAGAAATGACAGACACGTCACTCGCCTCGCCGAGGGAAAAAAGCCCTTCCCGCTGCAATGCACTGCTCGTCTTGCAGGCCGAGGAGGGGGGGACAGACAGCAGCAACCCCCCCCTCCTGCCTCCAGAGCCGGGGGAGGGGGTCTGGCTGCTGGAGAAGTCACCCCTGGCCGGGGGGAGACCCTGATGGAGGGCCCCCAGGAAGGGCTCTGGCGTGCGGATAGGGATGATGCTGACGTCCTTCACCCGGCCCCGGGGCACCGGCCCCGCAGCCCCCTCCAGCACGGGGGGTACCACAGTGTGACCCCCCCCCCCCGCCCCCCCCCAGCGCTCACCTTCAGCACCTTCCCCTCCTGGTCGTAGACGTAGACGAACTCGCTGCCGTTGGAGAGGTAGATCTCGCTGGCGTGGCACAGCACGCGGGGCTTGCCGGCCGCCAGCCCCCCCGGCGGGCAGCAGAACCCGGCCAGGTAATCCACCCGCGGGCCCACGTGCGCCATGGCTGCCGCCAGCCGCTCGCTGCCGGCCTGCGGGGGAAAGGGGTCAGCGATGGGGGGGGGGGGGGGGCACCCCCGGATCCAGTGGGTACCGGGGATGGGGCCCAGCACCACGGGGTGCGCGCTCAGCACCGGTACCCCAGGGCCACTGACAGCACCGCGAGCGCCGTGACCCGGCCCCAGAGAGCCCCATAGCCCTGCCTGAGCCCCACAGACCCACCTGAGCCCCATATGGCCCCCGGGCCTCACAGCCCCCCCCCCGGGCCCCACAGCCCCCCACACCACAGGCCCAGCACCCCCCCCCCTCAAGCATCAACCCCACTCCCGCCCCATTTCCCATCCCAGCCCCCCCACCTCATCCCCCCCTCCCTCCTCCTCCTCATCCCCCCCCCCCTCCCCCCATCCCACCCCCATCGCCTCCCGGTGGGGCTGCGGGTACCGGGCGGGGGGCGCGGGCGGCTCCGCTTTACGGCTGCGCGGCGGCCGCCGCAATGGGCGGAGAGTTTGCGACAAGCCGTAAAGCCGCGAGGGGTGGACCCGTTACCGGGGGTGTGTAAGGGGGGGGGGGCCCACAGAGAGAGGCGAGGCGGGGCTGGCGGCAGCGGCTTTATTGATGGGACCCCCCCATGGCCCCGGGATGGCCCCGCCCGGTGCCCGGTGCTCGGTGCCCGGTGCTATGGCGGGGCACGGGCCGGCCCCCGGCGGCGCGGGGGGGTTCCGGTGCCGCGGGCCCGGCTGAGCTGCTCCACGACGGCTTCGAGCTCGGCGAAGCGCGCCGAGAGCCGGCCCAGCTGCTCCTTCAGCGCCGTGAAGTCCCGGTACAGCCCGTCCAGCGCCCCCGACAGCGACCGGATCCTGCGCGGGCACAGGGGTGAGGACCCCCCCGTCCGGTCCCGTCCTCCCCCCCCACCCCGGCGCCGGTCACCGCTCACCTCCCGTAGTCGGGCAGCACCGTGTGGTGGTCGAAGAGCAGCAGGTTCCGCAGCTGGGAGGTGATGGCGAACTTCCAGTTATCCAGCACCACCGTCAGGTTCGCGCAGCCCCTGGCCGGGGTCCGCTCGGCTGCGGGGACCGGGGGGCACGGGCTGGCTGCGGCCGGAGCCCCCGGCCCCATGGAGCCCAGCGGCCCCTCCGGCGCTGGCCGCGCAGGGCGGGGGGCCCGGGGGCTCGGCGGTTACCGTCAGCTCCGGCGTCCCACGGCGCTGGCCGCCGCTCCAGCCTGGCCGAGCCCAGAGCCGCGAGCAGCAGGAGCGGGGCGAGCCCCGCCATGGCGCTGCCGGGCAGCGGGAGGGACCCCGGGGCTGGGGCACGGGAGCCCCGCTCCTGCCTCGGCGCTCGGCTCCCTCGGCTCTGGCTCCGTGCGGCCCCCGCCGGCCCTTTTGAAGGCGCGGGGCTGGCGCGGGGCCCGGCCCCGGTGCTGATTGCGAACAGAGCGCGGCGCGTCCGGCGCCGGGGCACCGCGGCACCCCCCGGGACGGAGCGCAGGAGGCACGGCGCTGGCTCTCGGTTCAGGTGCTCTTTATTCAAGGTGACCCCGCGCCGGGTCAGGCCCCGCACACCGACACCCAGGGGAAAGCAAACCGGGGTCCCTGCGCCGTGGCCGAGGCAGGGCTCGCGCTGGCCTGGTGCAGGATGGGGCCTCTCTGCCACGAGCAGAGCACGGGGCAGCGCTGGAGCCGGCACCCCGAGGGGGGTAACGGAGACCCAGACCCACAGTGCCAGGGCTGGGGGGCTCCAGCGACCCTGCGAGAGGAGGGTCAAGCCCTTGGGGCAATGCGAGCATCTGCCTGCCCCTGCCCGGGGCTGAAGAGGAGAGAAAGCCCCAGCACCAGGGGGGGAAGAGCTCAGAAGGGACATGGGGGAAGGCACCACTTGTGGGGCGCAGCTCCCTCCCCAGGCCAAGGCCCGTGGGTGCCCCAAGTTCTGTGTCTGCCCCTGCCCAGCCTCGCTCAGAGGAGGGGACAAGCTGCTGCCCCAGAGAACACAGTGCTCCCTGCAGGGTGCCGCGGCACCCAGAGGGAAGGGGCGGGATGTGGGGTGCACCCAGCCTGATGTCAAAGCATCTCCTGGCGCATGAGAATGTGTGCTACAGGAGCGGTGCCAAAACGAGAGCTGCCACATGGCCGGCACAAGGCCGGGTCTGGCAGAGCCGCAGTCTGGCCCGGCACTCGGCCTGGGCTGGTTCGTCTGGAAGCAGCTGGGACCTGGGCACCCACAGGGGCAGGGAAAGGGGAGCAAAGCTGCGGGCAGGGGGATGCCAAAGCCTCCCCATTACCTCCACCACGCAGGGAGCGTGCTTTAGGCAGCACCTGGGGGGTCCCCAAGCCCTCAGTGCTCACCCAGAACAGGCTGAGAGAGGGGCTGGGGGTGGTGGGGTGAAGGGTGAGGTTAAGCATTGGTTACCCAGCATCAAGATAAAGCCAGGGCGCCCGCTCCTGCTACGGGGCTGCCCCTCACAGGGTTGGGAAGGTGGGGAATGCTGGAGCCTCCCCCCTGCCGGCTCCGCACCCTGGGAAGCTGAAGGGAGGACAAGGGAGGGACAAGCACCACTGCTGCTGCTCTGGGGGTTGCTGTGTATTGGTTAGGTCCGCGGCAGGCTGCACATCTCGCAGTGGTCCGTGCCCGGCTGGTTCATGAAGGTGCAGTGCTGACAGGCCCACATGGCCGCTGCCGCCGCGTGCGTCGAGCCGCCCATGGCCCCGTACTCCTGCAGTCCTGAGAGCGGGACCCCCACCGTGCCTGCGGGAGACAGAAGTGCAGGAGATGCTGCCCTCGCCCCAAGGCCAGCACCCTGGGGAAGCTCCAAGGTGCTGGCACCCCAGAGCCCATTCCCACTCACTGCCTTCCTCCCTCCCAAGTCTCCAGCAGCCTTCAAGGTGGCTTGAGAGGACCAAGCCCAAGGGACACAGGACCCCCCCTCCCAGAGAGACCCCTTTTCTTACTGCAGAGCTGCTCGATGGTGGCCCACTGCTCCGATTTCTTCCAGGTCTGTGCCAGCTCCTCATTCTTGGTCCTCACAGCTTCCAGCAACAAGCTGATGCTGTCCTGGAAACCGTAAGAGGGAAATCAAGCACTCCTGCAGTGCCCAGACTGGGGCTGTGACCAGGGAAGTGCCTCCTGCCCTCCTCCACCAGCCATAGCAAGACACAACTGTGAGTCTGAGCTGCTTGAAAATGTCCTTTGGGTTGCCCTTGTGAGGTTCACAGGCAGGGAGCAAGATGCAGATTGTCCCTTCTGCTCCCCCAACACTCAG
Organism: Lathamus discolor; assembly: GCF_037157495.1. NCBI lineage: Eukaryota > Metazoa > Chordata > Aves > Psittaciformes > Psittacidae > Lathamus > Lathamus discolor. The sequence continues at coordinate 11,842,509 of NC_088896.1, read as the reverse complement.
AAACACCCTCAAACCCAGACGCTTCCTTTGCCTCTCCTTAGAGGAAGTTATCACCAAACCGAGCTGCACTGCCCTGCACAGGAGAGCATGTGGGTGCTGAGCCTGGCACCCAGGGGTGCAGACGCACTGTGCTGGAGCACCCCAGCCCGATCTCCAGGCGCCCAGGGTCAGCCCTGCTGCCCCACACATGTCCTCGAAGCCTCTGGCAAACACATGGCCCTGTCCTCTGGCATCCAGCAGTGCAGATGTGGAGCAGGGGCCCGGGCCAAGCCCCGGTGCCCAGCCAAGCTGCGCAGCCAGGGACGCGTTGGCCTCACGGATCTGGGGGCTCTGATCCCATTATCGTTCCGACAGGAATTTCTGATTCCGAGGTCCCTGAACAAACATTCCCAGCGCCCAGAGCCGCAGCCAAGTTGGCTCTGGCCAGGCTGTGACCATGTTCACAACCACCCCCGCTCGCTGCTCTGAGCTCCTCTCGATAGAGTCAGGGCTTTGGCTTCACTTTTAAACCTCCTCCCAACAGCTCAGCTGGAAGGGGAGGTGTTGGGCCAGCAGCACACCCTGCCCTGCACCCATGGCTCCGTCACCTCCACGTGACAGCCCAGAGGAGCTGAGGGCCCCGGCGATGCTGACATGAGCCCTGCCTCCCCGTTACGTACCCGCAGAGGCATGACCTCATTCGTGACCAGGAAGAGGAGCAGATGGAAATCAGAAATGATGTCTAGGAAGATGGAGGAAGTATTCTGGGACAGATACGTGGCCAAGCTGTGGAAGTCCTGGAGAGAGGGACAGCAATAAAGAGAAGTCACTTCTCCCCACACGGTGTCTTTATTTTCCTATGCGGATTCACTCTGACTCTCCCGTCCATCCCCTCCTCTTTCTCTGCTCTTGAACCCTGGATGTCCTCAGCAAGAAGGACCAAAGCCAACCTCTTCCAAAGCCATAACAGGCAGTGACCCCTTTCTCGTGATGACTCCTGGAGGAAGTCTCTTGACACCTTTGGCACAGCCTTCTTAAAAAACGAGCTGTTGCTGCTTTAAAGCAACTCAAGGTTTCTGTGTGCTGGCAACACCCAGAGAGCCTTGAGCCGTCCAGCAGCTGCCTCTGCTCAGCCCCATGGGCCTCTTGCAGGAAAAGGTCTCATAGAATCCCAGCCTGGTTTGGGTTGGAAGGGACCTTAAAGCTCCTCCAGCCCCAACCCCTGCCACGGGCAGGGACCCCTTCCACTGGAGCAGCTTGCTCCAAGCCCCTGTGTCCAACCTGGCCTTGAGCACTGCCAGGGATGGGGCAGCCACAGCTCCTCTGGGCACCCTGTGCCAGCGCCTCAGCACCCTCACAGGGAAGAGCTTCTGCCTAAGAGCTCATCTCAGTCTCCCCTTGGGCAGGTTAAAGCCGTTCCCCTTACCCGGAAGCATTCCTTACCTGAGTTTCTCCCAGCACATCACGGTTCTCGATGGGGAATGGATTTTGAGAAATAGAAAATGTGTAGACTGGATCCTTGGGAAAAGTTGTAGTAATCTGTAAATCCAAGACAGGATGATCAGAGCGCTGGCAGGAGGAGAGGCAAGTGGGATACGGGAAGCTCCTGATAGCCAAGAGCAGCCAGGCTACATGTTAGAGCTCAGCCAGGAGACAGCAAGGGAATTACAGCCAGGATCTTCTGATGGCTTTGAATGCTTAAAGTGAGATTCCAATCAGCACAGTCTGTACCTCCTGGCCGTTGTTTCCAGTGGGGCTGGAGGGTGATGTACTGATGTCACCTGAACACCAAGGGGTGACAGCGGAGAACACTGGCCCCGGGGTATCCAGGGGTCCATGCTGCTCCATCTGGGGCTGGAACGGGTGCCAAGAAAAACCGTTGCACTTCACAGAACAGTCACCCTGTGCTCTGGGTGCACAAACCCTGTGCCAAAGACATGGGACCAGGGCAGCACAACATTGCACCATGGTACTGAGCTCACAAGCCAGTGTTCAGACCAGCTTCTCATGTTTAAGCCAGTCCTGATCCTGGGGGCTTTAAGGTTTGGTGGCAGTTGCTGGGCTCTGTCAGCAAGGCCCTTTGCAAGCAGAGCTGCAGCAATACCTGCCAGGGCAGCACTGGCTGCCCTAAAGCCTTTTTTCCCTTTAAAGAGACAAACCACAACGTTTCAGAAGTGCAACTTCCCCGACTGCTCCTCCGTGCACGTTCCATCCATCTCCTTTCATCTTAATTACACCCCAGGTACCCGGAAACAGATGCTCTTGCTACTGGAGCAATAAATTTGCTGCAGCGCTGCCAAGTGGCACAAAGAGCCCCTTGTTGCGGACACACCATTTCTGTGTCACATCCCAGTGCCAGCCCCAGTGACACAAGTGACCTGGGATGAAGGATGGGCCGCCAGCTTCCTACGGGACACTGCCTGTGCCAGGGGCAGCTGCACCCCACCAGTTGCTCCGGGTGGATTTACTCGGCGTTGGCACCACCTCCGGCAATGTCCTCTGTCATCCCAATTATCTGCTTCCCTTCCACAGCCAAAGGGCAGAGCCGTGCCCCAGGGCCTGGCAGCGCTGGCTGAGGGGCAGGCAGAGCCCGGCTCCATCGGGAATTCCCTCCCCCAGGAACAGGCATTTCTGTCCAACCAACCTGCTCTGCTGAGTCACTGACGGGGATGGATTGGAAGAGACAGGACTGGAGCTTCCTCATTAGCTCCCCGTGAGGTGGTGCCCAGCACACGCATCCATGGGGCTGGCTGCTCCCCACTGTGTGGCTATGAGCCAGCTGGGATAACACCAGGCAGTGTTTTCCCAGGAAGCAAGTGTGTTCCCTGGCACCACACAGATCCCAAGGAGCTCTGGAACCACCCCAGAGCACACCTCTGCTAGAAATGCCTGGCAGCAGAGGGGAAAGGAGAAAGGAGGAATATCTGTCGTATGAATCACCTCCAATGCGAATTCAGAAGGGGGTAAGAGCTTCCCTCCACCCTGACCATCTCCTGCTGCAAGCAAACAAGTGCAAGGAATACTTACATCTATGATTAAGTACTCCACCGGGAGTGGGCGAGCCAGCTGTGTGATCTCGTTGCCAAACTTGTCTATGTCCTGGAAAATAAAGAGTCTTATTATTCCTCAGCATGGAAGCGAAGCCAACGGGATCCTGCCCTGCAGACACCCACACAGGAGCCTGGGATCCTGGGCTTGGACAGGTCTAAGGGTGCAAAGAGGAACCTGCTCCCATGGGGCTGGTGCTGCCCGACCTCCTGCAGCTCCTGAGGGCTGGAGAGCTCCGGATCTCCGTAAGGAGGCCATGAGCGTGGTCACAACCCACCTGGCTCTGCTTGCCTCAGTTGTCAGCACCAGGGAGGTGCCTGGCACCACCTGAGCACTGCAGATGCCACTTTAAGACTCAGGGTGTCTCAGGAGGGAGGGACAGCACCACTCAGCCACGGCAAACCTGACTCTGCAGAACCGGTCGCGAGTCTCTCCCTTGGGAGGTGGAAATCCCGGCCCCCTCTCGCACACACAGCCTGAAGAACCAGCACATCACAAGGCACAAACTTGTTTTGCTCTGCCAGGCGCATTGAAAGTAAAGTTTAATTATGGAGAGGAACGGCCAGCATATGTTCATTAATCACGGGATGACAATTAGACGTGATTGATGTCAACCACGCCGAGTTCAAACACGGCTCCAGAAATCAATTCATGAGAACTGACACTTTTCATTAAAGATTCGCAAAGAGGGGGTTTTATTCCCTACCTAAATCATCACTTAACACGTTATAAATCATTCACCGAGCCCCATATAAATCACACGCCCATAATTCCCAATCAAGGGCCTTACACTGAAGTTTGCATTCACTGCGCTCTCGGAAGCCCCGTGGCTGGAGGCAGCCCCCGACACCTCAGTGGAGGGCTGTGACCCCCCCCAAGCAGGGTTTGGAGCAGCATTCCCAGGATGAGCCGCCCGCAGCAGACTCCCTCCTCCCTGGATCCGTGTTTTTCTCTCACCACTCCCCCGCTATCAGCACTGCTGCCTTACGTTGGTATTTACACAGTACAAGTATGCGGTGCGGCAGCTCTCCTGCCGCGCGCTCCCGGTCCACCCTGACGCAGCCGAGCAGGCTCCGGCACGCTGCTCCCCTCCAGGCAGCATCCCCCCTTTCCCAAACATCCTCGGTCCCCAGGAACCGTTCCCCTTGTTAACAATCTACCTTCCAGTCTTTGAAGCTCCTTTTTAAAAGCCAGCCCCGATAAGGATCTTTTTCTCCTTGAACATGACAGGTTGTTGGCCCTGTGGTGATTGCAGCTACGAGGCGGGTGGCTCGTGGCCTCAGATCTCCCTGCCTCTGACAGGAGCAGGAGGAGACGCGGAGCCTTCGCAGGGAGATCACAGGAGCTGAAAGCTAAACCTGCTCCTAGATCGCCGCGATACCGCGAAGAGGCAGGAATCAAATCCAATCAGACCGAAGCGGCTTCCCAAACACAACCCTGCCCCGGCAAGAAGGAACCTGCAACAACTCACCCATAATGAGCCCATCTGGAATTCGTTTTCAAATCTAATTAAGTTCTAATATGCAGAAACGTTTTTCCAGCACCTGTTCGCTTTAATCTCTGCCTCTGGGGATTTCCATGTTAAATGCCTTCTTCTGAATGTCACGCTGCTGAGTGAGGCCTCGAGACGGGCGCTGGGCTCTTAGCACCAAACTGGAACCTCATCCCCTCCAGTCCCTGCCCCTCCTCAGACAGAGCCCCCCTCAACGCCAGCACTTCTCCTCCAACCCCCATAACACTCTTTTATTAGGCAATTACGTTTTAAAGGCCTTAACAAACGTCAAGCTGGGAGAAAGACATCTTCATCCTCAACTCGGCAGTCACCAGGGCCCCAGCAGTGCCTCTTGGCACGTTATTGCTGAGACCCCCAAGCCATGAACGCCCAGAAGCAATGACTCCAAAGGGAGGCCAGGAAGAGGTTCACGAAGGCGCAAGTATTTGGTTCCTGGACAAAAATCAAGCAGCAAAGCCTGGAGGATCTGGACAATGAATCATCCTGAAGACAGGAGCAAGCTGGAGGTTGCATCAGGCGCTGCGAATAGAGCCTTGCAAACCACTGTTTGGAGGCAGGAGCTGCAAACGGAGGTCAAACAGGGGGAAGACGGGATGCTCCCGCTGGGAATGCAGGATGCACCGCACACCCCTGCAGCCCTGGGATGGCTGCAGTGGGACAGGCTGCTGGGTGACCTCGGGTTTGTGATCTGAGTGAGGAGCCTGGGTGGCTTCAGTCAAGAGGGAGGCTCTGGCTCCATATCCCAGGGCTGGATGGCTGTTAGCATCCCCCGCCATCAGCATCCCACGCTGGACTCGCCCTGCTGAAGGCACCACGGGGCTGAGCAGCTCTCTGTCCTTCCTGTGCATTCATAAAGGCCAACCTCACTCTTCCCTCCGCTGATTCCAAGAGCTCTACCTGCCAGTCCTGCCCCTTTGCACACAGCCAGCAGCTGACACAGAAATGAAGCAACTTTCATGAGAGCAATAGGTCAGTGAGAGTTGAAACCCTTCTCAGGAGACTCCTCATGAGCTAATCAAGCATCCTCCTCCCCAGAGCAGCTGGGACATTTAAGGCTAAGGCGGCTTTTCCAGTCCAACACGAAGTGCTGGGAGGAGGCCAGGCAGGGGAAGTCCTTCACTGTCAGTGAACCCTCCCTGCAGCCTGGCTCTGGTACCTTCCCTGCAAGAGGATTTCAGAGCAAACAGGAGGAAGCAACGTGTGCCCCGCTGGGCGCAGCCTGCCTCAGAGGTCCCTTTGCTCTAATAAAAGCAGTGCCCTGGCACAGGGCTCACCCAGGGCCAGATGGGACCACGCTTTGCAAGTTGCAAGCCAAGGCTTAGCTGCTGTAAATGCACAAAGCCCACGCTGGTCCCTGTGAGGGCAAAGGGCTCTTTCACAACACTGGTGCCATTGTGAAGGGCTTTCGTCTTAGACCATCCCAAAGAAACTCAGGGGGAATGTTAAGGCAGCTGTAAAATGCAATTCACTACAAGGGTGACATCTCCATGTTTGCACTAAGCCGACACAAATACCTGCGATAAGAGACAAAGCCAGTCCCAAAATCCAATTATCCAAGTGTTTCAAAGGGTCTGTAAAACGCAGCCAATCTCCTCAACTTCAGCTATGAATAATCAACCCAGGCCTTGGAAGGTACCTTCTTAGTGAAACCAGAATCAATACCGTTAATTTCTAGAACCAGATGGACAAAGGAGACCACTCAAGGGTAGAAGACAGGGAATGGAAAATGCTCGTATGTAACATTCAGGCAGGCTCTGCCTCATCCAGCTGAGAAACAGGCTGAAGTGGCCACTGCCAGTTGCCTTTACTCACAGAGAGCAGTTACTCTGACCTGTGTGTCTGTGCCTTGACAAGAGCGACTCCTTCATGAGTTTCACTGCATTGAACTTGCCGAGACTCCTGTGCCGGTTGTGCAATGTTCAGATTGGAGACAGCGCTGCGCAGTGATGCTGCACAGACGACCCGGGGACCAGGGGGACGGGTTCTTCCTTCTGGCTAATCTTACCTGGGGAGGCACCTCAGAGCAAAGGAACTTGTACTCATGGTCCCCAAAGCCCTCAGTGTTCATGCTGGAGCAGAACTCCAGCCCTCCCGAGCCAGGAAAGCAGCGGCCGCATGCAGAAAGCACATACTGCCAATTCCACGGGGGTGGTTGCTCCAAGCAGCAGGGCCAGTGGCCAACATAAAGAGAATGGTAAAGAAATAGAGGAATCACAAGGGTAAGCCTCAGGAAGAACGCCTCGCCTCCCGAGGCAGGACAGCACCAGTGCCATCAGCTCTCCTCTTTCCATGGAAGGACAGCCCATCCGCGCTAGCACACCCGAGGTGAGTCACGTCCAGGCAGGAGCAGCTGCAGCCCCACAGGACGTGGTAGCTCCGGCTCCACAGACACAAAACAAGGTGCAAGCCGTGGAAAAGCAGCTCTCTGACCACGAACACCGCTTCAGCCGTGCAGGGAAGTCCTGAGGCTGCAGCTCCTGCCTGCAGCACGGGCCCTCACCCCCTCGTGTGCCTGCAGCGATGCCAATCCAAGTGCGTCTCTAACAGTCATCACTGAAATAACAACACCTACTGCAGAGGCATGAGACATCTTTGAGCATGATCAAAGCACAGTTGCTGGCTTACCCCTCACTAGAGATGCAGCCAGCAGCACCTCTTCCTATTCCTATTTGCAAAGCCAAAGCTGAATCTGCTGTGCTGCCCTGCTGCAGACAGATAGGAGGGTTCAGAAGATCTCACATCTGGATGCACAGCTGCTCTATAAATATACCCAACACTACACAAAACACTGCCCTTCTGGTTCTCATCCAATAGCTCCTTTCATCCTAAAGGGCTTTCCAAATGAATACTTGCACATTACACAGAAATATATGTATGGACTTTTCTCTTTAGCAGTGATAGCTTCTGAGCGTGAGACAAAACACAGCAACTGAAGTGCAGCTTTCAGCCCAAAGCTATTTGGGCGGCCAGCACAGAGGGGACCTCCCCGGTGAGGACTGGGGGCTCGGCTCCTGCAGTTTCAGCAGGGAAACAGGGAGCAGGGCGCTGGACCTCGAACCTTCTGCTCCGTGCTGCGAGGCCAAGCGCTGGACTCCTGCCCCTCACAGTGTACTTGACCAAGGCTTTGACACCATCGCTGTCACCAACCCAGTAACTATGAGGTAGTGTCTCTGACCTCAAGCCTTGCACGTTCAATGAGACCCCAAAGGTTTTCCACGCCAGCAGTGACTAAGCTTTCCGTTGATTTAAGAACATTCCAAGAAAATTAAGAGATCCTACAGCCAAACACGTTTAAGGCTGAAGGACAAGTCCACCCGCCGGAGCAGCCCTCAGCACGAAAGAGGCAATTATGGATATGAGTTATAAAACATATGAAATAAGCTACAGCCCGACCCAGCGAATGTGTGGTGCGTGGAAATTTCCACACAAGGCTGCAGCCATCAGTTCCCATTCTGTTTATCTCCCAGCTTCGGATTCCGAATGGGAGTGAAGACCGTATGGGAACACCCACTGCCTCCCTGCTGCTCCCAGCACCCCGGGTGGCCCACATGTGGGACACAGACTACGGGACCTCCTGCAAGGCTGCGCCCCGAGCGTGGCACAGCGCGGGCTCCTCCGAGCAGGACCTCAGCACGCCAGGAGTGAGCTCATCGTCACATCCAGGGCCAACCCTTGCACAATCGAGCTCTGCTGCATCTGAATCGGACCTGGCTTATCAGCTCCTGAGAGCTGCCTGTGTGCGAAGGGAAGAGGCACAGATTCCATCCACCTTTCCTCTCCAGTGCTGAAATTAGCCACGGGGTGTTCCTCTTTATTAGACAAGCCAGCAGTTGGGTGTTAAGGGGCAGAATGGAGTCTCCCAAGCTAATTCACCCAGGCCAGCGTTTCAGATTCAGGGCACACAAGAGCATTTTGACCAGCTCCATTTCTGTTGCTTGTGCACAATAGGCTCATTTCAGTCACCCCAAGTGAAGGCAGCTTTGCTTATCCCATGCTCCTTCATGGACAGCTTTAATACAGGCAGCAGGAGCACACTGTGAATATCACAGAGACAAGAAGGAGATAACCAGCTCGGGTGATGGATGGCTAATTAGCTGGCAAACAGCACCATTAATTAATTCCTCTGTCCCTGCTCACAGGGCACCAGCATACACACGTTTGAGAAGCGGTGCCATTAGCCTCCGCAGAGCTCCTGTCCCCAAGTTTCTAACTTGGCCCTGCAGATACAGGGGGGCTGAAGATCCCCAGGAGCAACTGTCAGGGGAATAATGACAGTCCATTCATCACGAGCTGCTCTGAAAACCACAGCACACAGGTTACCAGCAGTGCTCCTGCAGGACACATCATGCAGGAGTGTTCTAGATCCACTCTGGGGGCGTGGATCCCCCACTGCTCCTCGGGAACAGTTTATGGAGCTTAGTCTGACCCAAGAACTGGAGCACTGGCAGCCACCCCAGCACTAGAGAGGGGTGCTGGGGCACAACCCTTGCTCTGACAGCCTTTGCCCCTTCCTTCTGTCCCAGAGAAGCACGCACAAGGCTGGCCCTCCTCTTCTTGCATCTATTTTTTGCTGCATCTGCTGCCCAGTTGGTGCCTGTAAGCGTGTCACACACGAGCAAATCCCTGGCAGCGCAAAGGGAACCCACTGCTCCATTCCTGCAAGCACACATCATATGGCAGTGCAGCGGAGGAAGCTGAACTCAGCTGGGGATTAAAATCAACAGAGAGGCATGGCAAATACTGCCAACACGTACAGAGGGGAGGTGAATTTAGAGCACTTGCTATGGGCTCGTGCTGGATCACTGCAGACCTCATTTAGAAGCTGGATGGCCAATGGCTACTGGTGTGCTGGGAACCATAACAGCACGTTTACGAGGGGGAAGTGGAGCTTATGCAATTACTCTGCAGACATGTGGTGAACGGTTACTACTGAAAATAGTTCAGACCTCAAAGACATCCTTTCCTGAGCTGGCCATACTGATTTCCATACTGATTTCCAGACACACAGCAGAGCTGGTTCTGCAGCTCCCCCCCTGCCCCAGGCACGCAGCTCTTACCTTATAGAACACATCAGGCACATACTGCTCGCTGCTGGACTCCTTGGCGTAGCCCAGCTCCGGTGCATCTCGGCAGGGCAGCAAGCACTCATCCCGAACCAGAGCCATGCATTGATTTGAGACCTGGTACCCCTCAAAGTGGACCTGGTTGTCGGGACCACCTGGAAGAGAAGAGAAGAGGCTGCTTAAAAATCCCACCCAGGAGGGATTTGTCCAGTGTTAACTCTGCGAGGCACAACCCCAGGAGCAACACTAAACACCGGGCTGTTGCTAACAGCAAAGAACGATGAGATGAAGCCCCTGGTGCTGCTGCATGGAAGGATTTCTAGGCAAGAATCCCCTCTAAGCTCTACATTTATTAAGTAACACACATTTTCACAGCCAGCCTAACAGGACAGACCCCCGCAGTGACAGCAAGAGCACTCTGCCAGGAGCTTAAAAGGTGAAGCTGCCCTTTCGGAAGGCTCCGGATAGCAACACGCTCCCGCTACCCTGTGGGTATCTCCTCCCTCTCAAAACAGAAACCAGACATACAGCTCCTAGGAGCCTGTTTCATTTCCAAGGAGCTGTGAGCCGCAGATTGAGGGCTGGTCACCTAAGAGGTGTCAGGGATAAGAAGAAAAAGTGTTTTCTCAGCCTGTAATGGATGGCTCGGTGGAAATCTGACATGGAAAGTGGAAATTAAGCCCCTGGCTCACTGATAGATCACATGCTTGGCGCTTTAATTTGGGTAATGCAAGCAACATCAGGTCATATGTCAGTAGAATACAACTGGAAAGAGAAGATACAGACAGATGGTAGGAAAACGTTACTATTTCCAAGCCTAGGGAATTCAGGAGGGGACAGGAATTAATCCATGTCGAGGATTTAAAGGCAAAGTTGATGCAAACTATCCAAATATATTTATACGGCACGAAACGAAGGAATCAAGTGTTTAAATAGAAACCTGATGGGCTGATTGAACAGAAGAGAATGAGATTATCTGGAACAGAAAAGAGGAAATATTCATTTTCTACCCTTTGATCTCCAACCTCAATCACTCTCTGCTCCAGAACAAACACTCCTAGAAATGAAACATAGACCCAGGCCCAGGCAAGGTCTGAACAAAGCTGGCCGTTGGCTTCTCAGTAAAACACCTTGTTTAAACCCAGAAATAAGTAACACAAAGGGTGAGTGAGATACACATCTATCTGTAATGAAAGATGGATGTGTTGAGCAGTCTGGAATGCACGGGCAGCTGTCTGACTGCACGGGCCTCAACTGAAAGAGAGAGCTTTTCACTGGAAAAGGCTCCGGGAACACTTACAAAACCCAGGCTCGGAGCAGGCAATAGAATATCACACTTTCAGTTTTTACACTGGATGCTGTTTGGAAGTCATGAGGTTTGGGTTTGGGGTTATTGCGTTAAACAGACCCAGAACCCAGTGTATCTGCTCCAGGGGAGTTTTAACTGAGCACGTGTCACCCCGTGGCGGACTGAACCTCGAACACGACAACAACCAGCACACACCAACATCTCCCCTCGCAGCCCGGGCAGTGCAGAGCTTTCCCCGGTGCCTCTGGAGGCTTGCTGTGAAATGGCTAATATCAGGGGAGACAAAGCAACGCAGGTTTTGCAGCTTCTCTCTTTTATTCAGGCAAACATGAAACGTTTCCATGTGCAGAAGAGTGCAGCATCCTACGTAAGGGCTTCCCTGACAGCAACACAAGGGAGATAAAGGTCCCTCCTTCATGCTGAACCAGCCGGAGTTAAGTCTCAGGCTCTGCATTCCCCTGGTTCTGCACTGCTGTTTTCAGGCAACAGCACTTGGAGCTTAAAGATTCAGACCAGAGAAGTGAGGAACAGTTACTCCCCTGGCTGCAGGCAAAAAATGCTTTCTGGATCAGAGAGGTGGATGCTCCAAGTCTGACCCTCAATTAAGTTTCCTGCAGGGGACAGGGTAAATGATTGTAGAGAAGATAACAGAAGGAATGAAGAAGTGTTTTACTTGCTAGAGCAAAGCAAAGCCCTTGTTAAACAGGACAGATGGGGACCGGGATGTCTGGTTCCTCCTGGCAGAGCTGGATATTCTTCTATTAACAAGAGATAATTCATGTGTAACCTGGAGAGCATTCATGTGTAACCTGGAGAGCTGGGGCAAGCCCAGGCCAGTGAATACCTGTAGCCACAACTGTGACAAACTTGGATCCAAAATGACCATCTGGAGAAAGGCGACAGATGTTGGGCTGCTGGTTCTGAAAGTTCCCAGCTGTGATGCACTCCTCTGCACTTAGATAATACGTGTCCTGAGGGAAGAGCAGCAACATCAATATCAAGGACAGCGTGGTGGAGCCCAGGCCCATTTCCCTGGTCTGCAGCCAAAGGAAACTACCAACACCCCCAGAAAACATGCTTTCATAGAAAGCTGCTGCAGAGACTGGGGAAAGCATGCGATGTGTCAGCTCCCCAGCCCTGAGCCTGGCTCCTGCCAGAGGGACTGCCCCACCTGTGCTTCCCCCCACCTCTGCACACCTTTGCTTCTCCTTTTGACAGGGTTTCATTTTCCAAATGGGGACGTCATCGATTTAGAACAACAGGAAGCTGAGAAGGTCGAAGTTTGAGCTATACATATCTCACAAAGCCCAGCCCAGAGGAACATCCTCTGACCGAGCCACTTTGGCTCAGTTTGCACCTCAGACCACCCCAATCATAGAATCATCTTCGAATCCCAGAGTGGTTTAGGTTGGAAGGGACGTGAAAGCTCATCTAAAGTTTCTTAAACCAGGAGCATCATTTCTTAAAGCAGAGTGGCTGGAGGCAGCTTTGCATTCCAGATAAACAGCTTCAACCCCTAACAGTGCTCTTCAAGCTCCTTTTCCTCCAGAAGCTTCTGAAAAACCAACCCCATTTCACAAGGACTCTATTCCCAGCATCACCTCCAGCCCTGCTCAGCACCCTGCTGGGCACAGCCAGCATTTAGCCATTACCAGCCCTCAGCACCAGCAGCTCTCATTAGCTGCACGCTTGAACCTCACCTTGTTTCTGCTGTATCGAACAGTCCCTTTCCGTGTGTCTTCAGACACCAGATCAGTAAATATCCAGCCAACCTATAAGAAGCATTACAAGGAAAGTTGCTTTAAGGAAAAAAAAAAAAACCCCAAACCCCAAACCAGAAGAGAGCTTATACATTTTCTCCTAGTAGGACAAGATGTTCTTGGCTCCTTGCACAGCCCTGCTGTAGCTGCCTGAAGGAAATGGCTCTCCCAGCTGTGCCGGGCTCATTTGAATCCCATTTCCAGGAGCAGCATGCCAGCTGGCCGGCCGGGGGCACCTGCAGCTTTATGTTTCACTATGGAATATTTTTGCATGGAAAGATCTGGAGGCTGCAAGAGGCCTCTCAGCCGCTACCTCCTCCCACCCACAGCAAAAACCATTTCCTATTGAGCGTGGAGCGGGAGCGCCAGCAGATGACAAAGCAGCTCACATGATCTCATTTGGAAGCTCAGTCACTAGTTAAGATAAAGCTCAAATGTTCCCGCTGGAGTATGATTCATTCCAAACAGGCCTGCTCCGATCCAAAAACCACATTCCTGCTTTCTGCATTGTTTGCACCTAGGAGGATGGATGTGTACACACACACCGCTGCGTGAACCCTTCACACACGTGCTGGAGCCAGCTCTGATCGGCCCCCTCCTGACCATTAACCCTTCAGAGGGAGAACTGCTGGGTCAGATCCCAGCCAGCTCAAACCTCACACCCAGCACTCAGGTGCATGTTAAGTGATACTGATTAAAAATACCTGATGTGAGAAGCAGAGGAAAAGCGTGGAAATAAATAACACACACAGGAGCTTTGCTTCAGACACTGGCAAAAGGCTGCAGATCTTATCGTGGAGAACAAAAGACCTCACCACAGCTGTTTATAGTCTGCTGTACCGAGGCTTTTCTGCTTTGTGTTTTCTTTTGCAAGCTAAATCTTGTTTGTGTACATCTCATTCCTGGCATTCGTGTGATACCAAAACATTTCCCAAACAGGAAAAGAATCAGGACAGGTTTGAGAGATGTCAGCAATCCCCTGGATCCCAGCAGCCACACGCCTGGCTTGGGTGGCTGGTGGGGAAGAGAGGGCTGAGGCTCAGCTGCTGGGGGACCTGCACCCCTAAACAACACACAGATTGCCTGCATCAGCAGCATCAGGAGAACAGGACCCCACAGAGGAGAATAAAACACACGCAAGAGCCTCTGCTCTGGAAGCGGAGCACAGATTGTGTCAGAAGGAAGAAAGTCAGAAAGCAACTCCAGCTGCATCTGCACCAAATTAGCACTCACTGGGGAGATGCTACCAGGAACGGCCCCTATCTGAGGGGAAATAAAGGGGAAAATGGTGTTTCTGCTTCTTTGCTACTCCCTTTGATGTCGCTCATGACAGAGGACTGCTGACTTCAGCTGCACAGCCTGGATAGATGCTTGTGCTCAGGAAAATGCTCTTGGTTTGTTTCCCATACCTAAAAGCCTAAGAACTACCACCACAAACTACATTTCAGATACATCCAACAGTTGGATTAACCCCCTGGGGCTCAAGGGAACCACCGAGGACTTTCTTCACTGCCACACCAAGACACACGAGATCCAACATCATCCAAACCTTTCTCAGTCCAAGCTTTGCTGCGATCTCATCCACAACCTCAGCTTTGGGATCTTCCAGGATCTCCAGGCTGTTCTGGGTACCAATCTGCAGCAGAGAAAAACATGCTGGTGAGACAGAGCCGGAGAAAACATAATACACTTGGCCACTGGCAGGAGTGAGACAGAGAAGGGAAGCAGAGGTCAAGGTTTCCCCTTCAACGTTACCACTGACCAGTTCCACCCCAGGGACCTCCTCTCCTACAGGCCCATCCCACCGGAGCTCTTCAGCTGTGTTTTCAGCCTGTGTCAGGGTTTATGAATGAAAGACTGAGCATTCACAAACAGGGCACTGCTGTTTCGGAGCACTTTGGAAAATGCGAGAGATTAAATCATTTTCCAAAGCTCTGTGTTCAACTGCCAGTTTCGCTGCTGCTTCATTTGTCTGCATCTCTGAGCAGCAGAGAGGCAGGAATCCGGTGAATCCAAGAGCCCAGGCACAGGCCTTCCCCCCGTGCTCTGGAAAACACAACCCCATCTGGCTGTGTTTCAGAAGCAAGCTCTCGTGTGGGGAGATGCCGTGTCAAGAAGCACAGCAGGGACTGCTTGCCAGGACAGCAAAAGCTTCCTTGCTCTTACCCTGCACAACCGAAAGCACATGAACTTCCAAAGCAGGAGCTTAACAGTGATGCTGAAACAATAGAGGGCCTGGCTCTGCTCATATATAGGGGTGTGTAGTGATAGGAAAAGGAGGAATGTCTCTAAACAGACACAGGGGAGATAGAGATGAGCTCTTAGGCAGAAGCTCTTCCCTGTGAGGGTGCTGAGGCGCTGGCACAGGGTGCCCAGAGGAGCTGTGGCTGCCCCATCCCTGGCAGTGCTCAGGTCCAGGTTGGACACAGGGGCTTGGAGCAAGCTGCTCCAGTGGAAGGGGTCCCTGCCCGTGGCAGGGGTTGGAACTGGACGAGCTTTAAGGTCCCTTCCAACCCAGACCATTCCATGAGTCTACATGTGATCCACATCGGAGAGAAAGGAAGAACTTATAAAAATATTGCAATTCTGCTCTCACACACACTCCTAAAGAGCCACTTGTTCTTTTTCCACTGATAAATCTGTTGCATCTTACTCTTAACAGCCCTGCAGAAATCATCAGGAGGAAGAAAACATCCAACCCACCACAGTACGTTTGTACACAGTGCCTGCACTTAGAGAAGTGACTTTGATCAGCACCGAAGAGCCAGAATGCAAACCCTGCTGCAAGCTGAGCCTTGGGCTGGGGCAGAGTGGCTTTTTTGCCTCTGCCATCTCCATTTTCAGCTCTCTGACACCACATTCAGCCCTTGGGCTCCGGGGAGGCCAGACTCTCTGCGTGGAGCCGTGCACCATCTAGTGGGGACTCGGCTGCTCTGAGGCATCAGATCTCCTCCTCAGCCTCTCCATCACGGAGCAGGCTGCATTTTTGTCTCATTAAACTGCTCCGAGTTTCCCAGAGAGCTCATAAGGATTTTTTTTTTCCTAGTAGAGGCTTTGTTTTCAAGCTGCTGTGTATCACAGCCTTGGAAATCCAGTAATCAAGGAAATCTGAAAGGTGAAATCCACTGCTCGGAAGTCACCCTTAGCTTTAAATCATCTGAACACAAAGTAATGTAAAAGAAAGTGTATAAATAACAAAAAGCACACCTGGGTTTTAAAATTCTTCCAGTGGCAATAACTGACAGGGACATTAAAGACATAAATCACATCACCTTTATCATGGGACTCCTGCTCATGGAGCTGCAGTTGGAAATACTGCAGGAAGTTTCCCCAACACAGTGTTTCTGTGCTCCCTGATTATGAGTGAAGATTGACTCCACGGGGCCCAAGTTTTACCTGTGGGGGTTCATAGATGGCAGCAACCTCGGCCCGGATGCCCAGGGGGATGTCTTTGTGCTCTGTGTACCGGCCGTAGAGGTACCCGAGGTGTTGGTTTCCTGTCTTCCGCCAGAAGTCGAGGAAGCGATCTGCAATTGTGTGGTTCTCAAACATGATGTTGTCAACATGCCTGTATTTCTGTTTGACAAAGTTCAAGTGTCAGGCCATCCTACCACCAAAACCTTCCCCCTGCCCAGGACACACACCACCGCTCTGCAGCCTTCCCTGTCCCAAAAAAGGGAGCTGATCCTGTGCTCCTGCTGCTGCAGCCTTCCCCTTTGGCACCACTGCCCTGCCCAGCAAGCAGAACCCACCATGGGATGGAGCATGGGGAAGCACTGAGCACCCCCTGAGCTTGGCTTCTTTCCTAGGGCCCTCTGCAACTAAAACCAGGCACTGATATTTAAGAGGAAACACAGAAAAGCAGTGGGTGGCCTTTTGAATCCCACGAGGAAAGAGTGGGGATTCATCGTTAGCGCAGGCATCCTCCACGTCTAGAGGAAACTGCTGATCCAGACACATTCTGGAGTCCTTTTCTGCAAGGACTAAAGACCTTAACAGCCATTCCCCAGCACCTGCCAATACTCAAGGGCTTCTCGCTCCAAGCTGGCTGTTCTTGAAGTCATCTCTCCCAGAACAAAAGCCAAGCCCCTTCTCAGCTTTAGGCACAAGGCTCCTGCGAGCTCCATCTCACCTGTCTATTGAGAGTGATGGCGCTTGGCTGGCACTTTGTGCAGATGCCTTCTGGCCACGGAGGGTGCCCTTCACAGCCTGACTTGATCTTACAGCTGATGTTCTCCAGGGCAACAAACTTCCCCCTGCAAGGAGGGAAAGAGGAGGCTGCTGTTACCACAGAAATGCTTTTGATCTCAAAAAACCCAAGTGGATAGAAATAAAGAGGATGCAGGGTAATGGGAAACGGGGCGGCAGCAGTGCCTTGCATCTTCAGAGGATCTCAAAGCACTCTACAAACTCCCACTGGGAGTGATCCCTGAGTAACCTCTGCTGCCCACTTAGTGTGGGAGGGCGAGAGGCTGATGTGCGGTCCCCAACTCAGCTCTTGAGCAGATATTCAAGCAAGAGCAGAAACAGAAAACTCATGGGACCCTGCTTAAATAATTCATGCAGCACAGGGGAAGTAATAGATTATACCACTAGGGCAAATTAGAGCTCCTTTCATGTGCAGGGAGGCTTCCTGCAAAGGGAAGTTCCCTTCAGATGACTTGAGCTGCATCTCACAAAGCCATTAGAAAAATCCCAGCGGCATTTAGGAATAGGAGGGAGAAGGTTACACCTCTGTGTAACTCATCTAGGGGAGCTGCACTTCAGAACACAGGGGTTCCCTGCCAGTCCTGAAGGGACTTCAGATCCTTTGCTGATCTTTTGGGGCTCCCTCTCCGCTCAGCACTTCCTGGCCTGTGTCACCACAGCATTCTCCACCCCAGAGGGGTAGGACACATCTTCCAGTTAGTGGGCGATGAACTATGGCACCACGACAGGCAAAGGTTTCACTAAGGACACACAGAGCATGGGACAGAGCAGAATCAGGCCCTGAGGAATACCAGGCTCATCCTTCTGTCCCATTCACATTTGTAGGTAAGGAAAGCCGTTGATGAATCAAAGCTCCCCAGGCCCACCACAGTCTCAGTGCCTCTCCATGAGGTTTGAGACCCAGGCTTGGAATCATTACGGAACCTCTTTCCTTCCATCTGGCTTCCTCCCCCATCAGCAGCGTTTCCTGGAAGCAATTACACTGCCACAGCAAGAAAGAAAAGAAAAATACATTTGTTTTCCTGCCTTTCTTCCCCTTTTCTTTTCAACGTGCTGTTTTCTCCTCAGTTTGCCATTCCCACAGCTGTATCCAACACTGCTCCGGTGAGATGTGTCTGTGCTTTCAGCTGTATTTTAAAAGGACAAGAAGCTACAACAAGATTTCCTCAAAGCCAGAGATTTTCTTACTTGTCTGCCCCTCCGGTCAGCTTCCTGATGTAGGCATGGAACGACATGTGCTTCACAGGAGGTTCCAGATGGTTCAAATAATCCTCATCAAAAGGCTGCCAAAAACACCACACAAAGCAAAGGCAGGTCAGACACCTGTCTGCTAACACATTGAGCACTGAACAAATGGATGTTCTAGAGTCAACCCCACTGCCTCTCAATGTGGAAACTATCAAGGAAGCTTAGGCTCATTTTCCAGGCAGCTACTACTGAGATACAAACAGTGGGGCTTTACAACAGCGAGTTTTAGTATCACCTCCTACTTTTAGAACAGATTGGCTCCACAAATCACAATGAGCCTCAAAGGCAAAAGGCTTTTTCCCTTTCAATATCTAACAACAAACAAAGAGCCCAGCTGCTCAAACAGGGCCAAAGAACTTCCAGAGCACCCGGTGGGGGAACAGCCATCCTGGCTTGAGGGCTCTCTGCTTCAAGCCGTAAATCACACAGCACATTTGTAGGCGTTACTAAAGCTGCCTTCAATGTGGTTGAACTGGGAAGTGCTGGGATCCATGAGAGGGGATGAAACAAGCAGATGCAGACAGGAGACAAGAGGGAGGAACACTGGAGCTTTTCTAAAGGCCTTT
The DNA here is from genome assembly GCF_037157495.1 of Lathamus discolor. Lineage (NCBI taxonomy): Eukaryota > Metazoa > Chordata > Aves > Psittaciformes > Psittacidae > Lathamus > Lathamus discolor. The sequence goes on along the minus strand of NC_088896.1, from coordinate 11,823,814 downwards.
CTGTTACACTCATCATCGCAGAGAAGCAGAGCATGAACCAGAATGAACCCAGGGTCAGGAAGGCCTAGAGCTTTAGTGAGCCTGGATGGGAGCCAGCACTTCTGAGAGAGCATGGCAGGATCCTGACCCAGAGCTGCCACTCCTGCGTGGGCAGTGCTCCGAGGAAAAGCCTCTATCCTGGAGGAAGCTGAATGCAAAAGGACGTGCTTTTGTGTGACTTCCTAGGGCACCATCCCAGGGCTCTTACCTCCAGTGGTACACAGTGCACACACTTCCCCAAGGGGCCATGGCGACACCTTTGCAAAGAGAAAGGGAAGCAGCGTTAGATCTCATTTAACCATGGCAAATCAGACTGGTTTGGTGTGTAAGATCTGTACAGACACAGAGCTCTGAGCCTCTACCCACTCGGGAACATCACAGAGGGGTCACCACAAGATTAAAGGTTCGCTCTGCGAGCCCCAGGTCAAGATGAAGCCCTGCTCACGCCTGTGCTCTGCTCTCTGCAGAGCCACGTGAAGCCCCGTCAGATCACAGCTTCTCAAGTTTTACAGCCCCGCACTGGGGCTGCTTTTCAATTCAAAGAATTCCAAACCTACGTCACGGGCTTGGCCCGGGTGGCTTTAACAAAGAGACAACCAAAACGTTCAGCCTTTATCAGGCCCCAGAGGCTGGTGTGGAACAAACAGGGCAGCATGTGTTTATCGGGCAGATAAAGACCTGCTGGGGGAAGTTATAAAGCAGAGGGGAAAACATCTCCTTTTGAGGTGATTGCTTTAAACCAACCCCAAACCAATAAACCCTCCCCCCCCCGCTTTAGGTCAGAGCTGGTTTCAAAGGAAGCCTCTGGAGAGGAGCACGGCGCTTGTAAAGACAAAATGGATGAGATCCAGTTGCAGCATTGCTTTTAACAAAGTATTGTGGCAGATAATGTACATAAAGGACCTCTAAAGGCTGCTAATGCACTCAGCTGAGCGCCAGCATCCCTTCATGTTTAGATTGATATGCACTCCCAAATACAGGAACAAGCCCAGACACACTCTTTTTATCATAAATATCCACCACTGTGCTCTGGCTCCCTGCTAAGAACAACACCTTCATTTATTGTGCTGAAAAATGTGGTCAAGTTAAAGGCAGGTTTTGTGCCATGGAGTGCTGGGGTTTTGCCTTGATTGTTTCAATAATGTGACACTTCCCTCATCTATCATCAGCCTGAAAAGGCTCGATAGGATTTGCCACGTAAAGGCTATGTCTCTCCCGAGTTCCTTGCTGCTGCAGCACTAAAGATAAACCAGATGGAAGACAACACCACGGGAAGGGAGAGCTCTTCTGGTACAGAAAGAATTCCTGGTTGCCTCTAAAACCTTCACTCAAGCCCTTTTAGAAGTTGCCCTGCAGGAGGGTCCAGCCCCAAGCCCATACCAGAATAAGACATCAAGCCAGCACCCAGGGATGTTATTAAAGCAGTAAAACCCAGCTCTGCAGACAGAGGACGTTGTAGCAGCATCAGTGCAGATTTAGGCTGGTATTAACTCCCACTGTGTTCTTACTTCTACAAAAACCACAAGCTGCTCTGTTTACCCAAGCCGCTTGCAGCTCAGAGCCCTGGCAAGGCTGTGCTGTTTTGCAAAGCCAGACTGTGTTGTTTTGCTGCGAGCAAAATGGACTCCCTGGTTCCACACAAAGGTTAGAAAGGCACGTGATGGGAAGGAAGCCAAAAACTAAGCAGAGACCCAAGTCTCACTTCCACATCTTTACAATTGGGTACTTCCACTCATTCCCTTTTCTTCTGTGTTTTCCCTTTATCAGGAGTGGCTGGATCTGAAGATCCTGTGTTCCTGCTTGGGACATCAGGTGAGGCACCACCTGAAGACTGTGATGTGTGGCTGCGTTGCTTCTGCCCAAGCAGGGGGAGACTGCAGCGACCAGAAAAGGCAACGCTGCTCAGGTCCCTGCTCTGACAGAGGATTTAGGAAGCAAATCTGACCTTGATGCTCACTCAGCACCGGGTGCAAGCTGCCTATTGAGACCATCTGGGACAGAAGCTGCTGTGGACAGCAGACCCCTGCTTCCTAAGCAATATACCACACACAGAGCACAACCTCCTGTTTCTACACAGCACTGGCTGCTGGGACGTCCCTGGAAGGACTCAAAGTATTCATTTTAATCCAGAGAACTCCAGTGTTTTAGGATCACAAACCATATGATCCCACGTCCCATAGCAGGGGCCACCTTGACCAGAACAATGAATGCTCTAAATGAGTCCTTCCTGGCAAAGACCCTGGGATTTTGGTATCTGCTTCCTTCCTTCACCAGAGCTTGATTTAACCTCCCAGGACAATGACAAGGGCTGTTTTTCCTTGTGAACATTCCAAAGGCAGCAGTGCAGGGGGCAGGTCCTGTAGCACATTTCCTGGCTGCTGGCTACAAGCTCTGGTGCGGCCCCCGTGCATCAGCAGAAGCAAATCCGAGCCGTACTCACAGCTGCTGGTCTCGGTTCCGGTAAATCTTCCCATCCTGTTTGATCAGATACTGGTCGATCTCATCTTCCACCACCTGAGGGGCCCCCACAGGCCGCAAGCTTTGGGAGACAGAGGTGTCCATGGTCTCTGAGGAGGAGCCAGCCGGGCTCGAGGGGTAGAGGAACAGCATATCACCATGCCTGTAGGTGTGGGAAACAACACGCAGGTATCAGGAGATGCTTCTGGGTAGCAAACCTCCCAGACCATAGGGAGCACATAATTTACATAAACTGTATCACAGAAGCACATATAATAACATATGAACTAATATAGACTAATAAACACGTATAAACTAATCATAGAATCCCAGACTGGTTTGTGTTGGAAAGGACCTTAAAGCTCCTCCAGTTCCAACCCTCTGTTACGGGCAGGGACACCTTCCTCCAGAGCAGGCTGCTCCAAGCCGTGTCCAGTCTGGTCTTGAACACTGCCAGGGATGGGTAAAGATGGAGAAAAAGGCAACAGGAGAATATGGAGAGAAGTAACAGCTCCAGCAGGAAAAAAGAGCTCGTATGGATCCTGTGCTCATCAAGTCACAGCCTTCCCGAGGCAGCTGCCAGCACTGACACATTCAAGTGACAAGTTGCAAGCGGTGGTAACAGCTCTTGTATTTTTAACCAGTTTAATGTTACTCTTGACACCAACAGAATGAAAACATTCCCAGCAAACATGAGGCAACTGCACCATTGGCACCACTCATCCCAGCTCCGGGACTGTCAGACTCTGGCATCGATGCAGAGCAAAAAGGGAGCAGAAAGGGGGGATGCGGGAGCTTGCTGCAGGCTGTGAGAGCAAACAGAGGGCCTGGTGCTGCCTCACCACCAAACACACCACCAGAAGTGGCCTAAGAAACGGCTGCTGCAGCCTCACACGTTGTCAATTTGATCACCCCCACTTCACATCAAACTTGTCCCTTCAAGGAGCTGGCAAGAGACAGCCAAAAGCTTGGCACTGCTGTAAGGTGACGTGGCTGCTGCTGCCCAGCTGGAGCGAAGAGCACAGGCAGGCTCAGAGGGGAGGCTCCCTGTGCACAGAGCCCCCCTGCACCCACTCTGCTCCCCCCTGGACTCACTTGATCTTCAGCAAGTTGAGGGATTTGTTTTGTGCTGCTGTGATCTCGCCTGTCCTGTTTCTATTGGTGTACACAGAAAAGCCATTATTCCTGAAGCCAAATTCTTTTGCAACCTGAAAAAGAGACAAGAAATGACACGGTTGAAGGCACCTCACACCCCTGGGCAGATGCTGAAAGCTGCTTAAGAGTGCTAAATCCAGGGAACTTCTATTGCAAAACTTGAGCTGAATTCATCTGCATTTCTGAAGGGCAGAGGATAACCAAGCAAAATAGAAACACTGAGTAACACAAGAGATCTATTTTAAAAAGGAACTGAAACAGAACATGTCTCTCACTCGCACAATGCAAATGCAGCACTTCATCTAAATCCAGGCAAGTGCTGTCATGACTGGAAGGGGGAAACTCTCTCCTCATTACCCCAGGTCTCTCGCTCAGCCTTGCCAAGTCATCCTCATCTTCCTGTGACCAGAATCCCTCCATCCACAGCTTCACCTCTGAGGATCTTTTGCCCTCATCCACTAACTGTTCTCACCTCCCTCTGCTCTCACCCACCAGATGCTACATGAGCTTCACTCAAGCTCTTCCTGCTATTCTCCCTTCTGTTTTTCCTCATTTACCTCTTTTCTCCCAATGGAACTCACCCTCACAACAGCCACCTCTCAGTCCCAGGCAGGTTTTTCCCTGCTCATCCTCTCACCAGTTCGCTTTAAGGCTGTTTTACTCTTGCTCAGCCAACCACCTCTTCACAGCAATAGCAATTCTCACATCGGGCCACTTGAGGACAACATCAGTTTCAAAGTGCTGTTAAAAGTTTCCCTAGATGACAAGTTTCATCCTAAACCCTCAAGTTAACGGCCTTGATTTTCATTAAACATCTCCCTGTGGCTTTGGTAGGGCTCACGGGCAGTGAGTGCACACAGGCACAGCCTCAGGAGCCACAAACAGAGCGCAAAGACACGGAAGGCACCTTCTCTATTTGAGTCAAACATCCCTTGTCAGGACACACACACTTCGTTCTGGGGAGGCAAATCCCACAGTACGTTACCAAGAGGCACGAGACAGTTCCCACCTCATTCCAACCTGCACACACCCCAGAGATCACTTTTCAGTGCTCTCACCAAGGAGGTGCTGTAAAAGACAGAAGATTACTGAGCCCCTCCTCACTCCGATTTCTTGCTTCTTTAGTGGCTTCTCTGGAGTGAAGGGGGAGATCCAAGCTAATCGCCAGCACAGAAGCAGCAACCTGATGCTGTTTGAATTGCAGCTAAATACAAACCCCACCATATGGATGAACATCTCAGCGTTACAATCCACAGCTATGAACATACACAGATCTTGGGTGGTAACATTTGCAACCTTCCTCTTTCAAGCAAACCATGTACCAGGAAAAAAAAACCCCAACCATGTCTTGTATTCAGCTCAGGAAGAGGACAGAGTCTTCCCCAGGCCAACAGGCAATGTCAGCAGTGCTGATGCTTTTGTTCCAACCAAGTGGTTGCAGGAGGATTGTTCCACACGGCCTCGGGTAATATGAACCCCTGAAAGCAGCAGCTTGTTTTGCACAGGGATTCTGAAAGCTTTTCTTTCCTTGGGTGAAGCTGTTGAGAGATCAAGGGGTGGCTCTGACCCAGCCCTGAAATCCATCAGGATTTTCGCCTGGTCAGGTGGGGATTGATGTGATGATCTGAGCCCAAGCACCAAGCAAAGGCAATGACTCACAGACAGCAGAAGGTTTCACTCTGTTCCCATTCCCCATCGCAGGGGGAAAGGAAGTGGAGCTGACTGAAAGAAAGGCCCTTCAGGCACAGGAACACAAAGTGCTTCTCTTGTAAAGCAAAGGAATCCTAATCTGACAGTTCCAGGTTAGAGCAGAGTTCCAGGAGGGAAGGAAACAGAACTGCTCGCTCTTGAATAGCAAACTTTAAACACTGAGCAGTTGAATTCAGACCAAAGAACAAGCCACAGCCAACTCCAGATGTGACAACTCCAGCACTCGTATGTTCTCCTCATCCCAGGGCGGAAATCCTTCCCAGCAGATGCCAGAGGCTCCCGCTTCACCTTAAGAACTCGCCTCAATTCCTTCCCTGCTCTCTCCAAAACCACACTGGAAAACCAGCAGCACATAAAACACATTCAAATGTTATTCAAAGCATAAATCAAGCAGCTGAGTCTGACCTGAAAAGGCCAAAGGCTGCAACTATCAGCTTTCATAGAGTCACCAACTGGCTGGGAGGAACCTTAAAGCTCATCCAGCTCCAACCCCTGCCACGGGCAGGGACCCCTTCCACTGGAGCAGCTTGCTCCAAGCCCCTGTGTCCAACCTGGCCTTGAGCACTGCCAGGGATGGGGCAGCCACAGCTTCTCTGGGCACCCTGTGCCAGCGCCTCAGCACCCTCACAGGGAAGAGCTTCTGCCCAAGAGCTCAGCTCAGTCTCCCCTCGGGCAGGTTCAAGCCTTTCCCCTTGGCCTGTCCCTACAGGCCCTTGTCCGTAGCCCCTCTCCAGGTTTCCTGGAGCCCCTTCAGGCACTGGGAGCTGCTCTAAGCTTTCCTGTGTCACTGTCAGCCCCAGCTGCCGTTTCTTTGCAAGCACCCTCCAGACGTGTCCTAAAAGCCCGTCCCCACCCCCTGCAGAGCCCCAGGCACCTTCTTGAGGAACGTCGCCACCGTCTCGCGCTTCGTGGCCGTGATTCGCTTCACCCCCTCCGGCGACTGCACGCGGATGATCTGCGGGAGGAGGACACCGCGGGTCAGCGCTGGGCCAGGGCCAGAGCCCACCCCGTGGCAGCCACGCTGCCTCCCCAGCACCCCCTCCGTGCCTCCCCCCGCTTCCAGCGCCCCTCGTCAGCGGCGGGGGGCACGCACGCAGGAGGGTGGCACCGGCTGATGTGTGCGCAGCACGGGGCGAGTTACCCACGTGCATGAGGCAAGGAGCTGGCCCCAGGCAGAACTGACGCTGCTTTTGTTTGGGTCCAAGCTCCGACCTCAGACGTGGAATTAAAACTTCCAGGAGCATGAATCACAGGTTCCACGGGAGGGATTTAGTCGGTGCCTGCGCACAGACACCGGTCTAACCGGTGCTCGTGGGCACCCGCGCTCTCGTTTCGACTGATGGGCGACTTCCATCGCTACTGAAGGGATGAGGGGAAGAGCCACAGGCTCAGGGTGCTCCTGTGAGACAAAGCAGCGGCCGTGCTGTGACCTAGAGTGAGAAAGGGGGAAACCCGGCACTTGTGGGGACAAAAGGCCGGGGACAACCCTTCAGCAAGGGGCAAACACCGCCGTCCACGTCCTCCTGCTGCGGAGAGCAAGAGAAGTGACTGGAGCTGCCCTAAAGCTGCCCTAAAGCACGTTCACCGCGGATGGGCTCTGCAGAGCCAGGCTCAGGCTGGCAGCGGGTGCCGGAAGGGGGGACACGGGGGCTGCGGTGTCCCGGCGTTACCTCGCCGGAGCCCCTTTGACTTCCAGCACAGGAGCGAGCCCAGCGCAGGGGCACAGGACCCGCTCCGGCACCGGGGAGCGCCCTCCCCAGCGCTATCGGCCGGGACGGGGCCCCCCCCCGGCACCGCTGCTGATGGGGACCCGGACCCACGGCCCCGGACACCGCCGCCCCCCGGGCGGGCCCCGGTGCGGGCTGCGCGCGGCCCGGCCCCGCCGCCCCGCAGGAATCTGCTGCCTCATCGCCCCTCCCCCCGCGGCCGCCCGGCCCCACTCACGATGGTCTCGGCCATGGCGCTGCCCGCCGGGCCCGGGCCCCGCCGCCACGTCCCGACACCGCCGCGGCCCTGCCCGGCCCCGCCCGCTCCGCCGCCAGCCCCGGCCCGCTGCAGGCCCTCCGCCTCCCGGGCCCGGCCCGCCGCCTGCGCCCGCTCCGCCCGGGCCCCGCACCCCGACACACGCGTTCCGCGGCTTCAGAGTTCCTATCCCGGGCGGGGCGGTGCACCCGCCACAGCCGTCCCCCTGCGCTGCTTCGGTGCTACATCCATAGAGGTCCCCCACGCTGCTTTGGTTCACTCGCCTCAGCCGTCCCTCCGGGCTGCCGCACCCGCACTTTCGTTCCGTCCACAATCGGTCCCCCCCAGCATCGTGCGGCAGAGCCCGGCCCGGCCGTGGGGCTCCCCGGTGTCCCCGCAAGGAGCTCGGGCGGGCTCCCGCGGGGCGGGCAGCGGGGCCGCGGCTCTGCCCGGAGCTGACCCCGCGCTCACCCCGCGTCCTGTGCTCAGCTACCGGCCCCTGCGGGGGAGCTGCGATGGGGCCGGACCCACATCGGACCCAGCTGCGGGGCCGGGAGCCGCGGCCCTATTTAAGCGCCGGCCACAGCCCCTCACATGATGGGAGCGTGACCGGTTTGAGCCCCAGCACCGGGCTGCGAGCACGATGGCGCTGGGCAGAGCACGGCCCCGTGGGGCGGCCGGCGGCGGGGAGCGCGCCCGGCTCCTGCCCCAGGTAACGCCGGGACCCCCGGTGCCCCCATCGGCACCCCCTGCTCCCCGACCGCACGGTGCTGGCTCCAGGCAGCGCCCGCATCCCTGGGGGTACCCATGGGGATGAACCCGGGTTAGGGGCAAGGTCTCTGCCCCCGGGGTCGCTGTGATGGGCTGGATGTGGGGCACCCTGTGCTGGGGGTGCACGGTAGCTCCTGGAGCTTGTGACAGCCCCGGAGGTGGGGCAGGGGGGCACTTTGGGGGGGCTGCCCCGATGGCTGTGAGCGGTTTGTGCATCCATGCAGGCGTCCCGGCTGGTGGAGCTGCCCTGCTCCTCCTCTGATGGTGGCAGTGATGGGGACACGGACCCTCCCGCGTCCGAGCTGGACCCTGCCGTGAGCTGCAGCATCCCCCCCGCACCGAGCGCCTTCAGCCAGTGCGTGCGGCACCTGGCCTTCCTCTGGAACCTCCTCTTCCTCCTGCTGGGGCTGCTGGCCTTGGCCGTGGGGGTCTGGGGGCTGCTGGCCAAGGGCTCTGTGGCCGGGGCGCGCTTGGCCCCGCTGGGCTCCGACCCGATGCTGCTGTTCGTGCTGGCGGGGCTGGCGGCCGGCGCCGTGTCCCTGGCCGGCTGCCTGGGCGCGCTGCGCTCCAGCCCCTGCCTGCTGCGCTTCTTCGTGGGCGCCGTGCTCGCCTTCGCCGCGCTGGAGGTGCTGGCGGCGCTGCTGGTGCTGGCGGCGCGGCACCGGCTGCGGGACGCGGTGCGGGACGCGCTGCTCCTCTGCCTCCTGCGCTACCAGGACGAGCCCGACCTGCGCTTCCTGGTGGATGAGGTGCAGCGGAGCCTGCGCTGCTGCGGCCTCGGCTCCTACCGCGACTGGGAGGCCAACGCGTGAGTGGGGCACGGGGTCGGGCGCGGTGATGGGCATCCCGCACCCACGGACCTGGACACGGCCGCTCTCTTTATCCATCCCTACAGGTACTTCAACTGCAGCGCCCCGGGCGCGCAGGCCTGCAGCGTCCCCGCATCCTGCTGCCTGGACCCGTGGCACGACGGCTCCGTGGTCAATGCCCTGTGTGCCGCCGGAGCGCTGCGCCTCGGGGATGCGGCAGCCGGCACCGTGGTGTACGTGGGGGGCTGCGTGGCTCAGCTCAGCGCCTGGCTCCGCGGCCAGGCCGGTGCCATCGTGGCCGGCGCGGCCGTGCTGGTGCTGGTTGAAGCCGTCGGTGTGCTCATGGCGTTGAAGGTGCTCAGAGACGTCACGGCACGGGGGTGAGGGGGCAGTGGGGGGCACCAGTGGTGCGTGATCCGACCCAGAATAAACCTTGTCAAAGCCAAACCCCATCCGTGTCCTGCCCATCCCACCTCCCTTGCCCTGCACATCCCTGCCAGCCCCATAGCACGACACCAGGCTCCCTGTGCTCGTTTTGGGTTTTAATGAGCGTTTCTCCAGGCTGAGCCCTGCCATAAGGACGGGGCAGGCTCTACCTACACAGCGCTAAAGGGTGGGAGGGCAGCGGCGGCCGCAGCCTGCCTAGATGATGCCGTACTGCGCCAGCTCGTGCAGCTCCAGGTGGCTGAAGGCTTCCCAGGGGCAGATGACGGTGATATCTGGGGAGAGGAGAGAGCTTGTGTCGGCACAACTGCCCCACTGCAGGCTGCAGCCAGCCCCATTCCCCACCCAGCGCAAAGGGGGACGGGACCCCCCATGTACCTGTTCCCAGCCCCTCCATGCCCGGGATGTCATCGCCGAACCTGCAAAGAAAGGCAATGTCTGACCTCCATCCACCCCCCCCGCCCCATGCTGGCACACAGAGCTCTGCCCCCCGCATCCCTGCCCCACTCACCCCTGCACCCCCTTCTTGGGGGGCTTGCTTTTGAACTGCCTCGTCTGCCTCTGTTTGAACTTGGGGGGGCCCTTCCGGGGGGTGGCGGGTCCCCCCGTCACCCTCGTGACTGACTTGACCTCCACCTTGGGGGGCTCCAGGCTCATGGCTGTGCTGCGGTCGCCGTGGGTCTGGCGCTGGTCGGCTCCTCACACCTGGATGAGGGGAGATGTGGGGGCACCGGCTCCTCCCACCTCCCTGTGTGCCCCCGGCACCCCTCGGTTATCACCGACCCACCCCGCAGGAGAGCCCCCTCCCTGCAGCCTTGCCTTAGCCCAGCTCAGAGCCCGATAATCCCCTTTCCCAAAGGCAGGCAAGGGCGTCCATGCGGATATGGAGCTGCTGCCTCCCTTGGGGCTGCTCCTCCAGCCCTTGGTCCCTGCCCCAGCGTGGATGGAGCCCCTCCTTGGCACTGCCGGGACCCCCAGCCATGGCTCATGCCAGGTGTGTGCCACAGGCATGGGAGCAAGGTGTCCCTCAGGATAACAGGGGGGATTTGGGAATGCTGGGCACCCCACGCTGCAGATGCCTCCGGGTCCATGCTGGGATGCAGGCAGCCAGAGCCAACGGACATCACAGGGCAGCACATGGGCTCCATCCCACTGTGCTTGTGCCCCTGAGCACTGCAACCGCACCCTGAGCTGGGCGAGATCCAGCACCAATGTAAGGGGGTTCAGCACCACTATGGGGTCCGCACTATGGGATCTGGCCTGGGGAGATGTCAAAGGTGCCCGGCTCCCGGCTGCAGGAGCAGAACCCAACAGCAGGCTCCTGCCTGGAGCAGAGCACATCCCATCCCAGTGAGTCCCGGTGCCACCGGGACCAGGTCCCATCCCATGCATGGGGCAGAGCCCCCGACTTACTTGGCCGCCGCGGTCCTCGAGGGCAGCGCTGCTCCACAGGGCCTCTCCGTCCTCCAGCTCACCCCCTGCAGAGCTCTGGGGGGGCTTTTAGGGGAGGGCAGATTTATCCTGCCCCGGGTAATAGGATTATTCATGTCCCTGCTTCCCGCGGGGGTAATCCGGTGTCCTTCCCCGCGGGATGGGGGCGTCTGGATTAGTGCTGCTGGGAATGACGGTGGCAGGATCCCAGACCACCGAGGGGATGCCCCACTCCCCAAAGGTCACCCCAATGCCCCTTGAGCACAGGGATGCTGCTGTTGGGCTCCTTCCTGCCTGCAGGCACTGCCAGAATCCATCCTGGGTCGGGTGTATTCTGCCCTTCTAGGGATGGATTCACCCCTACCGATGCCACCATCGGTGCCTTTACCTGGCAATTGCACCAAAACCTGGCAGTAGAGCGGCTGGGCAGCCCCACTGGCCTGGGATGCTATCATTCCAAAGCTTCCCTTAATCCCGGCCTTAAAGCAATTACAAAAAGGAATAATCTCAGCACACTTTAATTGAACTTCAGCCCCAGCCGCTAATTGCAATTAGTTGGACTCCCACAAAGAGGATTACAGGGATCTGGGTGCCTTTCCTATGAAGCCGGCAGAACCGGCTCCTCCTCTGGCACGGAGCAGGGCCCTGGTGTCAACTGCTGCCTCCAGCTCGGCCTTGGTTAGCGCAGCTCCGGGGCTTCGTGGCTCCTTGGGGAAGCTCATCCCGATGGCCAGGAGCCCCCCGGCCCCGACGGGCAGGATGGAGCGGGGATGCGCTGAGCCAAACTGATGGGGTCTAACATGGAAACAAAGGCAACTGAGGAACAAAGGGCACCGGGAGCAGCCCGGCAGGCCGTGACCTGGGTGCTGGTGCCCTTGGAGGCTGCAGCCCCACGTGCTGGGGGCCGCACACCGCCTCTGCCTCCCTCCACACCACAGAAGCCCCTAAGAGGCTTAGAGCCGTGGGGAGGGGGGGTCCAGTGCGGGGTCCCGGCCCTCCCCACTTACATCCAAGATGCAAACGGTGCTTAAAGCCCAAGCTGGGAGCACAAGGACGGGGCGCGAGCAGTGATGGGGCCGGGGGGGGGGGGGCAGCACCGCCTGCCCTTGGATGGGATTTACCAGCCCAGGGCGCTCAGCACACACGGGAGCCGCTGCCTGCCCATGGGGTGATGCCGCCCAGGTCCTCGGCAGGGCTCAGGCTGTCCCCAGCCCATCCCAGCAGGGCCCAGCACACACAGAAACGCTTCCAACCAGCGCAGCCCTGCTCGAACAAGCAGAGGCTCCTCTGGGGGGGGGTCCCCACTGGCTCCGGGGGGCCGGGGGATGCTCAGTCCTTCCCCATGCGCAGCCTGATCTCCATCCTGACGATGGCTTTAACGTTCTCGTCCTCCACGTGCTCCTCCAGCGCCGCCAGTGCCCGGGCCCCTCCGTCCTGGTACCGCCGCAGCAGCTCCTCCACGTACCCGACCCACACGCAGTTGGGGCAGCCGGTCCCGCAGCAGTGGGTCGGGGCTGGGGGGAGCCCTTTGTCACCTGAGGGTCCCCCCCCGCTGCCATCGCTCCCTGCGGTGCCGCTGTCCTTTGCTGGGGTGTCCGAGCGCTCCCGAACGCTGGAGGTGTTGGAGGGGTGGGAGAGGGGGGACCCTGCCCCGAGCACCCCCCCGCTGCTGCTGGTGCCATCGGGGGGCTCCTGAGAACAAAGATGCTGGCACCAACTGGGGGGGACACATGGGGACAGCCCTGCCCTCAGTGTACCCCATCCCACCATCGAACCCCCCAGCAGCTCACACAGCCCCCCCCACGCTCCCCTCCATCCCCAGCATCCTCCATCCCCGCGGTCCCCCTTCTCCCCCTCAGCCCCCCATCCCCAGCACCCCTCTACTCCCCCAATTCCTTCCTTAGCCCCACAACTCATCCCCAGCACCCCCTTATTTACCCCCAGCTTCCCCTTACCCCCCCACTCATCCCTCCACCTTATCCCCAGCATCCTCTCGCCCCCCCCCCCCCCCATTTCCCCTTGGCAGCCCCGCAGCACATCCCCATTGCCCCCCATTCCCTCCTATCACATCCCCAGCACTCCCTTATTCCCCCCCCCGCCCAGTTCCCCTTTGGTCCCCCATCCCTTCACCCCATCCCCAGCACCCCCATTACCCCTCCAGCACCCCAGATCCCCCCCATAGACCCCACCCCCCCGTATCCTAACCCCTCCCCCCCCGCCCCACTGCCCCCCCCCCCCCCCCCCTTGTCCCCTCTTTGACCCCCTCCTCCCATTGCCCCCTCCCCCGGACCCTCCTCACCCCCCGACGCGCCCCCGCCAGCCCCCGGGCTCCGCGCAACAACATCCGGGCACTGCCACCCCTTCCGGCCCTGCCTGAGTGACAGCTCTGGCAGCCAATGGGAGCCCGGAGCATGAGGGACGGGGGCTGCGTGTGGCCAATAACGAGCAGGGGGCGGGGCAGGGGCGGAGGAAGGCGGAAGAGGCGGTGGGGTTGGCACGTGGGGAGCGGCGGAGCCATGGGCAGGGGACCGGGACCGGGACCGGGACCAAGACAGGGATGGGGACAGAAACCGGGACCGGGATCGGGACAGAAACCGGGATCGGGACCGGGACAGAAACAGGGATCGAGACCGGGGCAGAAACCGGGAGCGGGACCGAGGCAGAGATGGGGGCAGAAACCGGGACCGGGATCGGGACCGAAACAGGGATCGGGACCGGGATCAGGACAGGGATCGGGACCAGCCGCCCTTCTGCGCAGTAGGTCAGTGCCCAAGGGATCCGGTCGCGATCGGGCTTGGACCCACGGGGGTCTCGGGCCCGCCGGTGCCTCACCAGGTATCCGGTCTCCTGCCGTGTCCTGGTCCCCCTGTCCTTCCATGCCCGGGTCCCGGTGCTCACATCCCGGTGTCCCAGCGTGCCTGGATCCCGGTGCTTCAGGCCAGGCCTCGCACCGTGTCCGTTCTCTCCCAGGAAGCAGAAGCTGGACAACATGAAGCCCAAGCACCCGGACGAGCAGGAGATCCCCTTCCGCCTGCGGGAGCTCATGCGGAGCCGGGAGGCCATGAAGCGCCCGCATCCCGGGAAGCAGAAAGCAGCAGGTGGGATAGAGCCGGACTGAGCATCCCATGGCACAGCTGCATCCTGCAGCGCAGCATCCTCCTTTGATGTCCCACCCCTGCCCTGCCGTGGGGAGGGACCCCCAGCCTGCGCTGCTGCCCTGATGCCACCCGTCTCTCCTAGAGAAGCAGCAGCAGCCCAAGTCAAAGGGCCCCAGAGCCCAGGGGGACATCCCCGTGCCCAGGTTCAGGAGAGGGAAGGGGGAGTCGGAGCGCTCCTACGTGTGCCGCATGGAGCAGGAGGTGCAGCGCGTCCTGTTCCTCACCGAGAACCGGCTGCAGCGGGAGCCGGAGAAGGAGCTGGCGGCACCGGAGAAGTCCAAGAGGAAGAAAGCGTGAGAGCAGGGCCCCATGGCTGCTGGGCTGGATGGGGCAGCCCAAGCCTGCCCCTGGCCCCATTTGGGGGGGGTGATGAGTGCTTTGCTGGTGCTGCAGCGCTGGTGTGGTGTCCGGCAGTGGTTGGGGTGCGGGTGGGGGGCTATGGACCTCCATGGGGCTGAATTGCTGGTTGGACTCAAGCTGGGGGGCTCTGGGTTTTGAGGGGATCCCATGGGGTAGGAGCTCACTTACTTGGGTCTTGGTTGGTCACAAGTCCTGGCCATAACAGAGCTCTTCAGGTTTCAGAATAAGAAGCTGGAAAAAGCTCGGAAGAAGAAGGAGGAGAAGAAAGAGGCCATGCTGGAGAAGAGCCTGTTCCAAGGTGGGTCTGGCTCTGGGGTGCCTGGAGTCGCCCCCTTACCTAGCAGCGTGTTGGGGGGGGATGTTCCAGGCCTGATGCTGGCTTCTGCTTCTCTCTTAGACACGGTGGCATTTGGGGACATGGTCACGCAGCCACCCACCATCACATCACGGCCCCGGGGCCAGGGCCCTGCCGAGCAGGTGAGGTCAGGGGGGTGCTCCCTCCTGCCCCTCGGGTACCCGCAGTGCTGGGCTGGACCCGGCTCACCCCCTCCCTTGTGCTGGACATCCCTCCTGGAAAGCCAGCTCTGGCTCAGCCCTGGGGTCTCGGCTCCCCAGAGCCTGGTCCTGCCTTCCTCCCCTGCCATCCCCACTGACTGCCCCATCTCTGCCCGCAGGCTGGACGGAAGCGGCTCCTCCTGACTCCGTGCCTGGGCCGGAGCCCGGCGGTCCCGGCAGCGCCGGTGTCCATGGCTCGGCAGCGCATCGTGGCGGAGGAGAGGGCTCGCGTCATCCAGGCCTACAGGGACATCCAGAGACGCAAGCAGCAGCAGCGGGAGGCGGGCGCCAAGGCCGGACGCAGGGTCCCGCGCTGAGCACAGCCTGGGCGAGCTGAGCCTGGTCACAGCGGGAGCGTGCAGGCAGCGCGCAGGCAGCACCGGGGCCCAGGACTTGAAGGGGACACTATCCTGATGCTGCTCTTCTGTTGCCAAGCCCTGGGACTCCCCACAGCCCCGTGCCTAAGCTCAGGGCACCCCATGGGCTCAGTGCTGGAGCTGGGTCCCCCCCAGCGCCATGGATGTGCTTGTAGTAAAGGTGCCATTGAGTGCTGATGGCGTGGGGTGTCTGTGTCCTCACAACCTGCCCGGCTTCCTTTCTCTGGGGCAGCTGGCAAGGGGCCTGCTGTGCCAGGCTGTGTGCTGGCGAATGGCAGTCCCTGTCCCTTACCCTGCCATAGCTCAGCCGTGAGGGAGACCCCAGTGCTTGGCCACGGCCACTCCAGCTCTCACCCCAGGGCCACGGAGCATCCCACAGAGCTCACCTGCGCCGTGTTGTTTCCATCCCTTGTCACCACAGAGGGACACCGTGAGCCCTTGAGCTGCCCTCGGTGCCGTTTACCCAGCCCGGCACTGCCCGTGTCCCTGCCAGACACCGGTGTCACGGTGACCACGGTGCCCTCACCGCGTGCCGTGAGGCCCCCCCCGGAACCCAGCCCTGGGGAGGGCTCCAGGGGGATGCTCCCGGCCCGGCACAGCCCGTGCCCGCGGCGGCCGCTTCACCTGCGCGCACAAAGGCCGTGCTGTTCCTGCCCCGTGCCGCCGCGCCGGCACAAAGCGCTGCCTGTTGGAGCGGGGCCGGCCCCGGCGCTGCGGCCGGCGCTGGGATCCAGGCTTCCGGAGGGGCTGGGTGCGGGGAGAGCGGAGCCACCGGCAGTGGGGACAAAGCGGTTGCACCTTGTTTGTCCCTTGCCCTTTGGCTGCTGCCTCCTTGCTCCGCGGCACAGCTCGCAGGTGCCTGTGCCGTGAGCTCGCCGTGCTGTACCATGCGGTGCTGGTGACAGCAGCCCCGGGGACTCCACAAGTGCCTGGTGCTGCTTGGAGATGTCCTTGGTGCCAACCAGCACCAGGTAAACACGGGTGACGCAGCCAGATCCTGCTGCAAACAACCGGCCCCCGTGGCCATGCCTGGCCTCTAGGGCTGCCGTGGGCACATGCTGGATGG
Organism: Lathamus discolor; assembly: GCF_037157495.1. NCBI lineage: Eukaryota > Metazoa > Chordata > Aves > Psittaciformes > Psittacidae > Lathamus > Lathamus discolor. The sequence goes on along the minus strand of NC_088896.1, from coordinate 11,807,520 downwards.
CAAGGGCACAGCCAGGACATGGCATGTGCCAAACTCTTGCTTGTGCATCCCTCGTGCGCGGCCCCATCCCTGCTCAAGGAGACCGGGTCACGCCTGCCCCCACGCAGCCATTTCAGCCCCTGAATAATTCATGGTGCTGCTGGCCGCAGGCTTCCTGCCCGGCAGAGGAATCGCTGCCGAGGGGAAAGGCAATCCCGGCAGGAGAAACCACCCCGACCTTGGCATGTCCTCTGCACCACGCCACTTCCCGCCAGCAGCCCATCTGCCTGCACTGTGCTGCCCGTCCTGCCGGATCCGGCCCCATCTGTGCTGGCACGGGGGGGCCCCACAGCCCCCCCCAGAAAGGGCTGAACCCCACTGGTACCGTGGCAAAAGCTGGTGCTCCAGTGGGGTCGCGGATGGGGAGCTGGGTACCACCTCCCCGTCACAGGCAAGCGCCGCATAGGAAAAACCATCTTTATTGGGGCTGACCTGAAAAAAAGGAGGAAAGGGGAAAAACAGAGGAAGGCAAGAGGAAGGTGAGGGCCCAGCTCCCTCCCTGCTCCCCAGGAGGGATCCTTGAGCCCCCAGGTGGGGAAGGCACCAAGAAGGCGGCTGGAGCCGCAGGGGGGTCAGGTCCCAGCCCCAGCAATGGGGAAACTGAGGCACAGCAGGAGCCAGAGCTGGGGAGAGCTTCACATCACCTGGGGCCCTGCCGCGGGGCCCTGCCGGCTCAGTTCAGGGCCTGTGGGGTGGCGAGAGCCCGCGTGGAGCCAAGGGCTCAGGACCCTGGGCAGGCGTCCCCTGGCTCCTGGCATTGCGTGGTCCCGGCGTGGGGACATGGGGTATCCGTGCGTCACGAAGGCAGCGAGGGGACAAGTCGGGGTGGCCCCATGGGAGCCAGTCCTGGCGGCAGGGATGTGGGGTCCGGCAGAGCTGGCAGCTTGTGGGTGCCACAGGCAGGAGCCATGGCTCCGAATGCATCCAAGCTTCACCCGCACAGGACCCAGCTCCGGCTGCTGATGGGATGGGATGAACGTGGTGGGGCAGGAGGAGGCTTGGTGAGACCTCGGGAGCGGGACGGTGGTGCCGCGGCTGTGCCGGCGCTTTGGGATCCGTGCCATGGGGGCTTCACCACCGGTTCCTGCTGTACGGGGACTGCACCTGCGGGCAGAGGGGAGCAGGGTGGCCCTGCTGGGGTGGCAGCACCGCAGCATGGGCTGGCAGACCCGGCCCTGGCACCGGTGCCGTGGTGCAGCCTGACTCACCGGGGCTGGGCAGAGCCCTCCCACGGGAGACGCTGCGGTGGGGACAGACTTTGCCCCCCGCCGCGGGCTGGACCTTGGTGCGCGCTCCCCACCTGCGCCGTTGCACATTAACCCACCTGGCAGCTCCTGCCGTCCCGCGGGGCGCCGCCGGGCCGGGCCTGCACCGCGAACGCGTCCTCGGCTCGCAGCGTGGAGCTGGTGCTGCCGGCGGCCGGGCTGGCCGTGGAGGCGCGCGGCAGGATCACGTCGTAGGGACCTTCAGTCTGAAGGGCAGGAATGGGGGGGCTGCAGCATCACCACCACCCCCCCCCCCAGCCCCAAGGGGTCCCAGGAGAGGAAGGCAAGGGGTGATGCTTCCCAATGCCCCATCACAGCAGCCCTTGTACATGGGGATCCCCCGAGCCCTGGTCCCCATCCCAGCCACTCCCGTTGGAAGCCCATCCATCAGGCAGGATGCGGCCATCACTGCAGAGCCCAACATCGCGCTTACCGGTCCCTTGTGCATCAGAGCCATCTCGGTGGGCTGGTAGACACTGGTGAGGAGCTGCCCGTTGTAGCCGCTGTAGGGTGACACCGGCTTCTTGGCTGCAAAGAGATGGGGACAATGAAGAGGGGGGCTCAGAGCCACCCCCACCCACTGGGGAGCTGGTCCTCATTACCGGGTTTAAACGAGCTGACTCAGTGCCATTGCTCTGCACCGCTCCCGGGGGACAGGAGCGGTGTCCCTGAGGTTTGCATCACCGGCTGCTGCGTGGCCGGGGTTTGTTATTGTAGGGTCTCCGGGGAGCACCCACCCTGCCCCATGGGCTGCAGACACCTTCGCTGGCGCCCAGCTGCCATTCCCTACAATAACATCACCCCGTGTTATTGTAGGGTCCCGCGAGCGGAGCGCCCGCCTGGGGCGGAGGGCCGGGAGCACCCCTGCGGTGCTGAGCTCAGCCCAAACTGGTAGACCCAGCCCAGCGAGTTTTCGGGAGCCGCAACCACGTCAAGGCATCAATCCCGGGCAGGCCGTGGCCAGACGTCTCGCTGCCACCCACCACTGCCAGCCCCGGTGCCCCGGTGCGAGGCAAAGAGCATCCGTGGTTGAGCCGCGGCGCCTACCGAAGGAGGGCTCGTCCATGGAGAAGGCTTTGTTCTCCACGAACATGCTCTGCGACTTCTGCTCCTTGAGGATGGTCTCGTAGCCCACCCCGCGCGTGGGGTACCCGTCGTCCTCGAAGGGCTGCTCGGGGCCGCGCCGCGTCACGTGCGTCACCTCGGGGATGATGTAGAGCAGGAGGAAGGCGCAGGCGTTGGCCACCAGCGCGATGGCCAGCGTGGGGTCATCCCAGCCGGGCTTCTCGCCCGCGCGCTGGTTCCCATACAGGTACATTGCGGTCCAGGCCACCCAGATGGCCGCGGAGAGGCCGGTGGTGGCCAGGATGAAGGCGCTGTGCTTGCGCCAGCGGCTGTAGCGGCCACACAGGGCCGGCCAGGCGGTGCCGAAGGCGGCCACCAGCAGGAACATGACGTAGATGAGAGCCATGACAAAGTCAGCGTCCGCCAGCCGGCAAGGGTCCGCGGAGCTGCCCTCCTGCCGCGCCACCGTGATGATGAGCCACTCGGCGTTGATGATGACCTCCACCAAGGCGAGGAGCAGGGCCACCGCCAGCGTCACCCAGCCCTGTGGGCCACGGTTCCTCCGCACCAAGAAGTTGAGGGCCACGGCGTGCGCCAGCAGGGAGGAGAAGCAGATGGCGAAGAGGACGCCGAAGAGGAAGCGTCGGGAGGTGCAGGTGGAGAAATCCGGCCCCACGATGAAGTCAAACGTCAGGCAGAACAGCCCGAAGGTGCCCAGGAGGAAGAAGACCTGCGTGGCCACCAGGCTCTTCTTCTGGTGGTCCTGCACGAAGGGCAGGCTGGCCACCAGGACGATGGTGAGCACGAAGCTGGTCACCACGCCAAGGCTGGCCACGGCCTCCAGCACGATGCCCCAGGCTGCCGAGAGGTCGCAGAGGTTGTAGTAGAGGGAGGAGAGGTCCTTGCCGCAGCCGGAGGGAGCGCTGGTCTGGCCGGTGGCCGTGGGGAGCAGGATCAGCAGCACACAGGCGGCCACCGGCGGCACCGCGGCGGCACCCATCCTGCACCGTGCTGCGGGCGCTGAGCGCGGCGTCCAGGGACCCTGTGGGACAAGCAGGGTGTCAGGACACAGGGATGGGGGATGTGGCTCAGATCCTGGTGATGGCTGTGCCAACCCAGGGCTCACAGCATCCCTCCTGCCAGGCCGTGGTGAGCACTCAGGTGCTGGGGAGCTGCATCCACGCTGGCACAGCCGAACCCACCCCAATGCTCCTTGTCCAGAGGCCTGAGGCCACCGGAGGGGCTCAGCCCCCTGCACCCCACACGCTCCCTCCTGACACGGGATTTCTCCAGTCGTGACGGGCACTTGGAGCTGTGCTGATCCCATCCTCCGGTGCCAGGAGCAGGCAGCACCGTGCCCCCTGGCTCTCCTGGGAACACCAAACACGGACCTGGGCCAACGGCAGAGGTAACACCCGGGGATGGGGCTGTCCCCTTGGCTTGTCCCTGCGTGCCAGCCTGTTCCCCTTTCCACATCTCCTGTGCTGCTTCCCTCTGGCTCCGGGCACTGGCCCAGCGCAAGTCCCGTGTCCACTGGCACGAAGGTGGCCACAGCCTGGCACGGCACGGCACGGACATGGCACGGCACAGGCACAACACGGGGAGCCCTGTACCCGCTCCTGCGACCCTGGGGAGCACGGGGAAGAGGCAGCAGCGAGGGAGCTGCAGCCCCAAAGCTGGGGAAGGGGGGAACGGGCCGGACACCTCCGGCAAGGTGACCCCGGGCCGGCAGCCGGGACCCCCCCACCCCGGGGCAGCCCCAGCGAGGCCGGGATGGGGCAGGGACCCCCCGGCACCGCGCTGGGACCGAGCCCCGCGCCCGCGGCTCCTACCGGCTGCACCGGCCCCGGCCCGCCCGGTCCCTCCCGCGGCCCCGGTGCTCCCGACCGGTACCGGAGCCCAGACTTGCCCCAACTCGCCCCAGCTGCCGGCCCAGGCGAGCCCCGGGGGGACGGGGTCGGGGTCTGGGTCCGGCTCCCGACCCATTCCCGTTACGGTTCCCGGTGCCCCCCGGCCCCTCCCCGGCCCCCCCCGGCCCCACTCACCGGCTCCAGCGCCCGGTGCGCGGCCGCTCCCCTCGCTCCGCCGCGCCGGGCGAGCCCCGGTCCCGCCGCACCGTCCGCGCCTGCCCGGCCCGGCCCCTCCCCGAGGTGCGGCTCAGCCGGGGCCGGCAGGGACCTGCCCCATCCCGCACCGGGCGGAGGGAGCCGGGGATCCCGCACCGGGAGGGGGGGACCTGCACCGGGGCACGGCGAGGGATGGGGGGGGGGGGCCGGGAGTGGGGCCAGAGCTTGGGGTTGGGGGGCGTTGGACGGGGGGTGGGCTCAGGAGCCGTCCATGGAACGAATCTGTGGGGGCTCAGCCCGCAGGAGCTGGGTCAGCCCGGCTCTGCCGAGCTCGGGCCAGCGAACGACCCCCCCCAAGGGACAAGGGATGGAGCAGGGGGGGGGGTTCTACTGGGGCAGCATCACCCACACGGGGCCTTGAACTGAGCCCTCTTTGTGCTGGGCCAGCAGCCCCCAGCTCGCGGGTGGGCTCCTGGGTGGGAGCCCCCGGTAAGGATATACCGCGGTGTTCCCATCGGGAAACCCTGAGGCTCAGGCCCGGAGGGGCCTCCCGGAGGAATGTCAGCTGACGGATAAAGCCGGAGCCTTTGGCAGGGCAGCGGGGCCCCAGAAAAACCCTTCCTGCAACGGGCTGGGGTCCAGGGCAGCCCCGGCTTGGGGGAGCCAATGGTGCCTGGCGGTCCCTGTAGCAGTGAGGGTGTCCCCTGTGCACCACGGAGCCGGGCTCGGGCATCCCGCAGTCACCTCATCCCTGAGGCTCAGGGGCAGGGAAAGCCCCGGGGGACTCGGGGAGCCCTGGGGGAGGTTTCCAGGAGGGAGGCGCTGCTATTCTGGGAGGGTGAAGGATGCAGAGGAAAGTTCAGCGAGCCTCGGGCGGGTCCTGCCCCGGCCCGGGCCGAAAACAGCCCCAGGAGAACGGGAGGCAGAGCCGGAGCTGGCAGCACCCACGGCACGAGGGCTGGAGCGTGTCTGGGCTGGGTGCTGCAGCCGCTGCTGCCGTCCCTTGGGTGCTGCAGCCGCTGTCCCTTGGGTGCTGCAGCCGCGTGCTCTTCGTCTTCCCAAAGAGCTTCGGGATGGTGTTTGGGGCAGGATCATCCCTCCCTGCCGGGGCACGTGCCCGTGTGTGTGCTCTCACGTGGGTGCGGATGCAGGAGCTCTGCAGTGGCCTCTCTCGTGCCTCAGTTTCCCCACGGAGCCGCTTCAGAGCCGCAGGGCCCTGACCCGGGGCTGCGGAGGCCGCGGTGCATGCGGCTTCCTGCCTCCGCTTCCTGCCGCCGCGCGGGTTTCCCGGCTGCTGACTCAGCATGAGTCCCCCCCCCGCGACCCCCGGCACCGGCCATGGAGACACTGGCAGGCGTCCGTCCCACCGGGGCTGCCCTATGGGCACCTCCACCTCCGTGTCCCCCCCACACCAAGCGGTTTCCGTCCCCTTTCCCGTGGGGGCCCTTCCTGGCTGCACCCCCTTGGCGTCTGTGCAGGTCCTGCAGTGACACCCCATCAGCGGCTGCCTGCTTGGGTGCGATGCCACCGTGCGCCGGCTGCCTTGGAGGGACCAACCATGCGCAGCAAGGGACCGGCTGTCCTCGGTCCCCTCCTACGGCCACGTGCCGGGCCGGCTGGTGCCTGGCACAGCCCTTTCGGCGAGGGCAGAGCCCGGTCCCGGCTCCCCGGTGCCCAGGCTGGGCTGTGGAGCTTGATGCCCACGATGGGCCGGGGCAGAGCGGGTCCCTTGGCGCAGCAGCCGCAGTGAGGTGCCGGGATGCAGCTCGCACAGCCCCGGGACCAGGGCCAGGCTTTCCCCGCCGCCTCGCTCCACAAACATCGCTCGCCGGGCGCATTTTTTCCAGGCTTACCTTTGCTATGGAGCTGCGGGGCTGGGTGCCCGCTGTGCCTGGTGCAGCGGCTCTGGGGCACGGCCAGCAGAGCCCCGGCTCCGCTGTGTCCGCTGGGGCTCTGCTCGCCTCCCTGCCCCTCTCAGCAAGGCTCAGGAGCTGTTTTCCAGCCGAGCCGGTTGCGTCCAGCCCGGAGCCCCTCGGCGGACGCGGTCAGCACATTTCCACCTCCCTCTCCAAGTAAATAAGCACCGGTTGGCGAGGGGGGGCCGGCGGCGGCAGCGAGCGGGGCTGGGGCTCCTGCCAAGCGCTGCCTTTGCCGGCCGAGGTGGCCCCTCCAGCCCCGGGGAAGGGCTCCAGGGGGGGGGGATCCAGCCCTGGAAGCCCCCGCGAGGGGAGTCCGCGGGGTGGGAGGCGCTGCCCGGGTTAATAACTAATCCCTTCCCGAGCCTGCTCTCCTCAAGTGCCAGAATTAATGGAGCGAGCACCTCCCAGGTACCACCCGCGCCGCCAGGTCTGGCTTTAACCCTGTCACCGGGAGCACGCATCCTGACTGGTACAAGGCAGCATCGCCGGTGGGGTCTGCGCCTGCACGGCAGCCGCCCGGCCCTGGGGCTCTGCGTGCATGTGCTGTAGGTCAGCCCCATAGTTAAGCTTGTGGCTCACCCCACATTGACACTGGGGGCAAATGCTGCACCCCATCCAGCCCCAATGCCAGGCACAGCCAGGGCTCAGTGGGGAGAGCAGCGGGGTCTCCATGCCCTGCTTGGGCCCCCGTCCTCCGGAGCAGCCCCCCTGGATGCTGTCCTGCCCGGTCTCGGGAATTCGACCGGAAAGGCTCCAATGGGGCTCGGAAAGGGGGGGATTACACTGAGGGCTGGGGTCTGAGGGGTGCCAGCTCCGCAGGGCGACCCATCCCTGCCCTCTGGTGGCAGCTGGGGACCGGCTGGCACAGCCGCTGGCGCAGCACCACAGCCAGCTTGGCACTGGTGTAAATGGGAGGGCAGCAGTGGTGCTGGGTGCGCTCGGTGCAGGGCAGCACCCTGAGCCACCTTGGTGGGAGATGCTGCACCCCTGTGCTGGGTGCACCCGGGGGCTTCAGCCTTGCAGCCGCTGGAGCTGGGGTCTTACCGTGTGCCAGGTCCTGCAGTTAGGAATGCTGCAGTTAGCACCCTATGGATGCTCCGGAGCAATGGGGTGGGCTGGGACCCTGTGCCTGGGGGTGCTGATGCAGGGGGACCCCATCGGGCTGCTCACAGGGAGCCAGACCTAGGCAGAGCTTTGGACTCAGCGCAGCAGTTTATGGAGGAAGGACCATCCCGCCGGCACTGCATCCTCACCAGGGCCGGAGCAGCTCACCTGCACCCATCACCCCTTGCCGTGGGGCAGCCGTGCCCGCTGGGCTCCCTGGATGGAGGACAAGGGGCAGCATCCCTGGGGCAGGGTCTCACCAGGTCCTGGTGTGATGCACGGCTCAGAGGGCAGTGCCAGCCCCCGGCTGCAGCACTTGCAGGGCTGGATGCTGGAAGCGGGCGCTGCCGTGCCGGGAGCCGTGCCGGAGGTGGGCCCGGAGCACCTCGCCCACCGTGCGGCGGAAGGTCTGGCTCACAAAGTAGTAGAGGAAGAAGTTGAGGGCGGTGTTGAGCATGGCCACCATGTTGGCGACGTCCAAGGCCAAGTGCACGCGCCAGTCCCGCTTGACCGAGGCCACGTAGAGGTGGCAGATCGTGACGATGGTGCGGGGAGCCCAGAGCACGGTGAACACGGTGGTTTCAGCCAGGAGGAGGGCTGTGGTCTTGCTCCTGTAGGGCCGGCCGCCCCCGGAGCGCCTCCGCTGCTTCAGCTTGCAGATGATGATGGGGTTGGTGGCCAGGAAGATGCTAGAGGGCAAGAAGTAGATGGTGATGCAGTGCACCCACTTGAGCGCCATGTCCAGGGCGGTGGGGGGGTCGGCGTCATGCCACATGTCCAACCACCAGTAGAAGGGGATGCCTGTGGCCAGGGCCACAGCGAACACGGCTGCGATGATCTTGCGGGTGCGCTGCGGGTAGGAGATGGTGCGGTACCGCAGCGGGTGGCAGAGGGCCACGTAGCGGTCCACGGACAGCAGGACCGTGATCCACGTGGAAGCGTGGTTGGCCGTGAACTCCAGGACGTTGATGGTGTGGATGAAGGCGCTGGGCACAGCCCGCGCCAGGATGGCTGTCTGCAGGATGAAGCCCATAAAGATAATGAAGACCTGGGTGAGGATGTCAGAGGTGGTCAGGGCCAGCAGGTACCAGTACGATGACTTCTTGGTCCTTGTGGCCAGGCGGAACATGGCCACGGCAGTCAGGATGTTCACTGGAGGGAGGGGAGCGATGTGTGGTGGTGAGAAAGGTGTGTGGAGGGGAGCAAAGTGTGGTGAGCCTACAAGAAACCTGGAGAGGGGCTTTGAGCAAGGGACAGGCCAAGGGGAATGGCTTGAACCTGCCCGAGGGGAGACTGAGCTGAGCTCTTAGGCAGAAGCTCTTCCCTGTGAGGGTGCTGAGGCGCTGGCACAGGGTGCCCAGAGAAGCTGTGGCTGCCCCATCCCTGGCAGTGCTCAAGGCCAGGTTGGACACAGGGGCTTGGAGCAAGCTGCTCCAGTGGAAGGGGTCCCTGCCCGGGCAGGGGTTGGAGCTGGGTGAGCTCTGAGCTCTCTTCCAACCCAAACCAGGCTGGGATTCCATGAGACCTGGGGACTCACAGGCCCCCTGCAGCACCCAGGACCCCAGCGGTGCCCGGGCTCTCCCAGGTCAATGGGTGAGCAGCCGCAGGCCCCAGCTGGGTGTGGAGCTATAAATATCGCGCTGCATCGGGGATTTACTGAGCTCATTAATCTCATCCATGTGGCAGCCCAGGCAGCACAAATACCATCTGGCCCTGCTGCTGCTGCCGCTCCTGCCCCAGGGGCTGGCCTTTAGAGCTGAGCTCCACAGCTGGGGCTGTGGACCCTTGAGGACTCTCCTCCCTATCCCCAAAGCCCCAGGGCTGGGATGGGGGCCAAGGGCATGGCCTAGGTTGAGGATGCGCGGCTCAGCCCCTCACCTGGCAGCCCCAGCGCCAGCAGGACACTGTAATACACGATGGGGACGATGCCGACCATGCAGGGTGACCGCTCCAGCTCCAGCCATGCTGCTTCACTGGTCCACACCTCTGCCGTGCTGTTGGGCACTGAGAACATTGCCTTCCACCGTGGACCGGCTGTGAGGGGAGACAGGGAACATCAGAGGGCTGAGGGCCCTGGTGGCACCCGGGTGAGGGCTCAGGTGGGACATGGCACAGGGGCTTGGCTCCCATGGGTGCAGTTGCCCCAGGCCTGCCTCTGTGTCTGCCCACGATAGAACATCCGTGGATGCTGCGGAACAAGGGACCTGGGATCCAGCCTTCATGGGTCCACCATGGTGGCAGTCCCCATCCCCAGAGGGTGGCCCCAAGTACTGGAGATGCTCCTTGGTTATCGCCTTGAAGAAAACCGGATTAAACCACCAGGTTCTTAGTTGGATACCAGGGGGAGGACCCAGGGATGCCAGAGGGGGGTTCCAGGGGTACCAAGGGTATTGGCCATCTGCAGGCTTTTAGCTAAGTCCTTTGCCAGCTCCCCAGGCCGCCCTGCATGAATCAGAGACCCTGCCTCTACCCCTGTACCCCTGCCCGAACCCCGCACCCGAATCGGTCCCATTCTGCCCCCCACCATTCATAAACCCAGGAGTCCCGAACTCCACGCTCCTATTGGTTAGAGGGGCACAGGCTTTACCCAATCAGAGAGGCGTCTTCCATGAATGGGGAAACCAAATCTGAGCGCTGCGCTCTGATTGGTCAGAATCCCCTATCCAAAAGAATCAGCATCTCCCATGGGCTACGGCGACCCCAGGCCCTAGAACCGGGGCTCGGGGGGGGGGGGGGGGGGGGGCCTGAGCCCGGTGTGGGGGTACGGGGCACAGCTTCGGTCCCAGCCCGCCCCTGGCCCCACAGGGACCCCAAACTGCTCCAGGTCCACTCAGCGCAGTCCCCCGACGGCTCCAGGGCCGGGGGGGGGCACGTTTCCTACAGCCTGTTCTCCCTTTCCGGCCCCCCCAGCGGTAGATGTGTCCCTGCAGCAGTGCCCTCGGGCGGTCCCCACCTCTCCAGCCCTGGGGTCGAGGGAGCTTTGGCCTCTGCTCCCGACTGGGATGGAGCCAGAGCTGAGCCCGGGCTGGGTGGGGTTGGGAGGGGTGAGAGGGTGCGCAGGGGGCTGCCAATTAACGGCAAATTAGATCTGGCTCAGCAGCAGCATCGCCTCCAGCCCCTCACATCCCCCAGGGAACTGGGGCATCGATCTGCTGCAGCTGAGGCTGGAGCGCGTTAACCCTCTCCCAGCCCCGGTCCCGTTTGCTCTGCTGGGGGATCTGGTCCCGGTCTGGTCCCCTTTTGTCCCCCCCACCCCACCCGGGTCCCGCACCCCAAGCCCTGCAGGAGGTGGGGTCTCACCTTGGTGGCCCCTGTGCCACCGTCCGGGTGGGCGATGCCACCTTCCCTGGGCCCGGAGAGCCACCGGTGTCCCTGTCCTGCCGATGTCCCTGCTGGTGGCCGTGTCCTCACCGGTGGCTGTGTCTCCGTTGGTGTCGGCGTCCCCTCCGGCACCGTGGGCACATGGCACAGCCTCCCGGGGCTCAAGGGACGCGGGGCGGAGGGAGAGCAGCGTGGGCAGAGCCACGGGCTGGGCTGGCAGAGCACGGGTGACGTCCCCGAGCCTCGCTGCTCCCATGGGAGCCAGGGATGGGGTCACCTGGGAAGGCTGCCCCAGCGCTGAGTGACTGTGACAGAGCTCGTCCCCGCACCCAGGGCAATGGGGATGGTGGTGCAGGTGCCTGGGGACAGCTTGGGCCCCCCCAAAAGGCCTGTGCCACACGAGGGGTCTGTGGCCAACCTCTGTGCGCTCAGAGGAGCGTGCGTGCACATGTGAATGTCCACGTGGGTGCATTGTGTGTCCCTGCCAGGCTTTGCTCTGTCTGTGCCCGGGTGCCCACCGAAAGTGGAGGGGAAGCCTGCCCGTGCCTCAGTTTCCCCAGCAGCACAGGGAGGGGTGGATGCTCTGTGCCCTGGTGATCACCGACACCAGCCCCACAGTCCCCTATGTCCCCACCATGCCCTGTGGCCAGCCGTGGGCCACACGAGGGTCCCTGTGCTGTGTGGGGCAGGCTGTGCTGGCACCGTGCCGCGGCTCACCGGGCACAAGCTGTTGTTTTGCAGGCGGGTGGTTAAATGAGGCATCGGTGGATGTGGTGAGCCATTAACCGGCTGCACTGCACCGGGGGCCCCTCGTCCCCCTGCGCTTCACCGCGAGGCAGGAATGCTGCCCTGGGCTGCGGGCTCTGCCTGCACCGCGCTCCTGGGGCTCCTGTGCCCTATGGGAGCAGGGCACAAGGGCTGGCTCATCCCCAGCCCCTCCATCCATGGATCAGGGCCAGATGGGTGATCCCCCCCCGGCAGGAGCTGCATCAGCATCTGCCTGAGCTCAACATCTGGAGACCCCATCTAAGTCCCAGCCCCTCGCTCACCCCCCCCGGGCCACGGCTGTGCTCGGGGATGGGGCTCCTCAGCCCTGTCTCTGCTCCCGCATGAGCCCAAAGCAAACGTGTCCTCAGAAGCCCTCGCTGGCACTAAAGCAGCCCTGGCCACGGCGGTGGCACGGGGGGGCACAGGGCCAAGGGCCAGGCAAGCTGACGCAAAGGGGCAGATGGGCTGAGCCCCCCTGCGCTGTGCTGGAGTCCCCCTGCCCATCCTACCCCTCCGCATGGACCAGTGACCACCTTCACCGCATGAACCATCGCTCCCCATCCCACCGGCTGCAGGGTGCTGGTGCTGGCGGCCGTGGCTGTGGCACAGCGTCCACTCCGTTGGTCCTGAGGAGGGAGCGTGGTGTGAACCGGAGCCCAGGCACACGGCGCTGTCGCCTCGCTGGCAGCTGGCAGCACCGCAGGCACCAGCGCTAATCCCATCAGCCTGCACGGACACTCGATAACCGGGGCTGGTGAGCATCCTCCTGGGGGGCTCCGGCACTGCTATGAAGGTCACAGCATCTCCCCGGTGGTGTCCTCAGGAGGCAGGGACCCAGGCGGGGTCCTGCTGCACCCCAAAGTGACCTTGTGCAGTGAAGCCACTGCTCCTGCCTGGGGAGCACCAAGCTGTGGGGCTCCTGCCTGGCCTGGCAGCCCCCCTGATATCTTCATGGGGGGCTCCAGCGGTGGGTGAGGAGCTGCCGTGTCCCTCAAAGCCTCCATCTGTGGGGTCTGTCCCCCATCTCCATCTCATCTGGGGTCCTGGCTCCCTCCCATTGGTGCCATTGGGGCCAAAGCCAAAAGTGGGGTTCAGAGACTCTGTGCTGCCACCCCAAAGCCCCACAAGAGGTGTTAGGGCAGGCAGGGAGCCAGCAGAGGCCGGGACTGGGCACTCGCACGGCGCAGGCAGCCTCTTGGCTGCAAAGGCTGGGAAAAGGGCAGGCAGTTCCTGCCGGCAGCCCGGATGCCATGGTGATGGGCTGCTGCCGGCATGAATACCCATGAGCTGGGGGGGAGCGGGCAGGCCACAAAGAGCTGTGCCCTGAATGCAAAGACCCCACTGATGTGTCCCAGCCGCACAAAGGGCTGCAGCCGTGCGTGGGGCTCCGGCACGGCACGGGGCTGTGGTGAATGGATTTGCCCCCGTGGTGTGCCGGGGCTCCCCATCACAGCACCTTGGGGTGCGGGGCTGGGGTCCGGGCTCAGGGTGGGATGGATGGGGGCTGGATGCGGTTCCCTTGGCAACGGCCGGTCCCAGTTTCCACCAATCGATGTGGCAGGCTCGTGGCCTACATAAGCGCCCGGCGTGTGCCGGTGCCGCGCCGAGCCCCGGCAGATGCGCTTGCGAAGCCATGGCCAGGCTGACGGGCACCCGGCCCGGCCGCCGCTGGGGCTGCGCCGCTGCCTTCCTCCTCCTCCTCCTCACCGTGCAAGCGGGTAAGGGCGGCCGTGAAGGGGGGAGGCACGGAGGGACCCCTCTGCCACGGCTGGTACCATGGTGGGGCTGGGCTGCGGTGTGGGTGTCCGCTGGTGCCCGGGGGAAGCTGAGCACAGCTCCCCAGCAGCCGCTGTGGTGAATTGGGACGGATGGATGCGGCTCACGGATGTGCTGAGCCCCACGGCGGTGCCCCACAGTGCCAGGGAGGTGCCGGTGGTTAGAATTGCGCCAATGGGAAACTTGGTGCTGCGGGCAGCAATGTCCAGCACCATGGGGCTAAGAGCTCCTCATCTTCATTTTCATCCTCATCCCCATCTCCATCCCTCTAAGCTGGCGCTGGGAAGGGTAATCGGACGGCTCGCTAGGAGCAAGATGGGATTTGAGAGAGATGGAGCCGAATTCACCCTGGAAGAAGGATGCTCCAGGGAGCGGGTGGGAGCTGTGGCAGGAATGAGGGAGAGGAGGAGAGGGGCGAAGGCTCCCTGTGCCCACAGGAGCACAGAGACCCCTGTTTCACATTCCCGCATCCCTCTCCAGTCCCTGCTGGGAGCCCAGCACTGGAGGGACATGGACATGGGGGGACGGTCACCCCTGGTGCATGCCCGAGAAGGGCCAGGAAGACGGGAGTGAAATTTGGCTGGGAAGGAGATGCTGGTTCACAGCATCAGCGAGGAGACAGGGATGGCACTGGGCACAGATCTGCAGTGACACCAGGACAGCCGGGGTACACAGGACCATGGGGACCCATTGCTGGGTGCAGGGGCACAGGGTGCCAGGATCTCCCCATCCAGGGGCTCTCGGGTGCCCCACGGGGCAGTGCGGGATGCAGGGTTTGGGGGTGATGCCCAGGGCTCGCTCCGCTGCAGCAGGGCTGGGATCAGGGCTGCAGACCGGGCTGCGAGCCAGCGCTGCCCGGCTCAGGGCCATTTCCCAGCACGTCCCAGCCTGGGACATGGTGGTCTCACCCCTTTTGCTGCAGAAAAGCAGGTTTTTGGCTCCTCAGGACACAAATGTCCCCATGTGCCCTTTGTCCTCCCCACATCCCCTTGGCACCAGCCAGCCCTTTGGCACTGGGGTGGGAAGGGGAAGGATGTGCACAGAGCCAGGCTGCCCATTACCCACCCAACCCCACAACCGGACCCCCTCTGCTGCGCCTGGCTCCTGGGGTGCAGCTCTGGGACGGTCCCATCTCCCCCCAGCCCAAAAAGCCGACCTGAGCGGCGAGGCCACGGCCGCCACCATCAACCACTCACTGACGCTGCTGCAGCGGCTGCAGGAGCTGCTGCACAACAGCAACAGCAGCGACTCGGTGCTGCGGGTGCGCACGGCGGCCTCCGACGAGGCCAAGGTCTTCCACACGCACCAGCTGCTGCTCAGCCTCCAGAGCGAGGTCTTCGAGAGCCTCCTGCGCAACCAGAGCGTCCTCACCCTGCACGAGCCCCCCGAGACCGCCGCGCTCTTTGAGAAGTTCATCAGGTACCTGCGGACCCCCCGGGATGGGGACAGCGGCAGGGATGCGGCTCCAATGGGGACTGCAGGAACCGCATGGGATGGGGATGCCCGGAGGGATGTAGGCAAGGAGGGGAGATGCTCCTCTGGGGACCACAGTGGGATGGGCTTGGTGGGGGGATGCAGGCATGAAGGGAGGATGCTCCTCTAGGGACTATGGGGACTCAACGGGAAGAAGGAATGCAGCTAAGGATGGTCCCCTGGGTGGAATCCATGAGATGGAGATAATGAGAGGGATGTAGACAAAGAAGAAGGATGCTCCCCAGGGACCATAGGAACCCAAAAGGATGGGGTACCCAGGAGAATAGAGTCAAAGAAGAAGGATGCTCCCCTGGGACCCAAAAGGATGGGATGCCTGGAGGGACGCGGCTAAGGAAAAGGGATGTTTCCACGGGATGGGGACACCTGGAGAGATGCAGCCCAGGAGGGAGGATGCTCCCTTGGGCAGATGGAGCCTGTATCAGGGCTGGGAGGGTGACTGGGGGACACCAGCATCACGTCCCCACGCTCTGCCCCAGGTACCTGTACTGCGGGGGGGTCTCCATCCTGCTGCACCAAGCCATCCCCATGCACCAGCTGGCCAGCAAGTACCGGGTCTGGGGGCTGCAGCGCGGCGTGGCCGAGTACATGAAGAGCCACTTGGCCAGCGAGTCGAGCCAGGGGCACGTGGTGGGCTGGTACCACTACGCCGTGCGCATCGGGGACGCGGCGCTGCAGGAGAGCTGCCTCCAGTTCCTGGCCTGGAACCTCTCTGCGGTGCTGAGCAGCGCCGAGTGGGGCTCGGTGAGCGCGGAGCTGCTGCTGCTGCTGCTGGAGCGCTCCGACCTGGTGCTGCACAGCGAGCTGGAGCTCTACACCGCCGTGGAGGGCTGGCTGGGCCGGCGGCAGCCCGAGCCTGCCGTGGCCGAGCGGGTGCTGCGCGCCATCCGGTACCCCATGATTCCCCCCAGCCAGCTCTTCCGGCTGCAGGCGCAGTCGGCGGTGCTGGCGCGGCACCGCGGCGCGGTGCAG
Organism: Lathamus discolor; assembly: GCF_037157495.1. NCBI lineage: Eukaryota > Metazoa > Chordata > Aves > Psittaciformes > Psittacidae > Lathamus > Lathamus discolor. The sequence goes on along the minus strand of NC_088896.1, from coordinate 11,791,734 downwards.
GACCTGCTCTTCCAGGCTTTCCAGTTCCACGCCGCCTCCCCGCTCCACTTCGCCAAGTACTTCGACGTCAACTGCAGCATGTTCCTGCCCCGCAACTACCTCGCGCCCAGCTGGGGCTCCCAGTGGGTCATCAACAACCCGGCGCGGGACGACCGCAGCACCAGCTTCCAGACGCAGCTGGGCCCCAGCAGCCACGACGCCGGGAAGAGGGTGACGTGGAACGCGCTGTTCTCGCCGCGCTGGCTGCCCGTCAGCCTGCGCCCCGTCTACTCGGAGACGGTGCCGGGCGCCGTGCAGCCCGCGCGCATCGAGGACGGGCGGCCCCGGCTCGTGGTCACCCCGGCCATGAGCAGCCCCGACTTCGCCGGGGTCAGCTTCCAGAAGACGGTGCTGGTGGCGGTGCGGCAGCAGGGCCGCGTCCTGGTGAAACACGCGTACAGCTTCCACCAGAGCTCCGACGAGGCGCCCGACTTCCTGGCGCACGCGGACCTGCAGAAGCGCGCCTCCGAGTACCTCATCGACAACTCCCTGCACCTCCACATCATCGTCAAGCCCGTGTACCACTCCCTCATCAAGGTGAAGAAGTAACGAGGAGGAGATGGGTCCCGCTGCTGGACTGCTCCCAGCCCCACGGGGGGCTTGTGTTTGGTTCTGCTCGTAGGTAGATGGAGGTCCCCGTGCCAGGGATCCCGGGGCTGTGCTCTCCACTCCACATCCCTCCGCTATGGTCCCCCTGCCGTGTCCCATTCCCATTGCTCCATCACTGTCCCTGGGTGCCCGTGGGGAGCTGGCTGAAGAGGGAGTTTTGACTGGGACCTGTAGTGACAGGACAACGGGGAGTGGGTTTAAGCTGAAAGAGGGTAGATTTAGATTAGATTTTAGGCAGAAGCTCTTCCCTGTGAGGGTGCTGAGGCGCTGGCACAGGGTGCCCAGAGAAGCTGTGGCTGCCCCATCCCTGGCAGTGCTCAAGGCCAGGTTGGACGCAGGGGCTTGGAGCAAGCTGCTCCAGTGGAAGGGGTCCCTGCCCGTGGCAGGGGTTGGAGCTGGAGGAGCTTTAAGGTCCCTTCCAACCCAAACCAGGCTGGGATTCTGGGATGATGCTGGGAGCCCCCAGCGCCATGCAGGTGATGCAGGAGGTGACACACGCAGCCCAGGGGCACATCCTGGCTCACAAACCCCAATAGGCAAGAAGATGGGGACAGGAACAGCCCGGCCTGCCTGTGCTGCCACCCCTGTGGCACTGGGTCCCTCCGTGCCGGGTGATGAAGCCATGGCGCTGGCTCTGGCTGTTGTCGCAGGTACCCAGCACCCGGCAGCTCAGTGGTGAGCTGGGTGCATGCCCAGGGGTGGGGGGTCCAGATGCCCGCCCTGCCCGAGCACCTCCATCCCTGCCTAATAAAGCCAGAAAACGAACACAGGGCACGTGGGGACATCTTTGGGGTGGGTTTGGCATGGGCAGAGCTTGCTCCCATCCCTACCCCTGCCCATTGCCCCCCAGCTGGGTTGGCTTGGGGGGATGCTGCCTGGTGCTGGGCTGGCAGGATGGGGGCTCATCCCGCTGTCCTGGCACAGTCTCTCCGGCAGGGCAATGGGCTCAGCACCGGTGACTCCATCCATCCTTGCCGGTGGCCCTGGCACCGCTCCTGGTGATGAGTGATGGGCGCTGCTCCTGCCAGGGGGTGGAGGGAGCTGGAGGGGCAGAGGGACCCCAGCACCTGGGGAAGGGGCTTTGCATGGCTGGGGAAGCACCTTCCCACCTCTCCTTCCTGCGACAACCAGGGCTGGCCCATAACGAGGTGCTTGGTAAGCTGCAAACCTGGTGCTCTGCTGCTTCCCTGCCCCTCGGAGCTCCCAGCCTGGAGCCGGAGGTGCCTGGTTAATGATTCACGGGGGGTAAGCAGCCGGTGTTTACCCAGCACGGATAATCCCAGCCCAGGCTCCGCAGGCTGCTCCTGCAGGGACAGCAGCAGGCTGGGGCCATGGGGCTTTGCTCAGCATCGCTCTGCAGCTTGGAAGGGGCATGGCGCTGCACCGGGACCCTGCTGCCGCCACCAGGGCCCTGCTCTGCTCCTTGGGCTGGGGATGCTTTGCCATGGTCAGGGACTGCGGTTCTGGCCTGAGGAGGGGAGATGAGCGAGAGGCTGCGATTCCCCCCCCCCGGCACAACCCTGCTGCGAGAAACCAGGAACCGTGACGTGGAAAACTCCTCTTTATTCACCCTGGACTGAAACCCAGTGAGCCAGGAGGGGCAGGGAGCATCTGTGCCCAACACGAGGGCGCCTGCGAGACCCACGGGTCCTACTCCTCCTGCAGAGGGAGGTGTGGGGTCAGGGAGCTGTGTGTGGCCCCCTGCCCACCACCCCACTGAGACAGAGACCCCCAAGCTCAGGGGCAGCAGCCTCAGCCCCAGACGAGCCATGGAGCAGAACCTGAGCAAGGGGGGAAACAGCAACTGACCTTGGCAGCATCCTCCTTCTTCTCCTCTTCCTTGGGCTCCTGGCTCTCTCCATTGGGCTCTTGACCCTCTCCCATGCGCTCTTGGCTCTCTCCAATGGGCTCCTGGCTCTCTCCATTGGGCTCTTGGCTCTCTCCAATGGGCTCCTGGCTCTCTCCATTGGGCTCTTGACTCTCTGCCTCGGGCTCCTGGCTCTCTCCATTGGGCTCTTGACTCTCTCCAATGGGCTCCTGGCTCTCTCCATTGGGCTCTTGACTCTCTCCCTCGGGCTCCTGGCTCTCTCCCTCCGGCTCCTGGCTCTCTTCCTCAGGCACCTCGATGTCTTCCCTGTGCAAAGCTGCCTCCTCGGTGTGATCCTTAACCTGAAAGGCAGAAGCTGATCCCTGTCCCCTGCCCCACAGCAGCGAGTCCCGGCTCCCGCTGCCGGTTCCTCCCATCCCCGGTACCTTGCCATGCAGCTGCTGCACCTCCGCCCGTGCCTTCCTCTGCAGCTCCGCTTGGATCGCCTCTAGGAACTCCTTCTGGGCCCGCTCAAACACCTCGCGGGGGCTCTCTCTCGGCGCCTGCTCCATCTCCATCACTCGGCTCTCGGACCTGGCGCGCTCCTTCAGCCGCATCTCCCGGTGCCGCGCCTCCAGGATCTTCTCCCGCCTCGTCTCCCGCTCGAACATCTGGGGCAGGGGGTGCAGGGTTGGGGGCGAGCGCAGGGCTCAGCCTGCCCCACGCCGAGGCTTCGCCGTGACCCACGCGGCGCCCTGCGGCTCGGGGGGGGGGACACACGTACGGCATTGACCAAGTTCTTCTCGTTCCTCTGGAGGGTGCAGAGCACCGAGGAGATCTCCATCACGCTGACCGTGCCCACCTTGGAGCCGCAGGCGACGACGCAGCCGTTGTCCTGCACGCGCAGGCTGCACAGGGGCTCGTCACAGACCTGGGGAGGGAGGACGGGAGGCGGCGGCACTTACCCCCGGTGTGATGCCCCGCGGGGGGTGCGGGCAGGAGGAGCCGGATGAGGCAAATCCATGCGGTTGCCAATAACAGGAGCCTGTGTGCGAAGGTTTGGGCAGGCTGGGCTCCAGGCACAGCTTGGGGCTGAGGGGAGCTGCTTGATGGAGCTTATGCTGAGCTCCATGGAGATGGGATGAGACCCCCATCCCTGGCAGTGCCTGCTCCATGCAGGGCAGGGTGGCAGCTCTGCCAAGGAGCTGGATGCTGGAGGGACCCGGAGCCGCCGGGGACCCAACCTTCAGGCTGAGGAAGGGGTCGTTCTGCTTGAAGAGGAAGTCCCAGATGTCCAGCGTCCCGTCTGAGCGCGTGGTGAAGAACACAGCCGGCCTCACAGGGCTCCAGCACCCGTCCGTCAGGTAGGCGAAGTGGTACCTGCCAGCAGACCCGAGGCAGCGGGGATGGGCTCGGGGTCTCCATGGCTGCTCCCTGAGCAGCACCTTCAGCCACCCTCTTGCAGTGCCCTCAGCCATGGTGGCACCGCTCCGCCTTGGTGACCGCCCCACCACCTCCTGCCTGACGCCACCAGAGCAGACCCTGGTGATCACCGGCCCTCAGCCCGCTCCTCCATAGCCAAAGAGATGACTTTGTGCAGGGCAAACACCCCAGCACCTACTTGGTCCACATAATTGCGGACTCCTTGGCATCCTCCGACCAGATTCGAGCGGTCCAGTCGCCGACTGTCAGGAAGATTTTGGGGTACATGGGGTTCCTGCTCAGGGCATAGACGGGGCCATGGTGGCCACTGTAGGTGCAGGTGATCTTTTCGGCGGGTGTCTTGGCCTTGCGGTTGCAGAGGATGACGATGCCCTGCTCCGTGCCCACCATGAACTTTGTGGGCTGAGGGTGGGAGGAGGAGACAGGAGCTGTGAGCAGCTCATGGGATCCCACGACCCGTGGGGCAGCAAAGGGCTCTGCTGCGGGAGCAGGGGTCTGGGGAATTTAGGAGTTGGAAGACTGGGATAGCAGTGCCTAAAGGGGCTGCAGGAAACCTGGAGAGGGGCTTTGGGCAAGGGCCTGTAGGGACAGGCCAAGGGGAATGGCTTGAACCTGCCCGAGGGGAGACTGAGCTGAGCTCTTAGGCAGAAGCTCTTCCCTGTGAGGGTGCTGAGGCGCTGGCACAGGGTGCCCAGAGAAGCTGTGGCTGCCCCATCCCTGGCAGTGCTCAAGGCCAGGTTGGACACAGGGGCTTGGAGCAAGCTGCTCCAGTGGAAGGGGTCCCTGCCCGGGCAGGGGTTGGAGCTGGAGGAGCTTTAAGGTCCCTTCAGCCCAAACCAGGCTGGGGTTCTGTGGTTCAGAGACTGAAATGCCAGCGAGACCCCGTGTTTTGGGAGAACATCAACTCCTGATGCTTAGAGGTGGGTGCGAACAGGCCCCGGGCTGCAGCACGATGCCCTGGGTCACTCTGGGCATCACCCACTCGTGCTGTAGCCCTGGATCCCTGCCCCGGCTCCGGGTGCTGCACTCACTGACCAGGGTGCTCTCAAACTCCAGTGAGACAGCGCCCAGAGCGTTCCTCAGGATCTCCTTCCGGGAGATGTCCAGGACCAGCTTCTCGGTGGGCACGGAGAGCTTGCGGATGTCCCACCACAGCACCTGCGGGGACAAGGAGCGGGACGGGGCTGCAGGGATGCTCCTGCCTGGGCTGTGGGTGCTGGGAGCTCCCCTGTGCCAGCCCTCGCTGCCAAGCCTGGGGCCTGGGGGAAGCTCTTTTGGGCTGTCAGCTCCTGCCAGGGGGTCCCTGTGCGAGTGCAGGGCCCCGCTCCCTGCCCCTGCCCTTTACCTGCCCATCGGTGGAGGCTGAGAAGCAATCGGTGCCCGTTTTGGACTGCAACCAGATGGCTCCGTACACGGGGTCCCTGTGGCTGACCTCCACGGCGGACACCTCCACGGGCAGCTGCCCCTTCCTGGTGTCCCAGTACGCTGGGAGGGGAAAGGAGATGTTAAGATCCGCACCAGCTCTTCCCTGGCTCCTTCGCTTGCCACGGGTTTCCCAAGGAGATGCTGCCCCACGGCCCAAGCCACAATGGGAGCAAACCTCACCGGATGCTCCCCCGACACCTCCCAGCCCCACGAGCACCAGGGGTGCCCACCCTGAGCCATAACGCAATGGGCACCTTCTGCAAGCACCGGCCTGGAGGGTGGTAACGTCCTAAAGAGCCTTTCCTCAGCTCTCATCAGTCCGTGCCAGATGCACGGCAATCCCCAGAGGCAACAAATCCCCCCCTGGCTCCCCCCTGCTCTGCACAAGGGGTTGTGCAGGGCCAGATGTGGTCTGAGCAGCCCCTTGTCACCATTAAACACTGCCTCTTGCGCTCAGTGATGCTGAAAACCAGCCTGTGTGACCTGATCCTCCCCTCCTGCATGCCCAAAGGATGCTGGCTAAGGCAGCTCCCCCCGGACACATTTCCCTCTCCCGTTTCCCATTGCCCTGACACAAGGTCTATGGTGGCACCGAGCCCCACGTGCTCTCGCTTGCTCACTGCTCATTAGGTAATTGGAGGTGATGGAGGGACGGGGTGAGGTCCATCCCCTCCATCACCCCGGAGCGTGCAGCACAGCCCTGCCACACGTGCCCTGCCTGCTCCCAGCGCTGCTGCTGCTGCAATCGGGAAGGGAAACAGCGGAATGAGCGCAATTAAACCACAGGGCTCGCCTGGGCGAGTAAATAACAGGGCCATAAAGGAAGCTGGCAAAGAGCAGCCCTTTGCAAGCACTTGAACGGCAGCACAGGACAATCCGGGGCATGAAATGATGGCAACACGCCTGGGCTCTTGCCATGCCGTGATCCGGGGCTGAGGGTGGGCACGGTGCACGCGCTGCTCCGTGTCTGCTCCGGTGATCCCCACAGCAGCATCACTGCCCCGAGTGCTTGCAAAGGGATCCAGGCAGGGTCCTCCCCTCTCGGGGTGCCTGCAAGGCTCCAGGGCTTCAGGCCCTGCCCGGGATATTCCCAGCTGCAGCACTAAGGACACGATGTCTGTGTGAGGGGAGCAGAGCTGGAGCCAGGCTCTTGCTGCATTAAAATGAAGACTTCGTTCATACAGCTTCATACTTGGATTAAGGGCCTGTAGGGACAGGCCAAGGGGAATGGCTTGAACCTGCCCGAGGGGAGACTGAGCTGAGCTCTTAGGCAGAAGCTCTTCCCTGTGAGGGTGCTGAGGCGCTGGCGCAGGGTGCCCAGAGAAGCTGTGGCTGCCCCATCCCTGGCAGTGCTCAAGGCCAGGTTGGACACAGGGGCTTGGAGCAAGCTGCTCCAGTGGAAGGGGTCCCTGCCCAGGGCAGGGGTTGGAGCTGGACGAGCTTTAAGGTCCCTTCCAACCCAAACCATGCTGGGATTCTGTGATGGATTCATCTTCCTTACCCATCTGCCCATTGTAGCATCCTCCCACCAGCACGAAGGAGTCTTTGGGGTTGTATTCCAGGGTCACGAGAGGGGATGGCGGCTTGAGAACCATCTCAGGCCTGCTGGAGTTCTCTGCCAAGAAGGGATGAGTGAAGAGCAAAGAGCAGGGGCAGCCCGGAGGTGAGCTCCCACCTCCAAACCAGCCCCATGCTCCTGCACCCGCTCCTCCACACCGGGCTGGAGGAGGCGGCCAGGGCACCACTGAGCCAGGGAAGGGACGGACCCCTGGTACCCCAACCCGCGGTACCCTGACCCCTCCTCTTTGTGTTTTTCACCCCAAATTACAGGGGCCTGAGCGAGCCTTGGCAGAGCAGGGCAATTCTCCACCTGCGCTTGTGCAGCCTCTGTCGTAATCAATCACAAGTGAACCACAGCAAGACAAGATCCGCATCAGAGCGGGGCTCAGCTGCCTGCTGTGCTCCCAGGCTCCGCAGCTCACGATGCACTGGGATGTTAGCGGTTATTTCCCTCCTGTTAGCCAGCTTTCCGGTCCCGTTCCTCCCCTTCTCCTCATTGATCCGTGGTCAAAGCAGACCCAGACCCCCTGTTCACCCCCTCCAGAGTGCTGGGAGGCTTCATTACATGCTTCGGAGACACAAAGCGCTTCCGCAGCAGCAGCGTTGCTGCCTGCTGAGCTCTGCCCTTACCCAGATCCCAGATGTACGAGTCAAGGCTCATGTCTTTCTTGCTTTGCTGGAACTCCAGGATAGAATAAGCCACTGCCAGCTTCTTGCTTGCGTTGGGGCACCAGGAAAGGTGCGTGGCCGTCCTCTTGGCTGTGTTGGGGTCCCTTTTTGATAACAGGACATCAAATAAAGACGTGAGCTTGCTAATGGCTTTGGCAGGCCCTGGGATGACTGTCTCCCAAAGGAAACTGGGGGAATTGCAATTAAAACAACTCGTGAGCATTGAGTGCAGGAAACGATTCTCTTGGGGGTTGGGTGGAAGGAGAAGGGTTGATTTAATGAAGTCTCTCCAGTTATCTGTTTCTAAGAATCCGGCTATGTTACTGGATCTGACTTCTAGAAATGACCTAAACAGCCCCTGACATGGGAAAATTATCTTTGAGGCATAAAAAGAATTCATCACATCCTGCTTAAAGTGCTGTTAGGAGATGCTCAGAGCAGTCCCTGGATGGTGGTACCTATCTCCAAAGTGTTTTGGGCAGAGTGAAGAGGAACGGATGGAATTATGGAGCAGGGGGCTGCAGCAGGGCTCTCCATCCATGAACCCATCCAGCATGATCCTAAGGCTGCTGGGCTTGCCACCTCCTTTGTCTCCGAAGGCAGGTTGATACGTGTGCTGTGTGGAGCGCCCGGGGAGCCCCGCTGCCTGTGCTACCTGATGACACTGATGGTTTTTGCAGAGGGGGGCTCGATCTCCACCTCTATCATCTCCTCCTCTTCGAAGTACTCCTCGTAGATGTCGATGGCGTTGTTCTGCTTGACGCAGTGCTCCATCAGCTACGGGGGAGCACAGGCAGGGGCTGTGGGCAGCTGCCTGGGTGTGGGGACAGGCAGCAGGCGGGCAGGGGGCTCTGGGAGCAGGGCATGCCCGGTCCTTACGGTGCCGAGCTGGGTGATGACGTTGATGTAGTGCTCATCCTTCTCCAGCTTCTTCCTGAAGCGCGCTGTCTGGTCCGCCTCGCGTGGGTTCACATCCTTAGGCCAACCGCCCTCCACGTGGTTGACACCGCGGGACTGCACCCTCACTCGGTCCGTGTTGACCTGGGGGTGGCCAGGAGGAAGCAGGGCAGGGGTTTGAGCCAAAAAGGTGCAAAATGTGACCTAAACCATGCTGTGAAAACACCGTCCCCCCTCATTTCCCGTAGGAAGACAGGCTGGGAACACTGGGGCTGTTCAGAAGAGAAAAGAAGCTGCGTGGAGACCTCAGAGCAGCTTCCAGTGTCTGAAGGGGGATACAGGGATGCAGGAGAGGGACTCTTCATCAGGGACTGTACTGATAGAACAAGGGGTGATGGGTTCAAATGGAAACAGGGGAGATTTAGGTTGGAGATAGGGAAGAAGCTCTTAACATGAGGATGCTGAGGCGCTGGCACAGGGTGCCCAGGGAAGCTGTGGCTGCCCCATCCCTGGCAGTGCTCAAGGCCAGGTTGGACACAGGGGCTGGGAGCAAGCTGCTCCAGTGGAAGGGGTCCCTGCCCGTGGCAGGGGCTGGGGCTGGAGGAGCTTTAAGCTCCGTTCACCCCAACCCACCCCGTGGGTCTGTCATTCACACCCCGGGAGGCCGCCGGCACCCAGCCCTTACCTCGTGCTCCGACATCTCGGTGCTGTGCTGCACGTAGGCGTGCACGGGGTCCCTGCGCACGAAGCCGTCGGCCAGGCCGGGGTCGGGGGGGATGTCCACGTTCACGATGGCCGCCTGGTCGGAGAAGCAGCAGGGCCGGCCGAACTCGCTGCGCTTCCGCGTGTACAGGTACGAGATCTCCATTGCGGCTCCGGGGCCGGCGGTGCTGCTGCGGGGGGACCGGGGGACCCAGGGGAGGCCCGGCCGGTAGCACCGCGTCTGCCGTTGCCAGGCAACGCCGTGCGGCGATCACGTGATTGGTGCGGGTAGTACCGGTGCCGCATGGCTGCCGCCATGGAGGGAGGGTGAAGGGTGCTTGATGAGCTGCGGTAATTAGCGCATTGACCACGCATGGCTAATGGGGGCTCTGCTTCACCGCCCCGCTATGGGGAGGAACCAGGCTGGGGCCAAGCCTGGGTGAGGGGACTGGGCCGGGGTGTGGGTCTCCCAGCGCTGTGCTGGGGATGCCCTCTGTGCTCCCCGGACCCTTCCTGCTCAGCGTCATTCCTGCGGGAGCGGGACGGGATCCCCAGTGGGGTCTGGCATCAGGAGCCAGCGCCGCTCCCCGCACCCCCAGGCACCCCATGGAACCCCAGCGTGGTTTGGGTTGGAAGGGACCTCAGAGCTCACCCAGCACCCAGCGGGGTGGGCAGGAGGGGTGCCCGGTGCGGCTCAGCCCAGAGAAACCCGCACTGAGGAGCACGTTTAGTACAAGCCTTTATTGTCCCTTCCCCACAGGGCCCATCCGCACCGGGCTCCGGCCCCTGGGGAGGTTCAGTTCACATGCGTTTAACACCAGCTCTACTACCAGTACCGTTACAGTCAAACGTCAACATCCCCCCCATCCCACCCCCTCCCAATATTCCCTGGGAGTTTCCACCAGGGAGCATCGCAGTCACACGGAACACGGGTTAAGGGACTGAGGGGAACAGACAGGTTATCGTTAAAAGACACAGTGAGTCGCTGCTATCAAGTAAAGACCCCGGGGCTGGCCCAAGGGACAGCCTGGCTCCCCCAGCTGTTAGCCAAAGCAGGGATGAGGGGATGGAAAACCACGACCAGCAGCGCAGCAGGCTGCTGCCTACAGGGAGATGAGGGTTAAGGGATGAGCCTTTGCTCTCCAGAGAAGTCCACGCCAAAACAGGCAGCCAGAAAAGATCCATTTCAGCCCTGGCAGGACCATGCCCTCCGCAGGACCACATCCTGCCCCAGGGGTGTTCCTATCCCTCTCCCAGGGGGTTTATGGCTGTCCTGCAGGAGAGGAGCCCAGCCCAGCCCAGCTGAATAGTCAGAAAGAGCCTTCAAACCAGCCCAAAACCTGCTACCGACGTGCACCGCAGTGAAACCCCTTCACACAGAGGCGGCGAGTCAAACTGCACCTCTGCTCTGCAGAGAACTCATAAAACCCAGGAGCGAAGCAAAGGAAAACCAGCGAGGACAAAGCATCCTTATTCTACAGCCCCTGAACCCAGGGCAGCAGCGAGGGGGACACGGGGAGCCGGCTCCAGCCATGAGGAGCGGGAGCTGGGATCACTAGTGGTTGGTGCTGCATTGCTACGGGTGTGAAGGAGCCACCCATGGTCCCAGGCTGGGTGCTCCAGGGAGCTGGAGAAGGCTCCGTTCCATGGCATAAAACATCCCCAAGTGGGGAAGGACCGGAGGAGCCCAAATGAGGGTGTGAAGCATCTCCAAGCTTCCCAGCGTTCAGCCCCAGTCACTGTCAGCCATAGGAGAGGAAGACTTGAGATGGAGAAGGAGCTGCCAAGGGGGAAGAGCAGGGTAAAGGGAGCCCAGGGGCTTCCCCATGGCCGGGGCTCATCCTCCGGCCATTGCCGGGCTCCCCACCACGTCTGTCCCGGGTCTCTTTGGTTTCCCATCACAGGAACGCTGGTGGCACCGTCTCCTCCTGCCGGGAGCCGCGCGGGGCCAGCCTTAGGCCGGGACCTCGGTGCTGTGGGGCCGGATGTGCTCATCGGTGACCGACAGGTAGGTGGCTCGCATGCTCGGGGAGTACTGCGGGGACAGGACATGGGGTCAGTGTCACCCCAGCCCCTGGTGTGACCCACACACAACCCCTGCACCACCACGTGCTGCTGAGCTGCCAGAGAGAGCCCGAGCATCATTAAAGCTCATCCCTTGTCCCAAGCCCCTCTCCAGGTTTCCTGCAGCCCCTTTAGGCACTGGAGCTGCTCTAAGGTCTCCTCTTCAGGAGCCTTCTCTTCTCCAGGCTGAACCAGCCCGGTCCCACCGTGCTCCATCCTTTGGGTGGAGGCATTGAAGCAGATTAAACACCATCAGAAAAGGAGGGGGGAAAACTGCACCAAGGGGATGGAGACAGGGACCATTCCCACTCCCAGCACACAGCAGCTGCAAATCCTCTTGTACCTCCCGAGCCCTCTGCGCTCTTCCCAAAAGCAAACCGGCTCCATGGAAAAAGGGATGGAGAGAGGCACTGAGCAGGGGAAGGAGGATGGGAACCCAGGACAAGGCGGGAGAAGGAAGCAGCTGAACTTACTCTTGATGGGCAACTTAGCTCCAAAAGAATTGATGCAAATGAAAATAGAAAGAAGGAAATAAATCAAATAAAGCAGGTGTTAAAAACCAGGGAGGGCTCAAAGCAGCAGCAGGGAATGGGGACGTGCAGGGGTGACTGGGACAAGTGTCCTTTCAAAGTCAGAATGAAGAAATAAAGCAGGAGAGCAAGGGAAGGGAAGACTATTTCGGTCTCCTCCGAGCACGTGGCTGCTGACCTCTCCCTGCAGCCTGCTGGGATCTGGGTTAGTGAGACGGGCAGCAAGGATGCGCTCCTGGATAGGGCAGGAGGAGGGGGCTGAGCTCACCCCATCCCATCCACCATCAGTGCCACAGTGGAGCAGAGGGGCCCTGTGCCCCCCAGTCCCTCACCTCTACCACCCCCCAGGGATGTCACAAGAAGGATTTGGCCTCGGCCATCCACCGTACCGTGGGGGGAGGAGAGCCTCTGCCGATGAGGGGCACGTTCTCATAGCGTGGGTTTCCACCGAAGAGCACAGCTTGGTTCCTGAGAGGGGAGATCCCAGCAGTGAGAACCCCCCTCCTCCTGCACCCGGTGCCGGTGATGCTCCATCCCCAAGGTGTGCGGTACCCACATCCTCCTGCACCCGGTGCAGGTGATGCTCCATCCCCAAGCTGTGCAGTACCCCCATCCTGCTGCACACAGTGTGGGGTGATGCTCCATCCCCAAGCTGTGTGGTACCCCTGTTCTCCTGCACCCAGTGTGGGTGATGCTCCATCCCCAAGCTGTGCGGTACCCCCATCCTCCTGCATCCCATGCAGGTGATGCTCCACCCCCAAGCTGCACAGTACCCCCATCCTCCTGCACCCGGTGTGGGTGATGCTCCATCCCCAAGGTGTGCGGTACCCCATCTGCCTGCACCCGGGGCAGGTGATGCTCCATCCCTGAGGAGTGGGGTACCCAAAGGTGTGAGGGGGGGGTCTCACATGTACTCGGAGACGGGTGCGTTGGAGATGGTTTGTGCCGGCGGGTGCAGGCTGCTCTGGCTGCCCAGGCTGCTGCTGTAGCTGCAGAAGCTGCGGAGCTGCCCCCGTGCCGGGTTGTGGCTGGCGATGCGCCGCGCCTGCGGGTTGAAGGGGTCCTCATCATCCATGTCATCGTAGTCCCGGTCCCTGCAGAGACAAGGCACGAACGATCACCCCCCCCGGCCCCAAAGGCAGCTCCCCCCACGCCCAGCTCATGTCCCCAGTGAAGGCAGGGCTGCGGCAGACCCACCGTCCAGTGAAGAGCTTCCATGCTCGTGGTGTGGCGCAGATGATGGTGGAGAAGGAGGCGGCCACCAGCAAGGAGAAGAGAACCAGGTAGAGCAAACCCTCCACCCCATCGTAGCAGATGCCAATGAGGGCATCCAGGTAGTCCTGCAGCAGGAGATGGGGGAGGGCAGCACTGGTGGCAATAGGAGGACCCCAGGAGATGTGTCCCCAGCCTGATCCCCCCCAGCTCACCTTGTGCAGCCCCCGGCAGTCCAGCATGGCCGTGAGCTGGTGCAGGCTGGTCTCTGAGGAGTTGAGGAGCTGCTGCGCCCCCAGAAGGTCTTTCTGTGGGAGAAGGGGGGGTCAGGACAGCAGGATGGGGAGCAGGGGGGAAGAGAGGGGGCTCCCCACAGCCTGTACCTCGGCTGTTGGGAATATGGGCAGCGCAAACTGGATCAGGCCCTGGATCTGGATCTGCATCGTTGTGAGTGAGCGCTGGAAGATGGTGAGAGCCTGCGAGGAGGAGCAGGAGCAGTCACAGAGCTGGTCATCCCATGGGACACCCCGGCAGTAGCAAGCGGGGTGCAAGGCTCCCCCATACCTGCTGGAAGGGGTTGCTCAGGCCCTGCTCACAGTACAGGTAATAGTGAACCACCTCTGCAAAGCAAAGGGGAGACGTTGGTACGAGCATCCCAGCATCGAAGGGCACCGGGTCCCCAGGCAGGTTTTGGGGTATCACTGGTGTCCCCCCAAGCACATCTCCACCCCACAACTAGCTCTCACCCGCGCTGATGTCACTCTCCGTTTGGTTCATGATGAACTTATCTGGGGCCACGCAGAAGTCGCTGGTGCCCTGTGCGGACAAGAGGGACATCATTGGTACCGGGCAGGATGGTGATGGGTGCCCTCACCCCCTGCCTCTGCCCTGGCCCCACTCACCACTGCCGCTGCCGCGTCCACAGCCACAGAAGCCCAGCTGAGGATGAGGGTCAGCAGCCCACAGCACAGCATCCTGCGGGGACAGGGGTGAGATGCGGAGGGATGCGGCTCCTGGCACCGCCGAGCCCGGCACCGCGGTACTCACGTGGTGAGGAGGCACCGGGAGCGCTTGGCCAGCCCCAGGCAGGCCAGGAGGCAGACGGTGAGCACCAGCATGAAGAAGAGCAGATAAGCCAGCCACCTGGGTGCACAGGAGGGCTCCGTCACTCGTGTCCCCATCGCGTCCCCAGCCCCACCGGCGGCCCCGCTCACCGGTAATACTCGACGTAGGCGACGTGGCCGGCGAGCGCGGTGAGGTCGGTGCTGGTGCCGCGCCACACGGGCAGCCCCGCGAGCTGCAGCACGATGCTGCCCGAGAGCTGCTGCAGGAACTTGAGGGTCTGCAGGTAGTCCCCCCGCGCCGCCAGGAGCTCGTTCAGGCGCTGCAGGTGCTGCTCCAGGCCCACCTGCATCTGCAGCGTGGTGTCCGCTACCTGGGGATGGATGCGGGACGGTCGGTACCCCCGGGGCTTCCCAACATCCCATCCCGGGCAGTGCTCAAGGCCAGGTTGGACACAGGGGCTTGGAGCAAGCTGCTCTAGGGGAAGGGGTCCCTGCCCGTGGCAGGGGTTGGAGCTGGAGGAGCTTTAAGGTCCCTTCCAACACAAACCACTCTGTGGTTCTATGATCCATGGGATGCTCCCTCCAGGACAGCAGCTCCGTATCAGTGCCCTGTGCTCCAGCGGGATCCATCCTCTGGACAGCCCTGCCACGGCCCCCGCGGCCCTTCCCGGCCACAAAGGGCCCATTTTGCAGGGTGACATCACTGTCACCCTGTGATCAGCACGGCACGGCTGCCTGGGGCTCAGCCTGGGGCCCTCCAGCTGGATGCTTCCCCCTCCACGCTGCTTTAACCAAACCCAGGATGGAGGACGGATGTGACCCTGTGGGACATGGAGGGGTTTGGAAGGGGGGACCTGGCCCCACGGCCCTACCAGCGAGTCGATGCCGGTCAGTGTGTGGTTGGCGTGGTCCAGGGCATACAGCAGCTGGTACACGCCATCGTTGGTCTCGCTGTTCCCATAGAAGCCGATGCCGACGGCTGCGCTGTGGGCAGAGAGAGGACCCCTGATTAGAGGGACGGAAATGCTCACCCCAACATGGGTGCCTTGGTTTGGGGGCAGGGAGGATGTGGGGACACCGGCTGGACCGGGGACACTCCCTGGAGCATCCTGGTGTTGGGGAGACCCCTTACCCCCGGCAGGGCAGAGCCAAAGGAGATGGGATGGGGCAGCACTGCAGTGGGGAGTGCTCACCGTGGCTGCTTTAGCACTCGTGGTGGAGTCAGAGCTGGCCCCGAGGAGGGATGTGCCGGGCACATGCCTGCACAAACCCAGTGCCCGCGGTGCCCCCTCCCCATAGCAAACGCCATAAACCCAACAGACACGAACCCATTCACCACAATTAAGCCCTTAGCATCCACAAGCAGGCTCAGTGCGGCTGCGGGAGAGGTTCAGAGCCCCTGGGGAGCTGCAGGAAGCGTTTCTGCTGCCTACCAGCGGGCACCCCGGCCCTCCTGCCACCCTCTGTGGGGTACCCGAGGCTGGAGGAGCGGGAGCGATCCCGGTGGGAGCACACCAAGATCCTTGGTGCCATTTCCCTGCTCCGCACCACGCTCCAGGCAGCCACCTCGCTCCGCCCAGGGAAAAGCAGCCCCTTTGTCTCATGGTGGAAGCGCCCATGTCCCAGCCCATCACCCGGGTCAGGCCGGCGGATGGGGGGATCCCTCCCAGCCATAACCCGAGATGGGTCTGGGAAGCGCCCGGAACGCTGCCGGCTCCCCTCGCTAATTGCTGTGGTTGCAATTAAGGGCAGGAGCAGCCGGGACCCGGCAGCTGGGTCACGCTGCCGCCCGCCATCTGCTCCAGGCTGGGATTAGCGGCCCGGCCCCGCTCCTGGCTGGGATTAGCTGGGAAGGAGGCACGGCCACGGTGGGGACAGGGACAGGGCTGGATCGCAGCCGGACCCCAGCACTGGTGGCTGCATGGATGGAGGCCGGGATGGGCTGTGTTTAATTGCAAGGATCTAATTAAAGTAACTCATGGCGGGGGCTGAGCACCTCGTGATGGGGACACAGCACCGGGTCCCTGTCCCCATCCATCCTCACCAGCAGATGAGCCCCGCGGTGACGGCCATCCAGGTGACACAGCAGGAGTGGGGCCGCTTGCTCTCAGGGTCCTGGTCCCTCTTGCAGCAGCACAGGCAGATGAGGTACACAGTGAGGAAGAGGAGGTTGAGGCCGAGGCAGACGGCGGATACCAAGCCCAGGAAAAGCAGCGACTGGGAAGGAGAAGGGGCAATCAGCGCTCGTGTCCCTCACGTGCTGCAGGATGCGGGGGGATGAGGCCACGTCCAAGGCCCCACGGGACGGTCACACGGGGAAAGAGGAACCGTTCCCGTTCCCGTTCTCGTTCCCGTTCCTATCCCGGTCCCAGGCCATGGAGCGCGGCTCTAAGGGGTGTTGTGGGCACCGCCGCTGCCCCCCGCTCCGTTTCGGGGCCACGGCGGGCAAAGCCCCGGGGCAGGGGGGTGCAGCGTGGGGGGGCTGCAGCCGGGTAGGGGACCCCACCGAGCGCCCACAGGAGGGGTGGCCCGGGAGGGGGGAAGGCTGCGGGGCCGGTACCGGCCGGCCCGGCGGGGGGGCCCCGCTGCCCGCGCGGGAAGAAGCGCGCTTTGTGCGGCGCTGGGGTCAGAGCTGGCGCCGGGCGAAAGGGAAGGATGGGGGGGGGGGCACACGGGACCGGTACCGGGAGCGCTGCCGGGGCCGCGGGTCGGTACCTGCTGGTAGTCGGCGTCCCGCGGGCGGAAGGCGGCGGGCACGCTCTGCAGGCGCAGCCCGCGGCGGGGCAGGCGGTGCAGCCACGACACCCACCACGGAGCCACGTACCCGGCGCGGGCGGGCGGCATCGCGGGGCTGGGGCCGCCGCCGATGGCGGGGGGGAACCGAACCGCGCCGCTCCGCCCGGGCCACGCCCCCGGACAAGGGCCACGCCCCCCACCTCGCCCCGCCCACCCCGGATCGTGCTCCGCCCATTGAGCAGCGCCCCCGGACCCTGCTATAGGGACACTGCGCGGGGAGCACGCTATAGGGGCCTCGCATCCCGACACTGCCCTTCTACAGGGGCACCGTACCCATCGCTCCTGCTGCAGGGGCCTCACACCTTGGCAGTACCCCTCCATAGGGGCGCTGCACCCCACCACCCCCCCGCTATAAGGGAACCACACCATGCCCCATCCCCTCTCCCTGCTGCATGGACCTCACATCACCACTCTGCTATAGGGACATCACACCTCCCCACCATCCTCCTGCAAGGGGAACCACATCCCATCCCCTCCCTGCTACAGCAGCCTCTCCTTGTCACCACCCTGCCATAGGGACACCGCACCCCACCACTGCCTCTTCATAGGGGCACCACACTCATCCTCCCTTCTATAGCGGCCTCACACCTCGTCACTGCCCTGCTATATAGACAGAGCACCCCATCACCTCCCTGCTATAGGGGAAGCACACTCCCATCCTCCCCCTGCTATAACATGGCCCCCTGTCCACAAACTATAGGGTAGTTCCATATTGTCCCAGGCCAAACACACCCCACACCCAGGAAGCACACCCTGGCATTCCTGAGCCCCAGAGCAGGGCTGGGGGCTTGGGTACCAAATGAGCCCCTGCAGGATCAGCCAGGGCCGTATGGACACACACACACCCACCCCAGTGGGGAACAGTCAGGTTTATTTATTGTAACAAACAACAGCAAAACTTCCATTTATTGGCTCATTTCA
This sequence comes from Lathamus discolor, assembly GCF_037157495.1. Classification (NCBI taxonomy): domain Eukaryota; kingdom Metazoa; phylum Chordata; class Aves; order Psittaciformes; family Psittacidae; genus Lathamus; species Lathamus discolor. The sequence continues at coordinate 11,773,996 of NC_088896.1, read as the reverse complement.
GCTCCTTGACGGCCAAACCTGCGGAGAAGAGAAACGGCTCCACTCACACAGAGCCCCACATCCTGGAGCCGGGACACATCCTGGGATGGGGCTCCCGGTGTGAGACAGCCCCCCCGGCGACACCAGCAGGTACCTGGGGGCAGTGACTGCTTCAGCTTCTCAGCCTTCTCCTTGTCCGTGATGACCAGGGTGTAGAGGTACCGGCTGCAGCGCACCTTGAACTTCACATTGTCCTTGTTCTTCTTGATCTTGACGGCTGCAGGGTCAGGAACGGCTCAGGATGGAGCCTCCCCAACCCAGCTCCCCCAGCCATGCCCGCACTGGAAACCCCCAAATTAAGCAGATTTTGCTGCACCAACAGCCTCTGCTGCATCCAGGGGTTCAGCCCCAGGCTCCTCAGAGCCAACAGCTTCATTTTGAGGCCACTTTTACAACAGACAACATGAAGACGTGATTGTATCTCCCATTTCCACACTGCAGATCCCAACTCCACATGCAGCACTCCCCAAAAAGCCATTTGACCTGAGCCACTTGGCTGTTGCTGCTTGGAAATCCAAGTGGACCAGCCCAGGAACGCTTTGAGGGGCTGTCAGCAGCTCCATCAGCGTTTCAATGCGGAACTCTCCCTCTCACCCACGCCAGGGGGTTAACAAAAGGCTTTCAGTGTGAAAGCGCCTCTTCCCTGGGACAGCTGCATCCAAACACGTGAGAGAAGAGGGAAAACTCCTCACACGCGGTTAAATACTGAGCCGAGGCATTGCCAGAGCTTCAATCATCACCGCCTTTGTACGTGCAATGGAAAGAGACACAAATTTGGCCAGGATTCCCTTGTCACCGTGACAGCCCTGCCAGCGCCTGACACCCTGCAGTGATCTGAAGGCTACAGAGCACCAGGGATGGGCTGATGTGAAACGAGCTTCCAAGCTGGGGCTTGGCTGACCCCCCCCGGGTGCGCAGCAGCAGCCACCGCTGGAGACCCCAAGTCCTGGCCCCACAGCATCCCCCTGCCAGGGTGGCCTCGCTCACAGCTCAACCCTGAGCAAAACCCCTTTAAATCCCAGCCGTTTCACGTCAGCACCGGGGCAGTGCTCCCGAGCCGAGGGGCTCCATGGGGCCGCTCCCCCTTCGCACCCCGTCACCCCCCCACACTCACACTTGGCGTCCTTCCTCCTGGCTGTCAGCAGGAAGTCTTTGATCTCCTCAATCTTGCGGGGCTGGGAAGCAAAGCAGCGCCTCAGCACACACGGGGCACCCCAAAGCCCCCCCCCCCAGCTCCCTGCGGCCTCTGTGACCCCCGACCCCCCCGGGCCTGCGGGGTCTCTGCGCCCTGCAGCCAGGTCTGGTCTGCGACAGCCCCGCGACAGCCGTAACACACCGCGGGGGTGCGCTGCCGCCCCAGCACCGCAGGGCCCGGGCAGGGCAGGGCAGGGCAGGGACCCCCCGCCCCCCCCCCCCCCTCCTCACCATGGTTCCGGCCGGGCTCGGAGCGCTCCAACCTGCCACAGACACAACCCAAGATGGCGTCAGCCCCACCGACCCCCAACGGCCGCCGGCGCCCCCGCGCCCGCCCGCCGCCCATCGCCCACCACCGGCTCATCCCGCGTCCCCTCCGCTCCCCGAGCCCGCCGCGGGGCCGCCCGCTCCCGCACAGCCGCGGATGGCGGCGGATACCGGACACCCCCCCCCCCCCGGCGCCATACTCACAGCTCCCTCCTCGGTGCACAAACCGGAAGTGAGCTCCCGCTTCCGCATACACGGCTTAAACCCGCCCCCTTGGAGCGCCGCTACGGCTCGGGCCGAAGGACAAAAAGAGCCGAGTCGCGATCGCGGTGGAGAGCGCGATTCCTGTGATGAGTCGGCCGGGTCTCAGCCCCGTGCCGTGGGCAACGGGGGGTGTGCAGGGAGCACCGGGCACCGCTGGCCTCAAGCATCCCTCCGTGCACGGCTGGAAGGGCGAGCTGCTCCATCCTCCTGAGCCCCGGCATCTCTCCGGGAGCATCCTGGAGATGGGGTCCTGCGCCGGGGTTTCCCCCCAGAGAGATGCTGGGGCCCGATGTCTCTGGATGCTGGGGCTCGATGTTTCGGGAAGGGGTGTAATGGAGCAGCTTTGCCACAAGAGAGAGCTTCAGCCACACTCAAAACCCCTCAAACGACCCTAAACCGCAGCAATAACCATCGGGGGATCGGGGGGGGGGGGGGGGGGCGGAGCGAGGGGCCCCATCCTGTCCCTGCATCCCATCAATCCCTTTTATCACGTCGCCATCCCACTGAGCCCTATGTGAGGAAGGAGCAGTATATGGGGATGCTGGGGTGCTCCTCGGCGATGCTGGTTTCTGGGTGCTTAAATGGGGTCATGGGGTGCAATGGGGATGGTGGGGACAGGAGGCTGCCCATCAGTCCGTCCGGGGACCCTCTATTCATGAAGGGACTCCCCAGCTTGGGTCATCACTTGGAGGGGCTGGACCCCATGGGTGATGGGAGCAGTGGCGTGGCTTGCCCTGGTCCAGCACTCCCAGGGTGGCAAGAGGGAATTAATGGAGCTGGTGGCTCTTGTGTGGCTGCTGTGGCACCCTGACCCCGCACCCTGTGCCCATCACTGCATCCCACAGCTCTCCCAGTACCCCACTAAGACCTCTGGGGCACAGTTGGGGTGGGATCTGTGGGGCTCACACAGAGGAGTGAAGCGTTTCGGGTGGGTTGCTTCCCCTTTGCCACCCGATGAGTCTTTAATTGTGTGATTTACTTATCTCATTGGAAGGGGCTGATCTACCCGGCTGCCTTTTAATTGCTTCAAAACCGGAGCAGTTTTTCATGTTTCAAGGCGTGCTGAATCGTACAATTAAACCACCACTGGCGTAAATCAACAGCCGAGAGGGATGCCGGCTCCTTGGTGTTATAATAAAACCAAACCGGCATGAGAAGTGCCCATTCCAGCACCGATGCTGAATGCTGATGCTTTTAACCCAAAGTACAGCGTGGTCTCACTATGGGGAGCGTTGGCCACATCCCACATCCCTGTCGTGTCCCCCCCCCCCCCCAGCAGCATCCTTCCTGCTCCTCCCTGGAGCGGATTCCCTTTCACTGTATTACCATTATTTAAAAGCTGGGTGGGTGTCTAAATCAACACCAAATAATTCATGGGAATCATTTGCTCCTCAAAGACGGGATCGTTTTACAACCGGCTTTAAATTAAAGCAAAAAGCAAATAAACCCAGCCCCAAACCCCATCGCACTCCGAAACTGCGGCTTTTAAAACACATCAAACGCGTTTCCTGCCTGCCTCCCACCGGCCCGGCTCCGCTGCCTGATGAAATTCAATTAGCAGCCTTAATTCACCCACCCAACACCAGCTCTAGGTATTAACCCCCTTCTCCGGTTGTGCTTGGGAAGCGCAGGGCCAGGATTGCGGTTGTGTTTAACCCTAGGGTTTGGGGGCATCATAAACCCCTTACGCCATTTGGGAAAGGAGCCTTCCTCCTCCTCCTCTTCCTCAGTGAGGATGCTCCTGTGAGGTGGGTGTTGATGGAGACACACGGAAGAGAACCAGGATGCTGGATCCCCAACCCTCACCAGGACCCCTGGGTGCTCCCTACTGAGCCTGTTGGGGTGATGTCCCCCCAGGGCCCGTGGGGACAATGGGGACCGGGTCGACACGGGTGGCATCTCCCTGGCAGCTCGCACAGGGGTTTATTTGCAGCAGCGGTTGGCAGCAGGTGATTAGATGCTATCACCTTATCAGCGGCAGCAGCTCCGGGGGCTGTGGGAGGGGGGAAACAACACGGGATGGATGAAAAACCAGCAAGGGATGAAAATCCAATGTGGGTTTTCTCTCTTCCCCTCTCAAAGGACTGATCTGGCGTTAGAGGAACACTGAGGATAATCTGCTGCTGGCTCCATCCCTTGGCACTGCTTGCTGTGACCTCCCTGGGGTACAGCTGGGGCTCATCACAGTGTGTGCACACCAGTGCAGCCCTGGTTTCATTGTGCATTGGCACTGTCCTTCAGTGTTTTTCCTGGTGCAGGGAGGGGAACCACAGCTTGGGTGTGCATCAGGGTGAGCTCCAAGCTATGGGACCAGTCCCAGCCCACCAAGTGTTTGCTGCACCCCTGGGACAGCAAGAGGGGTGTCCCTGCAGCATCATTTGGTACCCACTGCCTGGCCCCCTGGCTTTGCATCTTCACCTGCAGCACGCCTGTATGGAATCAGAGCATCTCCTCTTCTTCCCATGTGCTGGAGACCTGGAAGCACCCTGCCCACCCAGAGTGCTGGTGCTTTCCTTCTCCTGCTCTTCCCTGGGGACACAACTGCCCCCTGCTCACGGTCCCCATGCAGCACCCCCAGATGTTTGCTCCTAACAATGCTGCAGCGCTGCTGCTGTCTCCTTTACCCATGGTTTCTGCATCCCACAGGTTAGAGCATGGGAGGCGTTGCCCATCCTTGAGGACACGATGTGGTACTTGCGTGACAGGAGATGCGTCCACAGGGGTACGCAGTGTCCCTGGGGGGCTGCCTGCAGGAGCCCCACTTTCGTGGCAGCTGAACCTCAATTTGGGCCGTGATGTGTTTCCAAGAGGTGGAAAGCTGAGATGAGCATGCCCGAGATGTGCACGGTTGAGATGTGCACATCTGGGACGTGCAAGGCTGGGATGTGCGTGTTCGGGATGCGCACAGCTGAGCCGAACATGCCTGAGACACACAACACGGAGCCATGCACCCACCTCATGGGCTGCATGCCCAAGCAGTGCGTGCCCGATCCCCGTGTACACGCGTGTGCGGCAGACATGCACACGGAGCGGCACGTCCCCGGGCTGCACAACCCCCAGCCCCAGCCACCATCCGTCCCTTGTTTTCCTCATGGAATTGGGTTTTGGTCCTCCCAACCTTGCGCAGGTGACGTGGCCGAGGTGGGAGCTGGCACAGTCGACGGCAGACAGGGAAGGGCGCATTCCCGGGGAGCTTCTCCCATCCAGGGAACAAACTGCAGCAGAAATGGATTTTCCCCTCGTTTCCCGGAGTTTCTCCCTCTGGCGCAGAGGAGCGAGGCCCTGCATGGCGATTGCCTGCTCCGAGCGCGGCTGCAGCCGCTGGATGCGTTCATTATTAACAGGGACAGGAACCTCTTTCCAACCGCTCTGTGTTTTCTTTCTTCACCCCCCCCTCTCATTCTTCCCTTCTCCAATCTTAAAGCAAAGGGCCCTGGCAGCGCTGCTGCCGAGCGTCGATCAATTCACTCCTAATGGCAGCTCCCATGCCCTCGCATTCATCAGCACGGCTCTTAAAGAGCATCCGAAGCTCCACGGGCGACTTGGGGGGGGGGAGAAAAAAAGCCCGTTTGGAGGCGAGATGATATTTTCTCCATCTCTTCCCCTTTTGTTCTTTATCTGCTGAGGACAAAGGCAGGCGCAGGCTCGAGGTGGGGACCGGCAGCGGAGGGAGGTGAAATCCCAAGAAACAAAAGAGCTTTTCTTGGAAATACCCTGGAAAAAGAGGAGGAAATTTGGGAATGGGGGACACAGAGGGCTGGGGGTGAGGCTGGTGGGGGTTCACTTCATGGGCGGCATCGCAGCGTGGCCGGAGCAGGGAAAAGGGGAATAAATGAGGTGGGAAGTTTCCTGCAGGCATGGGGAGCCGTTTGAAGCTCTTGAATGTATGTTCCTTTTAATTAGGGCTGGGCCGGATCCTGCCCCATGGAGCAGCCACACAGGAGCCAGGATCAGCATCTCCTGGGGAGCAGCTCTTGCACTGCTGCTGGTTTGGGGGTTTAACGTGTTGGGGTGATGCTGCAGCAAAGCCATGTAATATCCAAGTCCCATCTGCTCAGCATCCCTCCTCGGATGGGAGCAATAAGCAAGGGGGTAAAAACCAGCCAAGGGGTGCAGAGCAGGAGGTGCTGGGGTCCCCATCCGCAGCCCATGCCCATCAGTGCTGTGTCTGACCACCCCTGTAATGAATAGTTCCAGTCTCAGCATCCCACATGGCAGCACGAGTGAGCCCAGCAGCAATGCAGGAGCAGAGCCTGTTGTTTCTGGGTGCGTTTCCTTCCCAAAGCTCTGGGCTCCTGCCTGCAGATTGCAGCCACCAAACAGCAGCAATACCCCACTGGCTCCAAAGAGGACACTTGGCAGGGACATGGTGGCTCGAAGGGCTGTGGTGTTTGCAGATGCCAAGGGATGCCCCCTTCCTTCCTCCTGCCTGCGTGCCCATGTGAGTGCCGGGGGTAGCTGGTGGTGCTGGTGGTGTTCCTGCTGTTGGGGTACCTGTGTGGTGGCATTATCTGGTGCAGTGGGCACTGATGTTCTCCATGGCACATGCTCCACAGCGCATCCTCCATGGTACACGCTCCATGGCCTGGGATGCTGGCGCAGGCAGAACCAGGTGCTCTGCAGAAGAAGGAACAGTGGCTGCTTCTCCAGAGGGGCTTTTCTGCAGCTCAGGGAAGATGTGCAGAGAAAAGGGAGAGAACTTCATCTTAATTGTATGCAATTACAGCACAGTCCACCCATTCAGCCCCCCCCCCCCAGAGCCAGCATCACCCCAAGGGATCCTCTCCCAGCCGGGCTCTGGGCTCCTCATCTGAAGTTGGAGAGATAAAAAGGATCAGAGTCCCATTCCCCAGCCCCACTGCTCCCCTGGGCATCAGTGTGTGATGGTCAGAGCATGGGGAAGGTTGTGGAGTGGGGTTTTGGGGTGATGACCCCCACCCCAACAGTGGGCACCCTCCTGCATGGGGCAGGACATGCCCAGATCCCTGCTGGCTGCCTCATGCTGCACCATCCCATGGGCCCTGGTACATCTTGCCTGGTACCCGAGCAGGGGGAGCTGAAGTGATGCTGTGATGCTACCCCCTGCTTGCCCCCATCCACCTCCAAAGGGGATTTGCTGTTTAGGAGCACAGGGCAGTGTGTGAGCTGCTGTATCACGTCCTCTTGTGTCACTGGCCTATGTCCCCCTGCATTAATAGTGACCCAGCCTGATACAGCACAGCCAGGACCATCACCCCATGGGTGCTGCAAGGAGGGAGGATGCGATGGGTGGGCAAAGGCCCCTGAGCTGGTGGCCGTTGGTAGGGTGTTGGTGGCCACTGGGTAGGTGCATGACACGGATGGGTGGCACCAGCGGTGGCAGAGCTGGGGCGAGGGCAGAGCCGCTCCAGCTGAAGTCGGTGTCATCCTGCAGAGGAAGATTATGGTAATTTTCCTCCCCCCTTATGCATAATTTTCCGACTCGGCTGCAGCAGAGGCTGTGCGGGGAGGCTGGGTGATGGGAATGTCATCTGCGATTCGATTATCTCCTCCTGCCTGCCTGCTCCGCTTGCCTTTTCATTCCTTGTGAAGCCTTCATCAAAACACGCAGATCTAATTAGGACAATTACAGCGTGGGGACAGCAGAAACCCACCCAGCGCCGCACTGCGACCGGCTGCCTCCGCTGGGAGGGGGCGGACCGGTGCTTTTGGGGGGTCTGGGGATGTTTTGGGGTGATGGATGGACCCCACGCGCTGTCCCAGGGCTCCTTCATGGTGCTGCTCACGCCGGGGTGGCGCCGGCTTTGGGGTGCAAAGGGATGGAAGTGGCCTCAGATGTGGACACGCCACCGGCAGTGGGGTCCCATTGCTGGTGGGTGACCCAGAGGCTGCGTGCGCTGGGGGCAGGTCTGCGTCCCAGCTCAGCATCACGGGTCCTGCTGCTGGCAGTGCCCCCGCTGCTCCCGGCGCACCGTGGCCCCCAGCCCCTCCCGAGCCCCCCCCCCGAGGCTGCGGCTCCATCAGCCTCATTGGTATTCATGCCCCGTGCGGCGGCAGCTGGCGGGACGGGAGCGGAGTGACAGCGGTGACAGGTAACGCCAGCCGCGGGGCCGGCTCCGTGCGCCCGGCGCTGGGATGTGCTGCGGGGCTGGAGCATCCCATCTGCTGCCGGACGCTCCCCCGGGCTGCTGCATGGCGCTCCGAGCAGGGGTGTGGGGAGCACCGTGCGGCCCCGTGCCCACACGCACCGGTTGACACAGCGAAGGGAAAGCCGAGCAGGGCCGGGCAGGCACCCTGCAGCCCCCCCTGGGGACGGGGGCGAGGGGTGGTGGCCGGGCAGAGCCGGCTGCTCCGGCAATTAAGGGAAGTGCGAATTGTCAGAGGCTGTGATTAACGCTGCCTCCAAATCCGCATGAATATTAAAAGCCGCCATTGCCCAGGCTCCCGGCACAATGAATTCTGGATGAATCTTAAGACAAATCGTTTGGATAACTCAGCGGCAGCTGTACTCCCTCGCCACCAACTGCCTCCGAAAATCATTCCACGTCAGGCGAGAGGAGCCAGAACAGAGACCAGCCCTGGCGCTGGGAGTTGCCATTCCGGGCTCGGCAGTGCTGGGATCAAGGCAGGAGAGTGCAGGGCGCCCAGGGCAACCTGGAAGGCGAAGGCAGAGACTCCACAGCTCTGGCTGGTACCCAGGAACTGGTGACAAATCCTGTTACTTGCCACAGTCCCTGTCGTCTTTGGCTGGGGGAGATTTGCTTTGCCTCGGGAGTGCTCCTGCTGAAGGGATGGCGTTTGTCACTGCTCCATTATGGTTACATGCGCAGCCCCCAAAGCTCTTCCGACACTACGTTAACAGCAGCACATCCCACTCCTCCATCCCTGCCACGGGCATCCTCCGGCTCCGGTGCAGAGATCCATCTTCCCAGGAGGAACCCGGAGAGCAGGGACCGGCTCCGATTGGCATGCAGCCACCGTGCCTGCCGCGTGCTTGGGGTCAGAATGGAGCGCGGGAGCCATCGCTGTGTCCTTGGGAGCCCGGGGCCTTGATTGCGTCCTTGTGCCACCATAAATCAGTGCTGGGGCTCTGGCAGCACGAGGTGGGGAATGGCAATGGCACAGAGGGCACCTCTCGGGCAGGGGATGAGCATCAGTATCCACCGTGTGCTCCCATCTCCTTCCCTCCCTCTGCAGAGGGATCCCCAGCCCATCTTCTCCACCACCGGCTCATGGGATGCATCCATCCCCCCTGGGATGTCGGGAATTGAAAGCTGCAAATGTTTCCTGGGTCTAAATTACACTGACCCCATCAGGCTGCACCCCGCTGTCATCTAGGCTATGAACTGTAAATCCACCCCTGCACAGGCTGCGGGATGCAGCTCTGTGCATCCCTCCGGGCCCTCGTCCCACGGGTTCTCATTGCACTGATAGATCCCAATGTGACGGAGTCGGAGTGATGGAGCTGGGACCTCCAGATGCTCCCCGTACTCCAACCCCAGGTTTGGGCAGCCCTGAGGGGTTTGTGTCCCTCTACATCTTGCCTCCTCCTCCTCCTCCTCTTCCTCCTCCTGGCGCCCCGCAGCCACAGCGTGCCGGTGCCCTGCCATGGCCCTGCCACCGCGGTGGTGCCGAGAGCTGCAAACCCGACCCTGCACTGCCAAAAGGCCGTCAGATAAATCAGCAGCTCAGGTGCAAACGGCGAAAGGAGATTAAAGTGGAGAGGAGCAGATTGAATCAGGGGCCATTAACAGATTAAATCATTACACACAATCAGATCAACGCACAAATAACATGAATAATAAGCATGGCTCAGAGGCACCCGTTCATGCTTCCAATTCATTGCAACCAGATGATGAAGGCTGGTGGCTGCCACCACCCAAGTGGCCAGAGGACAGAGGTGGCAGCATCCGGCTCAGGTCCCTGCAGGGCACAGGATGCAGGGAGGAGCTCCATGGCTGGGGATGGTGCCACCACTTGGGTTGTCCCCGTTGGGTACCAGCCTTTAAAGAACCCCCAGCATGGCCCTCAGGGGTTTTATCCCCATGGATGTGTGAGGCAGTGAAGATACAGCAGTAAAAGGCTGCAAACAAAGCCCAGGCAGTCGTGCGCATGGTCATGGTGAGTCCTCCCTCGGGCTCAAGAGGCCCCAGCCACCATCGAGCATTTGTTCTGCCACAGAAGCCTTTCTTCCCTGAATTCCTGCTTGCCAGGAAGGCAGGACAAAGTGTGAGCTGCTGCAGGTGCACCTGGGAACAAGCATTATTATGTGGTGTGACAATGTTTGATGAATTCATACGTGCCCAGGGAAGGGACTAAGTAGGTGAATAAAGTGAGACTGTTCTCTGAGACAATCAATAGCCTTCAACTGAACCGTCCCCACTGGTGTGACATTTTGATTTTTCTTCTTTGGACATACTAACTGGATTTATGTCCTCTTAAAGTGGAGAGCGCAGGGAGAGAAGTGCTGGCAGCGGGGTGGGCATGGCTGAGTGCAAGGGAGGGCAGCGTGGGTGATGGAGCTGGAGTGATGGGTTTGGGTGTTGGAGTGGTGGAACCCAGGCAGTGGGTTGGAGTGACGCCTGTGTTGATGGGTTGAAGTGATGGGGCCAGGGCGATGGATTTGGGCAGGGAAATGGGCTGGGGTGATGAATTAGTTAATGGTTTGAATGATGGGGCCTGGGTGGTGGTTTGGATGGAGCAAGGGTAATGGCTTGGGGTGATAGAGATGGGGCAATGGACTTGGGGGCGATGGGGCTGGGGTTTGGGGTGGTGGAGCTGTACAATGGTACAGGCAGGCAGGTCTGTGCCAGGACAAGGAGATGCCTGGGCCATGTTCTGCAGTCGTAGATGGAGAAAGGGAAAGACAGAGCGGGATGAGCCTCTCCGAGAGCAGAGGGAGCCGCACATCTGGGACCCGCAGGGACAAGGCAGGCACCTCCTGCACCCATCCTACAACCGCCCTCCCCGTGCATCCCTCCAGGCACTGCTCTGGTACCCAGCCAGCCCATCACCCTGTCCATCAGCTGCCACCCCATCACCCTGTCCATCAGCTGCCACCCCATCACCCTGTCCATCAGCTGCCACCCCACCGGCGTTTGCATCACCCTCATCCCCAAGGCACCACCACAGCACCCACCGGTTGCTCCCGCCGCGGCTCCGGGATTCCCGTCACATCCGCGGCCCGGGAGCTAATGACTCATCCCCGGCACGGCCATTTGTTTGTGCTGGTTTCGGGTAGACTGATGTTTTTAATGGCACATAATCATTTTTCAGAAGTCATTTGATGCTACTAATCATGGCTGTGATACGCCACGCCGGGATGTGTAATGACATGCTGAACAGGAAAAATGGCACTCGGATACTTGGTTCTTCCCGGTGTAATCTATATTTTACCACATCTCCCTGCCTAATGATACTTATAGCTGTTAATAAATGACTACTTAGACACTTCCCTTCTTCTCTTTCTTTTCCTTCAGTGGGCGATAAAGTAATTCTGGATTCAAACACAGGGATGGGAAAGGGAAGCGGTGGCTCAAGTGCTTCCCGCTGGAAGCGAGCGGTGGGATGCTCGTAGAGGAGCCGCTTTTCCTGCTCGTAACTTTTCAGCCTCTTGGTTAAATGAGCAAACGCTAACAAAAGCCAGGAGTGAAACCGTCTTTTAATGGGATGCGATTGCTGCGGCGAGAGGCTCCTCCTGGCCCCGTGCCCACGGCTCGGGATGGATTCAGGCGCAGCTCCTGCTATCGCTTCATTAAGGGGATGCTGGCAAGCTGGGTGTTTTAGATATGCTCTTCCTAAGCAACGCTTTTCCTTCCCCGTGCTGCTAAAAGGCAGCAAACATGGAATGGGAATGGACTTGGAGCACTGGCAGTGCCCAACAGCTCCCCTCCTTGGCTGCTCTTTGGAGCTTCCCTTCATTTCATCCCATCCTATTTCCCCTCTTCCCCTCCTTTCCCATCCCATCCCATTCCTTCCCTTGCCTCTCTGTCCTGGTGCACATCCTATATGCACCAGCACAGGGATCTGAGGGCTCCTCTCTCCATGTCCATGTGGAATCCCTAGGGATGGGTCCGTCCCTAACACCCAGCCCTGGCTGTCCCATGGCTGCAGCCGATGAGCTTTTCCCTTCCCAAGGGAATAACCCTGCCAGCACAGCTCCTGCCTCCTCCTGCCCTCACCTTATTACTGGCTGCTTTTCCACACAATAAGGTGGAAATTGGGCTTTGCAGAGCAGTTGTGCACAATGACTCCTGACGTCCTGGGAAAGTAAATGGACAAGCCCCAGGAAAAGCTGCCCATTACTTAACGAATACGGACACGGCAGCACCATTAATGCAATGGTGAGGAACGGTTCCAGCCGCGCCGCTCTGTACGGCAGCTAATGCCGAGCTCCAGCTTCCTCTCACCATTAACCATCCCCTGGGCAAAGTGCTGCAGCTCACACGGGTGCCTGTATTAGTCCCAAAGGCAATGCCACACAACAGCCTCTTGCTGAGGAGGATGTGGTGATGGAGCTGCCCCGGTGCCGGTGCTGGCTCAGCAGAGTGCACCGCGGCCCATGAGCCTCCGAGCCAGGCCCTTTGCCAGCCAGCATCCTGTCACCTTGGCCGGGAGCAGCGTGGCACATGCTCTGCGCGGGGCTGAGCGGATCAGGCACTAATGAGACAGAGCTGTAATGAATTGCAGCAGGGGCTGACAGGAGCCCTCAGCCGCGTGCCGGCTGTCACCAACGGCAGCCGCGGCGCTGCCAGGTCATGAGGAGCAAATGAAGCCCAGGGCTGAGCTTTGCAAAGCCAAATCCCTCTGCCCCGATGCGGCCGTGGCTGTGTCAATGCTCTGGGTCCATGCTGTGCACCCCTCATCCCTCCTGTGTCACAGCCAGAGCTGGCACATCCCTGTGCCAGCCCAATGGGATACCCTGCTCGGGCGGTGGTACCTCCTCTAAGTGTTATAACGTGAAGCTCCTTTTCTTCTTCTTTAGTTTTTCCCCCTCCAAACCAGTGAATCGATTGGATGGTGGCAGGAAGGAGGCCCTTTACGGATCTGTGTGATTTACGTGGAGTCACCCCATCCCCTCCATCCATCATCCTTAATTAATCAGAATGTGATTACTTATAGATTCCTCTTCTGTTATTCACAGCCCCTCATGGCCAGGATAAGGATTCCCCATCATCTGGTGCTTTCCTGCCTGGAGCAGGATGCTCAGGAGAGCTTCCAGGCAAAGCATGACCTTGGGGTGCTTGGCTCTTGGGTTGGCAAATTCCATAGCTCTGACTGTAACTGCTGCTGGCCCAAGCACCGGCATTGCCAAGGGGCATGAAGTGAGTTGGAAAGCACAGTGGAAGTTAAGGAGGGCTGGGAGAGCAGGGCTGGTGTGGGATGGAGATATGGGGGGGGCTCTGGGATAGTGGGGACACCCTGAGTGCCTCTGCCTGGCATCACCCATCTTCCTCCATCAGCAGAGGTGGCAGCGGGGTAAGGGAACGACTGCGGTACCCCCATGGGCCAGGCATGGACCGGGGCAGGCAGAGCTCACCCCTCTGCCCCGGCCCTTGGCCCCGGCTCCACTCCTGGCCCTGCCTTCAGAGCATCCTGGGAGCTGCTTCTTTCCCTTCTGTAAAGGAAAGGACAAGGAGCTCGTGTTCCTCTGGCCTGGTCACCGGGGCTTGAGTCACTTCGTCAATCACAGAGCAGCGCCTGGAGGAGGCAGGAGCCAGGCAGGCTGCAAGGGGGAGGCGAGGAAACCTGCCTGGCCCTGCTGGAGTGGGAGAGACGGATCCAGCTCCAGCATCCCACCAGGAAAACCTCCTGGAGACCTCACAAAGGACTGAGCATCCCAGCCCAGATCCACGATGGCCCTGAGATGGGGCTCTGGATCCCAATGGTGTTGCTGGGTCCTCTCCCAAAAGGTACCCATGCACCACATAGGAAATGTCCTCACCATCTGAGAATCCCCCCTTTAACCAGGGTGTTTCTTCTCCCTTCTTCCTCCATTAAGGGCAATTTGGCAATGCAAACGTTGTCGCTGGCAATTAGCTGAGCATCCCACGAGCCCCCAAATGAAGCCAACTCCAGCCAAAACCCCGGCAGCACAAAAGCGTGCCAGGATTGTTCCCAGTGGTGCTGGACATGCCGGCAGCTGGCAGAGCTAATGGATATCCCAGTGGATCCGGGGGAAATACGGCTTTTCCATGGCGGTGGTGCCGGGCTCGGCTCAGAACCGCGGAGCCGCGCTGGATCCCATCCAGCAGCCTCACCATCTGCTCCGCGCTGCAAACATGTGGGTACAAAGCGAGTGTCACTTGTGTTAATCCTGCAAGATGTGGCAATTGGTTTAATGTCCCTTGAAGAGCTGGCAGCCGCCCTGCCTGCCGGCCCCCACCCCACAACCTGGGTGCTGCTGCTGCCCCTATGAATCACTGCATCTCACTCCCTTCCCCTGCATCCCATGGCGACCTTGCCACCATCCCCATCAGCATGAGGGCGCAGGGAGAACACGTTTCCTATTGTGAAGAATGTAGATTTTCAGCTCTGTTTTGGGGTTTTCTGGTGTGATTTTCATGGAAAGAGCCCTCCCCAGGCCCTCTGACACAGTCACACGGCTCATGCCACGTCTCAGCAGCCGCCTAATTAAAAACCGGACTTTGGTCAGGCAAGAAAATAGCTTCAGCTGGGTGTTATTTGCTTTGCTAATGCAGTGGCAGCTTTCCGCATGGGGCGAGGGTTTATAAAACCTTAAGTTTCACGTTTGAAACAAGGGCAGGTACAAGCCTCGGCTTTAATGGCCTTGAACCCTGGAGATGCTGTGGCAGAGGGCGGCTGATGCCTGCCCCAGCCTGGGGTTCCCCACCCCGGCCTTTCTTCTGGTTTCATTCCTCTTTTCCTTCTAATCAACGCTTCAGACTGGACCCAGAGCAGCTATTTGTAAAGCTGTCAGGGAGCCTGATGTCCTGCGACCGCGTTTCTAGGGATGGGCTGCTAAAAGCTCTCCTTGAACGGGCAGGTGGAGCTGGAACAGGGCTCAGGAGCATCACGATGCAGGCCCGGGAGCATCACGACACAGGGCTTGGGCGCATCACGATGCAGGGCTTGGAGATGTTGTGGCACTTTGTGGCACAAAGCTTGGGGACACTGCAATGTAGGGTTTGGGGACACTGCAGTACAGTGCTTGGGGACATTATGGCACAGGGCTTGGGGATATTGTGGCACAGGGATCAGCATTGTGGCACAGGCATCAGCGTTATGGCACAGGGCTCAGGGGCGTTGCATCACAGGGCTTGGGCGCATTGTGGCACAGGGCTTGGGGACATTGCGGCACAGGGCTTGGGGACATTGCAGCACAGGGCTTGGGGATATAATGACGCTGGACCTGGGGACATTGTAGCACAATGCTTCGTGATGTCGCAGCAGAGGGATTGCCATCGTGGCACAAGGCTCAGGGACATTGCAGCACAGAGCTTGGGGACATCATGACTCATGGCATGAGACTTGGGGACATCCTGACATAGGGCCTGTGGACATCACAGCACAGGGCTCAGGGGCTGCGGTGCAGAAAAGACTTTGGCAAAGGGCTCAGCGTGGTTGGTTTTGGGCTCCTCTCCCCAACCCAGCACGGTGGCAGCCCATGGCCTATGCACACTGCAGGGCTGCAGACCCTTGCTAGGGGCATGAGGGGCATCCCAACCCTCACTCCCCATAACGTCCCCAAGGCAGGGATGCTGCGGCGCCCGGTCCGGCCCGATGTGCAGAAGTGATTCAGACAGTTGTATTAAAATGCAAATTCTGCCCGGCTCGCTAGTTTATCATCTGACTTGTTATACAATTTGCCAGTTATAGAAGAAAAATTACCATAATGGGCCCTTGGGGAATGGTTGTAAAAAGGATACCAAACATTACTTATCAGCCCATTCCGCTACAATTATCTCCTGCTTTTCTTCTCCCCCCACCACCCCCAGCAACCCCAAGGAAAATTAAACCATCAATAGGAGTCAGGGAGCAGGGGGAGCCTCGGGTGTGCTGGGGGGGGATGTGTGCCCCCCTGAGCATCCCCCATCTCCCACAGCCCCCCCAGGAAGGCTTTGGTATCGCCTCTGTCATCAGTTAAACACACCTCAAAGGGAAGATGCGAGCGCGTCTCTGGAGGAGCAGAGCGCAGAGACGGGGAAGGGACGGCCTTTCTTCTGCAAGGAGAGCAAGGAACCCTTTAATGTGGCTCTAGAAAGGGAGTTAAAGTCTCCTCGCTTGTTCCGGGGAGGCAATTTACCCTGTCCTTCTCAACTCCAGTTTGCTGTAAATGCTTTGGCATCGCGGGGGCACCTTTGGAGAGATGAGAGCTGGGACTCTGGCGTGTTCCTGCTTCTCCCAGCATCTTCTGGTACATCCCAGCTTCTCCCAGCATGCACTGGCATGGTCCCTGCTTCTCCGAGCATCTTCTGGTACATTCCAGCATTTCCCAGCATCTCCAGGCACATCCCAGCATCTCAGCACCTCCCAGGGGTACCAGCGTGATTCCAGCGATGCCCGGGCAGGGCTCTGGGCTCCCCCAGGTCCCGGTTCCAAGCTGAGGAACCAGGAGGTGACTTCTTTTCTGGTGGCCGATGAGCGGTCGGTGCCGTCCTCAGCCCCCCGCCTCGTGCGTGCGGCCGATCCCAAACCAGCAGCTCCGGGATGTCTCCAGGAATTGCCCTCAAACCTGGGTGAATTTTCCGCTGTTTTGGAGCCGAGCCACGAGCGCGAGGTTCGAGGCCCTCGAATGTGCAATTTTCCACGCGGATCATTTCCTAATTAACCCTCATCCCAAAGGACTGCCGGGAGCGCCGGTGCCAGCTCCCAGGGTGCAACCCGGCAGGGGCTCGTGCCGACTGGCACAAGTGGGTGTCCCCCATCAAGCATGGAGCTGGGCCAGGCTCTACAATGGAAAACCAGGATCTGGCAGCAGCACCCACGTGAGGAGCAGGCAGGGAATGGATGACACTGATTGGCTCCAAGCCCTCCTGAAGCTGGAAGGTCCCATCCACCCGTTACTGCTGGTCCCTTCCTCCTGGAGCATCATTATGGGAGGAAAACTGGGAGCCACAGTGGAAACTAGAGCAGGATGTGGGCTCTGGGCCCGCCTGTATCCCTTGGGAGCTGCAGTGGGTTCAAAGGGGAGCTCACAGAGGATGGGGGTGTCAGTGGAGTGATGGGGTTGTAGGGGGGAGCCCCACACATCAGCTCGGGGCTCCCTGGAGTGTTCTCAGCAGGGATCCTGGTTGTGCCTGGCGGAGCTGCCAGGGCCGTGCTGCAACCAGCCACACAACATTAGCTTCCCATCACAGACTGATGTGCTGGAAAACAGCGTATTCCCTTGGCAGCGGCGCGTTCCAGACGATGGGATGGCAGCAGGGGACGGGCAGGGACAGGCTCGTGTTCTGCATGGGCCTGGTCCCTCCAGCCCTGCTCTTATTTGGGAGGTGATGCTGTGGCTGCAAGCTGCATCCCTGTCCCCTGCCCCACGTGTGGGCAACCCAAGGAGACCTGTGGGGTGTTCCCATCCTGCCTATCTCTGCCCAAGGGACCATGTCTGGGCCACATCCCTGTGTGACCACCAGCCATGTCCCTCCATCAGGAGGGCACCGCATCCCCAGCCTGCAAGAGCATCGTGTGCAGGCGCTGCCACCGAGACAGGCGCTCCGGAGGAAGGGTCTGCACGGGAGGAGTATTTTTAGCTTTCTCATTAACTGAGTGCTTTCAAATTAGCCTTCTATTAACCTCAAAGTAAAATGAAAGCGTTGGAAAGAAAGCGTGGGGGGGATTTTGTTCCCCCCTTCCCTTTCAGGTCTGAAGTCTCCTGCAGAATATCAAGGTTTTCGTGATTAACGTCACATTTGCCTTGAGGCTCTAATGAAGAGCAGTTGTGTAATGTTTAACTTCTGGGAATAGCAGGGAGGGTGTCAGCCAGGACTGAGGCAGCTCGGCCTGTGTGGGACCCTGCCGAGCGCCTGCTGCTCTGCTGCTGCTGCCCATGGCGTGTGCCAGTGGGGTTTGGGGATGAAGGTGGCTGGTCTGGGGATGGAGAGCCCCGTCTGGCTGCTCACAGGCAGCGCAGAGGTGGTCAGACCGTATTAAACTCTGTGCTGTTATCCGGCGTGTCCCTGGGTGGGATGGAGGGGGAAAGGGGATGGAGGTAGAAGGGGGATGCAGATGAAAAGGGGATGGAGATGCAGGAAGGAAAGAGACAGAGGAGGGATAGAGATGGAGGATGCATGGAGATGGAGGAAAAGAGGAAGAAGACTGAGGAGGGATGGAGACAGAGGGAGAATGGAGATGGAGAAGGGATGAAGATGAAGGAAAGATGGAGCAGAGCCTGGGGCAGAGCTAGCATCATGTGCATCCTCTCCTGGTCCTCTCTGTGTCCTGCCACATATGGGGCTGCTCTGAGCCCAAGGAGCAGTCCCCAGCCCCAAGACCTCCTATGATCCACCCCATGGGAGGTGAGAGAGCAGAAACCCACAGCACTGGGGTGCTACAGCTCCCACCCAGCCCCATGGGATCCCCCAAATCATCCCTGTCCCTGCTGAAAGGAGACACGTACGTGTGTGCAGAGAGTCCCGAAACAAACCCCGCACACACACGCACACAAACACCCACCCGGGGCTGATTTCCATTAAGTGGAAAGCAGAAATAACAGGAACATCAAAGGGAAATTGGAAAGACAGAGGGAAAAAAAAACTGGGGCGGAGGAGCGGGAGCGGGAGAGATGGAGGAGAAGAAAGGGAAAGGAGCCGCAGCCAAGCCGCCGTCTGTCCTGCAAATTGGAAGTGCTGCTCGGAGGTGTCCACAGGCGACCTGCCAAATCAATTGATTTCATCTGTGGGCAGAGATGCCTCTTCTTTATTTCACACCAATTTGCACGGCCAGCGTTAGATAAAAATGGCAGAGAGGCAGGAAAGGGAGCGCGGGGGGAGCCGGCGACAGAAAGAGATGGAGAGGAAGGAGAAGGGGCAGCGCTGCTGCTGGGACGTGCCTGGGGACCGTCCCCCGCTGGCCCCTGTCTCCCTGCCACATCCTCCCCCGTACCCCTAGGGACCCGTTCACATCCCGCTCCCCATCTGGGACACAGGAATGAGGAGGAGCCCCCAGACCCCGGCAGCTCTCTGGAGGTGCCACCCCTGTGCCATCCCCTCCTTCCCCGGATGCGGCTCCATCCCGGCGCTGGCGAGCTGGAGACTCAGAGAGAGAAAAATACCCGCTGACATCAAGGTTATGTAGTCCTGGGCTGACAAGATGGATTATCTCCCGCAATCCATCACTTCCATGGCTCCTGGTGCAGTTTTCCTTTCGCTCTTTTGCTTCCCCGCTCTTTTTCCTCTCCTTTTTTTGCTTCGTTTTTAATTTACCAGCAGTTTGAGCAGCTCTGACAGCCTCCGAGAGCTGCTGCAGAGCACAGGAATCGCCTTCCTTTGGCTGGGGCTGCAGCCACTCACCTCAGGCTGTAAATCTGTGACCTTGAGGGTTAAATAATAGCAATAATAACCCTAATGAAATCCCATGGAATTCCCACTCAGAGCAGCCACTTTGGCAGGTGGGAAAGAGCTGGGATCTTTTCCTGGTGATTGAGGCCACGACGAGCTCCCATGGAAACGCTGTGGATGATGGGCGTTTGGGATGGGGGCCACCGTCCCCTGCCCTGCTCCTGCTCAATGGCAAATCACTGCCACAGCAGTGCCGGTGCTCGGGGTGCCGGTGCCAGCCTTGGCACGGGGAGGGGGGTGGTGGTGGTGGTGGAATTTGTCGTCAGCCTTTTGCTGGTGCGGCATTTCCCTCGGGAAGTGTTTCATTTTGACATTTCCCAAAGAAAAATTCCCTTCTTGTCACACACGACGGCAGTTTTCTTTTCAAGCCAATACATCACAGCTCTAACAAAAGCCCCGCGACTGGGAGTCAAAACATTTCCCTTGCGCTGGGTTTGTGCCAAGACGCCCCTCGCTGCTGCTGCACCCACCGCATTCCCCTTCTCCTGTTTTCCTCTCCTCTCCCCATGCCAGGTGGATGCTGACCACACTGGGCAGACCCACAACAACTGGATTTGGAAGGGATGATCCTTATGGATCCCTTCTAACTTGAGATATATCCCATTTGCAGCCTCATCGCATGCTCAGGGACACGGCAAGGCCAGGCAGAGTGAATAACTGAAGGGGAAAGTCAACCTATTGCTTTAATATGGGAATTAAAGACCAGAGAGACCTTAGAGCAGCTCCAGTGCCTAAAGGGGCTGCAGGAAAGCTGGAGAGGGGCTTGGGACAAGGGCCTGTAGGGACCGGCCAAGGGGAATGGCTTGAACCTGCCCGAGGGGAGACTGAGCTGAGCTCTTAGGCAGAAGCTCTTCCCTGTGAGGGCAGTGTCACAGCAGCCCTGTGTCCCTTTAGGGCTGGCCAGGACCCAACATCCCAGGTACAGGCAGCCGCTGCCTGTGACAGTTGGAGTCATCTTCGGTCCCCGCTGCTCCTCCTGCCACTGGAGCTATTAAAGATCTAACAAATCACTAAATTAAATAGTGCTTTTGCACATATTGAATGAGCCTCCCAGAGCAGGCCGGGAGGCGGCTGAAGTGCCCGTGATGAATGTGCCTGAGCTGCAGCAACAGAGGATTTCAGGGCATCTCTGCTGAGATACAGTGCTGGGGCTGAGCATCCCTCCTGCCCGGCTCCCAGGGCGTAGCCTGGGCCAAGGGGACCCCAGGAATCCCCCTCTTCAAGTGCTTCTGCTCCCCAGTGCAAGGGGTTTGCACCAGTGAAGGCTTTGCCATTGGTTTTGGGGTACTGCGACCCATTCCCATGTGGAGCTCTGCCTCTGTCCATCCTCAGAACCACCACAGCCCATTGGTACCCACTGCTGGTGCTCCCCATTACTCATTCCCTGCTTGTGCTGTGTTGTCAGGCAGTCGGTGGGATGTGGTTGCCATTGACCCCTGAGGCTGGAGCCATCGCCCCGCTGGGCTGGCCCCGGTGTCACCCCAGCTCACGGCGCAGGGACTGGAGCACGCGGCCCACCTCTGCTGGGACCTGGGCTTAATTAATCTTCTGTCGAGCAGAGAAGTGGAAATGGTCCCGGAGGAAGCGGTGAGATGATTGTGCTGGAGTGAGACAAAAGAGAGCAGTTAGGCTGTGACAGCTGATATTAAAATGACTACAACTCACTTCACCCCCCCCCCCCTTCAGTGCATTATATTCCTTATAAATAATGGGTTACTCCAGGTTAACTGTCTGTTGCTGCATTCCAATTGTTGATATTTAATTAGCTCTAAAATTAAAGGGTTCTTTTATTGCCCTGCTGTTAGAACTGCTTTATTTCTAATTGATGGAGATTAAAGTGTCTCCTCGCCATCCCCGCTCCTCCAGCACAGGGATGGGGACAGGTTTGGTGGCAGCTTGTGGCACTGAGAGGAGCAGAGCCCTGGCTGCGGTGCGGTGCCAGTGAGGGGCTGTGTCCCCAGGGCTCTGCGCTGGGTCAGGGGCACATCCCCTTCCACATCCCCTCCATGGAGACCTGGAGAGGATCCCGGTGCTGGATCCTTCCTATGCACTGACTGAGCATCCCTTTTCCTGGCTGCTGGTACATGTGAGTCCTGATGGGCAGGCAGTGGGCAGGGCCTGGCATGAATCAGGTTATCTCCGTGAAAACTCACCCCATTGCCTGCATTGAAAATCACCCTAAAAAGCTAATCCTGGAGCTGCTTCTTATGTCTCAATAAAGGCAGAAATTAAGACCCATCTCATCAGCCTGAGATGAAATTTAACAGCCTGAGGTGGGCACCAGGCGCTGTTAAACCCCTTCACCATCTTGCTCCAGGCTTAAATGGCTCTTTAAAAACCTAATGCATAATTTAACCAGAGCAATTTAAAGCAGACACCACCAGGGATGCTGGGTAGGCACGGAGCGGCCTGGGGCTCAGGGGTGCCTGCAGGAAACCTTCACCCCATCACTACGGGGAGACGCTTGTGGCTCCCTCAGCATCCCACCTCGCCCTCTGCCAAGCCCTGCCTCCAAAGGGAACAGTTTGCTCCAGGCACATGGCGAGCCGGATGTGGTTGTGGGGTCAGCAGCCAGCCCCATAGCCACCAATGGGGCACGGCTGGATCTGAGCTGGGGGTCACTGGTCCTGCAGCTGCCTCCGCCCTGGTACGCAGGAGGAATTTCACGGTGCCTCTTTCATGTCAAAGCAACACCAAAGCACTTGGGAGAGTTAATAATAGAACAGCAGCGAATGAAACAATGAATAATGGAGAAGGGTAATAGAAATAATAAATAATATATTTACAAACTCCAGCCCTGCCCCAGCCCGCTCCCAGGGATGGGGCTGGCACATCCCATGGCTGTGGGCACATCCGGTGCTGCTCTGTACCTCACTGCCAACCTTTACCAGAGGGTACCAAGCCCGGCGGCATCAGCTCAGGAATGGCACGGGGGTGTAATCGGGCAGCAGCTTCCAAACACCAGGAATGCTGCTCTTGAATGGGGCTTGCACGATGGGAAGCCTCTTGCTGAGCCGTCTTTTCATGTTCCCTGGCTCCTAAACAACTCGCTCGCACTTGACTGTAATCCCAAAGCGCTTTAATGGTGGTTTATTTTCAAAGCAATCCATGGAATAACAAGGGCTGTTTTTCCTCGCCCTGGAGAGCTGGCACGGGCTCAGCACATGGAGGGTGCAGGGAGGCGGTGAGGTGATGGGGGGCTCCCCTCACCCATCCCATGGTAGTGGGCAGGGGCAGATGTGATTACCAGGACCCCATCTGCTCCCATGCACCGGCTGCCAGCTGCTGCCGGCCCGGTGCCGGGGCAGGAGCTCTGGTTTGCCAGGACACGGGTTATGGCTCTTGCATGGGGACCCTAATGAACACCCAGGGCTGCGCCGGGGTCCGGCGGTCACCATGGCAGAGCATCCCCGGGGGCTGACAGGGACCAGGGGCCGCTGTCCCTGTGCAGGGCACGCAGGTGGCAGGCGGCAGCGGGGTCAGCCCCTGCGCTGGTGATGGATGGGGCTCTGCTGGTGGCATCCCCAGGCCGATTTATCACTCGCTGCCATGGGTCTGTGGGATTGAAGTCAAGGTGAAAGCCAGAGGGAGGGTTTCCTGGGTGGGAGCGGCTGGGAGCGGTGCCTGGCTCTGGCATAGACCCCATGGGATGACACCCACTGTACCCCAAGATATCGGCGTTCATCTCAGCACTAAAACAACCTGAGTCCTTGGGGTCTGGCCAAGGGCTTTGACCCCCTCCACATCCCCCTGGTCCCCCCTGGGGTGGGTTCTGCCTGTTCCAAGCGAGGCCCCTGCCTGTGCTGGTCCCCATATGCTGTGCTCTGCGCTGTATCATTAATATATCTGTCACAGGCCAACCTGCAGGCGAGATAATATTGATGTAGCCATTAGAGTGCAGGGAGAACAAGGCACGACGCCGTTGCCGCGTGTGCGATGTCAGTGACACCCGGACCAGCATCATTCCCACTCTGTGCTGCTTCACTGGGTACCACAGGCGTGTGCTTCCCTGCATCCCCCCCCTAGGACCGATGCACGGTGCCACCATCACCATCTCCCACCCCAAAACCATCTCCCTGCGGGAGGCACCGCTTCTGCTGCCGGCTCCTGCGCTACCTGGGAGAGGAGGGAGAAACACTGGGAGCCCTTAAAATAACACACAACTGCTTAAGGATGTGAGATCCGTACTAAATCTCAGGGAAAAGGAGCAATTATCCTGTCAGAGCAGGTGATATAATTTTGGAGAGCAAGTTCCGCAGCTGTGACTTTTTTTCCCCACCGTTTCTCCCCTGGAGGGATTTAGTGGCCAATTATCCATTGGGAAGTGGGAAGGTGCTGGCTGCCGGCTCTGTGCCGTGTGCCCCGGGGATGCGGGGAGCTGCTGCCCCACCACGGCTCTGCTTTTCCAGGCCTTTAGCACCAAAGGGCAGCTTTGCTGCCTGCAAACCTCTGACCGGGACCTGCAGCATCGCTGGGTGCTGTGGAGGTGGCACGGAGCTGGTGTTCCTCAGGGACACGTGCTCAGGATCAGCTTTCCCCTTTGGGCAGGGGTGGTTTGGCTGCCTCCTGTAAGCTCCCTATGGATGCTGGGTGCACAGTCCTGCTCCCATTCCCTTCTGCCCAGGGGGAACATGATGCTGGGCCAAGGAGGAGGCTCAGCAGGCCCAGGGCACCCAGCCACTGCCGGGTGAGCATTTGGGGTGATGCCAGGGCTCAGTGTCCCTCTGGGAGCACCGAGAGGGGACCTAAAAAGTGTCTTCTCACCCCAGGGGCTGGCTGGTGCTGGTGTTGGTGTGGGTGCTGCTGTGGATGCTGGCATTGCTGTGGCTGCTGGCACTGGTGCTGGTGTGAGTGCTGCTATGGGTGCTGGCACTGCTGTGGGTGCTGCTGAGGATGCTGGCACTGCTGTGGGAGCTGCTGTAGGGGCTGGTGCTGCTGTGGCTGCTGCTGCTGGTGTGGGTGCTGCTGTGGCTGCTGAGGCTGCTATGGGTGCTGGTGTTGCTGTGGCTGCTGATGCTGCTGTGGGTGCTGCTGTGGATGCTGCTGTGGATGCTGCTGCTGCTATGGGTGCTGCTGTGGGTGCTGCTGTGGGTGCTGCTGCGGATGCTGCAGGTGCTGGGGATGCTGCTGTGGGTGCTGCTGTGGATGCTGCTGGTGCTATGGGTGCTGGTGCTGCTGTGGGTGCTGGTGTTGCTGTGGCTGCTGATGCTGCTGTGGATGCTGCTGCTGCTGTGGGTGCTGGTGCTGGTGTGGGTGCTGGCTGGCAGCAGGGTGCGCAGGGTTAATGCTTCCCCCGTCGGGCTGCTGGGAACATAATTAAGTGCTAACTTGTCATTTTTTTTTAATGAAGTACCGGAGCTGGAGGTTTCTAATCGCTAATGAGCCAGAATAATGATTAGTTGTGTTTTAATGAGGGCGATGAGCACTCGGAGCGGGAGAGAGCGCCCGGCCCTGCTTTGGCCTCGTTTTTCTGCCGTGGTTGTGTGGAGTGTCCAGAACGCGGATTGTCCCATCCCCATGGGTGGTGGTGGCTCTGCCACCTCTGTGCTCGTCCTTCGGAGCAGGGCTGTGATTCCATAGGAATCCATGCGAATGCCATGGTCCCTGGCCAGGCACCAGCTTTCACCAGGGGGAATATGGGATGCTGAGGACATCTCTGCACGGCCACCTCTTGCCGGCACATTGGCATCACTTGGGAGCACTGTGGAACTGGGAATCCCAAGGATGAGCCCCTGCACTCCGTGGTGTCCCTGTGATCCTTCTGGCATTCCCACCTGCCTCTGGCCAAGCTCTCCCCTGCCTGGGGACACCGGGATGCTGTGTGAGCTTGTCACCCCCTGCCACCTCTTAGTGGTGGTGGGTGCTGTCTGCACAGAGCCTCATCCCATCCCGCATGTATGGCATCAGAGGGCGAAAATCAGATGACTAATTAGGTAATTGCAGGTGATTATCTTTAATTAGAGAATGGAACGGTGTGAATCAGGGGGATGGGGAAGGTGGAGGCTGCCAGGCTCTGGGAGATGCTGAGCTGGAGCCCTGGGACCATGCAGGCTCCTGGCAGCCTTGGCTCCCTCCAGAGCATCCCCAGCTCGAGGGCTGAGTGAAGCCGATGGCGTGGCTTCCTCTGGACTCCATGAGCGATGTGGCTGGCGATGGAGCACATCCCATGGCAGGGCCGGCTCCGGTGATGCCATCGGCTCCATCTGAACATCACCGCGGCATCCACCTCACTGAGCGGAAGCCATAGGAGAAAAGCTCCCCCCCCCCTCCCAGCTCCAGACAGGCCCATTAACCAACGTACTCTGTTATTTCTCAAAGGTGTCATTAAATCTAATTGTCAATTACTAAGTGGCAATGGGGAATAGGCACAAACTGCGGTGCCCACCCCCAGCTTTCTCCCCCGCTCCCCCAGGCCCAGGACCCCTCAATCCCCCAGGAAACAGTGTTTGCGTCTCTTCACGCTGCTCTGGTTTCTGCTACTTCACAGGAGCTGAAATCTGACCTTTTTTAGCATACAAGGCTGCGATTTCGGAGCCGGGAGCAGCTCTGGGAGGAAAAGGTGGGAGCGAGTGAGATGGGGGGGAAAAAGCATCGCAGCCTCCCAGCAGGGTGGTGTTTTGGTACCCACCAAGAGCTGGGGATGAGCTGATGGCAGGGATGCTCGGGGAGTACCAGTGGGACGCAGGAGCCTGGCCTGGCATGAAGGACAAGAGGCAGAGATGGGGAGCTGCCTGTTTAAAGCCAGATGCAAGCTGTCACCTGCTTGGGCAGAGCGGGGCTGCTTCGCAATTGCAGCCCAGGTCCTGATAATTGCACTTTCTTTTCTTCCTTTCTCTCCCTTTCCCCCCGCTGAGCTGCAATAATTGGGTGCTGTCGCCCGAGCTCATCTGCTGCCGGCTCCCTGAAAGGAGCTCTGCAATTAACCAGCGGCACTGTAATATAGCCTCTAATATCCACTTTCAAGGCTCACACTGCAGTTGTTCAGCCCCATTCCCATCCCCATCCCACCACATCCGCATCCCCATCCCCATCCCACCACATCCCCATCCCCATCCCATCACATCCTCATCCCTATCCCCATTGCCTCCCCCATCACCAACCCCATCCCCATTCCATCCCATCCCATCCCCATCCCTTCCCTATCCCCATCCCAACCCTATCCCCATCCCAACCCTATTCCCATCCCCGTCCCCATCCTCATCCCCATCCCATCCTCATCCTACCCCATCCCTATCCCCATTCCATTTCCTTCCCCATCCCCTTCCCCAGCTCCATTCTACCCCCATCCCTTTCCACATCCCTCCTCCCATTCCCATCCCATCTCACCGCATCTCACCCATGGGATGCAGCAGCTCCAGCCCTCGCCCATCCTCACCGTTCCCTCATCTCAAGCAGAGCCCAGCACGGGCCGTGCCCAAGCACCACGGTGCCGAGGCCCTGGGTCTGATCCTGACCTACTTTCCCGAGCAGCAAAGTCCCCGGCAGCGTTTGAAAGCGGCTCCCGCTGGGGAGCCCTGCACGGGGCCGGCATTCCCAGGGCGCTCCCTGACAAACGCTCACAATAAGGTAATTATGGGAGAAATAATCCATGTGTCAGTGCTGGAGAGGGCTTTTCAGTGGGAGCAGGGGAGCCCCGCGCCCTGCGCTCTCCGTACGTGGTAATTAACAGCGCGAGGAGCTCCCCAGCCTGTGCCACGTGCATTATTTATGAGCATCTCAGGGCTGGTGACTTACGGGCTCTCCTGTTCCCTCCTTGCCTTGCGTTTCCCTTGGTTCTCTCCCTCGGAGCTGCCGTGTGGCGGTGAATCCTGGTGGGATCTGCTGCTGGACGTGGCCAGGACTGTGCCGATGGGAGAGAGGTGGGTGGAGAAGTGGACCCCATCGCTGCCTGCACCTCCTCAGCGGCATCATCTGGGGTGCCCCCATCCCGGGGTGCTGCAGGTCCTATCTGAAAGCCAAGGCTGCCCAAGGTACTTCTACATCCCTGGGAGATACAAGGTAGATAGATGGTGGGGTGGGATGGGGTGGGAATGGGGATGGGGATAGTGATGGCATGGGTTTGGAGATGGGGATGGGGATGGAGATAGAGATGGGCTGAGCTGGAATGAGATGGGAATGAGGATGTTGTGGTGTAGCAATTGGACCTTTCCTCCTCTCCGTCCCACAGGACCACCAATCCATGTGGGATCACAGCCTCTCACCCCAATGAGCTCCAGCGCAGAGGCACCGGCCCCGGCTCTCCCTTTGCAAGCAGCTGATGACCCGAGAGCCCTAGGGCAGGGAAGAGGAGTTGGACATCACAGTATAAATCATCATCCCTCTTCATAGACAGTTTTAACCTTCCTGGCTTCTGCCTGGGGATTTATTAGCAGCTTCATTTCCTGCAGCAGTCACTCACCACGCTGCCGGGGCAGGCTGCGGGTCACCTCCGCACTCTCAAGCTGCTCCTTGGCACCCCAACAGGGATGGGGCAGCTCCTCACCTCCATACCTGGGTGCCCCTGAGAGATCCCATCCTGCAGCATTGCCACGAGCAGCCAGATCTCCTGCCTGCAGATGGGGATGGGGGCTGTGGACCCTGCCTGCATCACTGATGGGACAGGGATAGAGACAGGGATGGGGACAAGGGCTGCTGGTGATGCAACTCCCATGCCCAAGGCCCTTGGCTCAGCCTCTGTGCTCCCACAGCCCGCACAGACCTGACAGCCGAGGGACCTTCATTCCCCAAAGGATCTTCTCAATTAGGAGACTCCATCGCTCGCTATCACACACCCGCACCCACTCGGCAGCAGCTCCGCAGGGGCTCTGCCCACCCACCCTGCTGCAGTGCCAGCCGGCACAGGGGCATCGTGCTGGCACTGAGGAGGGAACAGGGATCCTGCTCCCCCAGGGCCGAGCCCGGGTCAGGAACATGGGGCATGCTCCTGCCCCCTGAACTCCACTTCCCTGCTGATGTCTGTGCTCAGACGATCGAGAGCTTTCGTGATGGGGTTTAGAACCCTGCCTTCGCTCTGCTTCCCCCTGCCCTGTCCCTCCTGTCCCCAGCGGGGACATTCCCACTTGGTGACCTTGTGCTGAGCCCTCCCTGTCACCTCCGGGTGGGTTTTACCCATTCATCGGTTGGCTTTGACCCTGGTGCTGCCCATGGGGCCGGGGCTGGTTGGCTGTGGGTGAATGAGGCTGATGCTGACAGCCACTGCCCCCATGTGCATCCTTCTCTGAGGGGTTTCAAACCATGCAGGGTGCCAGGAGCTGGCTCTGGTGTGGTAGAGGCGATGCAGGGAAGGTCAGTGAAGGTGCCCACTGGCATTGGATGAGCATTGCACCATACCTCTGCTGTACCTGCCATACCTGTGCCATAACCACCATATATCTGTGCCACATCCTCTACACCATACCTGCACTGTACACACCATACCCGCTGTATCTGCACTGTACTTGCACTCTACCGTAACCACCATTCCTGCACCATACCCACCGTCCCTGCACTGTACCTGCACCATACCCACCATGCCTGTGCCATACGTGCCACATCCATGCTGTATCTACCATACCTGTTGTACCTGCACTGTACTTGCCATCCCTGTGCTGCACGTGCCGTACCCGCACTGCTGCAGTGGCAGCACCCAGGCACAAGGCGCATCCCCGCCGCCTGTTGAGTGCGTTGCGATGGAGGAATTGATCCTGCTGCTTCATTTATTAGGTGGTGTAATACCACCGAAACCGTTTCCACAATATCCCAAACGAAATCATTTATCCTTGACAAAAATCCAATAAAGAGCTCAGTCCTTCTCCATAGGCAGATAAAGCCCAGATTAACGGGGCTGCCGAGATCAAAAAGGGAGGAAGAAAAAGGAGGAAATGGTGGGAAAATGAGCGCAAGCTGTAGAGGAGACTCCTTCCACCTTCTTGCTTTCCCAAGGCTGCTGCGGCTCAGCGTTTTATTACAAAAAGCCACCTAAGTATTACAGGCTAATCCGTAAATCCCAGCCGAGTAAAATATGTGATGGATTTTGTAAATTGTGCCCTTTACAAATCTGATTGAACTTTTTTTTCCCTGCTGGTTTCCTTTTCTTCTCCTTCCCCCTCCTTTCCCGGGGGATTTCTTTTCTCCTTGGGGACCGTGAGGTCTTTTGGTGCCCGTGTCCCGCTCCTTCCCCAGGCCGACCCCTAAGACCCTGTAGGCATCTGATGGCGGGACTGACATGGCAGCAGGAGCAGTGGGGACATGAATGGGGATGGGGATGGAGATAAGGATACGGAAAGGGATGGGGATAGGAATGGGAATGGAGATGGGGTTTGGGATGGGGTTTGGGATGGGGAAGAGGAAGGGAATAAGGATGGGGATGGATATGGGGGTGATTATGAGAATGGGGATGGGGTTGGGAAAGGGGCTGAGATGGGAATGTGGAGCACACCTATATCCCAGCTTGGCTGCCTGTGTTATGAATTGCTCCTTTCTCCTGATGTTTAGGGCTTTCTGCCTGCCCTGGGCTGTCTCAGTGTGTTCTGGGGCTGGTCGGGGACAGAAGGTCCCCATGGGGTGGCTGCCATCACTGTGATGGGGCCACCCTGAGCCCATGGGGCCAGGATCCAGGCTGCTGGGGGTCAGACAGGGACCGTGCTGTCTTTGGCTGCTCCTCGGAGGCTGTGGAGGGACTTGGCTGCCTGGCCGGGCTGTGAATCCTGGTGTCAGACGTGGCGCGGGCTGGTCTGAAAGCCCTCCATGGCCAGCTGAGGAGCATCACACTCTGCACAGCGCCTGCCCGGACACCTCGGGGTGCTGGGGTCACCCCTGGGGCCAGGTTGGGCTGTGAAACCTGGAAATGGGATTTCAACAGCAGCGTAGCCCAGGGACACATCCATCCCCTGTGCAGAATGGGATAAACTCGGGTGCGTCTTTCCTTTCTCCAACATCGTTTCCTGTTTCTTTATTAAAGCAAGATGTTGCTGGCGAAACTCG
Organism: Lathamus discolor; assembly: GCF_037157495.1. NCBI lineage: Eukaryota > Metazoa > Chordata > Aves > Psittaciformes > Psittacidae > Lathamus > Lathamus discolor. The sequence goes on along the minus strand of NC_088896.1, from coordinate 11,743,775 downwards.
CCCTCCCTTCCCTGTTTTTCCATTCAATGATCCTGCAGAGGAACATCTGGCAGCAGCAAACGAATGGGCGATTCCTGCCTGTCGTGGTGGAGGTGCTGAGCTCCCTGCAGTGGCTAGGGGCGGCTGGCAAATGCACCGTGGTTCCTGTCGCCCGGTGACACGGGGTGACGTGGGCAGCAGTGAGGATGGGGACCCATTGGCAATCGTGCCCCACACAGCAACCCGGGAGCTGGGAAGAGGAGAAGCCTCTGCCACGTCTCTCATTTGACTTCGTTCCATCCTGAGCTGCTTTTTCTTTTGGTTTAAGGGTAACGCTGAGGCTGACGGAGAACTGGGATCGGATCCCAGCCTGGAGCCAGGATCCAGCCCGCAGCACGAGGAGACGACTCCGGATCTCTGCTGGAGGCTCAGATCCTTCCGGGATAGTGGAGCGGAAGAGGGGCTTGGGGGGTGATGGGCACTGAAGCTCCAAGCCCCTGTGTCCAACCTGGCCTTGAGCACTGCCAGGGATGGGGCAGCCACAGCTTCTCTGGGCACCCTGTGCCAGCACCTCAGCACCCTCACAGGGAAGAGCTTCTGCCTCAGAGCTCAGCTCAGTCTCCCCTCGGGCAGGTTCAAGCCGTTCCCCTTGGCCTGTCCCTACATCCTTTTGTGCAACGAGAGGTGTCTGAGCTCCCGCCAGTGCTGACTGCGGGAACATCGGGGCAGAGTCGTGCCTCAGTTTCCCCCACGCTAACCAGTGCTGTGATTGAGACCAGGAGCCATCCAGCCCTTCCTGTCCTCCTACAGCCCACCCCAGCGACTGAACACCGGCGTTAAACATGTTTGGAGCCAGCACTGGTGGATGCTAAGTGGTAACCATGGCAACTGCCAGGTTTCTGTTTCCTTGCCCTTGCCAATCACCTTGAGATGCCACCACGTCCCGGTCACCAGCTGGGCACCCCGTGTCTCCTGCGGTCCCAGCAGCACTGCAGAGGGACACGGTGGTGGCAGTGGCTGCAGAGCTGTGCTGGGGATCCCCTTCCCACCGGACACATCCCAGGCTGTGAAGGGGCTCCTGGGAGTTCCCTCACCCCAGGAACAGGAGCCGGCACCCCCTGACACCACATCCCTGGTGCTGGAGCATCCCTGCCCGGCAGCGCCGGCGGAAGGAGCACAAAGCAACATCTGCAAGTGTTTAACCACGCCGCCGGCCTGGCCCTTCCCAAAATAGCTCTCTGGGATGGGCTCCCATGCCAGCACTGATGTAATGTGCTTTTCTTTCCCTCCCGTCTGCTCCTTCCCCGCTGGAGCCACCATTCACTTGTCAGCCACGCTCTGTGCCGGGGGCTTTGCTGCCACAAGCCCGGCCTGTGCTGCCACAACCGCGGTGATGCTGAGTGATGGCTCGTGGTGCAGTGGCACTGGGTGGGTCTTGGCAGTGCAATGCCATCGGTGGCTCCTCATGGAGCTGGGCTGAACCCTTAATTCTCCATTAAATAAGTGGGGAAACTGGGGAAATCTGGGCTGTTTTCTGCTGGCTGCCCTGCTGGGGGTGGTGTAAGTGGGGAGGGAGCAGCTTCCAAGTGGGATCCATTGTCCCCATACATCCCGCTGCATCTCCGCTGTTCCAGTATCCCTATGGAGAGGGGATGCCCTGGCTGTAATCCATGGCAGGGCAGGGCTTGCTGGCGTGGGTACCACCACGGGATGCCCCCATGTCCCCATGCATCTCGCAGGGGCTGCGGATGCCTTTGCAGCGCAGGCTGCAGCCAGCCCTGGCCCCTCTCCATGCACAGGGGGTTAACTTGGCCACGGCCGCGCAGGCAGAGCCGGGCCGGCGCTGAGCCAGGCGCAGGCAGGAGCTGGGGCCAGCTGGCTGCAGCCCCTCGCCTGGCTCCCGCTCCAGCACATGCCTCTGGAGCAGCGCGTCTGCGCGGCACCCGCCCGGCTCCATCCCTCTGCCCGCACCCCGCCAGCACCGCAGGATCCCACTGCAGTGGTCCAGGGGATCCCTTGGGTCTGGGACCACGGGGATGCCGGCATCCTGCGGCAAAAGCTCCTGGGGGAAAGCAGCCGGTCCCTGCTGTGTGTGCGGGGATGGCACAGGGACCCGGCTGCGTCCATCCCAGGGACATCGCATCCGTCCCACCTCAGCAACTTTTCAGTGCTGTAAATCACTGCTGCCGCTCGGATATCCGTTGTCAGAGTGTGTGTGACCCGGGTGCCACCGGGGCACAGGGGCCATGGCACGGCAGAGCAAAGGGCAGGGGGTTGTGTTTGCCGGGTGGTTCGCAGCCTGTGTGCCGTGCTGCCAGCCCCAACTGCTCCCGCTCCTGCCCGGCAATGAGCCTTCATTCCGAGATTTACTGCTGTCTCATGGAAAACCGGCTGGAGTGGGAGGCCGCCTCCTCGTACAGGCAGGGAGGAGCTGGCAGGGGCTCTCTCCTTCTCCCCACTTCCCATTTCTGTGCCCCACAGCGATACAAGGGACCCCCACATCCCCTTGGTCCCCTCAGGGATGTCCGGGCTGTGGTGATGCCCCTTATCCCCTCCATCAGCCCATGCCCGGTGCCTACCGCGCTGCTCGGAGACGTGCAAGTTGTGTCCCCAGTCCTCCTCCCCTGCAGGAACACATGGCACCACGTGCTCAAATAATTACTTCATTATGGGCTAATTACTGCAATTAGCTGAGCAGTGCTCCTGCAAGTGCCTGCTGGCCTGTGCTCGCCTGTCACGTCCCCTCCATCCCTGCAGCCCATGGAGGTGGCACCAAGCATGGCCTGGATGGACCTGGGGATGCTCTGCTTGGCTTGGGGGGCTCAAGCTTGGCACCCTGGGGTGCTCAGTGCCTTGGGGACCATGGGAGGAGCACAGGGCCACACATGTGGGTTTGCTGGTCCCCCCAGAGCTCCTTCTGCCATCTCCATCCCCACCCCTATCCCAGTCCTCTGAGAGCAGTTAGCCATGGGATGGGCATGTGCTGATGCCCTGCAGCACTACATGGCTCTTGTCCTTGTCTCTGCAGTGGGATTGGTGACATTCACCACCAGATTGGTGCTGTTCCCTGATGACCTTTTCCCATCTCCTGTGACTCCCAGCACCTCGGCAGGAGCCCCTGCTGATCCATGGCTGTACCGAGCGGGAGGTGCTGGTGTCTCTTGCCGTTGACTCATGTTTTATCTTTAATTCCTCCCCTGTGCCTTAGCCCATGCACAGCACAAGAGCTGAGAGACAGACACTCCATCCCCAGGGACCCCAGAGCCACGGTGACGGGCACATTCACCGCCTGCCTTCGGGCTGCTCTGCTCAGAGGGGACCGCGGTGTGGGCAGACACAGGATGTGTCCCCTGGGGCTGGCATGTTGCTGGAGGGGGGCCACGCTGAAGAGTGGCTGCTTTGGAGTCCCTTCACCTGCTGATGTGCACTGTCATGACAGGGCATGTGATGGGTCCCTCTGCCTCTGCTCTGCCCAGCCGGTGCGTGCTGCTGTGCTGGGATGCTGCCCCATAGCGAGCTTATTGCTCCGCTTTCTCACAGGCTGCTCCAGACAGGAGCATTCCCTACAGAAACGGGGCTCCCCCACCCTGCCGGCCCCTGGAGATGGGGTGCAGTGGGTGCAGAGCCGACACGTCCCCATCTGCCCCCCAACACAGGGAAGCGTGCGACGAGAGGGGTGATGGGGGATGCCCAGAGACCCCCATCCTCCATTGTCACCTCGGTGCCACCGTGAAAGCCGGGAGCGCTGGGGACACCCGTGTCCTGTGCTCCACCGCCATCACCACTGCCTGAGCCCCGAGCATGTGTATGGATAACTGAAGCGGGAGCCGAGCTCTGCCTCCCGGCTCGATGACAAACGTGTCCCGAAGCCGGGGGGAAAGGCAGTGATTTGTGGGATCCAGTTATTCAGCAGCAGCTTGCTCCTGCTGTGCACTGGGGAGGCGGTGCCAGCGTGGGGAGGTGTGGGGTGTCCTGGCCTGCCCCGATGGGGACCACAGCTCAGCTGAGAGCCCCGCACGGAGGACAGGGATGTGCATGGGGTGTGTGGGTGGGCAGAAGCTGGCGCGTGGCTGGGAAGCACGTTGGGATAAAGGGAGGGATTCATTCACACCTCGCTGGGCTGGCAGCACCCTGCCAGGGAAGTGCAAATGGAATCAGCGGGAGCTCAGCCCCTGCAAAACCCCCTTGTCCTTGGCTGAACGCGGCGTGGGGCCTCATCCTGCTCCGCTGTGAGCCCCGGTGATGGTGGAGTTCAACGTCACCTGAGTCAGGATCAGACCTCATGGTCAATGTAAAATTGATTTAAGTCGGTCCCACTGCCTCCAGCTCCCAGGGATCTGTGTCCTCATGGCCTGGCCACAGTCACATCTGCATGGCACAGGGGACAAGGGCATCGCTGCTTGTCCTCACAGCCTCTGCTGGGTTCCTTTCTATCGGCAGCAGCACGCTGGGGGTCAGAGGGGTCCGTTCCTCGCCTGAGGGGTCACAGTGGCTATGGGCACCTCCAGCTCCATCCGTCCTGCACTATAACCAGTGCTGCCACCCTTGGGGCTGTGCCACATCCTTAGCCACGGATGCCGGGGACGAGCCCAGCACCGCGGCTCAGTGCGCATCACCCCGCATGGCAGTGATGGGACCCGGCAGGGGACCAGTGCACGTCAGTGTGGGCAGGCGCTGGCACGGCTGGGGGATGCAGCAGCCAGCTCTCGGCGCACGCCCCGCTGCTCGCAGCGCTGCCCGGGGACCGCTCGCTCTTCGCTTGCATATGCTGCGAGCCGAGAGCTTTGTCCCCTCCAGCCTCCCTTGGCTGCAGGCTGGGGAATAGGCTTAGGGGGATGCTCGGATCTGGCACAGCCCATGGACCATCCATCCATCCCTCCTTTCCCGTGCAGGAGCAGACCCCAGCTGAGTGCTGGTAGGATGTTGGCATCATCCCCTTGGACACCTCATCAGTTAAGCAAATATGAGTGTGGCACGGACATGCTGAGCAGCATCCAACACCACAGCTGGGTACCGCAGAGCATCCCTCCCTGTCCGGCCCCACTGTGAGAGCCACCGCCTGTCCCAGCTCGCAGAGGACCTTGCTGGGAGCTGGTTTAGGTCCCTTGTCCTAGAGCATCCTGTACCTCTCATACAGCTCCCAGTGGCTCAGCCCTGCCAGCAGCCTGCTGCTCCCAGCAATTCCCAGCCCTCGGCCCTGATGGCAGCCAGAAGGAAGCAGCTGTTTGCCAGGGAGGCAGAGCCTGGCAGCGGGCAGCCGTGCCGCAGCCTGTGCCAAGCCGCGCTGAACAAGCTCCTGCTAATCCGCTTCATGGTGCCCGCTCTGAACAAACAGGGTTAACACCGGGTGGGGAGAGGAGGTTTCGGGGGCTCCTTTGCGGGTCCAGAGTGCCCCATGGATTAGGTGCCACCTTCCTCGGGGTCCCTGCAGAGCTGCAGCCAGGCAGCGGCTCTTTGGAGAGGAGAAGAATCACAGCATCAATCAGAGTGGGCAGTGGGAGCAGAGCGGGTGATTTAGGTGACTGGTCACTGCTGTAACTGATGATGAGCTGTGAGCTGAGGAGGGAGAAGTAAGAAGGAGACGCAGGCTGGTGTCTGTGTGCACAAACTACCTTATCCACAGAGGGGACCCGGCACCCTGGGATGTGATAAATCCCTCTTGCCACTGCCATGCGCTTGGATGAGATGGTTTCTGAAGGAAGGCAGTGGCTCGGATGTGAGTGACTGGCTGGGGAGCAGCATCCCCAGAGTCTGGCTTGCACAGGGCCCCAGGGGTGCTGAGTCTCCAGTGTGGGACCCCAGGGATGCTGGGTTTCTCTCATGGACCATGATGGAGAGAATATCTACAGCCAAGCTTTGCAGGGGGCCCTTTCAGCTGCACCATGCAGGCCTTCCTCTTCCCCCCTCCCCAACCCTTCCATGTTCTCTAGCTCTCATTTACTAACAAGGCTGCAGCCCAAGATGAGGAAGGAGGAGGAAGAGGAGGTTCTGGAGCCGTGTGTTTCATTCCTGCACACCTCTTCCTGCGTGCCAGATGGGCAGAGGGAATCATCCCTAATTGTTCACCTATGATGCGATGCAGCAGTCACCTTCTCCCAGTGGTCCCAGCTCCATCTCCATCTCCCTGCCCCAGAGCTGCAACTATGGGTCAGCAATACTCCTTCATCTCCATTCCCCTCTCTCCTGATGCTTTTGATGCTGCTCCTCATCCTCTTACCGGCTCCATGGCCAAGGATGATGCATGACAACATGATGGAGAGGATGTGGTGCTTCAGGGACAATTAATCACCGGCACAATTAAAAGCAACACAAAGCCTGTGGGCAGGCTGGGAGCCGAGTGCTGCCTCAGGGCCAAGGCCAGGGCATCTCTTTCCCCCATCGCTTGGGGTTTGCATCTCAGTGCTCTGGATTTCCCATCATTTTATTTAAGCTCAGCTCCATCCCCAGGCCCTGATGCTTACATCTCCGAGCCCAGCAAATGATTTATGTAGAGATGATGTACGACCTGCTTGCTCATCTAAGTTTGTGGCTAATCCTGTAGCTGAGATGCCTCTGCAGAGCGCGATGCTGGCTGGGAGGAGGGATGCTCCTCGCGTCTCACTCTTGGGTGCTGGAGGGGCCTCTGATTTTATTCCTTTAAATGCTTTTTCCCCTAAACAGCCTCAGAAACCAGTCTCCCATCACCCACCTCCCGCTCCTTCCATGGGTAAAGGCAGGTAGATGGATCCCTGGATCCTGGGGACTTTGCCATTTGTAACATGTGTGTCCGGAGCCCCTCCGTGCCTGCGCGCACGTGTGTCGAGCTCTGCTGTACACGTGGCTGCGCCTCAATCTTCCTGAGCGTGTACACTCGCTCTCACTGTATATATGGGTGTGCACAGCTTTATGACAACTGAAATGGAAAAGACAATTGGATGTCAAAACCTATCCGAGGAGCCCATTTATACCCACCGGTCTTTATGGGATTCCCACTGATTGATTCAGGCCCCATAAAACTTCCTGCGGCAGCTCACTCCCCTCCCGGCTGGCTCTGCCTCTGCTCAATAGGGATGTGATTGACTCCTCTGCCTGCAGCAGGATTGAATCCGCATCCCTGGATGTGCAGCTCCTTCCCAGCATCCTGCTGGAGCTGCTCCCGATAAGGGATGCAGTGCATGTGCTGCCGTGCCATCCATCAAGCTGTCAGGGCGCCAGGCGGGCTGGGGACTGAGGGCTGCGGATGGATCCCGATGGAGCTTTCCCTTCCCAGTCACTTTCTTCTCTCCTTGTAGAGATGAACTTGATGCCCCATCCCTGGCAGTGTTCAAGGCCGGGTTGGACGGGGCTTGGAGCAACCTGCTCTAGTGGAAGGCAGGGGGTTGGAACCCATTGCACTGCACAGGTCCATGTGTGTCTGTGTTTCCAAGGGGGGGTGTGTGTCCTGCAGGAAGGAGATGGGATGACGTTCCCCATCATCCCCACTGGCACTTGCTGAGCGGCTCATCCAGCAGCTTCCCCCCAGCGCTCTGCTCTCCATGGCTGAGCACACTGACCTTTCCCAGCTCGGCTCCCAGCCACTGCTCCTGATGGCTGCCGGGGGGGGAGCAGCGGGAGCAGCCCTGGCCCCTTCCCCTGCTCCAGTCCCCTCGCAGCCCTCTCCTCACCCAGCACCTATGAATATTTATACCACTGGGTGTGCGGTGAGAGCTTGGACACAATCAGGACACTGAATTCATTGCACGGGGACAGGCAGCGGGGGGCTGGAAGAGCTTTTCCAGCGCTGCGGTACCCATGACACCAGGGAGTGATGGTGGCAGATGAGGGTGACAGGCAGAGCCTGGTCCTCCCAATCCTCCTGGTCCCTGGAGAGGATCAAGGGCACTTCCAGGACTTCCAAGATCTGGGCTGAAAAGGCATGGTGCAGCCTTCCTGCTATGCTGCTGCCTGTCAAGAGCAAGGGATGGAGGTTACCCACTACCTTGCATGGGAGCACGGTTGTGTTGCTGTTGCATTGCTGTTGTGTTGCTGTTGCATCGCTGTACCACCACTGGACCACTTGCATCACATTACCCTCTTGTTGCCGTCACATTGGCATTGTGCATCCCTGCATCCCGCGTGGCCTCAGGAGCACCCTGCTTTGTTAGGATATCTCCCCACCAGCCATTCTCCGAGGCTGAGGGCCGCAGAGATCCCTTATCCTGGTGGCTTTTCCTTGTTGCAGCAAAGCTCAGTAAAGGAGAGGACTCAGCGCAGGGGCTTGGCTGCTCCACATCAGTTTGTGAATCCAGCCGGAAAGCCAAGGGCTGCCCAATGTACTGCTCTGCTCCTGGTACACCGTGTCCTGGTGACATGGGAAGGGCAGGCACACGCCGGCTCCATCACAGCAGCACAGGGCAGCGTGTTCCCACCCCCTTTTATAAAAGGCAATGCTCCTGTAATAAAGAATGTAATAACCCGCTGTGCCTGTGTGGATAGAAAACTCATTTGTTTAATAGGCAGCAGTTTGGCTTTGTCATGTTCATTTAGTTTTTAATGACGCACAGTTGTGCCAATATTGATTTTAGCTTATAGGGACTCAAAAAATTTACTATCTGGAATTATCTGAAACGTAGCTGCTTTATCCGGCCGGCAGGAATTCAGGCCTCTTCCCGCCTCTCTCCAGGCTGGTGGCGATAGCACAACCCAGTTGCGATGAGCTGGTCCCCATCTCACCCATGGCATCACTGAGATGCTCACCTTGAGCTCCCCCAGCCTCTGGGCAAGGGGAAACTGAGGCACAAGGGGTGGTTCTCCCAGGTCAACCTTTGCAGCGAGGTTGGGTCCAGGTCTCTCTGCCTGTGTTCCATGAGGGTGTTTGGTGTGGGAAGAGAGGTGCTGGGGAGCAGCGCTGCGGCGCAGCCCTGCCCCATCACCGCGCTCTCAATGGCCTCCGCTGATTTCTTATGAGTCAGCAGCTCTCGTGCTCGGCATGGGGGACAACTGACAGCAAATCCCATCGGCGGCCCCTGCTTCAGCGCAATAACTCGGCAGGAACCAGCTGGAATCCATTTCCCGAGCGCCTCCGTGCTCCCTGGCTCTCCCTGGGATAACACAGGGTGATGCTCGGGATGCAGTGACCCCGGCGCTGTCCCCATCCCGCTGGAGCTCCGGTGGGGAATGGAGCAGATCCAGCTGGAGCAGTGAACACAGAGGGGCCTGGGCAGGGTTCCTCTCGCTGGGGTTCCCCACAATCCCATTCCCAACCTGATGTTTTGCCCGCAAGCACGGACTAATTCACTCTGAGGTTTTGCTGCTGTTGATGGGATGGATTGAGGAGCTGCAATTGCATCTCCCTGAAATGGCCCTGGGGCTTTGTGGGAGCACAAGCAAGGGAGTGAATGGCTGATGTCTGTGGGGGGACAGGCCCTGCAGCCCCACAGAGCCGTGTATCCCCCTCCCTCGGTCACCATTCGCACCCACTGCCCTTTGCCAGTCCAGCAGCACTGCAGCATGCGGCTCTGCCAGGCTGTGCCCAGTGTTACCCATTATATAAGTCAGAAAATACATTATTTACTATTTCTCCTATTATTACACATTATTTATCACCTAATCCTGCAGTGACGAAAAGCAGAGCAGCACCTGAAGCACCCTGTGATGACGGACAGCCCCTGCGGCGTGCCAGGATGGAGCAGAGACTGGGGCTGAGCACAGAGGGCACGGTGAGGTTGGGATGTGTGGGGCCCATGGGGTGAGGACATGGGGGGGGGGGGGGCAGCCTCCTGCCACCCTCCTGATGATCCTGGGGAGCAGCCAGACATTTTGGGGGCTTCCTATTATAAGACATTGGGGCCAACGTGTGATGCAGCTCAGTGGGCACACAAGGATGGAGCCAGCAGCTGCCTGCCTCTGTTCCAGCCCCAGCATGGATCCAGGGATGGGGTTTCCCCCTTCCCTCAGTAACAATGAGGAAAACAAGGGCTGGGGGCTGCAGTTGCTCCCTGCACACACCTTTGGGGGGGGGGGTTAACCTGCAGGTGAATTAAATCTGGTGGCTGAATGCAGAGGGGTTAAATGAGCCTGAGCAGGCAGAGCTGGGGGGAGGCAGTGGTTGGGGGTGTTGTGGTTTTGATGCTGATGGGCATGGGGGTGCCCAACCCTGTGCTGGAGCCATCTGGGAAGTAGCAGGAGCAACCTGGCCTTTTCCATGAGGGATGAGCCACAAAGCAGTGCCCATTGGCAACCAGGTAAGATGGACTTTGGGGCTTTTCTGTTGCTTTTGTGAGCTTCTGCTTGCTGCTGCCCTGAGTTATGGGGTGTGAGCAGTGCCTGGGGCTGCAGTGGGGACATGCAGACCTGTATGTGCTTCAGTGTGGTGACTGCAAAGGTTGGGGTGCATAAGCAAATGCGCTGTGGTCTTAAAGAGTGAGCTGGTGTCTTCCCAAGTCCTTGGCTTTCTATTCTGCGGTGCCCAGCCCTTCTCTGAGCATCAGATGCTGGGGTACGTGGGGAGCTGGGTGTCAGGAATGTGCTTGTTGCAGCTGTTCCAGCCAAGGGAAGCGGAGCTGGGGGGCTCCTGGCAACCCCCAGCTTGGCCCTGGCTGCTGTGTGGGGCTCAGCAGCGAGTTCCTTTACAGCATCAGCTCCTGGAAGCGTGTGATGAAGTGAGAGTCTTGGATCAGCCCTTAGCAAGGCTGGCTGCTCCCCAGCTGCTGCGCTGAGAAATGCTGGGGAAGGTGGCCTTTAAATGTTAAGAAATCACATTAAAGTGAGCCAGAACCTGCGCCTGAATTTTTAATCTCCTGGTTTAAAAGTCAGCCTCGAGGTCTGGGCTGTTGGTGGGGCTGGTGCTGCCGAGCTGATGCTTCCGTGCTGGTGGTCTCGGGGTGCAGGGCCAATGCTGAGCTCGCTGCCATGAAGCCTGCGGTTGCACCTTTACCCTGTCACACCACAGCAAACCCAGCCACCGCCGAGCCCCTTCCTGGGGGCTCCTGTTGGCTCTATCCGGCAGGAGGAAAAGCAAGGTTTGGCTTTGCAGGGAGGCGGGGGAGCTGCTGTGGGGCTCCTGGTCCTGGGGATGCAGCTTTGGGTTTGGTTTACGTTTAGAGATGCTCCTGCTCTGGAATGCTGCATCTGGAAGATGCTCTGGAGGGGGATTTATGGCAACCCTGAGAAGTTTCCAACCCTTCTCGACTTGTTCCTAAACCGCTGCTCTCCGAAAGGAGCCAGATCCTGCTTGGAAATGGGACTCATATGACTGTTACTGGGAGATGCCGTTGCTCTGCTCTCTGCCAGCTCAGAGCCCCCCAGCTCTGCAGCCCCAGCACTGAGCATGATCTCGTTCTGGGCTTGGATCATAATTGGGCTGAGAAGCCTCGAGCAGCTGATGCTGGGAGGGTGCTCGGGGCTGGGAAGAGGAGCAGGAGGAGAGGGCTCTCTCCTGTTGCTATTCCTTTTCTCGCTATTATTTTTGAAGACATCAAATATTTAAGATGCTTCTGTTCCGCGCTGGTTCCGAGGCTCCTTGCGCAGCATCCAAGGGCAGCGCGGAGCTGTCTGATGCCCTTCGAGGAGAGGCACCTTCAGTCCTGCTGCAAATGGAGCATTTGCCTGTTTGTGCCTCTGCCTGGGGCTGCAGAAGTGGCCCCAGGGCTCAGGGGTGTGCAATGGCTGCACCTCATCCCGCACCATGGCTCTGCCGGGGAGAAGGGGCCTGTCCTAAGCCCGGGTTTAAAGAGAGGAGTTAACATATCGCTCATGGCCTCCAGCATTACCCTGAATTAACTCTTCCAGGAGAGCAGATTCTTCAGGAGAGATTAAAAAGCCACTTCCAATCCTCATTACAAACAGAAGTCTTGGGCAGCTGTGCTGCAGCCAGTCAATTATCCTCACCATCAGAGGTGTGCACTTCATTGCAAATCTGGATAGGGCTGGCTTCAGCTCCTGCCTATGGGAGCTTGTTACACCCCTGTCTGAGGCTGCGGAGCCTCTGTTATCCGGTTCCTCTTCCTTGTGCCGGTGCTGGCAGCCTGTGGTTACCTCTGTCTCCCCTCCCCTTTGATAGCAGACAAGCTCTGGGCTCCTGGAGTCTGTCTCTCACAGGCGCTGCTTCCAACCTTGCTTCTCCTTGCACTTCGCAGAGCAGGGAGCTCGGAGGTGGCACGATGCTCCCCATGGGATGCTGCTCTCGTGCTTAAAGAACAGCGATGCTAAGAGGCAGTGCCTCGTCCAAGGAAAACGAGGGATGCTGAGGCTGGATGAAGGAAGCTCTTGGCTGTTGTCCTGCAGCCTTTGGGTAAGGCTGACGGTCCCCGAAGCGCCTGACATCCCAGCAGAGACTTTTCCATTTCAGACAAAGCCTTGATCTTTTTTTGGAACTGGCCTTGGTTTCAGACAAGAGGTTTTAATTCGAGCCCAGCGCCGCGTTTTGGGTTTGACTTTGATGCGCCCTCTTCAAGCAGGAGGTAAAATCACAGCTTTCAAATCCACAAATAGCCCCGAGGCCGGTTCCTGCTGCCTGCGGGGCCTGTGGTGGCTGTGCCAAGCCCACCCCCCCATTAGCTGAGGTCTCCAGCAGCAGCCTGTGGATGTGCTGCTGCTGGGATCAGGGGTTTCCAGAGAGGAGCTCAAAACCCCGATGAGCACTTGGAGACCTGCGCATCTTCACCCCTTCCGGAAGAGTCTTGGAGAGGCAAGAGTCGCACGACGTGGCTCTGAGCTGGTCCATGCGTTGTCGTGATTCCCAGTGTAATTACAAGTGATGCTGCCCCAAATTGCGGCTTAGAAGCGGGGATTCTCAGTGTGCTGTGTGGTGGTTTTGGAGGACCAGGCCGAAACTCTTGGGCGATGCAGAGATGCCCTGCATGGGGGTGACCCAGCAGCACAGCCTCCCACCCAGGCATTGCTGGCACGTCCTCAGTGCCACTGGGTAGGTGTCACCAGAGCCCCCTGCCCTCTCTGTGCCATGAGATGTGCCAGCTCTCTGCTTCTCCACCCACTCCTGGAAAGAGCTGGGCTGTTGCCTGCTGGGACTTGCTGCTGCTTGGATGGATTTGGGCACATAAGAGCTGGTATGGAGCAGGCAGGGCTGTGCTGTCGGGGCTGGGAGAGGGAGGATGTGCTCTGGTGGGAGCACGGCTGCGAGATCTGAACTCAACCAGTCTGCCCGGCTGACTGTGGGGAGCCAGGTACCTGTGCAAGTGGGTAATAAATGCCTTGCACCTTGGCAAGATTAATTGCAATAACCATAAATCAGTGCAGGCACCAGGGGCAGACCCTGAATTTATGGCCCCGGAGACAGGAATTCCTGTTCTTAATGGAACAAAGCCCTGATCCCGCAGGGGCCCTGGAGCCTGCTGAGCATTATCGTGGCTGCAGCACGTGTTGGTGCCTGGGGAGCATGGTCTGAGCCCACCACAGCGGGGTGAAGCAGCCCCTCTCCCTGCTTGTTCCAGCCCACACTGGGGAACACCTCCTGGAGAGAGGCGAGGCAGGATTGCAGCCTCCCACAGCACATCGATCCCCGTCAGCTCGGTTGCGATGCCAGCCACGGAGCTGATTAATGCTGGGGTGGGCAAGCGCTGGGTTATTGTTCAGTCTCTCTTCAAGAGGTCGATGGGAAATTTGGCAGTAGCTCTCCAAATAAGCAACGTGCACACGAGCGCTGTCCCCCACCAAGGACTGCGCACGGTTTACACGCGGGTGCCTCTAATGCAATGGAAATGCACACCGGGGCTGGGGCACTAACACACGCAGCGGTATCGATGCTCGTGGGGAGAGTGCTCCCTCCTGTCTGCCCTGATTTGACCTGGCGGTGCTGGGCCTGGCTTCAGGCTAATCTGCTCATGCTTTTACTTCACCCTGATCCTTGTAGGTGCCTTGGCTCAGCAGTACTGTGTGTGCTCAGAGGCTGATCCAGCACTCAGGATAGCTATTTCCTTCTGTGCAGATGGTGTAGGTCCTTGGGTGTTAATGCTCAGTAGCAGCCGTGACTGAGCCACTCTCCCCTACAGTACAGCAAGGTACTGTAATAGTGTAAAGCACGGACATCTTCAAAGGATGTGCATTTAAGGCCTGATCCTGTTGGGAGATTTGGGCTTCAGGAATTGCAGGATTGGGCCTGTGGGGTGGTGTGTGATCTGAGAGGTGCTGCTGGCTCATCTCTAGGGGTAGAGCTTATATTTTTCGAGACCCCGAAAATATTTGCTTTGATGATCTTGTGGCAATGAGTTTGCTCATCGCCTCGGGGCCAAGCTGTGTCCCCTTCCCAAGGACCCGGTGATGATGCTCTGAGTGCTGTCGGAGGGGCTGGGACGTTGGGAGAGGCGAAAGCTGCGGGGGGGGGCGGAGCTGCTGCTCACGCTGCCGGGGACACCGGGGAGGGGGGGACACGACCCGACCCTCCCGCTCCGCACGAACCGGAGGTGGGGAGACGCGCCCGCCGCTCCCGCTCCCCCCGCGGCTCCGTGCGCGCCCGGCCGCTGCCGCTGGGTAGCGCTCCGAGCCGCGCCGTCTCCCCGCCTCCCCGGCTCGGGCTGCCCCCGGCTCCGCCGAGCCCCGCCGCCGCCGCTCACTCCGCCGCCGCACCGGAGCAGCGGCAGCAGCAGCCGGGGCCGGAGCGCCGAGAGGGGTCGGCGGGGCGCCGCCAGCCCGCCCGCCGCGCACCGCCGGCGGCTCCGAGCGGGACCCCGCGCCGCTGCGCAGCGCAGCCGCACTTTCCCCGGGGTTACCCGCTAGTGCCGGGGCGCAACGAGGAGAGGCGACCCCCCCCACCATCCGTGGCCAGGAGCCGCCGAGGCGGGGATGTCCCCAGGCAGGAGCTGAGCGCTGGGGAGGGGCCGCCCCCCCCGGACCCCAAACTTTTCGGCCCCTGCGGTTTGCTCGGCTCCGGGAGCCGCCGCGGTGCCCGCAGGGGCCGGGGGCTCGGAGCCCTGCGCTTCCCGGCCCCTTCCCTGACGCGGGGCGTAGCGCTCGGGGAGGGGCTCGGTCGCCGGCCCCGCTCCGGATCTGGGGGTCCCGGCTCCGCTCGTCCCCAGCGAGGTTGCCCGCGGTGGGGAGCTGCCTGCGGAGCCCCGCTGCGCACCACCGGGAGCCTTTCCCCCCGCCGTGCTCCCCCCCGCCCCGGGCAGCGCTGCTGCGGGGGTCCCTGCGCCGGAGCCCGGAGGACGCCCCAGTGCCCGGCCCGCAGCGGGGCTGGCGCCGCCGCCGCCCCCCGGATTATAAAGTCGGGGAAGTTCCCCCCCGCCCCGGCTCGGCGGAGCCATGGCCCGGCTCGGGAGCTGGGCGCTGCTGTGCTTCGTGGTGCTCGCCCTGCCCGGACCCCCGGGAGCCGGCGCCCAAGGTAAGGGGATACTGGGGGAAGGCGGGGGGGAATCCTCCAGCCCCGGCTTTGGGCGCTGGAGATGGAACGCGGAGGGTTGCGGGGGTCCCAGCGCCGCTCCCGCCCTGCCGGGTCGGGGAATCTTTGTGCCAGCCGGGGGATGTGTGCGGGGAGTGGGGCAGCCCCCGAGCTCCTGCTGTTGTGGGGGGGACAGCATCGGTGGTGCTGGAGAAGCGCCGCCGGTGCCAAGCGCAGCCCCGTGTCCGGGAGGGCTCGGCGGGGATGAGCAGCGCGGTTCTGCCTCCTCCTCTCCTCCCCTGCCCCAAAACTGCCCCCGGGCTGGGGATGGGGGGGGTGAATGGTGCTCAGAGCATGGGGTAGAGACCGCCCTGGACCGCTTTCGGGAGGCTGAGCATCCCCGGGGGGTGGTGAGGGGTGAAGGCGCCCATCTCACCCCCTCCGGCAGAGCCCCCGTTACACCGCAAGACGTGGGGTGCAAGTCTGGGGAGCTCCCGAGGAGCAGCTCTCGCCCTGGTGTTGTTCCCATCGACCTCCAGCCGCCTGCTCAGACCGGGCTGGGGCTGCAGGGGTCTGAGCCCTGAGCCCCCGGGGTGCCTGGGGGTCCCTGCCCTTTAGTGAGGCGGTACCGCAGGGCAGGGTGAGCCCTCGCTGCTCCTCTCTCCAGGGCTCTGCCATGGTTCAGTCTGGTTTTAGCTGCTCCTCTGCCCGAGGGGGATGTAGAAACACTTTGTGGCCCTTTGGGGTGCAGCCGGGGTTCCAAGGTGCCGGGAGGACCCTGGGGTCCCGTCCCCTCCCCAGCACCGAGGCTCCCCTTGGGGCTGCAGCGCGGCCGCCTCCATCCCTGCCGCTCGGACCAAGTGGATCCAGGCTGTGAGATGTGGGGAGCGCAGTGGGGTGCAGCGCCGGGGGTCCTCGCCCACGACATTTCTTGCCCTTGTTTGCGGCAGCGAGCGGAGCCAGAAGTCCCCGTGCGCTCCCGTCCTCCCGCTCCCCCTGAGCCTCCCCCAGCACTGCTATAATTTCTCAGTAATTAAGTTCAGAACATAACATCTAAAGCGGCAGTACATTATCCGGGCAGGCCCTGTGTGGGGAGCTGTGAAGGTCTCTTTGATTGATTCACTCCCTTGCTGAGTTTCTCTTCTCCTGGCTGGCGTCTCCGGCTGGCGGGTCCTCTGTGGTCCGTTTGTTCCCTGCCAGCGGGACGGGTTCCTGGTGGGGACCGATCTCCTTCCCCTTCTCTATGGGGTGGCTGCCGTGGGGCCGTGCGTGCTGCAGCCCTTTGGAGAGGTGGCCGAGGGGTTCTGCTCCGCTCTCCTGGCGCAGGAGCCGGGCTTTGCTGCGTGTGTCACGTCCTGGCGGGCGGTGTGACATTGCCCGGTGCCCGTCACCGTGGCGGGCGGCAGCCACGGGCACAGGGAGCATTGCCAAAGCCTGGCACGTGCCCGCCTTCCCCGGCTGCATTCAGGGTCACCTCCTTGGCTGTGCTTGCCGTGAGGGGCTGGCGGAGCGCTGGGATGAGGGAGACGGAGCAGGCAGGATGCTCGGATTCGGGCTCAGCCCCATTGCAGTGGGGCAGGCAGGGCAGCCCCACATGGGCATCCCTGCAGGGCTGGTGGCGAGGGGCAGGGGGAGCGGACGCAGGCAGCGCTTTGTGCCGGCGGGATCGATTTGAGCAGCCAAAGAAAATGGGATCAATAGGGAAGGGGAGGGGACGGCGGGAGACCTTTGCGGCCTGGGCGCAGGATGAGACACTTTAATACCTGCAGTTGGTAAAACAAAGGCCCCTCGTCGCCTGGGAATGAGGGGATGGAAGTTTAATTACAGCCCGTCTGGGCTGTGTAATTATTAATTACCCCCGGCAAAAAATAACTTATTGATTAGGGGCCTGGCGCTAATTACTCGGAGCCAAACGTGGTGCCGGTGGTGGCTCATCAGTCAGCGGGAGCTGTGTCGCAGTGCGACCTATGCCAGTGCCATGGACCCCCCCGCTGGGGTCCTGGCCCCCTCCTCCCCACTTGTGGCAGGCTTTGTGCCCCCCGGGGATGTGCTTCTCCCCCCGTCAGTGTTAGGGACACAGGCTGGGAGCCCCCTTCGCTGGCACAGCACCTCTAATGGGATTGAGGAGCCTGCAGCCAGTCCCAGGAGGGATTTGGGAGGCTTAAGGTTCCAGGAGGGATATGGGGCAGGGGCCTGAGATGGGCAGCTTCCACCAAAGAGGCTTATTAGGGGCTGGAGCGGGGGGAATGCCAGCATCTCCTGGTACCCACGTTGTGCACGGAGGGAGCGGGATGCTGGTGTCAGGCTCATGCCAGGGTGTCATTGAAGGATGCTGCCAGTGCCCTCTGTGCCGGCAGCAGCAGGGAAGGGCAGAGCATGGGTTTCTCCTGGCCTGGCCCCCCTCTTCCCCACAAGCACAGCCACCACGTTAGGCCTGGTGCAAAGCTCCGGCTCAGGAAGCAAAGTGGCTTTTAGGGGAGAGGAAGGGAAGATTAAAATTTGATGCTGCTTTGGAAGCCATTAGTGACCAGGCTCAGCCGTGCGATGCTGATGACTTGATAACCGCCGGGGGGGGGGGGGGGGAGCCGGTCCGTGTCACCCTGCCCCATGGCTTGCCCTGCTCCCCAAAGGTTTGGGGTGCCAGGGATCCGAGCCACGGCAGCGCTCGGGTATGGCACCGTGCCCATGGGCTGGGAGTTGGCTCCATGGCGCAGAGCAGGCAGGATGAGGGGTGCCAGTGGGGGCTATGGGCTCCTACCCACCTCCACTGCCCAGAGTGCTGGCCAGGGGGGGCAATGTCAAATGCTTTACTGGTGGGGAATGGGCTGCGGTGGCATTTCTGCTCATGGGAGCAAATGAAGGAGCTGAAGGAGAGGAAAAGGAGGAGGCAGGTTTGAGAACCTGGGGAAACACTGAAATTAAACCTGGGAGGAGGAAGGGTGCCTCAGGGCGTGGTGAGGGGTGACCCTGCCTTCACCTTGGTAGGACTTCATGGACCATGTCCTTGTTCCTAGCCCCTGCCTGGAGCTGATCCCTCGTGTGGCTGGTTCCTGCCTGGGGACGAGCTCCAGGCACAGCCCACGTTACTGTAGGCCCTACACAAACTGGCTGGGGGTGCGTTGGTAGAGGGGGTCGCGTGTCGCTGGGTGACAAACGGCCAGTGCCAGGCCAGTGATAAATCTGGTGCTGTCAGAGGTGATGTGATCGCGCTAACGAAGGGCGAGCGGAGCCCCCGGGCTGTGCCGGGGCAGGTGGCTGTGGGGCCGTGCTGGTGCCGTGCATCCCTTGTTCCCTTGGGTCTTCCAAAGCTCCTGCAGAGATCCAGCACTGTTTGGGGCTGGGATCAAAGGGGTGTCTTGGGAGCTGCCTCAAGTGCATGGAGCTGCTGGAGAGGATGCAGGACCTGGGTCACTCAGAGATGCGGTGGTGACACTGGGAACTACCCCATTCCCGTTGCTGCTGCTGTGCTTTGGGGTTCTCCTCCCTCTGCATCCCCATGGAGGTGGGTCTGGACTCGGGGTGTGTTCCTGCCGTCCTGTTCCAGCAGGCAGGAATGTGCTGGCAGCAGCTCCCTGCCTTGCTGGTCCCCCTTGGCATCCCTCACACCCCGGGCACGCCGGCAATGCTGCTGGCATGGACACTGCCCCAAGCACCTCTCTGTGGGGCTGGGGACCGGCTGTCGAGCTTGTGTCCCCTTGGCTCCCAGGGATGCTTTAGGGGATTCCATCCCCTTGGCTCCCAGAGATGCTTTTGGGGGGATTCCATCCCCTTGGCTTCCAGGGATGCCTTAGGGGAATTCCATCCCCTTGTTCTCAGGGATGCTTTAGGGGGATTCCATCCCCTTGGCTCCCAAAGATGCTCTGAGGGGTCCATCCCCTGGTTTCCAGAGATGCTTTGGGAGTGCATCCCACACTCTGCTCCCCGTGATTCCTCACCTTCCCCTCATCTCCTCTGCCTGACGCCGACCACCTGCCTGTGCTGGGGGGAGGCAGCGGCCCCCCCTTGCCCCAGCCCTGCAGGGTGCAGGAATGCCTGGCCTGGAAAGCCATACCGGGCTCGGGTTGCCTGGGAACTGGGAAACCTGATCCCTGGGAACGGGGCCGAGGGCAGGGGACATTCCTGGGCTGCAGCTGGTCCCCAGCCCCCTTTGTCTCCCTGCAGCCTTTGGCCCCCTCAGGAATGGGGACTTGGGGTGCGGGGGGCCCTGGGCCTCATGCAAGGAGCATCCCTGGGGATGCTGTGACCGGCAGCTGCTGCCTGCTCTGTGCCGTCACCTCCCCACATGGATCAGTGTCACCTCGTGGGCTGGAGAAGGCCTTGGGCACTGGGACCAGCTGCCACGGATGCCAGCAGCTGGGCATCCCATCCGGCATTAGGGAGCAGGGATGGCACGGTGGCAATTCAAGGAATGCTGGGTCCCCCCATGCCGAACCCACCCTCCTTCCTACCAACATCCCTTGTCCCCAGCCTCCACCTCAGTGGCAGCTCCTCAGCATTCCAAGAACTCTCCCTTTCATCCGTAGGAAGCCAAGGGGGAAACTGAGGCACGGGCAGAGGTGGCAGTGGGTGCAGTGGGACGGGGACCATGGCACGGTGCTGCTTGCATCCCTCTGCGATAGCGCGCCTCTGTCAGCTCCCATCCATCACTGCCGGCCCCACGGACGTGCCGAGGCCCCCGGTGAAGGGGAACCTTGATGGCTTTGACCATTAGCAGCAAGGAGCCGCGGAGCTAATTTTAGCTGCGATCATTAATTGCCTTTGCACCGCTGGGTGAGACGGCCGCCTCGAGTCCTCGCTGGTAACCTTGAGGCCTCCTGGCTCCCCGCAGCGGCGGTGCCGGGGCCAGGGTGGGTTTATCCATGGGAATGCTGGGCTCTGGAGGGCTTTACCCAGGATACCGGGGTCTGTGTGTGAGGCCGGCAGGGACTGGGGTGCCTGGAAGGGTTCTGCTACCCCTGGCCTGCAAAGAGGGGTGTCCCTTGTGCCCCCAGGCCTGTGTCCGTGGGGCTGGGGTGCATTTGCCAGGATGCTCGGAGCTTGGCCCTCTGTCCCTATTCCATGGGGCTGTCACTTCCCAGCGCATCCCGGTTCACTGGCTGTGAGCCGCAGCTGGGTGAGGGAATGGAGCTGAATCTAGGGCATGGACTGGGCATTAACTGGGGTTTTATGGGGTCATTTCTGCTCCTTAGCCCTGCCAGGAGCCTGTGTCTCCCCGTGAGGAGCGATTGAGTGCTGGGCTGTGCAAGTGGCTGAACCTAGGGCTCAGCCTCTGTGCTTGGGGCTCAGTGTGGTGGGGTGCTCGGTGCTTCCTCTCCTCCTCTTCCTCCTTCTGTGCTTGGAGCACAAAGTCAGGCTGAGAGCGTGGGGGAAGTTTGCATGCATGCAGCATCCCTATTTCCAAGCATCCCGTGATGGTCCGGCTGGGGATGTGCCGGAGCGGGAGCTGGATGCGGACATGCTGCCGGATCCTGGCCCGGCATGGCGCCGGGATAGATGGATGGATGGAGGGGGCTGGGGCACAGCAGACACAATAGCTCTGGTTTCAGCAACCCGCCTCCTGCATGCCTGAAAAACAGCTGATGGCCATGAAGGGGGATGAAATGGGATTAGCTGCTGTTTCCAATGGGAGCGCGTCCTGCTGAGCCGGACAATGCACCCGCTGTGCCCCTGCTTCATGCCTTGGCCCTGGCTCCCTGGGTCTATCAGGTCCCTAATGCTCCAGGTTTGGGTGCTGCACAGGCTCTTCAGGGTGCTTGCAGAAGGCTGGAGACCATGGGGCAGGATGGGGCCTTCTCACCCCACAATAGCATTGGGTGGGTCCCAGGGGACCTTGCACATCCCATGCTGGGGTGGCAGCAGTTTGGGGCTGTGCTGGGTGCCCGGTTTGAAGCCCCACATCTGAAACAGAGGTGTGAGGAGCTTTGTGGGGTGGGTGCCGGGGTTTGGGGCACGATGGAGCCCATCACCGTGCGTCGGGGCGGGCGCCATGTGCGGCCCCAGCTGCAGCTCCAGTGAGCTGGAGTGAGCTGATGTTGATTTTGATAATGAGTTCTCGATGCATTCACAAACTAATAAAATCAGCTCATTAGGGTGGGATGGTTAATTCAGAGCTCTGCCCTTGGGAGAAGCCTCCCCGCCGGCTGCGCACCGGGATGCGCCGAGCACCTTGCCTGTGCACATGGGGTACCTGGGGAGGAAGGCGATGGGCGCCTTCGTCTCCCCGTGTTCCTTGCTTGCAGGGTGGGATGCAGGGCTGGAAGGGCAGCGGCAGGGAGCTGAGCTGTGCAGTGAAGGGTGGAAACAAGGCATGTGCTGGGAGCAGGGCAATGAGCTGGGGAGCGCTTCACCTGCGGCGGTGCCGGAGTCGCGCTCGCTTGGCTTCTCCCCATCAGCTTCACATCAGGCTGGGCAGCAGCGCTGGCATTCCCGCTGGAATCGCTGGCCCGGAGTCATGGCGTCGGCTGGAAAAGCCCCTCTGGCTGGGACAGCCACAAGTGTGGAAACAAGCGCAATGATCAGAGCTCGCTTCCTTGCCCTGGAAAATCAGTGCATGGCTGGGGGGGGGATTGGCAGGCTGTGAGTTATTCCTGCCCCCCATCCGCAAACACAGTGTCTGGGAAGGAAAAGCTTTGGAAAAGCCTATTTCCAAGGAAAAGTCTTGCTCGCCGTCATGCTGCAGCTATTTATGTTCCAAGTGAGCAATGCAATGACTGACTAATCCTTAGGAAAGAGGATGTCTGGGCTCCTCCCCAGTACGTCGGTGGGTGCGCGGTGCCCGCTGGCTCGGGGCCCGGGGTGGTGGTGGGGGTTCAGCGCCGCTGTCCCGCTGGGCACGGGGCCGGGAGGGGGGGGACGGGACCTGGCAAAGGGGTTTCCATCCCGCGGGGCTGGAGGCTCCGTTGCGTCAGCGCCATGGGAAAGGCTCAGTGGGGTTTGTCTGTGGTTTCTGCCTCCTGTTTTTCTTTCCCCACTGCCTTGCTGAGATTCCTGTGGTGAGGATGGAAGACGGCTGCTTGTCTGCGTGTGTGTGTGTCTGTAGGTGTCTGTGCTGAGCATCCTCTGAGGGTGGAGGATACAGAAGGGACGGATGCCCCTTTAAGAAGTGACACCCCAGGCCCTGTTGGGGCTCTCATGGGGCAGGTCTGGTGCTGGCTTTGCTTTCCCACCCCTCCTCAGCCTCAGTGGCCACAGTAGTCCAGGGCTGTGGTTTCCTTCCAGGAATACCTGGAGGATACACTCAATGTGCTCCATGGGGCTAAAGCCAGCCCAGAACTGTGTTGTGCTGCGTTGAGCTCATGTATCATCCATCCCACCCAGCACTGCGATGACACTGGGTGGGGGGCCAGGGCTGTGGGGGACCTTCACTTTGCTTGGCTGCTGGCATGGAGCTTGTTGCTGCCAAATCCTCACGTGGAAGCTCCATTCCCGGCTGCAAAGCCTTTGGGAATGGGACTGGGAAAGGCCCTTCACAGCCCTCCAAGCCTCCAGGGAAGAGGATGTGTGTTTCCCCGCTTGCCTGCCTGGAATGCTGGTGGCTGTTGGTGGGTCTGGAGACGATGTCTGTGCCTCCATCCCCTCCTCACTGTTTTGGAGTCTCCTGGGGAAGCCAGCAGCAGGATCTGGCCCCTCTACTGGTGTTGAGTCACTCTCTGGGTGTCCGTGACTCACGGCAGTGACCCAGATAGCGGCAGAGCTGTGGAATCGAGGGGTCAGGAGGATTTGTGGCATCACCACAAGGAGTTTGCTGGGGAAGGAGTTTTGACTGGAGCCTGGAGCTTGTTAAACATTCCCAGCTTGGGATAGGGCTGGGCCCCGCATGGGAGCGTGCTCAGCCTCACGGGGCTGGACGGGGAGGGCTCCTGTCCCCCCAGGGAGCATCCCTGCATGGCTCCCTTGCTGCAGGTCCCTTGCAGCTCCGCGCTAGGGTCTGTGCCTTCAGGGCCAGCTTTGGGGATGCTTACGGGCTGCATGGTCCTTCAGGGCACAAAGCTCTGCCTGTTGCCCGTGGGCTGGGAGCACACAACGGTGCCGTGTGTGTGTGTGCCTGTGCCGGGTTTCCCGGGATGGGAATGTTGTTCTTTCCAGGCGGGATGTGCGCGGCGCTGGGTGTGCAGGGCAGGCAGGGACGCGCCGGCACACAGCCCCTCTCTGTTCACAGCCGCCCGGCTCAATGAGACGCTGTTCCCTGGCCAGGGCTGGTGCCTCTCCCTTGGCTCCGGGACCGTCTCAAGCTGTATCTGGCCCATGTCAGCACCGTGGTGCACCCAGGATGGGTCCCCAGTGCTGCAGGGGCTGAGGGCTGAAGTCCTTGAAGTGTGGGTGATGCTGGCACTGCCCTGGCTCTGGTGCACTGGGGCATTCCCCAGGTTCGGGATGCTCTGATGGCTGGGGACATGTGTGATGTTTAGTGAAGGGGCTCAGGATGTGACCGCGATGGGATCATCTCTGCTGGGAAAAGGGAGGTCTTGAGCATGCACCATGGTGCTGAGCTCCATATCCCTATTACACCCCCCTTGTCCCGGGGAAGCCATGCTCATCCCTACATGTGCCCCATCCCTGGGGGGGGGGGGTTCAGCCAGGCCTGGCGAAGCCCCCGGCTCAGCCAACAGCCCACTGAGCCCCGGGAGACCCCCCCGCTGCTGAAGAGGAGCTTGTTATGGAGCCATCCTGCTTTTAATTAACAAATTAAAATCGTAGTTAACAATCCAGCCCCAGGGCTGTTGGAGGCTGGGAGAAGCCGGAGCGTTTGTTATGGAAACAGCAGTTAATTAACAAATAAATAAATAACTGGGGGCCTGGAGACAGATGTGGGAGGAGGAAGGGGAGATGGCAGCGCGGTCCCACTGGCAGGAAGCAGTGCGGGAGGAAGGTGTCCGTTCATCCATCCATCCATCCATCCATCCACCCACCCATCCATCCATGCATCCATGCATCCATCCATGCATCCATCTGCCTGTCCTGCGGGATGCCGTGGCCCTGGGAGGGCAGTGATAACCCTGCTGGCTGTGAGGGGCTGTGCCGTAGCAGATGTGGCCATGTATTGTGCTAGATGCACCTCGGTTTTGGGGCTCCTGGGCTCTGCCTGTCACTGTGGGCTCAGGAAATCACACCCACTGCCTGTTCCTACACCCCGAGGCTGGGAAGCACCGAGATGGATGAAGTGTGACACTGACAAAGCTGCTGTGCAGCTCGCAGGTGACACCGGTGCTGTGCTGGGGACCGCTGGGGGAGAAGGTGAGGGGCATCAATTGCTGGATCCCCTGTGTCCTGTGATTGCTGCTGTCCCCATTGGAGTCTCCTTTACCCTGGGCTGGGTGTGTGCAGGGGGCTTGGGTGCTGAGACCATGGCTGTGGTCAGCTTGTATTAACCACTGGGCTGTCACAGAGAGCCCTGAGCTGGTGCTGCTGCAGTGGGGCTTGCCTATGGTGGGGCTGTGCAGGGGTTTGGGGTCACTGTGCTGCTTCCCAGTGCAGTGTCCCCCTGTCACTGGCACTGCCAGCACTGAGGGCAGGGGTGGCTGCAGGGACAAACATGGGGACATGACCCCGGTGCCAGCCCACACCAGGGCCCTGCAGGGGTCTGGAGGGGTGAGGAGGTGGCAGAGCCCCGTCCCTCCTGCAGCTTCCCCTTCCCAAAGGCTCCAGGGGAGAAAGCCACTGGAAAAGCCAGCGCTGCCGGCATCACACGGGCAGGAGCTGTGCTCCGCATCTCGCTCAGCCTCCCACCTAACCCGGTGGACGCACCCCTGCAATCCGCTTATGGCACATAGGGAGCCCCACATCACCTCCGAGGGAGGAGTGGGGCAGCGGCACCAGAGCCGTGCCGGGTCCAGCCTGGCTCCAGCTCCCCTCCTTTGCCAGACCCCTCCATCGCCCACACTAGGATGTCCCCTCCAGACACCCTAATGTGGGTGATGAGCTCCTTTGCTGGGTGCTGGCCCCATGTCCCAAGGGCTCCCCCCCCACCACAATGACCCTTTTTCTGTGCGAAGGAATCGCTAAAGCAATGGCACAGAGGTGCTGATGGAGATGAGAAGGTGCCCGTTTCCACCTCATGTTTGTGGCTGGGCAGGAGCTGTTGCCTGAGCTGAAGGACCAGGGTGCCCTTGTCTGGCTGCTTATGCCCCTTCTCCATGGCGGAGCTGCAGCTCCTCATGCTGTGAGCAGTCTGTGGGCTCAGTGTGAGGCATCAGAGCAGAGACGAATGCGTTTCAGCAGCAAGGTCGTGCAGGGTATGTGCTGGTGGCAGATGCTGCAGGGAGCCTCTCGCTGCTTTCCCTCTCCAAGGGCTGCACTGGTGCCCTGTTCAAGGATGGATGGAGGGATACAGCCGCTGTGAGATGCTCCCGCATCCTCCGAGCGCAGCAGCGCAGCCCTGCTCCAACCTGCTGATGGCTCGGGGCTGCGGCCCCTCTTCCGTGCAACAAAGCTGGTTTTATTCCTGTGATCTCAGTGGGAGTGGGGCCGAGCGAGGGAGGCTCTTCAGGCTACTCTGCCTCCCTGAAAACCCCTCTTAGCTCTGCTCTGCAATTGCTTTACGAGAAGCAGCTGCTTTTCGGCATCGCTCCTGACTGCAGCTCCCATCATCTCCCCACTGCTCAGGGCTTGGGCTGTGGTGCTGCTGGAGGGATGGAGCTGAAGCCCCTCGTGCTTGTCTTGGGCTATTGGGGAAGGCAGGAAAATCGAGGCTAACACAGGGTTTTTCCAAGCAGCAAAGGAGAGGGCTTCAATTGTCAGCCCTAGTGTAGGGAAGCAGCAGCTCTGGGGCACTGTTTTTGAGTCCCCCTCTGTTCCAGCGCACGTTTGCTGCCTCGGAACGCCATGGGAATGGGGAACTGCTGCAGCTGGACAGGGCTGGAGGGGACGTTTCAGGTTGAGGTCTGCTGCAGCCCGGTCAGGCTCTTGAGAATGGATCAGGGCTGTGGCCAGATGGATGGGGATGCGCTTTGGGATGGAATTGCCCTGGATATGTGGGTGCTCATCACTATCCTGGTGTTGTTCCTGCCCTTGAGGAAGGGCAGTGCTGGGGGTGGGTGGGAAGGCGCTGTGTGGATGGAAAGAAGGAAAACCTGGTGGGACAGGGATGTGGAGCCAGGCTGGGGACCACGCTGCAGGGACCAGAGGGACGATGCTCTCCAGAGTGCACCACGAACTTACCGGTCCAAGAGCATCACTTCCAGCTGACCCCCTCAAGCTGTGCCATGGCCCTGCTGCCTCCCCATGGCAAGAGCATCTCCCACATTGCTCTCACATCCTCGTGCCCCCGGCGAGCACCGAGCCCCCCGGCTCCGGCTGTGCCCTCTGCATAATGCAGGAGGCGAGAGCCCTCCGTGGGGGCTGCAGATAAACGTGGTAAATGGCTGAGAAATGGAGCGTGTCTGTTGGGAGCCACCTCGGCCGTTGTCAGCGCCGGGTCCTCCGCTTCCCATAGCCCCGGCTGCTGCCGGCCTGGCACCGGCACCGGTGTGGATGGGAGCAGGAGATGGAGCAGAGCCCATCGGAGCATTGGAAATTGCATTTCACGGCCGGGCGGGCTGGGATACCAACCCCAGCGCCGGGCGCTCCGAGAGGAGATAAGATTTGATTAAGGAGCCCGCTATTAATTTATGGCGAGTACACTCTGGATAGTGGAGAGGTTGCTTTTAATTAATAGCCAGGAGGAGAGTTTGAAAGCTCTTGGTCTCAGTGGGGGGAGAAGGGGAGGGAGGCGAAAGGCAGGGGAGGAAGGGAACAAAGTAAGTTGTGAGGATTAATGGACACAGCTGCGATTATAAGTCTTTTTCTTAGTGGAACGAGAAATAACTGCACCAGAAGATGTGCCATAGGGTGGGGGGGGGGGGTGCGGGGCTGAGCCACAGGGCTGAGATGGGCAGGATGGTGCTGGGTGCCTTTGGAACTGCTCTGTGTGCCTGTGGGGACACCCCATGGCCACCAGCCCAGCTTGGGGGGGGTACAAGGAATGGCTGGGATGTCCCTGTACTCCTGGGCCTGCCCTTTCCACTGAGATCAGGACCGAGGGCTGATGCTGGGATGGATATTGATGGGTTCAGTGATACTGACGGGCTGGGGAGGATGGATCCATCCTGCCCCACTGCTGGTGCCATTTGAGCCCCAGAGGGGCTACAGCGTATGGCTGGGGCTGGAGCCCCCTCCCTGCCCCTTCCCCACGGCACTGCCTGCTCAGGTGTTAGGAGGGTGAATGGGGCTCACTAAGGATGCTTGCCCCGTCTCATCCCTGTGCCTTGTCACCCCCAGACTCCCGGCCCCCACTCGGCAGCACCTTGTGCTCCGCAGCTCCCAGGTGCCGGGAGCTTTCGGCGTTTCAATTCCGTGTTTGCTGTTTGTTAAGGGGATGAAGCCTCGTCTCGGGAATGCTGATGGCTCTGGCACTGAGCACTGCTAATCCTCAGCTCCAGAGGGGACCGTGGTGGGGACACCAGGAGCACCGGGAGCCGTGCCCTCGGTGCCCATGGGGACATAAGCCCGGTGACTTTCCCAACAGACACTGAAATATTGATGCCTCCCAACCGCACGCTTACATCCGACAAGCAGGAAACGTAACTTAGCCAAGGGATGGCTCCTGGGGCAGCAGTGCAGCGCTTGGCCTTTCCCTGTCCCTGCCCATGTCCACGGCCATGGGGCCACTTGGCCAAGGTGGCCATGGAGGGGCCATGGGTTGTCCCCAGGGCCGGGATCTCTCCTTGCACCCAACCGCGGCTCTGACCCCACTGGGTTGCTCAGGGACATCTTGATCCCCCATAGGTGCTGTGGTGACGTTAACCCCTGCCATGCCAGGACAGGGTCCCCTCCTGCCCCCGGGATGGGCAGCGGGTGCCGGGGAACGGCGCCGCGAGCCTGTTACACAAATGAATAATAAAACCGGAGGAAAATTACCCTCGTATTGAAACGTGTTTTAGGAATCAAACAATTATTCTGGTAATTGAAAAAATGTGTCCTTAAATTAAATGCACTGGTTCCTATTAAAATTTTAGTGGATTTCTTCTTCTCTTATTCTTCCCCCCCCCCCCCCGCCTGCGCTGGCGGCTCCAGGCTGGTAATTATAGCGCGGGTTTCGCTTTCTCTTTATTGTTTTTTAATCTCCTCGTGCTGCGCGGCGCCCGCGATCGTCTGTTGCAGCAGAGATGTCACCGCATCGCCCCATGCTGGGGGGGCCAGGGCGCTCAGTGGGGAGGGGAGCGGTGGATGTCACCCCCTGTCCATAAGGGGCATAGAACCCCAGCATGGGTTGGGGTGAAGGGACCTTAAAGCTCCTCCAGCTCCAACCCCTGCCCCGGGCAGGGACCCCTTCCACTGGAGCAGCTTGCTCCAAGCCCCTGTGTCCAACCTGGCCTTGAGCACTGCCAGGGATGGGGCAGCCACAGCTTCTCTGGGCACCCTGTGCCAGCGCCTCAGCACCCTCACAGGGAAGAGCTTCTGCCTAAGAGCTCAGCTCAGTCTCCCCTCGGGCAGGTTCAAGCCATTCCCCTTGGCCTGTCCCTACATCCCTTGTCCCAAGCCCCTCTCCAGGTTTCCTGCAGCTCCTTTAGGCACTGGAAGACTTTTATAAGAACCTGGGTGTCCCCTGAGCTGCTGGTCCCTTATGGCTGGCAGGGGGGACCCGTCTCATGCCCCATCCCCACCTTCTCTTTGCTCACTGGGGTTTGCTGAGCACAAAGCGGGGGTCTCACCCTCCTTCTCCCCACCAGCAGCTGCACGGAGCACCCTGCCCTGGGCAGGCATTCCAGGATTCCTCTGGGCTTAAACCTTCCCGTCCCTTCCCATCAAGAGGGATTTGAAGCCTGGGGAGGGGGGCTTAGCTCCTGGCTTGCC
Organism: Lathamus discolor; assembly: GCF_037157495.1. Taxonomy (NCBI): domain Eukaryota; kingdom Metazoa; phylum Chordata; class Aves; order Psittaciformes; family Psittacidae; genus Lathamus; species Lathamus discolor. The sequence continues at coordinate 11,714,674 of NC_088896.1, read as the reverse complement.
CATTACGCCCAGCATTAGGATCCATTACTGCTCTTTAGGTACAGCCAGGGCCCCTGCTCTAAATCCACATCCCCCCCCCCTCACTAATGCTCCGGGCTCAGACCCAGCTCTGTGTAAATAAAGTGCAGGGACAAAGATTGTGATCCCATTAGGCAGGATTAGTGCCTTGTGAAGGCCTGGCATTAAAATGTCACCGGTGGTGGAGGGAGAGAGCCAGGGTCATCCCCGTTGCTGTCCCCCTTCCCTACTGCCAGCTTTTGGCATCCTGTGTATCCCATCCATCCCTGCCTGCAGCTCAGCTCCGGGTGCGGGCAGGATGGGGATGGAGTGGTTTGGTGGCACCTATTCCACGGAGGGGGCTGTGCCGGGCTGGCATAGCATGGCATGGCGCGGCCCCCGACCCATGGCCTCGGGAGCTCAGCCCCATCCCGTGCCACCGGCAGATGTGCAGATGTTCCTGGGGCCGCCCCTCGCTGCTGCCTTTGCAAAGTGATGAATTTCTGCACCAACTAATTAGCCTCTAATGAGCCAGTGGAGAGTAAAGAGGCACAGCAGATGGGGGAGAGGCGGAATTAGCTGTAATGGCCCTTGGGTTGGGGGGGGGACGTGGTGTCACACCCCCGGAGAGCTCCCACTGCCCCCAGGACCTGTGGGATCGTGGCCTCTGTCCATGCTGGCTCTGCAGTGGGCAGTGAGGTGATGGGCGATGAGGTGATGGGCACCCCTGTGCGCCCTGGATTTGGTGGTGCCATGGCCCGTGTTGCTACCAGGACGATGGGACAGAATGGTCCCCCTGGTGTACTGGGAGCAGAGCTGAGATGCTGCGTGACGTCAAACAGAGGGAAACTGAGGCACGGAAAGTTGGAGCTCGGTGCCACCTTCACCCTCGCAAGGGACACCCGGTGCACCCAGGAGCCCCTGCTCTGTCTGGGGTGGTTTTGGCTTTCGCAAGGGATCGGAGGAGCCTGTTGTGTGGGGATGGAGGAGGCTGCAGTGCCCTTTGCGGGTGGATAGGGACCAGTGGTGGAATTAGGAACTGCCTCTCCTGCTCGGCGCCGTTCTTCACCCCTTAATGCAGAACAGATGGCTCGGGCGCTTCAAAGCAAGATGAGCCTGAGCTGCTTAAAGTCAAATTAGGATGTGTGCAAACGGCCTGCGGCCCGGCGGAAGGTGTGCCAGGAGCACCCTGCATCCCAAATCCATCCCAAAAGCATCCCAAATGCATCCCTAAGCGCTCGGTGCTGGGATCAGTGGGGGGATGCTACTGGAGGACTCAGCCCGGGATGCTGAGCCCTGTGGTTTCTGGTGGGGCTCACGCAGAGGTGACCATCACCAGAGCCTGGGCATCAGCCTGTTTTGCTGCATGGATGCTTTGGCTGCATCTTGCCCTGCCTGGTCCATGGCTCATCTACTGGTTTCATGCCCGAGGTGTTCAGCCTTGAAGCTGATGTTTGGCTTTGCCGTGGCCTCAACTGGGTGCTGCAATAATCCCACATCTCCAGCCTGGCGTGGGTGAAGCTCTGGCATTGCAGGTCAAGCTCCTGCCGCAGCGCGACAGGGACACGTGTCCACACGTGTAGAGGTGACACACACCACGCACGGGCGCTGAGCCCCTTGACTGCACTGAGAGGTGCCTCAGTGCCCCAATCCAGCCTGGATCCAGTGCAGGGGCAATGGGCTAAGGGCTGCCCGCCCCAGCCAGCACTGCTGAAGGTCAGAGAGGAGCATTAAAGTAAGGAGCTCTCTGCTGCTCCTTCCCTGCCTAATGACTCGCCTGGCATTTAGCATCCCCGTGCCCACCCCGGGGACACGCAGCAGGGTGGGTGTGAATCAAACGGGCATCTCCACATGGATGCAGCAATTGGCACCCCCGGGTGCGCAGGAGGAGAGGACAGGGACCAGCGGGGCAGCTCTGCTGGTGTCCCTGAGCCCCCGTGGCGGTGGGACACCAGCACGGGCTGAGCCCATGGGCACTGCTTTGCTGTGAGCTCGGGGTGTGGAGAGCTGCGGCAGGAATTCAGCTCGCGCACAAGAGAGCAAAGCCCTGCCCCAAAGAAAAAACCCAAAGCCGTGATTGAAAGCACACTTGAAAGCTGCTGGGGAATATGAATGTGTCTTTGAAGTAAAAGGGCTTCCATTTGTTAAGCAGAAAATGGAGCTGTGCGTTTCGATTTATAGTTTTACTTAGCAAATAAAACAGGAGAGGAGCAAGTGTTTATGTCTCGCTCCGCTCCCAGCCCCTCCACCCTCTTCACCCCCCAAGTTAAAAGCTCAGTGCTTCTGAAGCACTACAAAGGCAGCCGGGAATAAAGCAGAGCAAGCGGCTTAGATAAACCCTAGATGGGCTAAGCCCTTGTCGACGGGCTGGGGAAACGGCTCAGGGCGGGCAAGTGGCCAGCGGGGAGGCCTGGCTGGGACAGAGGGATGGGGATGAGGCCACCAGCACCCCCTGCCCCTGTGCCCATGTGCTGCTGGGTTATGGTTATGGTGAAGTGAATGGGGCTGGCAGGTTATGGGGCTGGCAGGTTGTGGGTCCTCAGCCATGTCTCTCACCCCTCTCCCTCCTCTCTCTGCAGACGATGTCTCCCCATACTTTAAGACGGAGCCAGTGCGGAGCCAGGTCCATCTGGAGGGGAACCGCCTGGTCCTGACGTGCATGGCCGAGGGCAGTTGGCCCCTCGAGTTCAAGTGGCTGCACAACAGCCAGGAGCTGACCAAGTTCTCCTTGGAGTACCGGTGAGTCCCATCACACCGCTGAGCATCCGGGACCCATCCTGCCCGGTGCACCGGTCCCTGCCGGTGGACACTGCGGGCATCACCAGTCCCCCTGCGAGGGGATGCAGTGCTGGGGATGCAGCCGTTGGCTTTGCCAGGAGCTGCCTCCTCTGTTTGGAGAGCAAACGGTGGATTTAAGCAGGTCAACATCAGGGAGGAGGCGTTTGAACAAGGGGATTAACACCGGGCTGCAGCTCGCCGCTGGCTCCTGGCTCCCTGAGCTCAGTCCAGCCCAGGGATGGAGCAGGAAAGGGCAGCACAAGAGATCACCCTGGTTTGGGACATCCAGCCCCATGTGGTGACTGATCCTGATGGCCCCACATCACAGCCTGCTTGGAGCTCGCTTCTAAGTGAAGCCGGGTACCTCTGGTCATCTCCTGTGCCTGTGTGTGCCATCCTCTCAGTTTTAATCAATAATTCAGCCCGAGACAAGCAGTTCCCCATTTAAAGGCATTGAATCCAAAGGCTTCGTGTTGCTGTAGCAACGCGGGGCTGCTCCGGGATGCCGGGAGCGCAGACAATGTGGCTGGTGACGTCCCCTCCCCATCACCCTGTGCCGTGCTGGGTGCTGGGTGCCCTCCCCAGCGCGGTGCTGTGCCGGGTGCTGCAGCAGCCGTGGGGACCATGGGGCTGTTCCTCACTCAGCTGTGGTGGCTGCAGCTCTGTGGTGTCCCCAGTGCCCCAGGCTTGGTGCTGGGTGCCCCATGGCACAGGTCCCTTGTCCCTAACCCCAGTGTCGAAGCTCAGAGACCTGTTAAGCCCCATGGTTCCTGCAGCTCGCGCCTGTCAGGAGCCACGTTGGCTGCAGTGGGGACAATGCAATGTGTCAGCTCTTGAAGGGGGTCGTGGGGACAGTGGTGACACTGGGGGGACACAGAACCCATGCAGGGGCTCCCACAGGGCAGCTGCACAGTGCTGGGGCTGAGCCACACACTCCAAGCCGGATTAAGGTGTCAGGACCATGACCCTTGGCTCTGCCCCACCTCGGATTGGGTTGGGGTGCTTGGGGGGCACCTCCAAACCCAGAACTGGTTTGGACCCCCAGAACTGGGGACTCCTGGGTCTGCTCCGTGCCTTGGTTTACCCTTCTGTAGGAAAGGTGTCTGCTCAGGGATGCGCAGCAGCCCTGGAGCCCCGCATCCCTGCATCCCTGCATCCCGGCGCCAAGGTGACTCCCTGCCCAACGAGCCCCCGGCCCCCGCCTCCAGCTCCAGCATCCAGCCAGAAAGGATTAAGGAAGGAAGCGAGCAAATAAACAAACACATGAGGAAAACCCAAACAAACCCAGGCGCAGCTAATGAAGCAAACAGCCTGGATGCAAATCACTGCCTGGCTTCAACCCGTCCTCGCCCTGGTGAGGACACAACCTGCCAGCAGCAGCTTCCCTCTGCCCGCCGTGTGCTGTCTGTCCCCGCGTCTCCGCAGGGATTTCGTGTGTCGAGCTGAGGGCTGGGATGTCGGGCCTGGAACTGAGGGCGAAGCACCAGAGTGAGTGATGATGGGCAGGAGTGGAATCTGAATAGAGCTGTCGGTGGCGCGGAGCCAGCCCGCTCACGCACGGGGAGGGAGTAATTAAAACTCAACGAGTTTAGAAACGGAGTAGTCCTGGGAGAGGGGAGGGATGCTGTGGATGGACGGAGAGGCTCAGGGATGCAGCTGTCCGTGCAGGGGCCTGGGATGGCTGCGGCTGCATCGGTAGTGTGGGAGAGGGATGTGGTGTACAAGCCCGTATCAGGGATGGATTGTGCCCCCCAGCATCTCCCCATGCCAGGGGCAGGAAGGACCTTCCCTGTATCCTGGCTGTGCCCATGACAGGATGCACTGTTCTTTGCAGCAGGGCGCTGTGCTGCAGGGGGGACGTGTCCCAGGCTTAGAGTCATAGAATCATGGATAGAATCAACCAAGTTGGAAAAGACCTTTAAGATCATCGAGTCCAATCCAGGGCTGCCATGATCACTAAGGTCTCATCTACCTGTTTCGTGGCATCGAGCACGCCACCAAGCATTTCCACCCTCAGCATCCTCATTGCTGTTCCCCACATCTCTCCCATAGCCAGGAATCCCACCAGCACCGCCAGCTGCTCTCACCCTTGTGCATCGCACCCCTTTTCTGGGGGCTGCGGCTCCCCATGGCTCCCCATGAGCCATCCCGGTTCCTCCTGGTCCCATGGCCCTGGAGCTCATGGTGTGTTTTAAGGGAAGGAGCCACTCTCCCAGTTTGGCAGCGCGTTTCCATGGTGACCAGCCTTCCCTTCCCGCAGCCGCCAGCTTGCCACCGAGCGACTTGTTGGCGTGTGGTGACGGGCAGGTGGGGAACGGGAATGGGAACGGGAATGAGCTCAGCAGGTCCCCGGCCCCCAGCCAGTGCAGAGCATCCCTGAGGACTGCAGAGGGAGGAATGCGTGAGAGCCATTGGAGCATCCCTGGGGATAGAGTGTGATCAGGAACCACAGAGGGATCATGGACCAGACTGGCTCTGTGTGTGCTTTCCCCTGGGAGCATCCTTGGGGGCCATGGGGGATTAGGGACCAGCCTTCACTTGCTTGCTGCCTGCTGCTGGCATGGGGTGCATAGAGACAGCTCTCCCATGGGACCCCCGCTTCCTCCCACACTTGGGGACCCCACAGCAAAACCCCATCCCCTCCTCTGCCTGTTGTGACCTTTGCTAGGGTGATGACAGGGGTTTGGGGGGTGGAAATGTGCTGCACGCTGCATTCCCATGTCCTGGCACCGTGTTCCCCAGGGCCTGCTCCAGTTTTCCCCCTGCTCTCCAGGGCCTGCTCCGGTTTTCCCTGCATAATCTCTCTGGCGCGCTCTCCAGAGCCTGACTTCTCCTCGTACGAGGAATCATAACATGCAAATCAGGCAGCTTGATGCCTTTAATGAAATCCTCGGAAGGAAAGCGCTTCTCTGGTGAATTGAGGATATTTATTTCTCATACAAGAAATTTAACATGCAGATTAGTTGGGTCTGGTAATTCATCACATGAGATTGTCCTATTAAGGGTTGCATCGAGTCCTGCTGCCTGGAGAAATTACCTTGCACATAGATTACCTCTGGACAGACACCCATCCGTAGAGATGCATCTCCTGCGCACTAAATCAGCCTCTTGCCTCTCCCCGCATCCCTCCGCAGCTGGTGCAGGAGCTACTAAAGGGTCCAGCGCCTCTTCCTAAGAGCCCAGATCCTCTTTTCCGGGAGCTTGGAGCCTGGGAGAGTGTGATTACATCCCTGGCGCTGGCTGCCTTTGCTGCTGCAGTGCTCCCTGTGCCTCCCCCAGCTAAACAGGGTTTGCGAGACAGAGCTTCCTGGTGCTCCCCTGGATTCCTCCGGTGCCATGCAGCCCCATGGCTGGATTTGGGGCTATTTTGCCCCCCCTCCCTCCTTTATGGGATGTTTTGGGATGTGTGTACACCAGGGATGCAGGGATGCTGCACACACAGCATCCCACCAAGCCTTTATGGCCTTTGGAGGACCCCAGTTGTTTGATGCTTGGACTTTGTCCCCAAATTATGTCAAATATGGAGCCAGAACCCTCTCAAAAGCACAGACCTGGGAGGGAAAAGGGGGTGTTTTACCCCTGGCTCCCTGCTGGGACCCCAGCCTGTGCTAACTGGAGCACATCCCTGCCCCAGCTGGACCAGCTCTTCACCAGCCCAGCTGTAGAGCACAGCCCTTCCCTGAGGAGCTGATTGCCGTCCAATGGGATCATTAATGGGAGCTGATAAAGCAGAGGGGCTGCAATGGGAGCTCAGCAGTGAGCTGCTGCTCGTGCCTTCAGGTTTGGCATTGCCAAAGCTCCCAGGAGTGCCAGTGAGGCAGCACCAAGCTGGTAATGGGCAGCATGGGGTGGGCTTTGGTGGTGATGGTTGTGTCGAGAAGGTTCCTGCTTTGCTCTGTGCCTTGTCGGGCTTTGAGGGTGGCACAAGCAACAGTGCAGAGCAGCCGTGCCCATGAGCCCCGTGGATTGGGGCTGGCAGGAGAGGGGAAGGTGATGGAGGGGATCTCCGTGCTGGGACCTTGTGCAGGCTCAAGCAGCCGTGGAAAGGGGACCAGCAGAAGGTTCTTGGACCCAGAGTTACCACCTGAGCTGGATGGTGGGGGCTGAGCTGGTGAAGGCCATGCTGGAGCCTTCCGGATGCTTCACATGGCTCGAGGCTTGTGCCCCCGCTCTGCAGGCAGGTGGCAGATTAATCCATGGACGTTAATTATTAACTGGTTCATTGTTCTGACCCGACCAAGTGAGGCAGGGATTTACAGTGCCGCCGGCACCACCGAGCTCCCATTCCCTCTAGGAAGCAGCCACGTGTGTCACAACAGAGCCCTTTCCAATCAGGAGCTAATTGAGATCCAATAATACAGTTAACGGGGGCTGATGGAATAGCAGGGCGGGGGTTTAAAAGCACATTGAGCGGCAGCCGGGCGGGTGGAGGTGCCGGGATGCGCTGCTCGGATGCTGGGAGTCGTTAAACCTTTGCTAAATGTGTTTTAATGCTCACTTGGCATTTCATTATCACACGGTAACCATTCAGATGCATGTCCCCTCTAGAATTAATTAGTCGTTATACAGGATATTAATCAGAGGGGACTGTGGCAATGTGCTGCTCTCCAAAATCCCATCCAGCTGTTGCTGTTACTGGGCGGCGTTGGAAGAAGCACGCGGATTCCTGCACTCGTCCGCCTTTCCCATTTGATGGATCAAATCCTTTGGCTGATGCTTTTCCCGGCCCCTCTCCACCCCCTCAATCTAATAATAATTCGGCACCGTCAGCCCCATGCTTCTTGGCAACCCTGCAATAACAGAGCCACAGGGGCTGAGGCCTCGTGGCACCAACCAGCGCCACCACCACGAAGCAGCGTGGCCAGCGCGGTGATGCCAATACCTTGCCAGGGTTGTGTGGCAAAGGGGGGTTATGGTTGGCGGCGGTGCTGTGCCCTGTCCTGCCCCACCGATGGGATGGAGGGGAGGTCGTCGTTCCCAATGTGCGGCTCACCCATCTGTCATGATCCGATGCCAAAGCCTTCCAACTGCTTCTGCAAACCCACCGCTCCCTTGGCACGGGGCTTGTGGCTCCGGATCCCCCCTCCTGACCCCGGGGCCGTGCGGATCTCCATCAGTGCTGCCTCTTGCAGCAGGGGTCATTCCTCGCTTCGGAAGTGCTTTTCCCTGCAGGCCGTGCCCTGTCAACCTCTGTCTTCACAAACCAGCCCCTGGAACAGCCGAGTCAGCAGCAAGGGCTGCACCGGGAGCACGGCCAGACCTCTCTGTCCTGGCGTGAGCAGTGCGCTGCGTGTCCCTGCGCTGGTGCTGGGTGAAGAGACCTGGCTGGGGCCGTGCTGAGGATTGGATCCAGCGGAAGAGCTGTTTGCTTGGCACAGTGGGACCAGGGGAGCAGCGTGGCCGTGGCTTGCTCAGCCTTGGGGGCTTCACCCCTCCTCCTGCCCGCAGCACAGGGGTGAAATCGGCTGCCACCCCCCTCACAGCCCTGCATGATGGGGGAAGGAAATCAAAGCAGAGTGGTCTCGGATAAAAGCCTCTGTGGAAGCCGAGAACAAAGTCCCTGCTCGTGTCTGGTTAATGACTGCGGGCCAGGCTGCGCCCGGTAATTGATTTCCTTTCTCCGGGCTATTTTCAGCCGCTTTAGGTGTGTGCAGGAGCTCAGCTCCTTAATAGCTCCTCCAGCTCCGGAGGAGCAGGCGCTGTGAGCTGGATCTGCAGGGGTGTCCCCACGGAGGGGGGGGGGTGAAGGCTGCCGGTGCCCATGGAGATGTCCTGGCTCCCGGGGTGCGGGGACAAGGTGGGGCTGTGCCTCGGTGGGTGCTCCATGCACGGGCCCTAAGGATGAGGGTGGTTTGGGTCCTATAGGGCGGCTTGTGGGGTGGGATGGGGGGGTTTGGGACCAGGCCCCTCCCAGGGTGAGGGTTTGGAGGGGATGCAGAGGGGGGGCCCTGTGCTGCTGAGCAGGCAGGTGAGCATCAGTGTCCATCTGTCCGTCCGTGTGCTTGTGTGTGTGTGTGCTCAGGAGTCACGGTGTGTGATTTATTCACGAGGACACCACAAGGAGAGCGGGCCCATTACTCCTGGTGCCTGCCTCAGTGCCTGGCAGCTCCCTGGAATTGAAATCTCTTACTTAAAGCCTCTGGGGATCATTTTTAAATATCAGCCGTGACGCTCAAGGACTCGCTCCCAAATGGCATCTTCCCTTCTCCCACGGGGATGGGTGACCCCCGGAATGCCGCGTACCTGGATGTGTGCTGGCAGTGGGTCTGATGCCAGCCCCGCTGTGATCACCCCAGCTCGGTGGTGCCTCTGGGTGAGGTGGGCACCTCGTGTCTCCAGCACCATCTCCGTGCAGGGAGGTGAGCACAAGGTCCTGTTGTGCTTCCCTGCACAGGGAACATGCTCCTTGTGTCCTCCCAAAGTTTCATTTATGCTCAGTTATCAAAAGAACAAAGCTCTGTCGAAGCAGCCTGCGGCATGTTTTAATGCAAGATTAGATCTGGGCAAGGGAGGGTTGAGCTTGCTTATTTATTGCCTTTCTGCTTTGTGTCTGAGCACTCCCCATCAGGGAAGGTGATGCTGCAGCACCCACCCATCCCCATGAGAGATTCACCCATCTGTGAGGCCAGTGGGGTCCAGCCTGGTTTAGGGGTGATGGAGCAGGAGCCCCTGCATCCCTCCTGGGGTGGGGATGGTTCAGGGAGGTCCGGTGGTTCTGGGTCCAGTGTGGGGACCAGGGTGATGCTTGGGAATTGAGACATGGTTATTCCCTTTATCTGCTTATCGGCTGCTGGCGCTGGAGGCGATAAGAGCCTGCGCTGGGGGTGATAAGGCAGCTCAGCCTCTGCCCATTGCGTGCGGGTCCCAGGCGGAGGGACACCAGCACACCCTGGTGTGTCTCTGCCACTCAGCACCGGGGCTCAGTGTGAGTCCCGGGTCCTCGTGTCCCCAGCAGCCACCTCCGCTTCTGACAGCTCAAAGCCACTTGTCCAGAGCCTCCCACTCACAGCCATGAGTCACTGATGGCCACCAGCTCACGCTGCGTGTGTGATGCAGCAAAAGCACCTCCTACGTGCACGGCCACCAGTCACTGTGGGCCAGCAAGGGACGCTGTGCTGTCCCTCCACATGGACATGGGGGGGGTGTGTGTGTGCACATACACGCATGTAAATGGGGGTTTGTGTAGGACCTGCAGCCTCTCCCGGGGGCTGTGACCGTGACCTGGATGTCCCCAGCACCACTGAGGTGGCTCCTGTCTCCCGCAGGTACGTGATCACATCACTGGACCGCACTCATGCCGGCTTCTACCGCTGCATCGTCCGCAACCGGATGGGAGCCCTGCTGCAGCGCCAGACCGAGGTGCAGGTGGCATGTAAGTGACAGTGCCATGCAGGGACACCCGGCTGCAGGGCAGCTCTGGTGTTTGTTAGTGCAGCCCATGGCCAGCGCATGGGAGTGCAGAGTATCCCTGGGGTGATGCCAGCAGGGATGGGGATGATGCTGCCTCTGCTGCTCCTGCTGCGTGGTTGCTGCAGTGGTTGGGGGGCACGGGGGGCACCCCCCAGGCAATGCAGGCTGTGCCAGGGCTGGGAAACCCACAGCACCACGTCTGAGCACGCAGTTCTGGCTCCCTGGAGGGGAGAAGCACTTGATGGTGTGAAGCAGCCCCGCTCCTCCCGGCTGCTCTGAGAGCAAACACCGTTTATAATCGTTACTGAAGGCAAACAGGAGCGTGAGGCTGGCGGCTGCATCCGGCAGTGCAGGAGCAGGGATGAGTGGCTCAGTCCTGGATGCTTCTTCCATGGCTCCACATGGATCCTGTGGACAAATGGACCTGAGCAGGATGGGCCAGACTTTGGAGTCTGCACTAGGGGGTGATGCAAAGGCACCACGGGGAGGTTAAGCAGGATACTGAGGGTGCTGAGGGCCGTGATGCTGGCTCTGTACCTTCGGGACTTGCCCCTTGCTGTCCCTCCTTCTGTCTGGTCTGGGATACTCCCAATCCCAACCGCTTCAACACCTTCCTGAGGAGCAATGAGAAATCAGGAAGCTAATGAGAAATTAATAAGGCAGCTGTGCTAACAACTGATGATAATGGCAAAGTCGTTAAAAAAAGATTCTTTACATGTTTTTAATTACAGCAATTAAGGGAAGTCAATAAAAATCCCCTGCCCCCCCCACTTCTCCATGCCCCCTGCTTCACTCTGCTTTCAGTGTGCTTCCAGCCGGCAATGTCTGGGCAGGATGGAGGCAGCAGGTTCCCGATCCAAGGTCATGCCGGGATGATCCCGATGCTGGGACATGGGTTGTGCAGGATTTGCAGGAGCAGCCCACGGGGTCTGAGCAACAGCTCCCCCCCCCCCCATCCCATAGCATCTACCAGCCAAGGAGGGGAGCAGGAAGCAGACTCCAGCTCAGCCCCTCTGCATCCTCTGGCGGAGCCCATCCCCGTGGCCTCCAGCCAGACCCTGCTGGGTCCCTGGGTGCGTTTCCAGCCCTTGAGCCGTTTCTCCTACCTGCTCTGCAGACATGGGGAGCTTTGAGGACCGCGAGACACAGCAGAGCGTGTCCCACGGGGAGGCGGCCGTCATCCGTGCGCCCCGCATCGCCAGCTTCCCCCAGCCCCAGGTCACCTGGTTCCGCGACGGCCGCAAGATCTCCCCCAGCAGCCGCATGTGAGTACCCCTGGTACCCCCCTGCATCCCTCGAGCATCCCTCCAGCATCCCCCTGCATTCCTCTTGCATCCCCCTGCATCCCTCCAGCATCCCCCTGCATCCCTCCAGCATCCCCCTGCATCCCTCCAGCATCCTCCTGCATCCCTCCAGCATCCCCCTGCATCCCTCCAGCGTCCCCCTGCATCCTCCCCTGCATCCCGGGGGGCTACGTTTCCCTTGGCTGCCCTTGTCCTTGCAATAAGGCTGTTTAACAGATGCCTCGAGCGCATCGTGCTAACACCCACAGGCATTCGGCGACTAATGGCTCTGTTTGTCACTGAGGAAATGAATTTAGTACAGAAATGAAAATAAGAGGGAGGAAGGTGGGTGAAAGGTGGGCATCAGGGATGGAGCTGGGCACAGCGCACGTGTCCCCATGGGGCTGCATCAGGCCCCGGTGCTGTTGGAGCTGCAAACTCAGTGCTGGCAGTTGCAGCGTGCGGGAATTGAATTTGTAACCCACATTATGCAGGAATTGAACTGGTCTCCTTTCTATTTGCAAGGCAGGATTGAAGAGATAAAACTCCTTTATCTCATATTTAATGGTAGAAAAAAACATATTCCCCAAACCATTTTATGTTTCCTGCAGATTAGATCGTTCCATTAAGGAAAGGTCCCATTAATCTGCACTGTCCGATGTGCTCTGCTGGGCATGGGGGGGATGTGAGGCTCAGCGTGGTCCTGGGGCCAGCTGTTGAGCTGAACCCCTCTGGGTGCTGGTGGGAGGAAAGCTGAGGGTTGAGTCCATCCCATGTGGGTACTGCGTTACGAATGAGGGTCCCATCTCTCTGCATCAGTATCCCCCTTGTGTCCCCATCCCCACAGAGCCATCACGCTGGAGAACACCCTCGTCATCCTCTCCACGGTGGCCCCGGACGCGGGACGTTACTACGTGCAGGCGGTGAACGACAAGAACGGGGACAACAAGACGAGCCAGCCCATCACGCTGAGCGTGGCCAGTGAGTGCTGGGGGCCGTGCCCCCCTCCCGGCCCCGCTCCCCTGCACCGCCGGGCTCCCCCCGCTTTAATTTGCAGTAAATCTCATCAGAGGCTCCGCTTTGCTGACTGCACACTTCAGCTGCAGCACAATTATATAGGCACTTTGGGCTGTGCTGTAGGCGCTGATTGTGTCTTGGGTAGAGCCTCCTGCTTCATCCCTGCTGCTGGGGATGGATCCGGCCATGGCCCGGGCTGCGGGATGGGATGGTGCAGTGCATCCCCATGGGACACACTGCCCTGCTCTTGCTCCTTTTCCCCTCGCAGCACACGGTGCTCCCATCAGCTCAACACCCTCGTGGTCCATCCCTCTGGTCCATTTGGGTGAGGGTCCCCAGCCCCTGTTCAGGTGGCTACAGCCCAATGGGGGAGATGCCCCAGAGTGCCATCAGTCCTGGTACTCCCATCCCACTGCCCCATGGGGAGGGGTTTTTCCCTCTCCATAGAGGACTCTCCCCATTTCCCCTCCCCTCCTGCCCCATTAATCTGTTTTCCTGTACCTCGGCACCCTGGGGGGCCATAAACAACCTGAGCCCATGTTTATGGATTCAGCCATATCAGCAGCTTTCAAGCCCATCGCGTTTTTACAGCGCCTACATGAGGGTTTTTTATTGTCGCAATCATTTTGCTTTATATACTCCCTTTCTCCCTCCTCCCTGGCACACAGGCTGGGGCCGGGCTGGTGCTGTGGGCTCCTGTGGGAGGAGAGGGCTATGAAGGCAGCCTGATGCCAAGGTGATGGGCTTTGGGTGTCCCATTGGCCTCGCTGGGTGCTCGGGCACCCCAGGGGTGAGCAGAGGGTGCTGATGCTTTTTCCTCTGTCTTCTTTCTCCCAGATGTGGGTGGCCCGGCTGATCCCATCGCACCCACCATCATCGTCCCACCCAGGAACACCAGCGTGGTGGCTGGCACCTCGGAGGTGACCATGGAGTGCGTGGCCAACGCCAGGCGAGTAGCAGGATGGCGATGGGGATCTCCCAGGGCTGGGTACCCCCAGCTCCCTTCCCACCGCGGCTCCTGCGGGATGGAGCAGGGGGGTGCTCCACGGGGGTTATGGCTGGTTCTTGACCTGCTCCTGCCCCCCCAGGCCGCTGATGAAGCTGCACATCGTCTGGAAGAAGGACGGGGTGCCCCTCTCCAGCGGCATCAGCGACTACAGCCGCCGGCTCACCATCCTCAGCCCCGCGCTGAGCGACAGCGGCTACTACGAGTGCGAGGCCGTGCTGCGCAGCAGCAGCGTGCCCGCCGTGGCCGAGGGCGCCTTCCTCTCCGTCATGGGTGAGGACCTGGCCACGGGCAGCCCAAACCACGCGTGCAATGAGTTGAGGGTGGTCTCAGCCCTTGGGGGCTGAGGTGGGAACGACAGGAGGGAGTCACTGGGGGTGCTTTGAGCCCGGCTGTAGCACAGACCCTTCCCATTGCTGGGTTTCCCTTTGCAGAGCCGCCGCAGTTCATCAGGGAGCCCGAGAGGCACATCACAGCCGAGATGGAGAAGGTGGTGGCCATTCCCTGCCAAGCCAAAGGTGAGCTGCTCCCCAGCCGCTTTCCCCATGCCACCGCATCCCCATGCCTGATGTGACCATGTCCTTGCAGGCGTGCCCCCCCCAGAGATGGCCTGGTACAAGGATGCTGCCCTCATCCACCTGGAGAAGCTGTCCCGCTTCCAGCTCCTGGCGGACGGCAGCCTGCAGATCAGCGGGCTGCTCCCCGACGACACCGGCATGTTCCAGTGCTTCGCCCGCAACGCGGCCGGCGAGGTGCAGACCACCACGTACCTGGCTGTGACCAGTAGGTGACAGCCCCCCCGCCCCCCCATCCCAGACCCCCTGGCTGGGCTCGGGGACCCCAGGAAACCAGGGTGAGATGCTCCAGGAGCGGGTCAGCTCCTGGATGAGCACCAGGAATGGCTTCAGGATGGGTTGCGCATCTCTCTGCCCCCCCCCCTCAGGCATCGCCCCCAACATCACCAGGGGTCCCCAGGACAGCACGGTGATTGATGGCATGTCCGTGATCCTCAACTGCGAGACCTCAGGGGCTCCGCGTCCGGCCATCACGTGGCAGAAAGGTAAAGGGGATGGGGACGCGGGGGTGCAGGCAAGCCTGTATCGGAGCCCTGTATCTGCCTGCCCCATCCCTGCCTGGCCACCAGGCCCCTGATGGAGCTGACGGGGCTCCCTGTGCCGCAGGGGAGCGCGTCCTGGCCAGCGGCTCGGTGCAGCTCCCTCGCTTCACGCTGCTGGAGTCGGGCAGCCTGCTCGTGAGCCCCGCGCACCTCGCCGACGCCGGCACCTACGTCTGCCTGGCCACCAACTCCCGTGGCGTGGACGAGGCCTCTGCTGACCTGGTGGTGTGGGGTAAGGGACCCACCACGGACCCACCTCGCCCTGCTCTGCATGCGTAGGGTGGGTGGACACAGCTCCATGGGCAACCGGGCAAGGTCCAAGGCCAGGCTGGACACAGGGACTTGGAGCAAGCTGCTCCAGTGGAAGGGGTCCCTGCCTGTGGCAGAGGTTGGAGCTGGAGGAGCTTTAAGGTCCCTTCAACACAAACCAGGCTGGGATTCTATATATTAGGGAAAATTTCTTCAGGAAAATCATAGTCAAGCATTGGAACAGGCTTCTCAGGGAAGTGACGGAGTCACCATTCCTAGAAGCGTTCACAAACCATGTAGACAAAGCCCTTAGTGACATGGTTTGGTGGTGGGTTTGGTAGGCCTGGGTAACACTTAGGTTTGAGGATCTTAAAGGTGTTTTCCAATCTGGTTGATTCTATGATGCATGGTGAGGTACAGAGGCCTGCAGGGGTGGGCTGATTGAGTGCCTGGATGCACACATCCTTACTGATGCCAAGCCTCCAAGCAGTGCTGGTGGCTCATTCTGTCCCCCCACAGCAAGGACTCGTATCACCGACCCACCGCAGGACCAGAGCGTCATCAAGGGGACCAAGGCTGTCATGAGCTGTGGGGTCACCCACGACCCCAGCGTGGATGTGAGGTGCGTGGGATGGGGATGGGGAGGGTTGGGGGGTCCAGGCACCCCCAGGCTGCGGGCGGGCGGTGGGCGCCATCCGCAGCCCTGTGCCGGTGATCCTGCAGTGCCACCTGGTGCCCTGTGCACCGGGAGCCCGGCACGGTGGTGGGACCCCCCCTTTGGTGTCCCCCCCCACCCCGGCACAGGTACCTCTGGGAGAAGGACGGGGCACCGCTGAGCACGGAGAGCGGCCCCAGGGTGCGCCTGGACGAGATGGGCACCCTCCACATCTCCCAGACCTGGTCGGGAGACATCGGCACGTACACGTGCAAGGTGGTGTCGGCCGGGGGCAACGACTCACGCAGCGCCTACCTCCGCGTCCGGTGAGACCCCCCCCCCGTCCCCTCAGCATCCGACACCCCAGCCTATGCCCCCTCCATCACCACCCCATCCCTCACCCCGTGTCCAGGCAGCTCCCCCACGCTCCCGAGAGCCCTGTGGCCGTGCTCAGCCCCCTGGAGAAACGAGCCATCAACCTCACCTGGGCCAAACCCTTCGATGGCAACAGCCCCCTGCTCCGCTACATCGTGGAGGTCTCTGAGAACAGTAAGGGGCTGCTCTCACCCCCCTGGCTAGGCTGGCACCGGGCAAAGCCTGAGCTCCGGCATCACCTCGGGATGGTGGGCAAGGGATGCTGCGTGGGGACCCCAGCATCCTGCATCCTCCACTCTGCTTCCCCCTTTTGCCCCTGCAGATGCCCCCTGGACCGTGCTGCTGGCCAGCGTGGACCCCGAGGTGACATCGGTGGCTGTGCGGGGCTTGGTCCCCGCTCGCTCCTATCAGTTCCGCCTCTGTGCTGTGAATGATGTGGGCAGGGGCCAGTTCAGCAAGGACACGGAGAGGTGAGTGGTGCCTGGGGGGTCGGGGGGGGGCTGGTGCAATGGGTGCTCACCCATCTTGTCCCCCATAGGGTGTCCCTGCCCGAGGAGCCCCCCTCTGCGCCCCCCCAGAATGTCATTGCCAGCGGCCGCACCAACCAGTCCATCATGATCCAGTGGCAGCCACCCCCGGAGAGCCACCAGAACGGTGTCCTCAAGGGCTACATCATCCGGTGAGCAGGGGCATCCCATCCCTGGCATCCCAGGGTGCTGGTGGGGACACCGGCAGCTCTGACAGCCCCTGGTCCCCAGGTACTGCCTGGCTGGGCTGCCCGTGGGCTACCAGTTCAAGAACATCACCAACGCCGAGGTCAACAACCTGCTCCTGGAGGACCTCATCATCTGGACCAACTACGAGATCGAGGTGGCGGCGTACAACAGCGCCGGCCTGGGGGTCTACAGCATGAAGGTGACCGAGTGGACGCTGCAGGGAGGTAGGCAGGGCCTCGGCGTTCACCCCGTCGGCAGTGGGATGTGCCATGGGGGTGATGGATGCCGCGAACCCTGCCTCCATCCCGGCAGTGCCCACGGTGCCCCCGGGGAACGTGCAGACCGAGGCCATCAACTCCACCACCATCCGCTTCACCTGGAACCCCCCCAGCCCCCAGTTCATCAACGGCATCAACCAGGGCTACAAGGTGAGGGGCGATTCCTGAGGGTATCCCTAAAACCAGGGAGGGTTGGGAATTCCCTATCCAACCTTCACAGCCTGGCTCAGCTCTTCCTTAACCCCTCTGACTTCAATTGCTTCCAGCCTGACAGTTAAAATAGTATTTACTGATGGTATTTAACACTTGCTTGGGCTCAGAGGCTCCCCTGCTCTTTAATTAATTCCAAATTTGCAATTAATTCAAATTTACATTAATGAAATTGAATTAAAAACATTAAACTTGTTTCTTAATCCACTCAAAAGAAGTTCAGGAATTTAATTGCCGCTGGATGCGATAACCGGAGCAAGGCAGATATTTAACATTCTTATTAAATGCCACTTAGTATTTTTGATTAGTATTTTTTAGGGCCTAATTAGTATTTAATTAAGTAGCTATAGGCTATCTCACACAATGGCAATTAAATGCCCAAACATCCCTCCTAAACACAGGCGATTACACTCTGTTATCAATGGGAGTTAATCACAGCACACGCTCCGCATCAGCTCGGAGGGGTAAACACGCACCATTAACAGCATCAAGTGTTCCCTGCGCCCTTAATTGATATTTAATCAACTCTGAATAAATAAGAGGAGGCCGGAGATGTGCAGAGGATGGTGTTTGTGGTGCTGATGTGTGTGCTGGGGATGCTGGTACCCGGCATCATCATCCCAGCTGGTGGTACCTGCATCATCATCCCAACCAGTGGTACCCGCACTGTCATCCCAACTGGGTGGTACCTGCACCGTCATCCCAACTGGTGGTACCCGCATCATCATCCCAACCAGTGGTACCTGCACCGTCATCCCAACTGGTGGTACCCACATCATCATCCCAATTCCCTCTCCCCACAGCTCATCGCCTGGGAGCCAGAGCACGAGGAGGAGGCGACGGTGGTGACGGTGCGGCCCAACTTCCAGGACAGCATCCATGTGGGATACGTGTCAGGGCTGCGGAAGTTTGCCGAGTACTTCACCTCGGTGCTGTGCTTCACCACGCCGGGGGACGGCCCGCGCAGCCCCCCCCAGCTGGTGCGCACCCACGAGGACGGTACGGGGAGGCTCCGTGTTCCCATGGGATGCACCCGGGGAGGGGGGGACGTAGTCCCACTGGGGATGCCCATGGGGGTATGGAATGCGATGCTGTTGTGAGCCCCAGGAAGCCCTGTCCAAGGGGGGTCCCCTCCATGCGTGCTCCTTGTGGGTGTCCCGTGGGTGCTGTGTGCTGAGCCCTGGGTGTCTTTGGGCAGTGCCTGGCCCCGTGGGACATCTCAGCTTCAGTGACATCCTGGACACATCCCTGAAGGTCAGCTGGCAGGAGCCACTGGAGAAGAACGGCATCCTGACAGGTAAGGGAGCATCAGTGGGTACCCAGCTCCTGTGTTGGTCCCCTTCCTGTCCCGCAGCATCATCCCCTGGTCCCCTTCCCACCCTGTAGCATCCCCCCCTGATCCCACTCAGCTCCGTTGGGTGGGCAGTGACGGGGGTGACAGCACAGGGTGCATTCCAGGCTACCGGATCTCCTGGGAGGAATACAACCGCACCAACACACGGGTGACTCATTACCTGCCCAACGTCACCCTGGAGTACCGCGTCACCGGCCTCACCGCCCTCACCACCTACACCATCGAGGTGGCTGCCATGACCTCCAAGGGCCAGGGCCAGCTCTCCTCCTCCACCATCTCCTCAGGGGTGCCTCCAGGTGAGTGTGGGACCGCGGGGATGCCAATGGGCCGGGGGCAAGCGGCCGGTGCCACCCACCCTGCTCTGTCCCCGCAGAGCTCCCCGGTGCCCCCACCAACCTGGGCATCTCCAACATCGGGCCCCGCTCCGTCACCCTCCAGTTTCGCCCAGGCTACGATGGCAAAACCTCCATCTCCCGCTGGCAGGTGGAGGCACAGGTACGGGGCAGCTCAAGGGGGGATAATGGGGCGTTGGGGGGCAGCTCACCCCATTCCCATCCCATAGGCAGGCCAGAGCGGTGAGGCTGAAGAGTGGGGGCTCGTCCACCAGCTGGCAAATGAGCCCGATGCCCGGTCCATGGAGGTGCCCAACCTGAAGCCCTACACCTACTACAGGCGAGTGGCCAGCGCGATGCTGCGGTGTCCTCCCAAGGGAACAGAGCCCCCTTGTCCCCTTCCATGACCCCCCCTTCTCCTTCCTCAGTTTCCGCATGCGGCAGGTGAACATCGTGGGCACCAGCCCCCCCAGCCTGCCCTCCCGGAGGATCCAGACCCTGCAGGCCCCCCCGGACATGGCACCCGCCAATGTCACCCTGAGGACAGCCAGTGAGACCAGCCTGTGGCTGCGCTGGATGGTGAGGGGGGACCATGGCTCATGTCCATGGGCAAGGGGCTCACAGGGGCTGTGGGACATCGTGACTGATGGTGCCTTCTCTGCCGGATGGGTCTTAGCCCCTCCTGGAGCAGGAGTACAACGGGAATCCCGACTCAGTGGGCTACAGGATCCGGTACACGCGCTTGGACGGGAGAGGGCAGCCAGCGCTGCACATCATCCACGACCGTGTGGAGCGGGAATACACCATTGAGGACCTGGAGGAGTGGACCGAGTACCGGGTACAGGTCCAAGCATTCAACGCCATCGGATCGGGGCCATGGAGCCAAGCGGTGGTGGGACGCACCCGGGAGTCAGGTACCACTGCCCACCCCGTGGCACCGGGCACCCACCCCAGCCAGATCTACCACTGACTTTTATCACCCCTTCAGTGCCTTCCTCTGGCCCCAGCAATGTGTCGGTGGTGGCCACCTCCTCCAGCAGCATGCTGGTCCGATGGAGCGACATCCCTGAGGCAGACTGCAATGGCCACATCCTTGGCTACAAGGTGGGCTGCTACCGTTGTGCCACCTCCAAGCGATGATGCCAGCTCCATCACGGGGCTGGCCGTGTCACGCGGGTCTGTTGCAGGTGATGTACAAAGAGAAGGACTCGGACACACGTGCCCGGTTCTGGCTGGCAGAGGGCAATGCCTCCCGCAGCGCCCAGCTGACCGGGCTGGGCAAGTACAGGCTGTACGAGATCCGTGTGCTGGCCTTCACCAGGATCGGTGATGGAGCGCCCAGCCGGCCCCCCGTCCTGGAGCGGACACTGGATGATGGTGGGTGGCAACATCTTGGTGGGCAGAGACCCCCGAATGGGGTGCTGGGGGTCCCCATGGCGCCTAAGACCTTCCCATCCCGTTCCTGGTGTGATCCCCCTATTCCTCTATGCTCAGCTGTGCACTTCCTGGTGAACCCCATCTCTCCCCTCCAGTGCCCGGGCCCCCCGTGGGGATGCTCTTCCCCGAAGTGAGGACCACCTTGGTGCGGCTCATCTGGCAGCCTCCTGCGGAGCCCAACGGCATCATCCTGGGTAGGTGGGGAGCCATCCCGGTTGTGCCACGCTGGGATGGGGTGCAGGGACCCGCATGGGGAGGCAGAGCCCAGCTCCCTGGCATCCCCTGAGCATCTCAGACCCCAGGGCTGGTGTTCGCACGTGAGCTGCCCCGCGCAGGGAGCCAAACCCCTCACTGCGGGGCAGCACATGGGCAGGGATGGAAGAGGGAGCCATGCACACGGGGTGGGGGGACACCCCAGGACGGTGTCCGCTCCATCAGCCCCCCCGTGCCGCTCCCTCCCCGCAGCGTACCAGGTCACCCATAGCCTCAACACCACCGCGGCCAGCGCTGCCGCCGTGGAGGTGCTGGAGCCCAGCGCCCGGCAGTACACGGCCACCGGCCTGCAGCCCGAGGCCACCTACTTGTTCCGCATCGCGGCACAGACCCGCAAGGGCTGGGGTGAGGCGGCCGAAGCCCTCGTGGTGACCACGGAGAAGAGAGGTAACGGGGCAGGGGATCCAGCCCATGGGGCTGTGCCCATGGGGTGCCCGCAGCGCCTCCAGCCCCTCCCCTCCCGCAGCCCGGCCGCAGCCCCCCGGGAAGCCGCTGGCGCAGCAGGAGGAGGTGCGTGCCCGCAGCGTGCTGCTGTCCTGGCAGCCGGGCAGCGACGGGCTCTCCCCGGTCCGGTTCTACACGGTGCAGAGCCGCGAGCTGCCCGATGGTGACTGGGCTCTGCACCCTGCCCCCGCGAGCCGCAACGCCACCGCCTTCGTCGTGGATAGGTGAGATGGGGGTGATGGGGGGTGATAGAGGGTGATGGGGAGATGGGGAGTGGTGGGGGTGATGGAAGGTGATGGACAGAGAAGGGGGTGTGGAGGGCGATAGAGGGTGATGGGGGTGATAGAGGATGATGGTGAGATGGGGGTGATGGAGGGTGATAGGGAGATGGAAGGTGATGGGGGTGATAGAGGGTGATGGGGAGATGGGGGGTGGTGGGGGTGATGAGGGTGATAGAGGATGATAGGGAGATGGGGGGTGATGGAGGGTGATGTGGAGGTGGGGGTGATGGAGGCTGATGGGAAGGTGGGGGTGATGGAGAGTGGTGGGGAGATAGTGGATCCGCATGATCTGAAGGCCCTTTCCAACCCAAACCCTTCTATGATCCTATGAAGGGCAGTTTATGGGATCGCCCACTGGCTTCACTGTCCCCACACAGGCTGAAGCCCTTCACCTCCTACAAGTTCCGTGTGAAGGCAACAAATGACATCGGGGACAGCGAGTACAGCGAGGAGTCAGAGTCGCTCACCACTCTGCAGGCGGGTCAGCACCTCCTGGGGCAGGGAGATGGGGTTCCCCCCCTTCCCTGGGCATCCCTGGAGCCTCATCACCCACTTCTCCCGCACAGCCCCTGAGGAAGCCCCCACCATCCTCTCCGTCACCCCGCACACCACCACATCCGTGCTCATCCGCTGGCAGGTACTGCCCTGTCCCCTCTGCCCTGCGGGGTGCCACAGGATGGGCCTCCAGCCCCATGGGAGCAGCCCCTCATTGTCCTCCCCACGCAGCCCCCGGCCGAGGACAAGATCAACGGGATCCTGCTGGGTTTCCGCCTGCGGTACCGCGAGCTGGTGCCTGACAGCCTGCGCGGCGTCTCCCTGCGCGGCATCGGCAACCCCGGCGCCACGTGGGCACAGCTCACCCGTGAGTGCTGCTGGCCCCATTGGGCCTGGGGATGTGGGGCTGGGGGTGCCCAGTGGTGGCGGGTGCAGGATGGAGCATCCCGTGCTCCGTGGCCTCTCCTGGGTACCAGCCTGGAGATGTCGGGTCAGGTAGCGCCTGCTCATGCTGCCAGGTCACCGATGTGCCTGCCTGATGGCAGCAGCTCAGTCCCGCTGTGCTCAGCTCCATGTCCCTGTAGTGCAGGTGTCCACGTGTCCACCTAACACGGGTGTGATGTCCTGTTGTGTGTGTTGGGTGTGCTGCTGGCCTCAGAGCCCAACGTAAACAGGGTCCACTCCAGGGGCAGCAGGGACATGAGCGACAAGGGCAGAGCCCAACACAGGACTGTGTCCCCTCCATCACTCTCCATTGCTCCCTGTGGTGACCTTGATGCCCAGACCCAGCTTGTGCCACTCAGGGACTCCTTGGTGCTGTGACAGCCCCGTTGGCACCTGAGGGTGCCAGGGCCCTTTCTGGGGTGGGCCGCCATGCAGCGGTGGGTGCTCAGAGGTGGGATCCCACCCGTGCCATGGCACTAACCGGTTGCTGCTCTCCCTGCCCCATGGCTCCCAGCCGTCTATGCCGTGCACAACCTCAGCGAGGTGTCCCTCACCCAGTACGAGCTGGACAGTAAGTCACTGCTCCCCTGCCCTCCGTGCCATCCCCTGCCCTCCGTGCCATCCCCTGCCCTCCGTGCCATCCCCTGCATGTCCCCCATTGCCACCCTCTGTGTGTGTCCCCTCTGCCTGCCTGTGCTGCAGGGTGAGCCCAGTGCCTGTGCACAGGGATACCTCTGCCTTCCTCTCCTGTTGCTCCTTGGAGACACCCCCTTTATACCCAGGGGGTCTCAGGACCCCCCCCCTGCCCCCCAGCAGCGGGGACCCCACTCACCCCTTTCCCCCACAGACCTGAGCAAGCACCGGCGCTACGAGATCCGCATGAGCGTGTACAACGCGGTGGGCGAGGGCCCCCCCAGTCCCCCCCATGAGGTGTTTGTGGGTGAAGCGGGTGAGTCCATAGCACGGTGGGGCCCTGCGGGGTGCCCCATTCTCCCACGTGTGTGCCAGGCCAAGGGATGCCCTCAGCATCAAGGGGGGGGCTTTCCCGTCCCTGGTCCTGCAGGGATGTGACGCTGTCCCCTCCCTCGGCACAGTGCCCACCGGTGCACCGCGGAACGTGGCGGTGCAGGCGGCCACGGCCACGCAGCTGGATGTGACCTGGGAGCCACCGCCGGTGGAGAGCCAGAACGGGGACATCCAAGGGTACAAGGTACCCCCATTGAGCCGGGACGCGGGAGGGGGCCGGGATCCTGCGGGATGCTGGGTGTCACTGGTGGGTGCTGAGCTCCCCTGAGCGATGCTGTGTGTGTTGGTGGATCTGGGGGGGATTTGGGTGCCCTGGGAGATGCTGAGCGTGCCATTGGGAGTGCGGGGAGATACCGGGAGTCCCATCCCGGTGCCAGGCGGTCGCAGGGCGGCAGGTGGCGCCCTCGGTCCTGGGATGCCTTTGGGATGCCTTTGGGATGCGGCCGGGATGCTGAGCCCCGTGCTTGAGGCATCTTCCACCGGAGCAGCTTGCTCCGAGCCCCTGTGTCCAACCTGGCCTTGAGCACTGCCAGGGATGGGGCAGCCACAGCTTCTCTGGGCACCCTGTGCCAGCGCCTCAGCACCCTCGCGGCCCGGGGAGGGTGAGAGGGGCTGGATCCCTGCATCCCCCAGGTCCCGTCCTCCCTCCTGCAGATCCACTTCTGGGAGGCGCAGCGCCAGAACGGGAGCGAGCGGGTGAAGACGCTTTTCCTGCCGGAGCGCGCCGTGAAGCTGAAGAACCTCACGGGGTTCACCTCGTACTGGGTCAGCGTCGCCGCCTTCAACGCCGCGGGAGACGGGCCCCGCAGCGCCCCGGTGAAGGGGCGCACGCAGCAGGCAGGTGGGGCCCGCGGCATGGCCCCCCCCTCGCTGTCACACCAGCACCCTCCTACCCCTTATCTCCGTGGGTCCAGCTTCTATAGGGGGGCTCAGTTGATGCCCCTTCGTGCCAGCTCCTGCTCCCAAGCAGACATCAGATACCCCGGAGGGTTTGTGTATTGGGGACACATGGAGATGGAGGTCTTGGCTGAGATTTGGGAAGGATGAAGGTCTCAGAAGGACAGACAAGCAGACTCATCCCCTGAGCCGTGCGTGGTAGCCTGGCAGGGTCTTTGACTCCATCCCCACCACAACACAGGGGAGAGGCATTGGGGTGTGGTGAGATGGTGATAACAAGTGCCCCAGCCCCATTAAGGTGGAGACAGGGAGAGGAGCTGGATTCATGCTGGGAATGTCCAATGGAAGCACTGAGCTGGCCCCATCCACTCTCCTCCTATAGCCCCCAGTGCCCCAGGATCCATCCGGTTCAGTGAGCTGACCACCACATCAGTGAACGTGTCCTGGGAGCCGCCACCGCTGCCCAACGGCATCCTCGAGGGCTACCGGCTGGTCTATGAGCCCTGCATGCCCGTGGATGGTGAGGGCATGGCCGGGGTGCTGGGTGCAGCCGGGTGGGCTCCAGGAAGGACCCGGCTCAGCCTCCATCCCTGCAGGCATCAGTAAGATCGTGACGGTGGACGTGAAGGGGAACAGCCCGCTGTGGATGAAGGTGAAGGACCTGGCCGAGGGCGTCACGTACCAGTTCCGAATCCGAGCCAAAACCTTTGCCTATGGGCCGGATGTTGAGGCAAACATCACCACGGGGCCTGGGGAAGGTATGGGGGGGGATGCTGTGCTGGGGTGAGGGAGGGGATGTGATGGGGGCCAGTGCCACTGGGGCTGGCGTGGTGCGTGCAGTTTGTACCCGCGTGCCTCCAGCTCTGCTCTGGTGCCCAGGTGCCCCTGGTCCCCCCGGCGAGCCCTTCATCTCCCGCTATGGCTCAGCTATCACCATCCACTGGTCCAGCGGGGACCCCGGCCAAGGACCCATCACCAGATACGTCATTGAAGCCCGTCCTTCAGGTACTGCAGCTCCGCTCCGCTTTCTATCCCCACCTTGGATGGGTTCAGGAGAAAGGGAAACTGAGGCAGGGAGCGCTGAGCTCTCCCAGGCCACGCAACAGGATGGGTTGGGATTAGGACATGGATGTCTGGGGAGTCAGCCGTGTGCTGGTCCATGAGGACCATGCTGCTGGGGCTGATGGAAAGGGGCTGGTGAGCAGTGGAGCAGCACTCATTGATGCTGGCGCTCTCATGGGTACAGAGGTCCGGATGCTCCCCCAGCCCCACCTCTCCGAAGGTCCCTCTCTCTT
This sequence comes from Lathamus discolor, assembly GCF_037157495.1. Classification (NCBI taxonomy): domain Eukaryota; kingdom Metazoa; phylum Chordata; class Aves; order Psittaciformes; family Psittacidae; genus Lathamus; species Lathamus discolor. Next base: position 11,689,305 of record NC_088896.1, on the reverse strand, counting down.
CCAGACGAGGGGCTCTGGGACATCCTCATCAAAGACATCCCCAAGGAGGTGACCTCCTACACCTTCAGCATGGACATCCTCAAGCAGGGGGTCAGCTACGACTTCCGTGTCATCGCTGTGAACGACTATGGCTACGGGACCCCCAGCACGCCTTCCCCCTCCGTGTCAGGTAGCCAGTGGCCAGCATGAGGGTGTCCTCATCCATTGCCCTCCCATGCTCATCCCCCTCTGATCCTCCCTGCTGTGCCCCAGCCCAGAAAGCCAACCCGTTCTACGAGGAGTGGTGGTTCCTGGTGGTCATCGCCCTCGTGGGGCTCATCTTCATCCTCCTGCTTGTCTTTGTGCTCATCATCCGCGGGCAAAGCAAGAAGTACTCCAAGAAGTCAGACTCAGGTGAGCACTGGTGGGTGGTGAATGGGACCCTCCGGGATGCAGAGCCCTGACCCAAGGCCAGGTTGGACACAGGGGCTTGGAGCAAGCTGCTCCAGTGGAAGGGGTCCCTGCCCGTGGCAGGGGTTGGAGCTGGAGGAGCTTTAAGATCCCTTCCAACCCAAACCAGGCTGGGATTCTGTGACCCCATCGAAGCCTCCCTGCCTGCCTTTGGGGCGAGTGGGATGGTGGGATCCTGCCTCAGGGCTCAGCTCCTCCTGTGACATCTGATAAAGATACTTCAGGCTTCCTGGAGGGCGCTGGGAGCTCAGGATGAAATAGTGGCTTGTCCTGCTGCGGCTCCGGAGGCAGGGCAGCCTCCAGTGAGGGCTCGGCAGAGGTCACTGGGATTACTCAAACACGGCTCTGTTTTCTTAGCTGTGTCAAGGCTCAAATTGTGGGGAAAATCCAGACCTCCCATTAAGCAAACAGAGCCGGGAGCTGGAGGCAATGGGGCCGGTCGGGTGAGAGCCAAAGCAGGCTCAGCACGGCCGCAGCGCTGGCACGAGGCTGATGCTTGGCTGTGGTCTGTGCACACCGGAGCTGGCACAACCCTACCAGGGCCATTCCAGGTCCCCCCCCGTCCCCCCCCACTTTGGGGAGGGTTCTGGGGGGGGGAGCCTGAGCATCCCTTTCCCCAGGGAACAGCTCCAAGGCGACGGCCCTGAACCACGGCGAGATGGTGAGCCTGGATGAGGGCAGCTTCCCAGCCCTGGAGCTCAACAACCGGCGCCTCTCCATCAAGAATTCCTTCTGCCGCAAGAACGGCATCTACACCCGGTAGGAACCCGCTGGGCAGGGGGGACCTTTCATCCCTGGTCCATTGTGCGATGGGAATGGGGCTGGGGAGGCTGGCATCCCACAGGAGTGACCCCATTCTGCCCAATGCCATGCGCTGAAGCCGCTGCACCAGCCTGCTGTGCAAGGATGCGGAGCAGCCTGAAAAGCTGGGAATCCCTAAGAGCCCATGGACAGGCTCTTTGGGAGGGCCTGGATGTGGCTTAGGGATGCTCCCTGAGCCTGTCCCATGGATTGGCTGGGCTCATCCCTGTGTGGCAGAGCCCCAGTGGGGGGACTTGCACTGAGCATCCCTCTGTTCCCAAGGTCCCCACCACGGCCCAGCCCCGGCAGCCTCCACTACTCGGATGAGGATGTGACCAAGTACAATGACCTGATCCCTGCCGAGAGCAGCAGCCTGACCGAGAAACCCTCTGAGGTCTCCGACTCTCAGGTGTCCACCCAGGAGATGGGGATGTGGGACACAGGGACACAAGGAAAGGATGGACAATGCTGGGAGCCCTCCCCGAGCACCAAGACCGCTCTCCGCCCACCACCGCACACATCCTGCTGTGCACTTGGGAAAGGCAATGCCGGTCCTGCTCTCCTGCTTTTTAGGGAGCAGCATCCCCCGTGGCATCGTGACACGGAGCCAAAGCAAAGCTGGCACAGCCCCTGGCCTGTGTGCTGGGGATGTGGCACCGTGGGGTGCACCCAGGGCTGCTGGGGACAGGGGATGGGAGGGCAGTGGGGTTGGGGCCTGTCCTGCTGCCCGGTTACTGGTGGCAACCCTGGAAAATGGCACTTTTGTCTCATGCTGGGGCAAGGGGCATCTGTGGCCATGGGCAGCTTCCATGGGCACCACGGGAGCATCACCTGGCATGGATGCTGGGTGCTGAGTGAAAAGACAAGGCTGAACCCAAGGACCAATCCTTGGGGTCCCCAGCGCTGTCCCCAAGCATGGGGGTGCCCAGCCCCAGGGGTCCCCCCTCGCTGCCTGCCCTGGCTGTGGCTTTGCAGATGCCGGCCCCGCTGCCGGCTCCGGGGCTCGAGTGGCTCTTTGAGGAGCTGTGAAGAGCGGCGGGAGCTGGCGCTGGCGCGGGGCAGCTTCCCCATGGCCCTCAATGGGCCCTTTGTGCGCATGGAGGAGGCTGAATCCAATTACAGCCAGCGGGAAGGCAGCGCCTCCCAAAAACACCCCCTGCCTGCCGGGGGGGGGGGGGAGCGCGGCCCCAGGGACCCCCCGAGGGGCCCCATTGCCCTTTTGTGTGCGTTCTGTTCAGCTTTGGAAAGCAGCACAAACCCCAGCGGTGCCGCAGCCCCGCGAGGCTTTTGGGATGCGCTCCCCAGCATCCCTCAACGAGCCGGTTTGGGGCCGGGGGGGGTGATGCCCCTCACTCTGTGCTCATTCTCTTCTCCCCTTCTTTTAGGGCAGTGACAGCGAGTACGAGGTGGACCCCGGCCACCAGAAAGCGCATTCCTTTGTGAACCACTACATCAGCGACCCCACGTACTACAACTCGTGGCGGCGGCAGCAGAAGGGCATCTCCCGGGCGCAGGCTTACAGCTACACCGAGAGCGACTCCGGCGAGCCCGACCCCGCCGCCCTGCCCAACAGCACCTCCACGCAGCAGGGCAGCCTCTTCCGGCCCAAAGCCAGCAGGACTCCCACCCCCCAGACCCCCGGCAACCCCCCCAGCCAGCCCGGGACCCTGTACCGCCCGCCCAGCAGCCTGGCCCCCGGCTCCAGAGCTCCCATCGCCGGGTTTTCTTCTTTCGTTTGATGTTTAAACAGAAGCAGAACACGGGAGAGAGGAAAATATATCTAAAAAAGGGAAAAAATAAAGGAAAAAAACCCAAAATTAAGGAATAAAGCAGCGAGGAGGAGGAAGAGGCCGAAGGGCCCCAGGGCTCGGTGCCATGGGGGGTGTTTGCCTCCCTGCGGAGCAAAACCCAGCTCTTTGCCTGTGTTATGGATTGCTCAGCCGAGGAAGGTTGGGAATGGTTCGCCATGCTGGCAGGATTGCACCGGACTCTGCCCTCGGGACCTGCAGTGCTGGGGTCCCTATGGGGTGCTGGGGATCTCACCGTGCCAAACCCCAGCCCTTCTGCTTGTGGTCCCCCCAGGACGTGGGGACAAGTGGTGGTGACACAGAGACCCCAACTGAAAGCCTCTGGATATGGAACCCCACCCCAGGACCCCCAAGCCTTTGGGAAAAGGGGCACCCACATGCGAGGAACCCAGGGGACAACTGATTCCTCCTTCCCTTGGTGCCCAGGACTTGAACCCCAGGAGCGCCCTGCCGGGGTGCACATGGTGCTGATGACCCCCCCTGATTTTGCACCCCAGATGAGGCTCAGATGGGGTGATGCAGCAGCCAGACACACAACCCCACACACCCCCCCTGCATTGCTGGTGATTTGGGGTCTCTTTTAATGGGGTTTTGTTCGATGGAGCACAAGGGACATGTGATGGGTGGTGATGCCCAGGGGGGTCAGGGCTGTTTTGGTGGTCTCTGCATAGCAAAACCCCCGCAGTGCCTACTGCTGAGCCAGGCTGAGCCGAGGGAGATGCCAATAAACAGCCTGAGGATCAGCGGCTCTCACTTCTCTGTCACCCTGCTGGGATGTGTCAGTCTGTCCTGCTCTCCTACCTGGGCTCGCGGCAGCCCTACGGCACCATGGAAGGAGCCAGGCAGAGGTGCGGGGCCAGGATGTGGCTCAGGATGGCACGGGGAGCAGTGATGGATGTAGCCCTGCAGGTTTCCATCCCACTGGGGTCTGTAGCTGGAGGGGCAAGGGTGACCCAGTGGTGGGACGGGGAAGGAGGGAGGTGGATGGATGCACCGTGCGCTTTTGGCATCACCAGCGCTGGAGGCTTCTCCTGGGGTGGTTTCCACTCTCGCTGCCTGCTTCTGCCCTTCAGGTCTGGCAGGAAAATCCAGGTGATGTGGTTGGGTTCCATCACCCATCACCCCTCCGGCAGCAAACAGTGTGGGGATGGAGGTGAGGGGGATGTGGAGCTAAGGGGGGTGGCTCAGCCTGGTGCCAGCTCTGGCTTCTTTGGCTGGGCACTACGAGTACCAGGGGCTTGAGCCCCTTGTAGGCACATGCCTGGACCCTCGCCCCGGTGTGAGCAAGGGTCTGGGCAGAAATGGGGGATGCTGGTGCCATCACTGCCAACAATCTACTGTCCCCATGGCACATGGTGGTGGCCCTGGAGCCACATCTGGTGGGTGAAGCATCTGACCCACTTGGAAGCTGGTGCTAAAGGGTGCACAGCACCCAGGGGTGCCCGTCCACAATCTGGGCAGCAAAAGGAGCCCCAGCACCCCAGTTGGGTGGAGGCATTTGCATGGGAGCAGAGCATGGACAAATCCTGCCCCTTGTTTGCAGTCTGGCTCCAGCCCCAGGCATCCTGGTCTGTGCAATAGAGACCTTCCTCCTGCTGGGGCTGGGGCATGGAGCTGCCAGAGACATGGGGCAGAGCAGGTCTGGGGAGCTGAGTGGCGCAGGCGAGTTCCCCATGTGAGGGATGCTCCCTGTGCATGGGATAATCCCCATGCAAGGGATGCTCCCTGTGTAAGGGATGCTTGAGGTGCCTGCGTGGGGTCTGCATGTGGTCCCCAGCACAGTGAGATGCTGCAGAGCCCAAGCCCTGCTGCCTGCCCCAGTCCAGTTCATCTCCAGCTATGAGTAGGAGAAGCCGGAGGGTGCAGCAGCATCCGTGGCAGGTTTGGAGCTGGCGCTGGGCCGGGCGGTGAAGCCACCAGTGTGGCTGTGGCCGGAGCACCGGGGCCCTGTGGCAGCGGTGGTGGCAAACCCAGAACGAGCACTTTCTATTGTGGTTTCCCACAGTGCATGGATGCAGCACCCAAGGAAGTGGCAGATCCCACATCCCACCGTGGCTCTGCTCCGCGAGGAACCTCCCTGGCTTGGTCCAGGAGCCACCCAGGGCACAAAGCCCAGTGTGGGCACAGCAGAGATGGGCTGAGTGCCACTGGCACCACTGGGAGCTCTTGCTCACTTGCGCTGCCTCAGTTTCCCCGCGGCACAGATACAACCGGCCTGGCTGGGCTCGCGGGGGAGGATGCTGTGCTCCCTGCCAAGCACAGCCACCTCTTTCCCCACGCTGCTGCCACAACCAGCTCTTCCCTGAAGTCCCTCCAGGCAGAGCTGTGCTGCCTGCACCCTGCCTGCACTGCCAGCTCTCTGTGCAGGGCAAGCTGTCGCCAGCAATCAGCCCCTGGGGACCGAATTGGCCTTGACACATCCCCTGACTGCTGCTCGGTGGAGCCTTGTAGTTCAGCCAAGGGCAGAGCCCCCCTTGCTTATCAGGACTGGGCGAGCCAAGCGGGACAGAAGCTGCATCCCCAACCTTGCCCTGTGGATGGGCAGCTCTGGAGCGGTACCCGCTCGCTGTGATGGGGAGATGCTTGTGTGCCCAGAATGAGGGTGGTGACCAGGCTGAATCCTGTGAGTTATCGTTATTTGTGTATCTGAGCTGCAGCCTGCTGGCGTTGGAGGAGCCAGGTACTAACAGTTTGTTCGCCAGGTTGAGACTGGATCAAGCGAGGAGTGATGAGGGCGAAGAGAAACGCTTGGTGTGGGCAGTGGAGGAGCAGCAGCCCTGCAGCCTGGGCTCTCCTTTTCCTCCAGTTCCCCTCGGGCACAGCCGAGTGTCCCCACCTTTCCCTTGCCATGGGGACAGGAACAGCCCCTCCTGCCATCACTGGGACTCAGTGCATCCTCAGAGCCCCACATGCCCCAGGCCTTTCCACCTCCCACGCCATGCCTGGCTGCAGGGCTCCTGGAGGCAGGATGAGTCCTCCCAGGACAGCAGGAAGAGGAGAGCGATGGAGAAGGTGGATCCAGGTCTCTGCACCCTTTCCTGCACACGTGGGTGCCTGCTATGGCCAAAGGGGTCCCTGTGCCAAAGCTGTGCCAGGGCAGGTGCTTTCCATGGGTGCTGCTGATCCCCCAGCACAAGCCAGGGTGGCTGCAGCACGGCCAGGTGATGGGTCCCCAGGCAGATAATGGGTTGTGTGAGCCTGTTCCTGGCCAGGGGAGCATCCCTGCTGGAAATTGCAGCCATCTGCGCCACAAGCCTGCCCACAGCGGGCCCCAACCTGCACACAGCTTGTCCTGGCACCCGTGGGCGCTGAGCGGGTGATGCCCCTCAGTAAGCCGGACAACTGCTCATCCCTGGGAGAACAGCGTGGAAAGGGGGCTCCGGGAAAGCATCAAGCTCCCTCTGCAGCATCTCCTGCGTGGCCAAGGCGGTGTTGGCAGACAAAGCTGGCAGCGCTGAGGCAGGAGGAGGGGATGGGGCTGCCGGGAAACTCGGGCGCTTCTCCCTGCTCTGCCTTTCAAAGCGCTTTTCAAGCCTGTTCTTTCTTCTCTGCTTTCAAAAGCCGCTGAGAAGCAGTAAAAGGAACCGGTGACTGGTTCAGGGAGGGGGGGGGGGGAACGATGCAAACCCCCGCTCCCGAGCCCCCCAGCACCCAAACCCCGCTGCTGGATCCAGCCCTGGGGCTCTGCACGGCCTGAGGTGCTGCAGAGGAGAGGAGAGGGAAGGGGCCTGTCCCTCTGAGGCGGTTTCTGAAGCTGAGTGGGTGCCTGCTCTTCCCAGCCGGAGTCAGGGCAGCCCATGGGAGCCTTCCCCCACCTCCCGCTGATGCTAATCCCTCCTGACCGCGCTGTCTCAGCCAGCGCCGTGCTCCCATGACAGCATCAGGTGAGGCGAGCAATGCTGTGATTCACATGGGTGAGCAGAGCTGCTCCTGGGGGCTCAGGCAAACCCTCCTCCTCCTCACCTACCAACAAACCCCTATTGCATCCAGTGGTGGCTCCCAGGGGACCCTGCTCAACTGTGAGCGCGGGGCTCTGCCTCTTGCCTCGGTTTCCCCATATGGAAAACAAGGAAGCTCAAATTTGCCAAACAAACCAGCTATGGAAATGGTGTGAGACAAGGAAGCAGCAGGGCCTGCAAAGGAGACTGCAGGCACTGGTGTGGTGGTGCTGGACACGGGGCTGTGGGCAGAGGTTGTGCCCTGGGTGGTTTGGCCACGGTGCCAACAACAGCTCCTCCACGGTGCCAGGAGCAGCAGCTCCATGGTTATGCCGTGAGCAGCCTCCTGCCCTTCCCCTGCAGGGAAGCGTCTGCTCTGGACGAGCCATCAGAGCACCCGGCTGCTGCTAAAACCACAGCCCCTGAGCTGGTGCTGGGGAATGGAGCTCCTTGCGCCACTGACATGGGACATCTTTGGTCCCTGCAGCATCGTGTCCCAGCCTCCGAACCCGCAGGGTGGCACGGCCGGGGGACCCCAGGACCCCACTCGCCACCCCCCTGCCCCAGCCTGGCTCTCTCGAAGAGCCGCCAGACGCTCCGGAATACGCAAGAAACGCCGCATTAGGCAGATTCGGGATAATCTGGTCTCTCCCGCCCCTTTTCTCCCACAAAGGTCTCCATTTAATCCCCGAGAGCTGCTCCGAAGCCCTGCACTCTCCCTTTCAGCACATCGCAGGGGACGGGGGGAGCACAGGGCACCCCACCATCACCTCCCGGTCACCCATCACCCAACGGAGCCTCGGCCTGGGGGAGATCTCCCGGCTCCCCGACGGGGTTGGAGCAGCAGGGCTGGGTGGGGACAGAGCTGGGGGGCTGAGGAGTGTGCGGTCACGGTCACGACTGGAACAGGGACATCGGTGCTGCCCTGGGGCTGCACCCGCCACCTCCCGCAGCTCAGGTCGGCTCTTAATTCCCCTTAATTAAACAGAACCGCTCACCCCCCGCTTCTGCCCATCCTCCCTCCTCCCGGGGTGCTGCCAGCCCCTTGCTCTGCCCCCGGGGACCCCACTCCGGACCCTCCCAAAGGGGATGCACCAGGGACCCCCCATCCCTGGCCCAGGAGGGGCTGCAGACCCCACTCGGGGGCTCCATTCATGACACGGGCTGGGACAAGAAACACCCCCCCACCACCCCACTCGGGTTTGAATGGAGGGTATGGGACTGCCTAGTGACGTAGCGCCGCGCCATTGGCCCGGGCGGGGCGATGACATCATGCCCGCCGCCGCGGTTTGGGGGGGGCAGTTTCGTTCCGGCTCGGCTCGGCCATGGACCGGCGGCGGGCCCCGGGCGCGCAGGTACGGGGGGGGGCGCGGGTCAGCCCGGTGCGGCTCGGCTCGGTACGGTACCGTACGATGCGGTACAATGCGGTCCGGTCCGGCTCGGTACGGGAGGAGGCAGCCGGGCCCCGTCTCGGCTATTGTCCAGCGGCGGGCGGGGTCCCCGGGGCTGCCCCAAGCCCCGCTCCGGTACCGTCCTGAGGGCGGCGGTGCTCCCCTTACCCCCTTCCCCGGCCGTCCGTGGGGCCGGTCCGTCGGGCGAAGGAGTTAACCGGATGCGGCTCCGTGTTTGCCCAGCGTGGGGCACGGGGCGGCTCACCCCGCCCCGGCGGCAGCGATCGCCCCGTGCTCCGTCCGGTCCCACCGGCGGTGGTTGCGGTACCCGGAGCCGGCGGTGGTCGCGGCCGGGGCGGTGGCTGCCCGCGGCCCTTCTCGGAAGGGCTGATCCGCCCCGCGCTGGAGCGGGTCCAGCGGCACCCCGGGGCTGGGCACCGCGGGTGCTGAGTCAGGGCCGCCCGAAATCCCCTCCCCGGTTCATCATCCCGCTGGCCGGGAGCGGGGCTGCCGGCCCTGCGCTCCATCCCTGCTGTTCCTGTGGCTGCTCCCGCAGTAGGCGCTGGCTCCCAAACCCGCCCCGGTGCTGGGGGAGCTGATGGGGAGCGGGACTCGCCCTGGGTTGACCCCGGCCGTGGCTGCGGTCAGTATGGATGTTTCCGAGTGCCGAATCTATGGATCGGGAAGGGAGCTGGGATCGTTAATGGTGTGGGAGAGGAAACTGAGGCATGGAGCGATGGGAACACGAGACTCCGCGCCTCGGGACAGGGCTCGCTGCCTAGCTGGGCACCCAGTAAACAAGTCTGTTTAGCACACAGCTCCCCCAGATACCATGGAGCGAATCCAGCTGAGACTTAACACCGGGGAGCTTCAGTGGCTTCGGGTCCAGGGAGCTGGGAGAGCAACGCTGGCCTCAATCCCCATCACCCAACGCCATCCCATGGGCTAACCCAGCCGTGGGGCTCCATCCCCACCGGGCAGCCCCGCGCCAAGGCCGGCCCCGTTGTGCTGACCGCGGCGGACTCTGCCTTTGTTCCTGGGTTTTGTGGTGAGTGCAGCAGAGCCGCCGCGGTTGTGGCCCCCCCCGAGCTGGATGCTGCGGGGTGCCGGGCCCTGCCCGCAGGCCGGGTGCGTGGCCGGGCTGTGGGACATGTGCCTGTTTACTTCCCGTCCAGCCCAGCAAAAACCGCAGGAATCTGGAGCCCGCGGAGGTCGGGAGGTTCTGTTTAGCCCCGGTATCCTGCCGGAGCCCGGCCAGCCCCTGTTGTTGTGAGAGACGGAGCCAGGGCCAGCGAGGAGATAACCTTTCCCCCCGGGAAGGGTCCCCTCCTCGTCCTGCAGAGCCGCCGGCTGGTTCGTGGCCCCGTAGCAGGAGGATTTATGGTCCTGTGCGTGTTCTGGCGTGTCCTGCCAAGAGTTCTGTGCTGAACTCTGGCTAGCTCCTCGTTGTTGGCAGCTCCTTGGGGAGCGCTGCTCTCCTTTTGGCACCGGTGCTGGGGTGCTGAGTTCCCAGCTTGGCGGTGAGCGGTGTGCCGGCAGCTCTGGCCAGAGCCGAGCTTCTCCTCCCACCCTGGTGAGCCGTCTGCTGGCCCTGGCTTTGAGGCTTGCTGCCGGCTCACTTTCCACTTCCAGAGGTGCTGCCGGGGCTGTTCCGTGCATCCCAGGGCTGAACTTCAGCAGCGTCCCAATGAAAGGGACAGGACCAGGCCTGTCACCGCGCCGGGAGGAGGCTGTCACCGGGGCGCCTGGGCTGCCCGCACCACCAGCACCGCCTGCCCCCGGGTCCCGGGAAGAGTCGCTGGGGAGCTCCATGTGAGGGTGTGACAAAGGGCTGGTCCCCTCCCGGGGCCGGCGGTGGCGGGGTGTGATCCGTGCCCTGTCTGCCAGGCAGCAACATCAAAGGGCCACATGAGCCGGATCCGGATCCTCGACCGGTCCAGCGCAGCCCCTGCCCCAGCGCCCAGCAGGGTGGGGAGAGCATCCTCTGATCTCTGGGCTGGAGGGTGCTGCCTGGGGTGCTGTGCACGGCAGAGCTCGTTTGGAGCCGGCCGGGCTGGCTGGGATGCTTTCCCTCTCCCAGCCTGTGAGCGGGATGAGCCGGGGGCAGGATGTGTGGGAGCGCAGCTGGACCCAGCATCCCCCCTGTGTGCACCCATTCATGGGGGTCTCTCTTTAAGCCACTTGTGCCTCTGTGGGTGCCTGGTGCTGAGCAGGGGGAGAGGGGGAGGATGAAGGGGTCTTGTGGGAAGCCTGAACCATCAGGGCCCACAGTCCCAGGGCTGTCCCAGCCTCCACACTGGCTGCAGGATCCACTGTCCTGCAAGCAGGATGAAATCATGTCCATGGGGACCTGAAGCTCTCGCTCCTTGGAGCCTGTGGTTCCAAAGGGCTGAAATGTGGGAAGAAGCGCATGTTCTGTCAGTACGCTTCATCCCTCTTGTCCTCAAGCCAGACTTGCAGGTCTCATTCCTCCCCTTTCCCGAAGTCCTGCAGGGACTTGGCTGTGCTCTGGGCTCACTCCAGGATGGCAGCGCTGCCAGCCTGCCTGCCTGCACAGTCTCTCGGGTTACAGAGCTGCTTTCCCTGGTAGGTAGCTTGAGAGGCAGCAGCAGCGAGGCTGCCCTGGCCTGGTTTCCTTTGTGAAAGCACCACAGTGGGAATGTCACAGGATCTGCTCTCCCTGAGGAAGAGGAGGAGAACAGAGCTCTGTGTCCCGCTCCCCTGGGCAGGACGGGGCTGGCAGCCAGGCAGCAGCATCCCATTGCTCTGCCATCCCCTCCTGGGGAGCAGAGCGTTGAGGGACGGGGGAGACTTTGCCCACTACAAAAAGGCTTCGTGGGCAGGAGCATCAAGGGGGGACGTGGTGGCTGGTTCGGAGCTGTGAGGGTCATGGAGAGCTCCTGGCCGGGGAGGCTGCTGCAGCGCGCTGGGGGATGCTCCAACCTCCCGCTGGCCCCCAAGCCAAGGCTTGCGAAGTATCTCGCAAATGCTGGAGTTGGCCTCGAAATCTAAATAGGAGGGCAGGACAGTCCCCAGATGGCCTAAATCAGCAGCACGGTTGCCTGGCCCAGCCGGGGAGCTCGCCGGGAGTGTTTGTTTTATGTAAAACCAAAGGCTGCAGGAATGCCGGCCTGGAAGCAGATCGGCAAGGGGAGAGCGGCGGGGCTGTGCACACGGATGCGATCCTGGCTCCTGCTTTGAGGGAGTGGAGAAGGCAGAGTGGTTGTGTTTGGTCCCACAACTGCTAAGGATGAACTGGATGCTCCCCACGTTCCGCAGGCCCACGCTGGCCGGCTCCGTGCGGAAGCGCTGCATGGAAGGGCTGGGCACTGGGACTTTGCCCCCACATATGGGGTTAGAGTCCCTCCTTCTGCAGCCTGCATGAGGTCCTGCTGCCTTAGCGGGGGACAGATGGGTGTCCCAGGGTGGGTTTGGGGTGGGATGTGGGGCAGAAACCCTCCCATAGCTGTGCCAGGAGCTCGGGGCTGATGCTGTGGTCCCCTGCAGTGTCCAGTGAGCGGGTGGTGCTGGGGTTGTGCTGTGAGCGCTGCCCTGCAAAGCCACTCAGCTGCACCGTGGGGCTGGGGGGGGGCAATGCTGGGGCTGGGGTCCCCACCGCAAGGCTCACACCGAGCACTGCCATCAGCCCCTTCCCCGTGCGTGTCACGGGGCCGCGGTGTCGCCGGCTGTGCCCGAAGGGAGGAAGCGTGTGGCTGAGCCCTTCCTCCCCCTCAGCCTCCCCCGGCACCACCTGGGGCTGCCCGGCGCCAGGGATGCGGTGCCGTGGTCTCTGTCCCTGTCCCCTCCTGCGTGGGCAGGACCATTGGTGGCACTGAGGTGGCCGTGGGAAGGAGGAACAGGGCTCTTCCCCCATCCCGCTCCGCCGCAGTCATCCCTGCTGCCGCCCCTGAGTCACAGCGCGGACGACAGTGAGGTGGCCGCGGCATGGAGGGGTTTGGGGTGCTCAGAGGCAGCAGCAAGGCTGTGTCCCCGTGTCCCCATCCTGCCCGGTGTGAATGGTACCCGTGGGGTGCCTGCCCGTCCCCATCCCGGCTCCCCCCAGCACGCTGCTTGCCTGGCGGTGCCTCCCAGGGGCTCTACGCCCTCCTCACACACTTCCTGCCGTCTGTTTCCAATTCCTCCTGGCGTCTGCTCCTCCCTGCTTGCTTCCAATTAAAAAAGGGGGAAAAAATATCCCAGGCATCTTCTTGGCGCGCGGCTCTCGGAGGCTCCGGTGAGCTGGGGCTGTGCGGGAGGGGATGGTGGGTGCCTGCGGTGCCCCACATCCCTTTTGGTGCCCATTTATGTGGGGCACGGGGTTGGGGATCATCCTGCAACATCCCTGCTCCCAGGCCTTTCTCTTGTGACCCTTTCTGTCTGCTCCACTGGTAGGGTTTGGGACCCACTCGATCAGAGGGTGTGGGGAGCTCGGGGTGTCTGAGGACACGTCCCCATGAATGATTCCGCATATGGATGCTATTCCCAGGGGAGCAGAGCGGATGTCGTGCACGGGGTCATGGGACCGGTGCCGGCAGGGCTGTGCCCATTCATGTCCTCAAAGCCTGACCTTGTCCCTCTCTGCTGTCCCTTAGGAGTGACCCCTTGTGACGCCGGCGGGATCCCAAGCGCAGCGCATCGGTGTGAGCACCGCCCGGCTCCGTCTCGGCCGCCCCGGCGCAGCCCCCGTCCCCCCGCCGCCATGCCGATCCTCAAGCAGCTCGTGTCCAACTCTGCCCACTCCAAGCGGCGCTCCCGGGCGGACCTGACGGCCGAGATGATCAGCGCGCCGCTGGGCGACTTCCGCCACACCATGCACGTGGGGAGGGCAGGGGATGCCTTTGGGGACACCTCCTTCCTCACCAGCAAGGCCGGGGAGCCGGGGATGGAGATGGGCGAGGAGCCGGGAGCCTCCAAGCCCAGCCTCCTGTCCCGTCGCTTCCGCAGCAGCAAGCGCTCGCAGTCGGTGACGCGCGGTGACCGCCGGGACATGCTGGGCTCGCTGCGGGACTCGGCGCTCTTCGTGAAGAACGCGGTGTCCCTGCCCCAGCTCAACGAGAAGGACGTGGACCGGAGCGCGGGGCAGCTGCCCAAGAGCCTCTCCTCCAGCCCCGTCAAGAACCTGCCCGAGGAGGGGAGTCCTGAAGAGCAGCAGCGCCCAAACGGGGCGGCCGCGGGGCCGCTGAGCCCCGGCTTGGACGAGCGCGACTTCGGGGACATCACGGAGCTGCCCGTGGTGGTGGCCAGGAGCGGGGCGGGCATGAAGCACGCCGAGTCCATCATGTCCTTCCACATCGACCTGGGGCCCTCCATGCTCGGCGACGTCCTGAGCATCATGGATAAGGAGCAGTGGGAGCAGGATGAAGACCCTGAGGTGGAGGAGAGCCGCGAGGAGGAGGAGGAGGAGGAGGAGGAGGAGGATGCCGCCACCCTGCCTGGCTCCCCGGCAGCACTCCCAATGAGCCAGAGCCCGTCCCGCGGCGTTCGCTGCCCCCCCAGGGACAGCAGTTCGGGGCCAGAGGAGCGCAGCCCCGTCCCTGTGCCCCTGAGCCAGCGGGGGGGCCCCCCAAAACACCCCGACAAGGAGTTCTCGTTCGCTGATGAAGATGATGATGAGATCAGAGTATAAGAGGCGGGCGCTGAAGGCTCTGGTTCTCATCTGCGGTGGTTGGACATGGGGCTGAATGTCCCGGTGCTGCACCAGGTGGCACCGGGGGGACTGGACTCATGCCTCCTTCCCTCTCGCCATCCCAGCAGGACAGTGCTCAGCTCCTGGGAATGGGGGCACTGACACCCCCGGAGGGCTCCGGCACATCCCGGGGGCAGAAAGCAGACTCTGTTTCAGTTCCTTCTGTTGGACTTTGGATATTAGCTTTTCTTCTGCCCCCTCTTGCCCATGTAAAGCAATATAGGGCTGGCAAAGACGAGGCTTCTGAGTTTTAGCCCCTTTAGTAATATATCTATTTTTTTCCACCGTACCGTTTTTACTGCTCTCTGATTTGTACTTAACTTTCCTTACTCTCGCTTTTGGTTTTAACGGAGGGGAGGTTTCCCATGAGGAAGGACTTGGCTCGGGAGCTCAGACAAGGCTCTGACTCCCTGGGCTTCCTGGGGACTTTTGACAGACCAAGAGCCTCCAGCCCTGTGCTGTGATGGGGGCTCGCTCCCCATCCCTCCGATGGATGGATGGATGGATCCATTCCGGATACTCGACACTACAAATGGGGGGATGCCCCTGGCCATCCCTGCCGCAGGCTGCTCCCAGGGATGCTGATGGGAGCGTGGGTCTGGCCCCCCCCTCACCGTGAGCCAGGCTGAGCCCTGGTGTGTCCGTGCTGGGCAGCCACTGTTGTGGCATTGCTCTGCCCGGGCAGTGCTGACACTGGCCTGGCGCAGGCGGTTCAAGAGCAGGTTTTATACCGTGTATGTACAAATGAAAGAATAAAAGGAACCGGTAGTGACCGCAGTGCCCTGAGTTCCTGGGGCTGGGGGGGATGTGTAGGACCCTGCTGCATGCGGGCACCCGGCTTTGTGCTGTCACCATCCCCATACCCTGTCCTGCTGCTCCCACCATCCCTGGCTGGATCCTGCCTGGCAGATTGCCCCTGGCCGGTGCCGTGGCCCCTGCGGAGGCCATGCTTTATCTGCCCTGTGGTGGGAGGAAGCGGGCGAGCTCCCACTGACCGGATCTGGCTCCGGGCTGGGACCCTCCGGCCAGGCTGGATCCTGCCCAGGGATGGCTCTGCCAAGATGCTGCTCTGCTCCTGCAGCCCCATTCCCTGCCAGCCACGGAGCGATGGCTGAGCAGGACTGCCTGTCCCGGCTGCTCCCATCCCATGGCTCTGCCCCTGCGGCAAGCAGGGTTCCCTGGATGGGAGGATGGATCTTGCCCTGGATGCCCCAGTGCTCCCGGTGGGCTCTCCCCTGGTGAGGCCGGTGGGAGCGGGTGAGCGCTGTGCCGCAGTGGGGACACAATGGGGTCCTGTGCGTGTGCCAGGGCCGATGCAATGCCCCGTGGCGTGGGACATTGGGCTATTGTCCGGGATGGGAGAACAACAGCAGCTGCTCTGAGCTCACCGGGCTGCCTCTGCCCCGGTCACTGCAGCACAGCCCCAGTGTCCGGTGCCAGCATCGCCTGCCCTGAGCTGATGGTGCTGGTCCCTGCATCTGCGAGGCCACCAGGCTGCTGGTGGGGGGGGGGGGGTGGACCTGGCTCTGGTCCTGTATGGATGCTCTCATGCAAAGCAATGGGGCAGGGTAGGTCACTGGGGTTTGAACCCCGTGCTCCCTGGTGGTGTAGGGAGGGGAGAGGCCCTTGGGTGACCCAGCACTGGCTGCCTGTGACTGTCACTTGGCAATGGTGATCTCTGTGACGCCTGTCAGCTCCAGCCTCCCGCTCGGCAGCACCGCGCTGCCGCGAGCTGACGGGGCAGAAAGAGCCCTCTGTGAGATTGAGGTTACACCAGGAATGGGTTCCTCCCTGTGAGGGTGCTGAGGCGCTAGCACAGGGTGCCCAGAGAAGCTGTGGCTGCCCCATCCCTGGCAGTGCTCAAGGCCAGGTTGGACACAGGGGCTTGGAGCAAGCTGCTCCAGCGGAAGGGGTCCCTGTCTGTGACAGGGGCTGGAGCTGGAGGAGCTTTAAGGTCCCTTCCAACCCAAACCACTCTGATTCTATGCCATAGCCCCGCTCAATGGGGCCAGTGCCATGGGTCCTGGTTACAGTGCCAGCAGTACCTGCTGCAGGGGAGCACTGAGCCGCACCCGCAGCCTCCCCAACCCCTCCATCCGCACAGCACAGGGTGGACATCTCAGTGTGGGACCCGGGGCATGCGTGAGCCGTGGCTGCTCGGTGCGGGTCGGTGCACAGCCCCCCTGGCAGCCCTGCTCCAGTGCATTTATAGCTACTGACAGAATGGGAGCAGGTCTCCATCCCCGCTGTGTCAGGTCATGGCACTCCCGGCGTGTGTCGGGATGCTCATGGCTGCGGGATGGAGAAGGGACGGAGCATTAGGTTAAACCCGGGGGCTGCGGGGTCCTTTCTGGATGGCACCACGAAGCGGTGCAGCACCACGGTCATGCCCAGCACGTGCTTCTGCGGCCTGGTGTGGGGCAGCCTGGCAGTGGGGACCGAAGGTGACCTGTTTGTCCCCATGGTACAGATGGTGATGTGGGGCTGCCCTGCAGGCACCAGGCACTGGAGGGTGGCCCTGGGGACGGTGCTGCTGTGCACCCAGCGATGCTCAGACACAGGATCCAGCTCGCATTGTCTCACAGCACTCGGGCCGTGTCTGGCTCTGCTGGATGCCGAGCAGCATTCCCGGTGGGAGGGGGTTAACCCAGCCCCTGGTGCTCCTGGGGCGATGCGGAGCAGCTGCTCTGCCCCGGCGCTGGGGCTGGAGGAGAAGCAGATGTCGGTGCAGAGGCAATTACAGGGATGCGCTGGGGCCGGGGCTGAGCTCCCTGCACCACCAATCCCGGTGCAAATTGACATCAGATGTGGGCAGCTTCTCCCTCTAAAGCAGTGCCCGGAGCTGCTGCAGGGGTTGGGTTTGCTCTGGCTTGGGGTGGAGGAGGGGGTCTCGGTGCTGCTGGGGCCCAGGCTGGCTGCAGTGACCTGCGGAGTGCGGTGATAGCCCTGCGATATCGATCCTTTCCTTGGGTACCTCCACTCCCAGCTCCTCTGCAGGCCTGGAGGTGCCCCTTGCCAGAGCAGGGGTGATGCAGGAGCTGGTGGCTGGTGTGGAGATCGGGCTTGACTTGGAGGCTGGTGTGGAGCAGCAGCGAGGAGCTCAGCCCCTGCCCTTCCTGGGTATGCACGGTAAGTCTGGGACAGGGTCCTGCAGCATCCTTGGAGGGTGTTGGGGTTCTCCTCCTTGCTGCTTGGGCTCCTGCCGAGGCCAGGCTGGCTCTGGGCATTGCTTCCTTAGGGATGCATCCAGCACAGCGCTCTGGGGGGCTGTTGAGGAGGGGTCTGAGATGCTCCTGCCCTCGATGGCACTGACACTGGGGCTGGTGGGTGAAGCTCTCCCTGCTCTGCTTTCCCTACAGAGCTGGGTGCAGTCGTCTGCACCTTCTCCCACCAAGGGCTGTGCACCAAGGGTGAGTGCTGAGAAGGGATGGAATGGGACCAGCATCACCCTGCAAGACCCTGGGGACACCAGGATGGGCCCCTTTTCCATCCAGCCCATGCCCATGGCAGGTTCCTCCATGGCCTTACACACAGTGCATTGGCAGGTTTGTCCCAAATGCTAACGTTGCTCGGAGCCCATCGTTCTCCCAGCCCTTGGGATGGGTGCTCCCACCCCTTTGGCACTGAGGAGGCCTCGAGCCCCTCCAGGGCAACCAGACCTTGTCAGCTCCTTGTGGAGCAAGCCCTGTGCACCCACTGGGTGCTGCACATCCTCTCCCCATGGGAAAGCCCCTCCTGGGATCCTTTGAAGGCTGCGTGGAGGCCTCAGAGCAGCCTTCCAGTACCTGAAGGGGGCCCATAGGGATGCTGGGGAGGGACTCTTCGTCAGGGACTGTAGTGACAGGACAAGGGGTAACGGGTTAAAACTTAAACAGGGGAAGTTTAGATTGGATCTAAGGAGGAAATTCTTTCCTGTTAGGGTGGTGAGGCACTGGAATGGGTTGCCCAGGGAGGTTGTGAGTGCTCCATCCCTGGCAGTGTTCAAGGCCAGGTTGGATGAAGCCTTGGGCGGGATGGTTTAGTGTGAGGTGTCCCTGCCCATGGCAGGGGGGTTGGAACTGGATGATCTTGAGGTCCTTTCCAACCCGAACTATTCTATGATGCAATGCCCCAAGCCTGGAGGCTCAGGATGGGTGATCCTGGATACAGGCAGGGCTGCAGCAATGGGTGCTGTGGGGCACAGGGACGTGTGACAGCGGGTGTATGGGGTGGCCTGGTGTGTGCTGCCCCTTCCAGCCCCTCCGGCAGGGTGAGGACCCTGGTGTGAGGGCTCTGCACCAAGGGCAGCGGCTTCCTGCCCGAGTGCAACCAGAGCAGGATGCCCCAGTGCTGTTTCTGCTCCACGTTCAGTAGGTGCAGGAGCCTCTCCCTCCCCAGCACCCGAGTCCCGCAGGCCTGGCCTCCAGCAAGCGCTTGATGCCACCTCCTGTCTGTGGGGAGAAATGCCCCAGAGCCTGGGTGCTCCCGGGGCATCCCGGTTCCTCCACCCAGCCCATCCCGGAGTGACTTCCATTGCGTTTGACTGAGCGTTGTCCCACTCTTTGCTCCTGCAGGTGAGTGCAGCAACAAGGACTGCTCCTTCCTGCACGTTGATGCCAGCACCGTGGGCTGCCCCTGGTATGACCGCGGCTTCTGCAGGCAGGGTGAGCTGCTGGGATGGGTGCTGGGGGCTGCCTATGTCCCCTAGCCACCTAAATCGGAACCTCTGCTTTGCGTGGCAGGTCCCCTGTGCAAGTACAAGCACAGGCGGAGGGTGATGTGTGCCAACTACCTCGTGGGCTTCTGCCCAGAAGGACCCAACTGCACATTCATGCAGTAAGTACTGGGCAGGCTGGGGGGAAAACCCCACCCCTGTGGGGCTGGAGAGGTGTGGCCATGGCCCCCGCAGTGTCTGGGTCAAGGACAATGGTGTTTTGGGTCTTTATTTGAACTAACAGAGCCCCTATGGTCTCTCCCCGTGTCCATCCTGAGCTGGTGACTGCACGGTTTGCAGCGGGTGGGCAGAGGATGCTCCAGTCCCTAAGGGAAGCCACAGAGGAATCTGGAGGTAGCACTTACTATGTCCCAAGGAGTAACCGCCTGCTCTATCCCTCCGCAGTCTCAAGGCCGGGTTGAGGATGAACAGCACAGACCCATCCAAGGTGATGCAGAGATGCCTTTTCTCCTGTATCTCTACCCATCAGGGTGATGCAGAGCTGCCTCTGCCCCACACCTCTTGGCAGCTGCTGTCCCCCAAGCTCCTACAACTGCCCCATTCCCTCCAGGGAGCTGGCTGTCCTTGGGGGCTGGTACAGCTGGACCTGGCTGCCAGCAAGGAGACTGGATGCAAGGATGTGCTGCCCATGGAGCCCCCTCTACCAGTCACTGGTGCTACCCAGCACCCGGCAGTGCAGCCATGGGACACCAATAGCTGCTCCCCGGGCACACAGACCCTGCCTGAACAAGGCACTGGCTTAAAGGTGAGCGGTGTTGGGACTGGGAGCAATGGTTACCACCCTGGAGGGAGGGTGAAGGGAAACGATGTGAGAATGAACACGTGGTAACGGGGCACTGGGCTGACCCAGCACAAACCCGGCATCTGCGTCTCCCTGTCATCCCAGCGCAGGCAGAAAGGCCACGGCTCCAGTAACTGTGGTAAGACTCAGCTGGAAATCCTGCTGGGGAAGTGACTCGAGTGCTTCAGCACAGACATGGAAGGAGGACACAGCAGAGCGGGATGGAGCCAGCGAGGCAGCTGCTGGACTAGAAAAGCCAGTTGGGCTTGGTTTTGCCCAGCACCAGCTCCCACAAGCAGCAGAGAAATCACAGCTTCCTTAATGCAACTAAACCTGGGCTCTTCACAGCTGCCCTGTGCCCTCCTGCACAGGCAGCCACAGGTTTGATGGCTGTGGGGCCCTGGCAGATGGGGGTGTGGGGATGCCAACCCCTGGGAAGGGGGCAAAAGCACCATGTTTGAGAACACACAGGACCGAGGAGGAAAGGCAAAGCCACAGAAACTTTTATTGCTGCTGAGAGGGAGGGAGTTAGTGGTGACCCCCCTGACACAGCTGACACAATACAACTGCCCCACTCTGAATAAAGAGGTTGGCTCTTTCTAACTTGGCTTTTGTTTTATGCCCTTCATGCCTGTAGCATGAGCAACCCTTTCCCAGACATGTCTGGCAACGGTAGGCTACAACCAGCACTCTGCTAACTGTCCTCAGCGGTCTGATGCAGACACGGGTTTGCCCTTTGGGCACAACAGCTCACCCAATGGATTTTTAACTTCCCTTCCTCCAGAAATAGGGCGCTGTGGTCCGAGTGCTGCTGCTCTCATGGCTTCACCTCAAGAGCCTGGCAGTCGCACCAGTGCTGTGCTGACAGTGAAGCAAGGCTGGGGGGGGTCTTTGTGGAAGGAAAGAACCCCCTTTCTCCTGTTAAACCCCATCAGGGTAAGTAAAAGACGGGCTCTGACTTGCGGGGAACAGTTACTCTGGCCACAGCCCATCGCAAACCTTACATCACTCAGACTACAACATACAGGTCCATTAATCTATAGCAACAGCCCAGGTCCAGGGGTTGTCTTGTGCCTGGTGTCCCAAAGCAAGATTTAGGCTTCTGCAGACTGCAGGAGCTCTGCTGCACCCTGCCCACCCAGGGTGGCTCTGATGCTTTCTTCTTTCAGTCCTAAAGGCTGCCTGAGCCGTGACTGCAGGCACTGTCAGCGTCCTCCCTCTGCCTACAAGGACGTAACTGAAAAGCAGCCCCTCTGCAATGAAAGAACCCAACTCTGACCTCTGCTGATTTGAGTCCCTGCTGGGACATTGGTTCTGAGCTCTTCTGCTGGCTCCCAGCAGAGATTCCTGACTGTTCCTTAGGTGCTGTTCCAGCTGCTTCAGTGGTATTTACGCCAGCGATAACGCTCTGGAAACACAAGAAAGGGGGAACACAAGAGGACAGTGTTAGCACAGTGCTCTGGGACTGCACGAGTGCAAGTCCCACAGAGGAAACTACGAACAAAGCCCAGTGAATCCCTCCTCAGTTACGAGTAAAAGCCAGGGAATGGGTGTTTAAGTGCTGGAGCATCCCTTCTGCTACGCGCAGGGTTTAAAAGTGCTCCTGATGGTTCCTGGAACTGTCCAGGGAGAAGCTGTGAATCAGGAACTGGTTTCACCACCTTTATTAGCTAATTCCTCTGCCCACCTAAGCCAGCTCAGGATATGCTCTCTGAGCTCTGATATTAATCTTAACTGTGAAGTAATTATTTCAGAGCCTGAATTAACACGAACAGCAAATACTTTTCTGCTGCTGCAAAAGTGAGAAGTCCTGAAACAAGACTGGTACCAAGAAAGGAATCTTACTGATGTGCTGATAGTTCCAGGCATAGCTGAGGAGGCAGTACCCAGCCAGCAGCATGGAGACCCCGGCTGGTCCACCCTTCTTCACGTTGATGTATTTGTTGTAGTAGCTGTTCCAGGCTGTTGGAACAGAAATGTGAGGGTCAGATCACATGCAGGTCTTATGAGTTCACTGGTTTCCACGTCACTTCCCAAAGCCAAATGGTTGGGTCTGGTTATTTACTTCTATAAGGATCTAGGCTGGCCATTTGGACCAGGCTGTTGTGGGTAAATGGGATACCTCTGCCCCAGGGGCAGGAATTCAGCCTCACCTCTCTGTGCTCCTCCAAGCAGCGCCTGTGGGGAGAAGTCTCTGGTGGTCACCCACAGGGGCAGCTCCCCCAGCCTCACGTCCATCAGCTGCCTGTCCAGGAGAGGACCTGTGCAAGGAGAGTGGTCGGAGGCAGGGAATGAGGGATCATCTCTCCCACAAAGGGAGTCAGCTTCACCAGCCCAAACACACTAAAGCCTGACTCAAACCTGAATAACAGTGGAACCCTTTGGGTTTGCAGGCTGCAGGGTTGGACACCTGAACCTCCATGGACCATTCCTGGATCCCTTTCCAGATAAGCCCAGAGTTTCCCCCCCCTCCTCTCCCAATCACGAGAAAGTTGAGCCTGGCAGTGCAGGGAATCAGCAGCAGGCACTTGTGTTTCCCGCATTACCTTGCTGCCCCTTGGAGAAATTGCCCATTGGTGTCCTCATTGTGATTCCCACATCCTCATGGAAAGGCTTCCCTGGAAAAATCCTCAGCCTATCATAATTAGGATACAAGTCTGGAAACCACTCCAAGCCCAGAGTCCCTGCCTGCGTGCTCCTACCAGGAGCCTGGGGCAAGCAGATGGGATGGCTCTGGGAAGCGTGGAGCACGGGCTGGTGCAGCGCCAGCTCAGCATCCCTCCTTGCGCTCAGGATGGGCTCCGACACCATCTGCTGCTTGCTCTCGCTAAGCTCGTGTGTGCTGGTTAGGTAAGTTTTGGATGTCCCTTCGCTGTGCTCTCCGGGAGCCTCCGTCGCGGGCAGATGGAGGTTCTCGCTGTGCGGAGCAGGGGCTTTCTGCCCCACACCGGCCTCTGGGTGCCCCCGCTTCTCTTCCACCGCGGTTTTGCCCGTTCCCCCCTGCAGCACGAGGTCACCGGCGCCGCTGCTGCCGCTGGCCCCGGGGGCAGCCCCACGTACGGGCGGTTTCGTTGCCTTTAAGCTGCCTTTCCCCCGCTCTGAGCCCGCAGGCGCCTTCCCCGCAGCTCCAGGGCCGCGCGTCTCCGCCTGCGTCCTCCTGGCCCCGGTCACTGCCTCCTGCGGGCCGGGCCCCGGCGCCGCTGCCCCGGCCGAGGCTCCCCCGGCGCCGGCGCCGCTCTTGGCCCGCACCACGCGGGCGCGGTGCTTCTCGATCACGATTTCCGCGCCGCTCCCCAGCGTTCCGGGCACGTCCTTCACCTCCGCGGGGGGCAAACCCAGCGACCTGGCCCCCTCCCGCACCGCGGCCTCCGCCGCCCGCTCCGCGCCGGGGACGGGGCCTCCGCCCTGCCCTGCCGCCGCCTTCCCTCCGCCGGGCAGCCCCTTCCCCTCGCTGGGGCTCGGCGGGCTCCCGCCGCTCTTAGCGGCCGCCCCGGGGCCGGCCCGGTCCGTGCTCCCCGCGGGGCCGGGGGCCCTGCTCGGCGCGGCCTTGCAGTGCGGGAGGTGTGAGCGGAGCCGCTTGAAGGGCCTGCGGCAGTGCGGGCACTGCTCCTGCCCCGGCGGCGCCGCGGGCATGGCGCCGGTGCCCCCCCCCTCAGCCCCGTTACCGAGGTCCCCTTCCCCGTTCAGGCGCCGCCACCGCCACCCCCGCCGGGGGCCTGGTCCGCGCTCCGCGCGCAAGCTGTGACGCCACAGTGGGGCGTGCCCGCGCCTCAGGGAGGGGGCTGCGCATGCGCAACGGGCGGAGGACGCCGGAAGCGGCGGTTGGAGCCGGGCGGGGGACGCCTCGCCTCAACGGTGGGCGGCGGGCAGGGGCCGGGCCGTACCGAGCCGGGACCGAGCCGCGCTCCGACCTCTCCGTCCCATCCCAGCGCAGCCCAGCGCAGCCTGGCCCGCCATGAGCTGCCGGCAGCCGAGCGAGCGGGGAGCCCGACAGAGGTGAGGCGGGGGAGCGCGGCCTGCGGGGGGATGTGGCCTGTGCTGCCCCTGCGGGGCGTTGAGCAAGGGGGGAGCTGCGAAGGGGATGGGGGGAGAGGAGGGGAGCGGCGTCCTGAGCTGCAGAAGGGGTTAAACGGGAGCTGGGATGTGGTGGTGAACGGTAAACGGGGAGCCCCGGGTCGGGGTTGGCTGCGCCTGGGAGAGCAGAGAGAATGCGGAGGGTGTGGGGGGCCTCGAGGTGTGCGCTTGGTGGGGAACGGGAGGAGGTCGGCCCTGTCTGGGTAGGGGACAAGCAGGGATTGTGGAGCGCGTAGGAGCTGGGCCCCCTGTGGCACTGCTGGCTGAGGGGGCTGGAGGTGTGAAGAGAAGGAAGGACCTGGAGGCGATGCAAGGGGGGAAGGTCCCTTCCTAGGAGAGGGAGAGGCCGATGGGTGGGCAGCGGCTGAGGGGGCTGTGGGCACCCAGGGCTGGGGAGTGAGGAGGCAGCTACTGCTCTGTAGGCGTGGAGCAAACACTGGCAGCTGAGTCTGCTGCGGGAGCTTGTCTGTAAGGGAAGATGCGGTTATAAATACCTCACTTGAGGCTGGTTTGACTCATTTGAGTGTGTATTCAATTTTAGGCACTGAAACTGCTCTATCTTATATTTTGGATAATGCCCAGCGTGCCGAGGTCCTGGTTGACTTGTGATGCTTGTAGAGTGGGAAGCATCATCTGATATTAGTATTGAAATACTGTAGGCACTGAGGGACGTTGCTCTGCAGGATTCTGGGTCGCTGTTTTCAATCGGCTGCCGTGAAGCAGCAATGATGTTATGGGAGGATGGCAAATCTATGGGATGCGGGCAAGGATTTGTCTTCTGTGAGGTGTTTTCTGACAAAGCTTCCTTTCCACATGGAAAATACTGTCGCAACTTGACTTCAGATGCTATTAGAACAGGGAGACTAAACTCACCCCAGGCACTAACTGCAGGCTCACGCAAGCAAGGTGAACGTAACTGGGTGTTCATTGGCAGCGTGGTCACTGCTGCTCTTCCAGGTGCTGTTCTCAGCCTGTCGGATGTCATTCAGAGTCTCAGGCTTATTTTTAGACATGACTGAGTATTGAGAGCAGTTGCAAGGCTGAGAATTGTTAAATGGGTTTATTTAGGAAGCTGCTCAGCACTGGGTTTAGTGGCAGGTGTGAGTCCTTGTCCCTTGAACTGAGAGAAACATCAGCTTGGCTGCTTTGAGAGAAGCATGATCATTTCCTCTCTGTTCTGTAGACAGCAGCTAAGAAGAGACTGTGAAAGTCCACAGCACGTCAGAGGTTTAGATACAGCATTAATTTGTCAAGTTTTACCCTTAGTTTTGAGTTGCCTTTAGAGAACAAAGCAGAAGGTTTATAAATAAGCTGCTAATGCTTTTTCTTTTCTCCTTTCCCCCTGCACGTTCTTCAGGAAGAGGAGGCGGAATGGCAGTGAAGATGATGGTCACATTCCTCAGACAAAGCGTAGTACCAGGAATACTGTCCTTCAGGACTCTTGGGACACTGAGGTGAGAGCCTTCTCGGGAAAAGTCAGTTCCCTTTGATGCTGAAGTTAAATAACAGGTAGTATAGTCTGTGAAATTGTATTAATGGAGAACGAAAACACTTTGTGTATGTGAGCTCAAGAGGCTCAACTCTGTTACTGACTTCAGAGGCTGAAATCTGTGAAGCGTGGTTTGGAAATCAGCGTTTTCCAGGCAACCTGGTTACCCAGGGCCTGAATATCACTGTTACTGTGTTTCAAACACTGATTCATAGCACCCAAGTGAAGATACAGGAGAAGCGTTTGCTGCCACTTCTGGTTTTGCTCTGTGAACTTGAGGTGTGATGTATCCAGCACCGAGGAGGTGGCTGGGGTGGATGACTGTGTGTGGTCACTTGGCCTGGCCTTCTACTCTTACAACTATGCAGTTACGCACAGTAACGTGATTATTTGTGGTACAAGGTCAAAAAGCATCCAAGTTGTGCTGGTTGCAGTAGTTCTTATCTGGTGGTTAAAAAATGCTCTGCTGGAGCTCAGCAGTTCAAGCAGGACTTGACTGTTCACAGCTATACCATTCAAACTATTGGGTTTCTGCTTGTGTTTGCTGTGATCCTTTGCAGGAGGGGGGATAAATTGTCTCTTTTTCTCCTGCTGCTCTCATGTCAGGTGTTCTGGGATGGTGCATTTGCTATTTATGAGATTTCTTTTTATATAAAATGTTGATTTCCAAACTGCTGCCAGATTTCCTGAGTTGGTGTGTGTATTAATCATCTGAAACTTCACTGTGTACATGTCTCATTAGCAATGTGGTTCTGTTGCAGAATGCTTATGAAGGAGAGTGTGGGGCAGAGGCTGCCTCCTGCTTTGTGTTAACAAAATTGATTTCTTGCAAGGTTTTTAAACATCCTTGTAGATTTTTGTACAGCCTTTTCACTGCAGGTTGCCTGTAACGAGTCATTATGAACTGTTGCACTTACATTGAGCTATTAACCATACTATGCACAAAGTAGTGTATGTATAATGGAAATAGCTATATGCCTTTGAGCAACATATCTTTTATCATAGAAAAATGGTTTCAAATGTATATTCACGTTTAAAATGACAAGAGCTCTGTAGCCCACCATTCCTTTTTTTTTGAGGGAGACTTTTAACCCATACACCTTTACAAGTAGCTGATGGGACAGTCACTGGCACTGTATGGAAAACGCTCCAAGAGCTGAGATATTCATCAGGAAGGAATTTGTTGTGCTGAAAACTGTTCCTGGTTCCTGTGTTGCT
The DNA here is from genome assembly GCF_037157495.1 of Lathamus discolor. NCBI lineage: Eukaryota > Metazoa > Chordata > Aves > Psittaciformes > Psittacidae > Lathamus > Lathamus discolor. The sequence goes on along the minus strand of NC_088896.1, from coordinate 11,662,955 downwards.
GTTTAGGCAGCGGTAGAACTTGCTGGGATGAGGTTGTTTTTGCTTCTCGGGTATAACGGGTAGAACCATCCGTAGCTGCTTTGCCATCTGACACTGACTCACTTGTCCAACAGGTTAAACACCTCTCCGTGTGTAGAGTAGTTAATGGCTTTGTGGCGGGAGGAGGAAGAATTTAGTGTGGAACAAGGGATTGGAGTAGGAGTAATGAAATTAAGACTATCAGGAAAAGCCTTTCATGGTGAGTGGCAGAAGCACCTTTCCTTGTCATATAAACACTTGGCGTTTGACTGGGCAAAGCCATTGAAATGCAGAACTGTCAATAAATAGCCTTGTAGTAGCCCCGCAGGAATGGGTGACCTTAACTGTGTCCTGAACGGCTGTTTTGTTTGGGTGTCTGCAGCAAACAGCATGGGCATGGCCCGCCTGCCCCACTACCCCAAGGTCAGTGCCCAGGCTAACACCAGGCTCTTGCTTCCTGCATGTACTTGCCTTGTGGAAGTCTGTTTTTAACACATTAAACCCCCATGCGCAGGCAAAGAGAAGCTCTAACTATTGACACTGAACACAGGTTTCAGTGTGCCCTTTCTCCAGGGAGCAAAACTCACAATGTTGCTGCTGATGAATAGAGCTTGTTTTATTTTGGCTTGTTTTCTGGTGCTGTAGGATCAGCACATTGAGCATGCCCAGACATTCAAGCCAGGAGATTAAATCAGGTTTAGTTGAATGTCTCTTAAAGGACTTCCTGTGCCAAATGGAGGCATTCATGTGCTTACAGCGCACAAGTGCTTCCGATTGATGGCACTTTGGAATTCTAGGCCATTTGTAATACTTTTATTCAGTTGCCTGATGCTTTGCCATTAGGAAAGACAGCTCTTTGTGATTAAAAATCATCACAGGCTTTGGGATATTGAGCTAGGAGGGAAAGTGTGTGTGCAGGAGCAGTTTGTAACTTCAAAGGGAAGAGCAGATAAGTGCTTTTCATCTGAGGGCATACCCACACCTGCTATTGAGAAACATGAGCTGAAGTACTGATTCCTTTTGCCTCCTTTTGGTTGGAAGTCCACTGGTTTACAGTGTGGTTTACTGAGAACATAAAGCTCAGTATAAAATGAGGCAATGTGATACTGGAACCACACTTGGATTTTGTCAGGATCTCTTCCCATTTTATTTTTACTGACAGCAGTATGTATAGGATTGAAGGGAGGTATTTTTCTTCATGGCAGTTCAAATGGGCTGTTGTGTGGTGTTATCCCTCGGTCCCTCTCGTTGAGCCCTGGGTCTCACATGAGCTGGATTCAATGCAAAAGGACATGGCTGGTTTCTCCCACTAGGCTGTCACCCAGGGGAGATGGGATCCTTCACTCTGCCTTTTACAGGAGGGAAATTGAGGTTCTCTTCCATCTCGATCAATATTGCTCTTGGCACATTGCTGTAATGAAGTGCATCTCCTGGAACAAACCACCCCTGAGGGACAGCCACCCTGAGGATGATAGCAAACCTCTGCTCTGCAGCTCAGTCTGTGAGCTGGCACACGATGAAACACTGCACTAGAACTAGAGCAGATGTTAAACATTAGCGAGGCAGAGCCTTTGCCACCGCAGTTTGCTTCCTGCTCAGCCTGTCCCTTTTACCAGGAGGTCAGCTCTGCTGTGGTCCCTGCTGCTTCGGTATACATTCAACAAAAGCCCTTCCTTGCTGGGTGTAAGTCAGGTCAGGCAGTCGTAGTGGATCCTCTGAGGGGCTGCCACGGGAGAATCCACAAGCCAGGGAATCACCACTGCAAAGCCCTTTGCTCTGATTTTCCCTAGGAAGGAAGGGAGTCTGCAGTGTTCTGGGTAACTCCCTTCCTGCGTAACTTCTGTAAAACCTGGTTTCTTGTGGTTCCTCTTTGTTGTGCTGCCCCATGATGGGATTCCCCAGTGCTCAGCACCACCGCTGTGTTACGGGTGGAGATCGCTGACGTACAGCAGCACCGCTGCTCCCACGTCACAGGATTTGTCTCCGCCACTTCACAGTGTGACACGATTGAGGTCTTGAATTCAAACTGAAGCCAGATAACGCCTCTGTTAAACTCATCTTGAAAGATCTGGAGAGCAGTAAGGTCTGAATGACTGTTACTTAAGTTCCTGTCACAGTGAGATGCTGCGTCACACATCACGTTAATAGATTTAACAGGACTTTTGTTTGGAAGTGATTTAAAACTTCTGTTAGCTCCTCAGTGTGATGTTAAGAGGGGCTCATGAGTCAGGTAAACCTCAAAGATGCCCTTTTGATACTTAAAGTACTTATAAACCTTCCCTGGGCTCCTTTCCTTTGCCCTTTTGCTTTGTTTCATTGTGTAGATGCCTGTCATTGCTGACATGATGACTATAAGGATTCTTTTTTTGTCTAATTGTAGTCCAAATGCGTTACAGAATGTGCACCACAGCCTGGGGAAATGGTAGGTCCCTGACATGGTTTGGGCAATAAATGGGCTTCACTGTGCTAGTGAACTTTTGCATTAGAGAAATGGAAATAAAGAGGGTCTGACAAAGCAGATCTGTCAACAGCCTTAGGTGCAGGAAGCACGTCCCAGGACACAATTTCGGCTTTAAAAAGATGAAAGATGCATAAAATAATCATCGCTAACTGCTCTAAAATGTTTGTTGAGATGTGAAACTTCAGCAGTCAGTAATACCAGGTTCTCATTTCGATTTTTACCTTGATTTGCAGAAGGTGGCTGTAACGAAAAACAGTAAGGAACAGAGGCTAAAAGGCAACAAAGTGTCCTGTGCGGTGGGTTTCTCTCCAAGGCTGCTGTGACTTGTCCAGCGTAACAGCATTGCATTCAGTACCTGTGCTTCTATGCAGAATGGGATGGTCTAGCAAGCACCATGTCCTGCCTCCTCTCTGTCCTTCTGGGGTTCTCTCCCTCTCTAGTGTTAGCAGCGTTAGGAAGAGGAGCTGCTGCTTCCTCAAGGATGTGACTTCACCCGTGTGTTGCTGTCATCTCCTTGCTGGAGCAAGCCTGGGTGCCGTTGTCTTGCTTGCTGCACTGCCACAGAACTGAAGCATTTTTGGTGCTTAACAAAACAAGGACACTTAGAAGGTTGGATTGTCATGATGTGGAATCAGTGCCCTGGGGTTTCCAGTGGCACTGTGATGCGGTCCATCCCAAATCCTCATTCAATGCCTTCCTAGGCCGTTATCACTGCTCATTGACAGACACGGTGGGTGCTGTTTGCACCATCCTTCACATACATCCGCAGTGAGGCCTCCTGGATGTGGTGCTGACTCTTAAATGACTGTAGACTTCTTCAGATTGGTCTTCCTCTGCTGTGGCCACCGAGCTTTGACTTCTGTGGTTTTAGTTTGATAATTAAAATATGGGGGGGGGGGGGGGGGCATTATTTAGCTGCTATCTCTTCTGCTGCCTGCTTTTATTTACTTCTCCTGGGATGGTGGTGTAGCCATTCTCTCCTTCTTAAGCACCTAAATATTTCCAGTGTTGTCTTGAACAGCCTATCGCACAGTAATGAAACATTTCAGCTGTAACTAATGGAACCTTTCATTAGCAGCCCTTAAAAACAGCGTAAGCCAAAGAGTTTTATGTCTTTGAAACGCTGAAAGTGATGGTTAGGGCTCTTCCAGTCATTACCATGAAGTATAATGCTGGCAAATGAGCCCTGTCCTCTCTGTGAGCTAAATCATGACTTCTCTTTTCTGCATGTGGAAGTTTTTGATGCTCTTCTGCTGTCCTGTCAAGTAAATCATTATGGAAGACTACTGGGACTACACTGCTGTCCCAGTGCTTAACTGGGAAAAGTTACATACAATGTCAAGGTGTTCAAAGACTTAAAATGGGAATTGCGCTGCTTTTAACAACCTCTTGCTTTGGATGCTTCAGATCTCATTTTAGAAAGATTGACTTGTAGGAAACTGCTTTGCATGGTGCTTACCTAAAGTGTCTGCTAGAAGAGAAGAGCACAGCTCTCCCTTGCCCTGTCTGCCTTCACTGCCACCTGCAGCTCAGCAGGAATGTGCTTTATTTCCCAGTTCTCGGATGAACTCGGCAAACTTCACTAGTGCTAACGTGGGTTGTGGGGGCAGAGCTGGTGGGTCTAACACTGAAAGATGAAATCCAATGCGCCAGAGGTCAGTGAACCTCCAGGTGAAAGTTTGCTCATCCCTTCAGCTCTGCAGAGCTTTCCGTGGCTTGGCAGTATCGGAAGCGATGAATGCCAAGAAAGCACTTGGTGGATTTATGTCACTCCATCAGGCTGAATGTGAGCCTGAAATATGAAAGGGAGGGACTTACTGTAAAGATGATTTGCTTATCCAAGGTGTCTCCTGTTATGGACGGGAGAGAAAACAGTGTGATTTTGCCATTAACCTTCTCTTTGTCTCAGTCTTCCAGCAGCGATAGCGGCAGCAGCAGCAGCAGCTGTAGTAGCAGTAGCATCAACAGCCCTGACAGAGCGTGCGGTGCAGAAACCAGCCTAAACCCCGTCATTGCGGGATCCAGCCCTGTCTCCTCTCAGTCCTTCCATGAGCAGTCTGCACTAAGCCAAGGTCCTTACTTCCACATCAACCAGATCCTGAAGGAGGCACACTTTCACAGCCTACAGAGCCGGGGACGCCTTCCCACATGATGAACCAGCAGCTCCCTGCCTTCTGTGAAGGGACAGCACTGTGTGGATTTGATATTTCAACTCAAAAAGTTTGTTAAAAATGGAATTGCACAAAATGCCTGTTGCCTTTTCAGTCTATATTTGAAATAACAGGTTAACAGGGAATTGTTTACTTGTGGTTTGCTGCACTATTGCAATGCAAAAGGGGCTTTTAAGCAATTTTTATAGGATTCATTTTTGGGGTGGTTTTAAAGTACTTGTCAAGAGGAGACTGGAGGAATCCACATTTGTGTTATAGGATTGCAACATGTCCAATTCCAATCGACTGCCTAATCTGTTTGTTAGCAGTTTATTGCTTTCTGTAAAGTTCTTTCCAGCGTTCATCTTCAGTTTTATAAGTCTTTTTTAATTTCAATAAACTAGTAAAAAATTTATTTGGCAACATAATTCCTTTGAGCATTGAGAGTCACCGAGACAGAAAGAATAGGTGCTACCACTGGAATTCCTTAGGACTGCTCCAGTGGCAAACCTCCCACCTAGCTCAGTGCAGGGTGAGCTTTATCTGGATAGAGCTTTCCTGCTGCAGTACTGAGATGTGAAACTAGAAGCAGGGTTTAGAAGCAGGAAGGTTCAGGCAGCTGGAGCTGAAGTGCCAGGCGCCTGCTGGGTTCATACTGGAGCAGACTGGTGGTCCCTGATGGCAAGAGGAGTCTGATGTTGCTCCAGTGCCCGTTTCTAGCTGTGAAATGTTTTTTCTGTTAGTGTGTAGGTTGTTTGGGGTTTTTCTTTCTTTAATTTGAGTTTAAGGCTAGCAACTTCTAAGGAATAGGAGGTGAAAGAGTAGCTGCAGCCAGAGGGCACAGACATCCCTGACCCGCGCCTGGTTCACGTGGCGCACTGTGACCTGGTTAAGGACAGACAATACTCCTCTTCTGACAGCACCGGCAGAGGCGGCCCCGGTCCCTGCCAAGGGGGAAGAACGACCTCAGTGAAGACAGACACACAGCCAGATGTTTCAGTTTTTACTGGGTCACTTGGTCATGCCAGAAAGCCAGCCCAGCTTGAAGAGAGAAGGTGCCGCTGTGTCTTCCTCCTCGGTTACAAGCTGCCTGAACAAAGAGCCAGGGCGCGACGCCTCGTCTTCTGCTCTTGTGAGTACAGGAGGTGGAACCTGTTAGTTCATATAACAAAAGCATCTGTAACTATTAGAGCATACCTCTGAATTCTCCCTACCCTCAACTACAGCCACTGCAAGGAGGTGTAGGCTACAGAACAGCTCTTCCCAGGCAACGGGAGCTTGAACCGCAACCGAAGCGGTGCCACTCCAGGCGGTGAGTGACAGACTGTTCTGAGCAGCAGAAGCACAGCATCTGGCTGTTGTTAGCAACAGGTGACTCTTTTGATGTCATTCAAAGCAGACTTTAACCTCTCCAGAACCATTTGAGCATAAAAGAAGGAGCAAGCATCTGTCAGGTGTCGACAGAAGTGTGGCTAGCACTGAATACACATGTGCCACCACAGCAGGTGAGAGGAGTGGTAGGAGGGAGCCACACACCACTGCACACTTCTACTCCAGCTGAGGTGTAAGAGGTAAAGAATACCTTTGGTGTGAAGCTCTGGGCTTTCAAACAACCCTTGTACTATGTCTGATCTGGTCTCCGTTATTCATGGTCTGAATAATGGAGAACAAGAGTTGCAGAGTAAACTGCATCGGCATCTCAGGTAACACTCAGCTCTGATAAAACCAGACCTTTTCTGTCCCCATTGAAGGGACACAACCACAGATGGATTATTGTGTTAATAATAGCTAAAGGAAAGAGATTACTAATTACTGCTTCCTGTAGCAGTGAGGCATTCCTTGGCTCTCAAGCCTCAGCACAGAGAACTCCATCTAAGTGGATGTTTTAAATGTAGCAACGTAAGTTGTCTACTTCTAAAACTCAGAAACAGGACAACACAAAGCCTTTGCAAGAGAAGCACACCACTCTGCTCACACAGGCTTCGATACCCAAGCCAGGCTTCGTCAGGAGTTAGAGGTCCACATCCCACTGGAAAGGAGTTCAGATAATTAGCTTGTATCCTTCAAGAGTTCTTGCAGCCATCTTTAAATGAATTGTCTTCTATGCAATAACCTCAAAATGCCTCATCCCTGCATTTTTATGGTGGTTGTTGCTTATGTTTTACCACAGAGCAGAGGGCCCCCAAAATACAGGGGCCATCAGTTGGTTTGTTGAGGGTCAAGGGGAAACCCATCTTGTGCTGTGTTGCTGCAATGGTTCTCTGGTTTTACCGAAAATAAAGATGAGGTTAAACATAAACTGCTTGGCTACTTTGTTCTTTCCCTGCAAGCCCTAGTGTTGGTGGCAGAATGAGTACTGCCAGAAAGTTAGTCCAGCCCCATTCACTGACCTGAACTGTGTCTGTGCTCCTAGAAGCAGACTTGGTCTTCCGTGAGCTCGACATACTCAGCGGCAGAAGTCCAAATCTTGTAAGAGATGGAAGAAAGAAATGTGGCCAGTCTGAGGGAGGCAGCAATTCCAGACATTCTGCTTCCCCAAAGGACACAGGAATGCCTTACCTGATCTGGCTGGATGCTAATGGCAAGATGTTGTGTTGCTCCTGGGAGCTGAGCGTGCCGCTCCTGCTCGTGTACTGGTTCTCCGTCCCGGTCAGCAAGCCGAAGAGAACCTAGGAGGCACGAAGGGGCTGTCTGCATTTGGGAGCAGCTGAGTGCACCGTACACTGGTGAGCACGCTGCTTGGATTGGGTTTAAGTTTGAACACAGCGTCTCCCTTCCCCCTCTAACTCTTGCTTTTAATTGGCACTGCTTTTTATCACGGTCGGTTAGTTCTAGGCCTGTTTCAGCACTACTTAACCCGATTAGAGCTGCACAGGCTCCAGTGAATCCCATTAGACAAAGTTCAGCCAACTCCTCTTATCTTCAGCTGGCATTAAATACTCTTCCCATTTCTGCCTAAGTGCCTGCGGTTATCTTTAGGCATTAAGCAGGTTATGAAGCTGCCCTTCAGAACATGTTTTGCTTCCTGCTCCCTCCCTCCCTGTGCCTTGAACTCACGGAGGTTCGCTGAACCAGGCGATTCAGGTTGCTGTTCAAGTGTGGAGTGAAAACGTCCAAGTCAAACGGATCTATGTGTCCCTCCAGGAAGTCTATCACCTTCTCCATCCTACGAGCAGAGCAGAGGAGCCCTATCAGGGGTTACATCCCAGCACCAGTTGCCAAGGCCAACAGAGCGGTTTCACAATGAGGTGACAGAGCAAAACCGGGAATTACTCAGCAGAACAGCTGAAGTTTCCAGCTATTCCACAACCTACAATGTCTGCTGTTGCAGAGGAACCTCCTCCCTGTGGTATGTCCTGGAGAGAGATGCCTCAGTTCTCAAGACTGGAGCATACACAAGATTTTAACTCTATAGACACGCTGTGTATGGGAGGCCACCATATCCGAGCGCTTGGCTGCAGAATTCCACCCCACCTCCTATATTTTGAGGATGAGCATCCTCCTGGGACTGATAAAGCTGCTGGTTTAAACCATTTTAGGGCCCCAGAAGCTCCTGCTGGTATCTGAACCCCAGAACGGCATCGCACCTGGAGTCGTGCTTGATCCTGCTGGGTTTTGTTTCCTCACTCTTCGCTGTCAAGATGATGCTCAGGTACCGCAGGTCATAGAGTAGCTGCAGAGCTCTGTTCTGGGTCATGGGGAAGGTGCCTGCTTTCTGCAAACAGGACAGTCAGGAACAAGGTTCTTCACTCACACAGAAGGTGTCAAAGGAAACGCTTAGAAACACCAGCATCAAGCACCATCCAACCTAACAACCGTTCTGAGCAGTCTGGTGTCTGATCCCTTTCTGCCTCATTTCTGGGGCAGGCAGGGGAAGACTGTTCTCACCCTTTCCAACGCTCGCAGGCAGACACTTTCCATCCTGAGGGACCATCCTACTCACGTACCTTCTCTTGCTTCTCCTCCATAAGCTTTTCATAGGCAGCAAGCACTTGTGCCATGCAGCTCCTCAGCAACTCCTGCAAGGTGACTTTGGGAAGAGTGTGGCCACCAACCCGGTTCACCTCTTGGCACAGGCTGAAGAGGAAGCACTGCACGCACCAGGAGGGCTGTGGAAGAAAACGCTGTTAGTTTAACATGGTCTGTAAGCTCCGTTCACTTTACTTTAGCAGCTTCCTACTTCTGTGTATAAACCAGGCCTAAGTCCTTCAGCTCAGTTTTACAGGATCTGGGCCAACGTTCTTCATTTGAACCTACAGCAGTGACTCTAATTTCCTTCCTCTGTCCCTAGGAAGTATCTCAAAGAGCAAGTAAAAGCACTGGGGAGCATTTTGCTGTGCTCCTAATACCAAGCAAACTCCACAGCAGGCCAAAGCGTTGGCTCTGGAGACTTCTCCTCCCAGCAGGCTGTTTCTGTGTGTTTACCACGAGGATGCACCTTGTACCTGCATGGGCAGCCGGATCTTGGATGTTACGGTGGTTCCAGACTCGGTCTCCTCCTGAATTTCAATTTCATCCCAGCTGGTGGCTGTGGCCAGGACAGAGCCAGCTGTGTCCAGCAGCAACGTGCGGGTAAAGCACTCGACCAGCCCCTAACAGCACAAAACACAAAGCACACAGTCAGGGGACAGGCAGCCTGTTCCTGCCTGCAGCGAGGCTGATCTCCCACAGCCCCCCCTGCCTCCCAAAGTCAGTCTTACAGAGACCATCCCACTAGATGCCACCTCCTCTCCCCATGAGTTGACTGAGCAGCATGGAAGCAGCACAGCGAGCTCTCAGCAGCCAGCTGAGGAGCAGCAGCGCCGACCACAGGGAGCTGAGCGAGCACAACCCATGCAGGAAGCAGCGGTGAGGGGAGAAACAGCTCCTTACTTTGGTGACAGCCGAGCTCCAGATCTGGTAAGCAAAGAGGCTCTGCTGCAGGAGCTCTGCCTTCACCCCCTGCCACTTGGCCTGCACGGGGCTCACTTCCTGGGCTTTCCCCTTCCCCAGCTTCTTGGTGGAGCGGGTTTCCTTCAGCACCACCTCCGAGCCGCCCGACCGGCCCAGGACACACTGCTTCAGGTGAGGGCAGAGCTCGGTCAGGGACTGGCAGAGTCTGGCCATGAAGAGGACAGCGTTGAGTCTGGCATCACTGGGAGCATCCACCTGCCCCTCCAGCAGGCTCTGCGTGCTCTGGAGCTCTTCACGCACACAGCCCAGTACATGGTGGATGCAGGCGACGCAGCGGTCACGGAGCAGCCCCTCCACTGTGCCGGCATCAGCGTAGCGGTCAAAGGCAGAGCGCGGCTGCACGGCGGGAGCAGCCTCCTTGGCCGCGGGGTCCACGGGGAGGTAGGAGAGGAGATCATCCAGCCTGGCCTTCAGCTTGGAGTCCAGAGCCGAGCAGAAGCTCTGCACGCACGGCGTCAGCGCCTGCGCCTTCATGGCCAGGCCGCTCTTGGCGAAGGGGCCGCGGTTTGCCACGCTGACCCAAGCGGCGTCGCAGGGCAGGTCGCTGGAGCTCTCTGACCACAGGAACAGGGCCACGTTGTGTTCAAACTGGATGTGCTTGTTTGGGGCAGAGGTGCTGGGGTGGACTTCAAGTTCCTGCAAGGCGGCGGTGAGAAGCTGTCCAGAGCTGCCTGAGATGGAGTCAAACGCTTCTGTGGTCAGTGTCTGGAACAGAAACCCAAAAGCACTTTTACAAGTGCCTCCTGCCGCTTAGCACTTAAACCACACTAACACCAGCAGCGGGCAACAAGGGGGAGCGCAGAGCAAGGCTCCCCTGAACGGCCACCCACCTCCAGCCTGTCCAGGAAGAGCTGCTGCAGCAGATCCTCCCAGAGGGAAGCAGGCTTGTCCAGGAGGCGATGGCACAGCGCATCCCAGTTGTGGCTCACGGACTCGCTCGTGAGCAGCTCCCACACGGCATCGCGAATCCCTGCGAGGCCTTTCATGCTCTTCACATACACCAGCAGGTTGCTGACCCCCGCCCTGATGTCCTCACTGCACCTGAAGGACACGTTTGGCTTCACTGACTTGCTCTGGCACAGCCCCGGGGAAGGCAGGAGAGAACGTGGGCTCCTTAACCTGAAGAGGCTTTGCCTGTGGAATCACTTATGGGGCTGAGGGTGCCTCCGGGGGAGGCAGCTGCACCCCAGATCCCAGGAACACACTGAAACTGGGAGCAGGGAGGGCTGGTCGGGCTCTGGGAAGGGTTGCAGGGACCACATCCCATGGCCAGCAAACACACGGGGTGAGGGGCTGCAGCTGGGGCAGGGACCAGCTGGCTCCATCAGATAATGACACAGGACTAATGAGGCTGTTAATGAGGCTGTAAGGGGCAGGCAGGGCTGTAGGTGGAGGGCAAGGCATGCTGGGGTGGAGCTGGCAGCCCTATAAAGGGTGGCTGGTTCCCTCCTCCGGTCTAGGGAAGGGCAGTGAGAAGAAAGGAGGTGTTGGATCAGGAGCCAAGTGAGCCAGGTAAGAGATTTCCTTCTCATTTACTCTGTGCTTGTTTGCTGATGGCTATAGCAGAATAAAGCAGCTCTGTTATGTCACTGCTACAGCCTGGCTGTCAGGATGGGGCTGTGCTGCCTTTGGCTGTTGAACTGCAGGGAAAAAAAGGAATGGTGGGCAAGGAGCCTGCCTGGAATGAAGGAGGATGTGAATGAGCTTGGGTTTGCTTTGTGCTGTGCTGTGTGGTGCCGGGGACAGCCCTGCAAGGCAGGTGCTGCCGCACTCACATGGTGATCCACTTCTGCAGCGTCTCTCTGAGGTGCTCCTGGCTGATGGGATGTGCCAGGGTCCGCAGGGCCGGCTGGAATTCCACCACGGACTCCGGGAGGTACCGGAACCAGCTGCTCAGCTTCAGGTCCTCCTCCAGAACGCCCCCTTTCCCTGCAAGCAGACAGGGAGGGCATCAGCCCAGCATGGGGGTAAGCTCCTGCCTGCAAACAGAGCCGCCTGTGCCCTCACCTGCTGGGTGCTGGCCTGTGGCGTTCTCCAGGGTGGAGAAGAGCAAACCACAGGGCAGGGCTGGATCCGGCAGCATCCCTTCGGGCACGGTGTAGAAGAGAGCATGGGCCTGGTACAGGGTCGTGGTTAACAGCTCCATCAGCGAGCACACCTGAGCTTTTATACCTGCACCTGCAGAGCAATGCCTTTCAGTTGAGGCAGTCCCTCCAACTGAGCCCTGTGCTTACAGCGAGCCCTTCGGGGTAGGGCTGGAGGGCAAAAGACTCATCCCTTTACAGATGAGCTTCGCTTGAGGCCCTCAGCACTGTTAATTTTCATAGCATGTAGGTGCTGGGCCAAGTGCTGTCAGCCCCATCCCCACGGTGCCACGGCTGCGGCCCCACCGCAGTGAGCTTCACAGGACCAACCCACCCGCTCCTGTTGGGGCAAGGGGGAGAGGAGGTGAAGGGGTTTAGGAAGGAGGCAGCGCAGGGGTACTGACCGTGGTGGGGCTGGTTGAGGAGCTGCTGGATGGCCAGCTTCCTGGCCAGGAGGAAGTCGGCGAGGGCCTGGCGCGGCGAGCTGTCCTCCAGCAGCATGATGGCACACAGGGCCTCCGCCACCGCCTGGTCCGACACCGTCCGGCTCTTCAGCAGGGCCTTGCTCTCCTGCAGGATGGTGGACCTGGACGGGAATGAGGCGCGCAGTGAGAGCCCGGGTGCTGGAGCGAGAGGTTCAGGGGTGGTTACGGGGCTGGGAGAGGTCTGAGAGCCCCAGCTTCTGGGGTCATGGACTGGTTTGGGTTGGGAGGGACCTTGAAGCGCACCCAGCTCCAACCCCTTCCCCTGGAGCAGCTTGCTCCAAGCCCCTGTGTCCAACCCGGCCCTGAGCACGGCCAGGGATGGGGCAGCCCTCGGGTGATCCCTCCCGCATCCCCCCGCCCTCCTCCGCCCCGCAGCCCACCTGAGGTGGCTGGCGGCAGCCACCTGCCGCAGCAGGATGGGGAAGCGGGCAAGGACCGGGCTGCTGCGGGCCCGGGGCGCATCGAGCTGCAGCTGGCGGCGGAGGTGGGCCCCGAGCAGATGGAGCCGGGCCGCGGGCAGGTACCGGCCGCCCTCCACCGCCCCCCACACCCTCTCGGGCACGTCCAGCAGCAGCTTCAGCTGCGCCGCCGCCCGGTAGAAGCCGTCCTGAGCCGGCGGCCGAGCCTGCGGGAGGAGGAAGAGGAGGTCAAGGGGGAGCTCCGCGCTCGCCCCCCTCCCCTCGCCCCCATCCCCTCACCGGGGCCGCGGGGCCGGGCCGGGCCGCGCCGCCGCGCTGCAGGCCCCGCACGGCGCCCAGGAGGCGCTCGGCGCTGAGGCGCATCTCGGCGATGGTGTCGGCCGCCTCGATGAGGTCGCGGTACCGCTCGCCCACCATCTGCCGCAGCTCCTCCCGCTTCTGCTCGATGTCGGCGCGGAGCCGCCGCTCCACCGCCCGCAGCTCGGCCGCAGAGTGCGCCTCGAACAGCGCCTCGGCCTCCGCGCCCCGCGCCGCCATGGCCGGCGCCGCCGCTGACGTGGGCGCCGCCATCTTGGGGCCGGGCAAGGGGAGGGCGGTGGGGCGGGGCGCCGCCATCTTGGGGCCGGGCAGGGCCGCGCCGTTGCCGGGGCGACGCGGGGATGGCGGAGGCGAGGGTCCCGCCGCGGCCCCGCAGCGCTAGGGGCGGACAGCGGCGCTGGAGCCGGGGCCCGGTCGGTGTCGGTGCCCGCAGAGCGGGTGGGGGTGAAGGGAGCTCGGAGCGCACCCAGCCCCTGCCCGGGCAGGGACCCCTTCCACTGGAGCAGCTTGCTCCAAGCCCGTGTCCAACCTGGCCTTGAGCACTGCCAGGGATGGGGCAGCCACAGCTTCTCTGGGCACCCTGTGCCAGCGCCTCAGCACCCTCACAGGGAAGAGCTTCTGCCCAAGAGCTCAGCTCAGTCTCCCCTCGGGCAGGTTCAAGCCATTCCCCTTGGCCTGTCCCTACAGGCCCTTGTCCCAAGCCCCTCTTCAGGTTCCCTGCAGCCCCTTTAGGCACTGGAGCTGCTCTCAGGTCTCTCAGAGCCGCCCCCCCCGCATCACCTCGTGTGTTTCAGCCCGTGGAGGCAGAGGGAACCCCAGCGCTCCGCGTTTTCTCTGCTAACTCTCCCCTGGGCGGTTGCTGCCTTCCTCGCATCCACGTTGCTGTTTCCTGACAGAAACCCAGACCCCCCCCCCCCCCTCCATGTGCAGGTCCCGGAGGGATCCCGTACAGAGACCCAGACGCAGCGCAGGCACCGGCTCAGCACCTCCGGCTGCCCCAGCCGCAGCGCAGGGATGCTTTCCCTACCTCGGTCCTGCGGGAAGCCCTGGCCCCGTTATCTCTGCTGCCCTGGCGAGGCGGATGTGATGCCGGGCAGCATCCTGCGGGCTGCGGTGTGAGCAGGTTGGGAGGGGTTGTATTCACATCCCATAACCCCCTGTTGACTGTGGTGTAAATTTTGGGGGGGGGGGGAACAGGAAAATGATGGCTTGGAATGAGGGGTTTATGGCGTGGAAGCTGTTGATGGCAAAGCCTGTCAGAGCCAAGCTTCAGTTCCCAGCAGAGCTGGTTTCTTCCCATCAGTGTTCCCCTCCTGTAAGCATCCCCGTACGTGCACATCCCTCCCGCTGCTGATTTCACCAGCAGGTTAAACCTGCAGCACTTTACGTGCCCTTGGTCTATTCACAACCAGCCCCAAGAGGAGGAGAAGCTTCTCCCATCCGGTTGTTCAGCGCTGCTGCAACCCTTTGCCTCAAAGAGCTGTTTGTGGTCATGCTTCAGCTGGGCCAGTCTGGGTTAGGGCGGATGCTGGCACAGTTGTGCCTGTAGCTCAATGCCCTGAGTTTATGCTGCCCAGAGAATGATCCTGTGGGGGTTTGGCGGTAATCACAGCTCTTCTGCTGCAGGGACCCCGCAAAGCAGAGCCCACCCCATGGGTGCTGCTCACCAGCAGTGCATGGAGAGATGGATGTGGGGAAGAACTGGTCCTTCCCTTGTTGTCCCTTAGTGGGGCTCCAGGTTTGGTGCCTCTTCCTCCCCCAGGGCAGTGCCCAAGCCTGGGTTCTACCCCACTGCTCCCACCGGCCCTCGCACACACACACAGAGCAGAAGCTGGAGGAAAACCGGTTTATTTCCCTCCCAGCCCATCGCCAGCTCCTTCCCTGTGGCACAAACCGTGGCTTGGTTCCACACCGGGACACAGCCGCTGCGGAGGGAAGCAAGACGGGAAGCAGAGACCGCTCGGTGCGTACAGCAGACCCACACACACACCACGGAGCACGGCGACAGGCACGGCGGGGGGGGGCCATGTACAGGGGTTGGCAGCACAGAGCTGCGGCTGAGCTGGCTCGGCAGGGTAGGGCTCCTGTGCTTAGGACAGGGTAAACCTCACTTCCCTTGCCCTGCACAAGTCGCCTGTTGAGGCGAAAGGACCGGGGAACAGGGGCAGCCGAGTGTCTGTACAACGTGAGGGTAACAAACCCCTGCGCTGGCACGGCCGGTATATACAGATATGTACAAGAGCCATCCCCTCCTCTCCTCCTGGCCGTGCAGTGTGGGGTGGGGTGGCTGCAGTGCCCACGCTTCGCATCCCTCCTTGTCTCCTCCTGGTCGGGATGTGACTTGAAGCAGGTTCCCCCAAATCGCAGCCCTCCTGTCCCGGCTTTTTGCATGGAGCAAGCAGGGAGAGGGCTGAACTCCAGCAGGATACATGGGAATGAGGCTGGGCGGGGGCAGAAGCTGGCAGGGAAAGGCAGAGGTATCCTTGCGTTGGGAAGCAGCAGCTCCGGTTTCAGACTTGGAAGCAGGAAGGTTGATCTGTGGATCTGTGCCCTTTGTTTGTGCCTTGTTGGTGACTGATTCCCTCTTTGAGCAGCCCTGGGCAGGGCGTGCAGCCCCAGCGCAGAGGATGGAGGCTCCCTGAGCAGCTTGGGGTTAGCTTGTTCACAGCAAGGGCTGAAAGAACCCCTCGAGATGGGGGAGTCAATCCCTGCTCTAAAGCAGCGTCACGGATCCAGAGCTCTCGTTGCAGGGGATGGAGCTGGCAGGGGCTGCACCGCTGCCTGTTCAGTGCAGTCAGTGCAGGTCTGGGAGGGAAGAAACCTCCCCATGGAGTCTCCATCAAAGAGAAAGCTCTTCCCGTCAGGACAAAGGCTTGGGACCCCCTCCAGAGACACGGCAGCGCGGTTCATTAGGAGGTCATTCGCGTAAAGAAGTCCGGGGTGGCTTTAGTGCTGATGTGAGGAGCTGAGAGATGCAACAGGGAGGCTCCGGGTCCAAACCCTGCCCAGCAGAGCGGGGTTTGGCTATTGAGCACCGGCAGGGCGGGCACGGCTGGAAGCTTTGCCTGGGGTGATGCTCAGCCCAGCCACAGCACCAGGCTTCACATCTCTGAGGGCTGAGGAAGAGGAGACAGCGAGGATGGCTCCATGCAGGGTAATCCAGGGGGGCTTGTAGAGCCCCTTGGCTTTGCTGGGGCTCTTTGCCTGTCCAGTACTGGGGCTAGGAAGGGGAATTGGCTCCTCATGAGCTATGGGGGGACCACGCAGGTGCCGGGTCTGGCAGACCCACAGCAAACCCCCCCCGGTGACAGCCCCATCGCACCCCCAGCCCCGCGGCAAAGCGGCGGCCTCGGGTCCGTGCTCCCTGCGCGCAGCGGTGCTGCGCTGCCCAGCGCCTCCGGGCCGTGCTCAGTCCGCTCCCGTGGCCCCAGCGGGGTGGGCGGGCGCTGGAACGAGCCTGCCCTGCCCGGGGCCGGTGCGTGCGTGTGTGCGGGGCGGCAGCGGAGCCGCTCCGGCCGCCGCCGGCTCAGCGCGGTCACCGCAATCACCCCGCCGAGCAGATCCCATTCGAGGTCAAGTTCGCTCTGAAATCAAGCGGCTGGGGAGGCAAACTCCGTTACCCGCAGCGGGGCTGCTCTTTATTAGTCAGCAAGGAACCAGCAGCGCGGTTGATTCGCCTGGGTTCACTGCGAGCGCTGCGCTCCCGCTGCTCGCTCCTTCTCCTGTCCTTCCCCTGCGGTGAGCTGGGGCAGGGTGGCCGTGGGGGGCTCCGGCAGCCCCCCAAAGCCACATCAGGCTCCTTCCCTGCAGCATCCCACCTCGGCGGCCTTTGGGATGTCGGTGGCAGCCCCTGTGCTCCTTGCTCCTCACCTGCACCCCTTTATCCCCAGCACAAGACATCCCCTGGGTGCAAAGTGGGGGAATGGGGTATTTCCAATCTCAGGCCCCTTGCAGAGCTCTGAGCTGCCAGAAATGTCATTGTCTGCGGGTTCTGCCAGGACAGAGCTGATCCAGGCACACGCTGTGCTGGGAAGCCAGGCTTTCCGTATTCTCCTCGTTAAAGCAGCACAGAGAGGAGATGCTCCTGCTGGAGACTCTGCCATCAGTTGGGACAGTGGTGACGGAGCTCGCAGAGGGCAAAGCTGGCCATTGCAGGTGAGTGCTGGGGGTGGGAGCATCAGCTCCCATGAGGGGCACGGGGCTCAGTGACCCCTTCCCATCACCTCCCTGTTTTCCACGCAGATCCCTCCTTCCCCACCCACCAAACATGAAATACCCACAGCCCGGCTGACGCATTGCTGCAGCTCCAACACGAAAACCTCATCCTAGCAGAGGGCTCTGGCTGCACCAGGCCTGTCCGTCACCACCCAGTACCTCGCTGTAGTGCAATGTGCTGCTCGTGGTTTAATCCTGCAGCACCAGCAGGGCAGCTCCTGCTGCCTCAGAGCCCGGCTTTGGCTTTCGCTCCCTTAGCACAGGCAGCGAGCAACAGTGGGTGCCCGCTCAATGCTGAGCCCAAGCGGTGCCTCTGGGTGCTCAGATGCAGACACCCTGTTCCTCAGAGGAGCAGTAAAGAGTTAAAAGCTAATCAATGCTGACAACGCTCTGCTTTGCCCTGCAGAAAGTCCCTGAGCCGTATCCCTGGTGTCCCTTTTGCCGGGGAGCAGGCACCGAGCCTAGCACTGAGCTCTTTTAGGGGGCACAGCAGGATGAGCGATGCCCTGGGCAGGGACTCACTGCAGGAGCCAGGTAGAGCCATGGAAAATCATCTCCCAGAGCTGATGCTCTCAGAGCATCGCCAGGGGGTGGTGCAAGGTGGCACCCCAAAGTGGGCAGCACCTCGTGGGCAATGCTCATCCTTGTAGTGTGCGGTGAAGGCTCCTTGCCTGCTGGCCATGGGGCTGCTGTGGGGGCTCCAGGGTGGGATAGGAAGCGATGGGGGTGAGTGAGAGCCGGCTGCTTCCTCCACCGAAACCCTGCATTCCCACGGCTCGGCTCTGGAGCCTGTGAACAGAGCCTGGCCTCTGGCACGGGACCTGCTCCGGGTGCTCCGGCAGGAAGACGGCTCTTGTCCTGCTCCCCTGGGCTTTCCCTCTGCTCCCGCTGCGCTGGACAAGGAGGGTGGCTTTGTCAGAGCAGGAGCCCTGGGTTTGCACTGAGCTGCGTGGGAGGGCAGGGACAGAGCCGAGTGCTCCAGGATGGTCCCGAGAAGCTGAATGCAGTGGGAGCTCAGCCAGACCCCTTACCCCTCATGCTGTGCCCTGCACCCTGTGTCCCCCCTTTCCCACACTGTGATACAGGAGAGGGATGGGGGTCTGGACACATGCTGCTCTGCTCGTGTCATGCCTCAGTGCTGGAAGCCTTGTCCCCTTCTCCGCCCAGTCTCTTCTGCTCAGACAAGGGTCAGGACCAAGTCCCCAGCACCCCCCACCTCCTGTCCCCATCCTCTCCATCTCCCCTTCCTCCAGCGTGACTTGCCTGGCAGGAGCTGGGCAGCCGCTCACCACATTCCAAGTGTCCGGCAGCCCCAGGGATCCTCAGAGCCGTGGCCGGGGCAGGACAAGCCCAGATCTCACCCACAGCCCGTGCCAGGGTGCTCCAAACCCCTGGTGTGTCGCTCCCAAGGATTCCCCAGCAGGGACCGGTGCAGGTGATGGTGCCATTGTGCTCATCCAGTGGGAAGAGCAGATCTTGGCTGCCGGTGTGGGGCTGATGCTGCTGCGGAGGGAGAAGGGGGAATTCCTCCATCCGAGGAGAAAACCTGCGGGCAGGTGACGTCAGGGCAGGAGAGGGAAGGGACTCTCCCGCAGCAGGGATGGAGGATGCAGGGTAGGAGCGTGGTGGGACCAGAGGTGCTCCTGGGGTGGCAGAGCTGCTTCTCACAGGGCAGCCCCCTCCGTCCTGGTCTGTCACCGCTGGGCAGGGCGGCTCTTGCGGACGATGCAGTCAAACAGCAGCAGGGACCTGCAGGGGAGGCCACGGAGGAACTTAGAAGCCGGGTAAAACACAACCGCAAATATCCTTGTCTGCCGGAGGAGGGTGGCTCCCCGGGGAGCTCCCATCAGGTCTTTGCTATAAGATGCTGTCTGCACGCATCCGTGGCCTCGGCTGCTCCTGAGGTCACCCCGCTGCGTGCGTGTGTGTCCACACGGGAGCACCCGGTCTGGGGCAGAGCACCCAGAGCCAGCCAGCCCCGAGGGTACCACCGGGGGAGCCAGCGGAGCCCCCATGGTGGCACTTTGGTGTTGAAACGCCGCAGCGCTACAAGGGGTCTTTGTTTCCCTGGTGAGGCAGCTCCTCTCCAACCGTTTCCTTCCCCAACCAGCAGCAGCCCAGGAGGAGCCCCGGTGGGGAGCCCCGATGGCCATCGGTGCGTGCTGCCATCCCTAAGCCGGCGCTGCTGCCCTGACTCCGTACGTGCCACCACCCTGCTGCAGCGGGCGAGAGCAGAGCAAAGGAAGGACCACGCCGCTGTCCCCTCAGATGCTCGTCTGCAGGTCACCGTTGAGCAGGGTCCTCTGGGTTTCCGTGGTCTCGTTGAGCCTGGATTTGTCCTGCTTGCTGTCGCTCCGGTCCGCCTCGTCCATGCCGCTGACCTTCACCAGGCAGAGGACGTTCTGGAAGCTCTTCTTGAAGTTGTCGGACAAGAAAGCGTAAAGGATGGGGTTGGCGCAGCTGTTGGCATAACTGAGGACCACCACGAAGTCAAACATGCCCTTGAGGACAGGCGTGGGCACGATCAGCACGGAGACGGAGGAGACGTTGAAGATATAGAATGGGAGCCAGCAGAAGATGAAGACAGCGACCACGATGGACACCATCCTGGTCACCTTCTTCTCAGACTTTTTCCTCTTGGAGGAGCCCACTCTGATGCCCGAGGACTTGACTTTGATAATGATGAACAAGTAGCAAAGGCAGATAATGGTGAGAGGCACCAGGAAGCCCAGGATGAAGGCGTAGATGATGAAGCCTGTGTACCAGGCCCCCGACTCCCCTGGCCAGATGATGGTGCAGCTACTCCTGCCGTGGTTATGCTGCACCCCAGCATAAATCATGATGGGCATGATCACCAAGAGGGAGATGCCCCAAACGGCCATATTGATCATTTTGGCTGTCCTGGGCCGCCTCCACTTGGCAGATTTAATGGGATGGACGACAGCCAGGTACCGGTCAATGCTCATAACCGTCAAGCAGAAGATACTGGTGAACTGGTTGATCCCATCCACTGTCATGACAATTCTGCAGAGGGCTTTGCCAAAGGGCCAGTGCACCAGGGCCACCTGCATGGCCAGGAAGGGCAGCCCGAGCATGAAGAGCTCATCTGCGATGGCCAGGTTGAGGATGTAGATGTTGGTGATGGTCTTCATCTTGGCATAACGAAGGATGACGTATATCACCAGCGTGTTGCCGCACAGCCCGACGATGCAGACCACGAAGTAGATGAAGGTGAGGATGGCGTTGCTGGTCAGGTCGAAGTGGTGGCCTGTGGCGTTCTGCGACGCGTTGGTGGGTGCCTCCACCGAGAAGTTGTCAAAGGGGGAAGATGGGGAGAACCAGAACGCGGTGGCATTGGGCATCTCGTACTCCAGCTCCATGGCTCTGCTGCTCCCTGGGTGCTGCCCGTTCAGAGGAGCCGGGGTGTCAGAGGAGCCGGGATGTCATCGTCCCTCGCTCTGGGGACAGATGAGAAGATTCTAGAAATGGGAGAATAAAGCGAAATGAAGGGATTCCTGGGGGGGATTTGCCCGTCCTGCTGCGAGCTCCGTGGTGGCAGAGCTGCTCCCTGCAGGGGCTCCCCCGCACCGCCTCCCCCGAGCCCGGGACCGCCGCGCTCTGCCCCGGACACACCGCAGCTCCTCCTGGCTCCGGTGATAGCGGAGTCCCCGGCACTCCCCACATCCAACCGGTGAGTCCCTGCCGGGTGCTACCGACGCCCGCAGCGCCGGGTGCTGGGGGAAACCTCGCCCCGTGCCTCGCCCTTCAGCGGGGCGCCGGCCCCGACGGGGTTCCCCGGGCGGCTCCGCGCCCCCCGCCCCATCCCGCTGCTCCCCGAGGGGCACCGGCGGTGCTGCCCCCGCCGCTCACCTGCGCCCGCCGCCGCGCCCCGGCACAGCCCGGCGGGGACCGGCACCGGCACCGGGACCGGCACCGGGACCGGCACCGGCAGCGCCCGCAGCTCCGCTCCGAACCGCTCCGCTCCGCTCGGCTCCGCCGCTGGACCCAGCACCGGCTGCTGCGCTCCGCCCCGCACGGGGCGGCTCTGCGGGGCCGGGGCGGGGACAGCCCTGCCCGCACTGCCTGCACTGCCCGCACTGCCAGCACTGCCAGCCCGGCTTGCCCTGCCTGTGCTGCCCACCCTCCTCTGCCCGCCTTGCTCTGCCCTCCATGCACCGCCCGCCCTGCTCTGCCCTTTTCTGCCCACTCTGGCTGTAGGGATCCTGATGCCCCCAAAGCGTGGCAGGACCTGCCTGGTTCCGTGGGGCTTCCAGCAGAAAACGCATCCCTCAGCTCTCTCCTCCTCCTCGCACGACCTTGCCTTTGTCACCTGGCTCCTGCTGCAGAAGCAACATCTTGGTCCCAGTGATGGTGCAAAGGGCTCGCATCAGGCTTCTCCTGATGTCCCCAGGGCCACCCCAAGGGAGGGACGGGGCAGGGTGATGGCAGCGTGATGGCCACGCTGTGACCGTGGAGCCGGAGAACCCCAAGAGGTGTCTGAGAGTCCCAAAGCCTCGCAGGAAGCTGGGAGCTCCTTGGCCCCAGGATTTTGCGCCCTGCCACCAAATCAAGGCAGAGCAGGTCCTTGCTGGCTTGGCCCAGCCCTGGAGAGGTGGGAAAGTGATGCTGTGCCTGCTACAGCTTTGGGGTCTCTGGGGACTTGCACAATAAGGGTGGCTTCTGCCCCAGCCTCTGCAGTTAGCCAGTGACGATGACTGGAGGAGGAAGACCAAACCCCAGAGGTTCGGGGGAGATAACCCCTGCTCTGGTTTGTTTGAGAGCTTGAAAGCAATTAAATAATAGCTGTTCCTCCCCTCCCTTTTCCATCACTTATCAAAGAGACAATAGAAAGCAGGAAATTAAGTGACTTGGAACAAAGAGCCCAGAGCGAAGCGACCGATTGCGGTGAGAGGGGCTGAGAGGTTCTCACTTGCGCTTGGCCATCCACTTCCTAAGGTGGACCTGAAGACACCAGCTCCTGGAGCGCGCGGATGGGTCATTGCGAGCCTCATAAATAGGCAGGAGGCTGCAGAAAGCAGCTTCTGGTAATCAATATCCCGGTAAAGGTGTGTGAGGAGGGAGGATGGGGAGGGAGGTGGTTTGGGAGGAGGAGGTGCAGCGCGCTCACAGCCCCTCTGAGCTTTTCACTGTTGTTTTATCCTCTCCCCGTGCTTCCTGTGCCCAGCGGGGATGTCCTGACTGTGCCCTGCCCTCAAAGCCACACTGGCAGTGGGAAGGGGAGTGCGAATCCTCCTTGTGCCATTTCCAGTGCTGCCTCCTTGATTTTCTCCCCTGAACAGATGATGCTGCCACATCCCTGTGGGTCGGGATGCTGCGGTCCTCCTCATCCCTGCACCTTGAGCAGCCCCAGTTCATACTGGTTTCTCCCAGTGTGGTGCTGAGCACCACATCTTCAGTCACCCTCTGCCCTTCACCTCCATGGGAAGCCGGTGTTGGATGCAGGAGCTGGGACCTGTGTGAGCTTTAGCTCCTTGGTTAAACCCAGACCTAAGCTTCGCTATAAACCCGCACACCTGGTGAACCGATGTGCTGAGGGCTGATCCTCGCTGATATCCACCCAGCGAGGAGCGCAGCCGTGCTGCGGAATGGGGGAGCCTGAGCCTTCCATTCTGCTTCGATTTGGGGTTGAATTCAAGCCTGATCCCTATCTCTGGGTGGTCCCTGCTTCGCAGAGACGTTGAACCCCAGCAGCTGGTTTGGTGCTGGCAGATAAACTCCTCTTTGTCCTTTAGCCTGGGAAGCATCCACTGCTGAAAAGCCATTTACTGGCAGGGCTGGATAGAGGAGAAGTGCACAGCCTCTTCCCACACGGCTTCGGCGGCCGACAGAGCCCATGGGAGAGGGGCATGGGGATTACGTGACCACAGAGCCCTTTTTAAAGCCCTTCCAAGTTTGCTGCCATCCATTCCCAGCTGTTCTGCAAGATTCCCTATGGAAAAGAGTGCTTTCGACCCCTGTCCTGGAAATGAGTGTTGGAAGGAGCCGGGGCTTCGGTTGCCAACAGAGGGGTAGGGTGAGCCGGCCTTTCTCCCCGATACATGGATGGGAGGCAGCGAGAGCTCTGGAATAGTGCAGGAATAAGGCTCTGTTGGATTGATGGGGCTCCCCTGTCTGCTGAAGGGGAGCTGTGAAGCACTTACAGGTTCCAAGTGGATGCCAGTACAGGCAGAGATGACCACGGTGTTTCCTGGGTGTGTTTTAGGTGGCATTGCCCTTTCCCTGTCCTTTCCTTTGTCCTTTCCCTGCCCTTTCCCTGCCCATCTCCATCCCAGCAGCCAGGAGCAGGGCTGGTGGCTCTGCTGACGCCCTGGCTCCGTGTCAGGGCTGCCTGGGATTCGGGAGGCTTTGCTTTGCTTTCTGCTGATTATCCAGACAAACAGGCTTGGACCAGCTCCCCGCGCCCCCAGGCAGGGCACAACCAAGCTGGTTGCTGCCAGATCTAATCTGGCAGCGTCTGCAGCAGTGATGGATGAGGAGGGAGAGGAGGATGGATGGGGAGGGAGAGGTGAGGGTGACCGGTGGCATCCTGCATGCCCCGCAGCATCCAGACCCCACGGGGTGCAGCGCAGCAGTGGGTTGGAGGCATTCCCAGAGGAGCATCGCACCATCCACATACAGCTCCTTGCTGAGGGCTGCCTCCTGCTCCCACCAGACCTCCCTGCAGATGCTTCTTGCTCCTATTCCCGTCTCTCCCATCCATTCCCTGCACTGTTTCCCTCTGTAATCAGTTACTGATCTCCCTGAGGGCACCAGGACCAGGCTGTGGTGGGAGCCGCATGTTCCCCATGGATCACATCACTGAAGCCCTGGTGCTAATGAGCCTTTGGCAACCATGGGCTGAAATCTCCGCTCCTGCCGGTCCTTTCCCTGCTGTGTCCAGCTTGTTGGAGGGTCATGAGCAGTCAATGGGGACTCAGCAGCACCCTGCTCTTGGCAGCCGGGCTCTGCACCAGCTTGGGCTGTCAGGGTCAGTTACAACGCACGCCAATCGCCCGTGCTCGTGTCCCTGTGCCCTCCTGTTGGAAGCAGCCCGGTGCTGGCAGGACTCTGCACTCCCCCAGCCCTGTGCCGGGTCCATCCTGTCCCTCTTGGGGAGCCCGAAGCCAGTGGAGGAGCACAAAGCTGTCACTGGGCTCTAAGAAGTGACATTAGCCTGGCATGGAGCTGCTCCCGCGCGCTGTCCTCTGGCACGTCTCTGGATGTCCGCGTTCCCTCTGCACTGCAGCCGCCTTGGTGCACAGCCAGGCTGGTTCCATCCACTGCTTCGGCCTGGCACGGATGGGTTTGGGTTGGGATAGAGCCTGGCTGTGAGCCCAACCTGTGCAAAGGGGATGCAGAGATACCCCATTTGCAATGCCTGGTGAGAAGCAAGTCTGGGGCATCTCCAAACCGGCCTCAGCCTGTGGTGCCCTCGTGCTGGGTTGTGCCTCTCTGCCACAGCTTCCCCAGACATCGCTAAGGAGTTTTTACTGCAAAAATCCAAAGGGATTTGGGTCCTGGCTGCCTGTGACTATGGTGCTGCCCCTTGCAGCATCTCACACACATCAGTGAGAGAGATTGCACGAGAACTTGTGCCCCTTTTGTGGTTTAAAATGCAGTTTAGGACTCCAGGTAATGCATGGCTGCTACCGTGGGTCTCATCCTTCCTGGTGCTGCTCCGGGCAGGGGTCCCACAGGAGCTGCCAGCCCTCCCTGGTCCTGCCTTTGCCTGTATGCACTGGGGTGCAGTGGGATGGGAAGCTGCACAGCGTGGGGCTGGGGCTGGACTGACCCTGTCCTTGTTGGGTCTGAGCTGCAGAGGCCAGGCAGGACCGTGCAGCCCTGTTGTCCTGAGGAAGGCGATCCAGGGCTGTCCCTGCGCACAGGGATGATGCTGGGAAAGGGGAACATGAGTTCATTCTGCTGATGCTGCTGCACAGAGCCATGTGCTGCCACACTGGCCCCATTGCCTGGAGCTGCCCACACATCCCTAGGCAGGAACATCCCCATCAGCCTCCCCCAGACCATGGCAGGCTCCTGTTTCAGCAGTGTCCCCATGCTCCATCACAGCTACCCAGGGAACCCCGGAGCTCTGTTTGCTCTGTCCCTGCATCCCTCCCAGCTGGTACCTCACGCTGCATCTGCTCCTTGTGGGAGCTAATGAAGGATGAGGCAATTACAGGGGGAGATTGATTAAATCCTAAATCAAGGAGGTTTCAAATGGCCTTGACCTTTCCCAGCTGTGGCAGGGGAGCCTGATCAAAGGCTCTTAGAAGATAAACACCCTAATAAAGACGGGTTATGTTGCAGAAGAGCTGGATGTGTCCTTCTGCCACCCCCTGTGCCTTCTGCTGTCGCACAAGCTGGAGGCACCAGTGAGCCCGGCCTGGCTCCTGCTGTTCAGGCTGAGCTAATGGGGAGGAATCAGTGCTGGAGCTTCCCCAGCTCCATGTGGTGCCGGGGCTCGGCCACCGTGTCCCTTGTGATGATGCTTTGGGGGACCTCAATGGGTGGGAGAGGACGGGGGTGCTGCATGCACCCTCCAAAGGCCGTGACGGGGCTGGCTGCCAGCGCTGATGGGTATGGGAGGTGTTTGCTCCTGCTGGGTGTTGCAGGCTGCTCATTAAGGTGCAGCCGCCGGGCGCTAATGAGCGCTGCTGATTGCGCTGCACGGGTACAGCCCCCCGCGGGACCGTGCTAACAAACTGCCCGGAGATGCCAGCCTACCCCAACCCGGAGACCGGGATTTGAGCTGCCCAGCCCGGGGGTCACTGGGCAGCGGGGGGGGCTGAGCCGTGACCAGCGGGGACAGCGACAACAGCGACAACGACAACTCCGTGCCGCGCCCGCCCGCGCCGCCGCCCGCCCGCCCGCCTCACTTTCCCGGGGCCTCGCCCTCCCGAAACATAAGAACCGCGGGCGGCCCGCCCTCGCCGCGCTCCCATTGGCCGAGGCCGCGGTGGTGGGCGGGGCGGCGGCGGCGACACGTGTGCGGCACCAGGAAGCGGTGGCGGCGGCGGCCGGTGAGCGGGGCCGGGGGCTCCGGGGGGGGTCCTGGGCCCGGCTTTGGTAACCGGAGGGTCCTTGGGGCGCTGGGTGCTGGCACCGGGAGCCCCGCGGCGGGGCCCGGTCGGGTGCTGCGGTCCCGGCTCCGGGAGCCCGGGGGTGCGGGGGCTCGGGGTCTGACCGGGGTTGCTGGGGGGGTCCTGACCCAGGCGCCCACCACAAAGGGCTTAGCAGCAGCTCTGGGGTAAGGCCGGGGCCTGGGAGGGCCTTAGGAGGGGGAAGGAAGCACCTCTATAGGGGTATGAACCTCTATAGGGGTATGAACCTCTATAGGGGTATGAGCCTCTATAGGGGTATGAGCCTCTATAGGTGTATGAACCTCTATAGGGGTATGAACCTCTATAGGTGTATGAGCCTCTATAGGTGTATGAACCTCTATAGGTGTATGAACCTCTATAGGTGTATGTGCCTCTATAGGTGTATGTGCCTCTATAGGTGTATGTGCCTCTATAGGTGTATGTGCCTCTATAGGTGTATGTGCCTCTATAGGTGTATGTGCCTCTATAGGTGTATGTGCCTCTATAGGTGTATGTGCCTCTATAGGTGTATGTGCCTCTATAGGTGTATGTGCCTCTATAGGTGTATGTGCCTCTATAGGTGTATGTGCCTCTATAGGTGTATGTGCCTCTATAGGTGTATGTGCCTCTATAGGTGTATGTGCCTCTATAGGTGTGTATGTGCCTCTATAGGTGTATGAATGCGGGTGTGTTTTGGTTTGCTGGCGTGTAAATACGTGTGGCTCTAGGTATTGATGTGCCTGTTTCTGCACATGTGTGTGGTTCCGCAGCAGCGCAGCTCCCGGAGCACGATGTGCCCAATGGCCCCCCTGAGCTGGGATTCTGAGGGCTCATTCCCATTTTTCCTTGGTCCTGGGGCTCAGCAGTGTTGGGAGCGGGGTCCCGCAGGGGTATTTGCCTTCAGTGCCAGCAAAACTGGTTTTGGGCACAAATAAGTGCTACCCTGCGGTGGGGTGAATGGCCTGGGGATATGGGATGCAGCATCCCCTTGCTCTGTGAGGTTTGAGCACTGTTTCTTTGTGCTTTTCTTTGTGCTCTGATGCTGCTCAGGGAGCTGAGCCCAAAGTCAGCCTGGGGTTCTGCACTAGATGGGATGTGGCGCATCCCAGCCATCCCTCCTTGGGCCCTCCTGCTCCTCTGAGCTCAGATTAAGCCTTACTTAAGGGGAAAAGAGAAGCTCAGAGGGGCATTGGGGATGGTTACGCACACTCTGTCCCCTTTGCTGAGGAGGGGTTTGGGGCTCCCACATTAACCAGGGGTGGATATGGGGGTTATTCTCTCTTTACGCGCCAAGTGCTTCTCCTGACCGTGTTGTCCCCCCAGGTCAGCATGATCCCGGGGCACGGGCCGGTGCTGCAGGCGGTGCTGGGCACGTTCCTCACGTGGGGGCTGACGGCGGCCGGGTCCGCGCTGGTGTTCGTGTTCTCCAGCGGGCAGGTGGGTGCTGGGCGCATCCGTGGGGTCCAGGCGAGGGCCGCACCGTGGCCATGGGTGGCTTTGGCTGCCCGGTCCCAAGTGCGAGGTGCTCAGCATTGGTGCTGGGGGCAGGAGCGGAAGAATCCAGCTCATTTCCATCCTGTTTATCCACACAGAAGAGAAGGCAATCAAATTCCTGACCCCGGGCAGTGGTGTGTGCTGTACCACAGCTCCCAGCGCCGGGCAGAGCCGCAGGCAGGGCTCCGTGTTTGGAATAGCAGGTTTTCCTTCTGTAACCTGCTTTTTCCTGCCGCATCCCCAGCCCGGGATTCGGGTCAGAGCAAGCAAAGCGCTGATCTTTAACTCGTGCTGTGTTCCAAAATTAGAGGCCCCTCTTGCTCCTGTGTTCAAAGTTGCCCGCATGGATTTATTATTTATGCCATTCTCTTGTGATGATTTATTCAGGAGCCTGTGCACAGTGAGGCTCCCTTTGCAGGCACACGTTGGTTTCCTTTCTAGGGGAGGTGATGGGCTAAAGAGGGAAAGCTGCCCTGGGAGGGGAGCGGAGCGGGCAGGATAGGTGCTGGGTTACTGGGAGAGTAATGGCTTTGTTTGTAGCAGCCTCTTGTCAGAGGCCTTAAAGTCTTCAAGAAGGGGGAAATGCAGTGGGAGAGTTCCTGGTTTACCTTTAGAACGGTTACGGGATGAGCCGAGGGAGCTGGGATGCGCTGTGGGCTCTTGGTGCTAGTGGGGTTCCGTCACCCCAGCACAGTGGGCTCCTTTGCATGGGGAGCGTGTTTTTTGCCTCAAAGCACGGGAATCACTTGGGCTGCAGGACTGGGGAGAAGGACGTTATCCCACTGCTTCTGCTGGGAGTCAATGGTGTGTTTTGTGCTTGGTTTCCAGAGGCGGATCCTCGATGGGAGCTTAGGCTTCGCTGCGGGGGTAAGTACAGCATCCTTCTGCTGCTTGTCTCTGTTCTCCTGAGGACACCTCCACAGCCCAGCCATGCTCCATTTGGTTGCCTGCTCATGTTAGTGTCTCATGGATAATGGCCTGAGGTGCAGGTGGGGCAGGAGGAGCGCGGTGCAGCTCTGGTTGCCTCGTGTCTCAGGGCCTCCTTTGTGAGCACGGAGGTGGCACGAGGAGGGGCATGAGGATGCTGAGCTGCCCACCCTGCATTTGGTGCTCTGGAGTCAAACTCTTCTCATTGCCTTGGGGGTCTGAAGTGCCATGGGGGGTGACAGGAAACACCACAAAGCTCAGTCTGCTCCCTGCCGAGCTTCCCTGGAATGTGCCTGCGACTGCTGCTGGTGTGAATAATTGAACTCATCTGTTGTAACGCTGGGGCCATCATTTATAAATGAATCTCTGGCGCTGGAGCTTTCCTCTGTGGTCGCTTCCGGAGCTGTTTTGCTGTGGAAGGCGCAACCTTGTCCCTGCCAAGCCAACTCGGAGCCACTTCTGTGGGGACAGCGTGGGGCTGGCTCGGTGCTGGCAGGGCACAGCGCGATGCTGGCCTTGCCGTGGCTGCTGGGTTGCCCTGCCAGGAGCTCTGTCAGTGCTGCGTGGCAGAGGTGTGGCTCAGCCGGGGAAGCGGAGCTCCTGCAAACATCGGCTTCTCCCTCAGCTCCTTCCAACGTGCTGGGCTCGGAGCAGGAAAGGGGAATTGTTGTCCAGGGATGCTGCGGGGGCTGGAGGGGACCCTCGGCGCTGGCAGGTCCTGTTCAAGAAGGTGCTGCCACCCACGAGCTGCCGTTTGTGAGGGTTTCTGTGTGGTGGTTATGGGCCGGAGCTGCGGCAGCTGGTGCTGGATGGGGCGAGGTGTTTGTGCCACACAGGGTCACTGCAGCCCGGCCAGGACCAGCTTTTCTGGAGGAAGGTATCGGAGATCCACGGTGTCCAAGGCCAGGTTGGACGCAGGGGCTTGGAGCAAGCTGCTCCAGTGGAAGGGGTCCCTGCCCGGGGCAGGGGTTGGAGCTGGAGGAGCTTTAAGGTCCCTTCCAACCCAAACCATTCCATGTGTGTGTTTGCAGTTGTACAGAGTCCATGGAGAAGCTGGAGGAGGACCCACCTCCTGACCCAGCCCTTTGGCAGGAAGGACTGTGGCTGACTCTTCGGTTTAGGTGGGATGTGATGCTGGAATCAAGCTGGTTGCGTGTCTGAGGCTGGCTGTGCCTGGAGAGGGCACCCAGGCAGGCTGTGGAGTCCTGCCTGGCTGCGATAAGGGGCTTTTCCGGCCTCATCCAGGCTCGTGCTGCAGACCCAGTGTTGGGAGCTCTCTGCTGGCTCCGTGAAGGACAAAAAGCAGGATGTGGGGCAGCCAGCTTTGAAACCTGTTTGTGGGGTTTTCTTTCTCCTCTTTAAGAGCATCTCTTCAGGCAGCAGCGCCGCTCTGCTCATGGGCTGCTGCCCTTGCTGTAAGGGATTTGTGTTTAAGACACGGCGGCTTTGATGCAGATCTCTTGCAGATACAGATGGGCGGTTTCTCAGGGCGCTGGGGCAGAGACAGGAAGCGCTGAGCTTCCTCTTTATCTCTGCTCTCCAACCTGGGCTGCTGGGTTTAATTCAGCTTCCCTTGCTCTCTGTCAGAGCAGCGAACCTGCAGGTCTGTGCGTTCAGAGGCAGGTATTGCTGCTGCCTTCGCTGTTTGGTGCTTAGCTCGGGATCCCTGATGCTCATCTGGGCTCCAGGGGGCATGTACGGTGCTCTCCGGGCCCAGGAGCACTGCTGAAACACAGTCCTCCTGTTGATGTCTGACGTGTCATATGTTGTGTCTGATGTGTCAAAGGGGACCTGTGTGGTTGGACCCCGTGCTACGGAGGAGCTCAGCTTCCTCCAGCCCAGTACCAGTGCTTGGGTCTCTGAGCATTTAGCTCCTCTCTGCCTCAGTTCCCCCTCTGGAAATCAGGGATAATAGAGGCCTTTGTATGTGAAAGCCTCCGAGGTGATGTGTTTCCATAGAGACAAGGCTTTGCTTGCTTGGGCATCTGATGTGGAATCCTGGCTTTTCTCTTAAATCTTGATATTCTTAACTAAGACCTTTATGTTGTAGATGCTCTTTGTTATCTCGGTGTTATCCCGGCCGTGCTGTGCTCTCAGACATCATAAATGCTTGCAGTGCTCCCTCCCTGCAGCCTCTCCAGCCTGTTCCTGTTTGTCTCTTAGCTTCATGTCTCCTGTCCCACGTGAAGCAGCGAATGGTGAGGACGTGCTCTTTAAACCGCACCGGGCACGTCTCCTATTGAATATTCCCTTTCAGGGCTGCTTTAAACAGCATCAGTAATTTACACGGCTCTGCTGAGGCTGCTCCCTGTTGTCGGGGCCTTACAATCATTTAGGTTAGAGCAGACCTTTAAGATCATTGAATCCAACCGTAATGAAGTCAGGCTAAAAAGCTTGGCAGGGAAAACGTCCTGCCAGGCTCTCACCTTCCTATTTTCCTCCCCCCCTCCCAAGGGAATCCCTTTCCCTTGTAAGCACCTGGGGTTGTCTGACTTGCACGCTGTTAATGTGGCTGCTCCCCTTGGAGCCGCTGTTCTCATCTGGGTGGCCACGCAGGAGTGTGATGAGATGTGGCTGCCTGCAGCTTTAACTCGGTGGTGTGATGCCAGGCTTGGATCAGTGCAGGGACCCCCCCCCATTTGCCCTTGGGTCCAGCAGGACCCGTGGTGGTTGCAGATGAGGATCATTGCCCTCTTCCTCCTGTGTTTGCAGAGAGAAAGCTCCTGTGCAGCTCTGAAGCTGTGGGGCTCGAGGCAGTTGGGGTTTGAGCCTCTGCTTGTGCTGATGTATCCCAGGGAAGGACTTGGGCTCTGCACAGCCCGGGGATGCTGTAGATCCGTGCCTGCCTTCTGCGTGCTTCCTCCTCCCCCGTCAGCCACAGCTTCGTCAGGAGCGGGTGGGTTTATGGCATTGTCGCTTCTTGGCTCGGGAGCGTGAAGTCTCCTTCTAGAGATGCCTAAATCCAGGCTGGCAGGAGCTGTGTGTCCCGGAGCTGGTGGGATGTGGGTCCCCCGCTCCCTGCCTTACAGGGGCTGCTGTGAGGGGAAGGCTTTGTGCAGAAAGTGGCTGCGTGTTTCATTGATCTGAGGCATCCCAGGCAGGATTTTCCCCTGCCGTTGTCACCACTTTGCTCAGGGACCTCGGTGGGGTTTGGGTTCCTCTCCCTGGCTGGGGACTTCATACAGGTTTCAAATAGATGGTGATTTCTCTGTTACTTAAATCAGATCGCTGGCAGAAATCCTCACCCTGTTGTTAGTTCAGGAGCATCTCCCACTATAAGGGATGCTGCTGAACCAGAGGGGCAAGCACCAGCTCCAGTGGTGGGCAGGAGCACCCTTGGGCAGGACTTTGGCTGCTCCCGGGCAGGTTCATGTCCCTAAACCCACACGGGGACGTCATCACTTCTGCCTGCTTCCAGCTCCCCCACTGAGTGGGGACAGGGGGTTTCTCTGCATGAAAGGCTGTAGGAATCATTGTCTTCCCCCACCACCAAGCAATTGAAGGTGGTTGTGAAGCCCCTCTGGTTCATTCCCTCAGCTGCTGAGGTTGGGGTGACTTCAAGCTCTGTCATCACCTTCCCCCAGGGCCTGTGCACAGCAGAGCTGGTGGGAGCTCTGCTGCTGCCTTCGGGGGTGATGGGATCTGGGGGCTGAGCCGTGTCATGCCTCTGTTTTCCGTAGGGAATTGATATCTTCAGGAAGATGACAACATAATTCTGCAAAGCCTTTCCCTGTTGCTTGTGTTTCCATGTTGGGGTGTGTGGTTGTTTTTTAAAGGAGGTGGCATTTGAAATATGAAGTTTGACAGCCGTGGTTAGGGCTGACGTGACAGCCTGCTTTCTTCTTACTCACTGAGAGCTGAGATTTACACAGTCCCTCAGGGACTGGTGTCTCCAGCAATAGGCATCTCGCTCCTTCATTAGAGGCGAGTTAAAGTGTAATGGTTTATTACGTACTTCTGTGGGTGAGCACTCGTGCTGTGGGAGCAGGTGGAGCAGCATCTCTCCTGAGCATCCTGCAAGCGGGGCTTTGGGGTCGCTGCTTGGAGAGGTGGGGTCATGATGAAGGGCTGCTGTGGTTGTGCCACTTCCATACAAAAGCACCCTAGAGAGCTCGTGTCAGTTGTTTGCTGCCTTGCACTCCTGAGCCAAGGAAAACACTCATGGTGAAAATGGGAAACACTCCCTTCTCCATCCTGCGGCGATTTGTTCCGTCGGGAAGCAGGTGCCGATGGCTCTGCAGTGGGTGGGTAGGTGCGAAGTGCAGGGGTTTCCCTGCCTGGAGGGTGGGCATCTGGGGTCAGACCCTTGTGGCACTCCATGGTTCTCAATGGTCCCCTTGTCTCCCAGGTCATGCTGGCCGCTTCCTACTGGTCCCTCCTGGCCCCAGCTATCGACATGGCCGAGGAGTCCGGCAGCTTCGGAGCCTTCGCCTTCTTCCCGGTGGCCCTGGGCTTTGCTCTGGGAGCAGCTTTTGTGTACTTGGCCGACCTGCTCATCCCGGCGCTGGTAAGTGGAGTCATGGAATCCCAGCCTGGTTTGGGATGGAGGGACCTCAAAGCTCCTCCAGCTCCAACCCCTGCCACGGGCAGGGACCCCTTCCACTGGAGCAGCTTGCTCCAAGCCCCTGTGTCCAACCTGGCCTTGAGCACTGCCAGGGATGGGGCAGCCACAGCTTCTCTGGGCACCCTGTGCCAGCGCCTCAGCACCCTCATAGCAAGGATGCTCCTGGGCTCTTCCTTCAGCTCTGCCGCGGCAGAAGCAGGATACACCCTGGTTTCTATCACAGCTTTAATAAACCCGTGTGTTCCGGGTGGCTCTGCCGGTGCTGCTGCAGCTTCAGGCTCTCTGCACTCTTTTTTTTCTCCCCTTCATGCTGCTGCTTTTGTTCTCTTCACTGGCAGCCCTTTGCAAACAGCTCAGGTGTGACCTTCTGTTTCAGCCCAGGGGTTTAATTTGCGGAGCTGCCAGCCCTTTAAGCACTTCAGAATGGAATGAACCATCCTGGTGCTGGAGAGTGTTATTGCAAAAACAAATAAATCAGGAGCTCTTGGGCTTTTACAGCTGGAAACACAAGCGTGGCTTCGTCAGGGTGTTTCCAACAACTTCCAAAGAGCTTTTTAAACTGTATTTATTTGAGTGGAAGGGGAGATTACTTGTGGCTGTGAGTAAGGAATGCGAGGCTTCCCGCTTACCCAGTATCCAGAGGAGCCTGTGGCATCAGCTTTCCCTGCTCCTTTGCTTTTTGAGCCTCTTGGAACAGGTCCTGAATCCTTTGCAGGATGCGGTGAGGGGCCAGGAGCTGCTCTCTGGCTGCCAGAGCCCTTGGAAGCTGTTTGCCATCAAATCCTGCTTTTCCTATTGCTCTCGGTTGCCTGTCTCTTGCCTGCATTGGCCATCGCAGTGATTGCCCGTGTTAGAAGGAGCTGGACGGGGCTCAAGATGTATTTGATCAGCTGCCTGAAGCTGCTGTTTCCCAACAGGGTAAACAGTTGTACCACAAAACCCACTTCTTCCTGATGGCTGCTGTTCTCTGCTGTGTTTTGAAATGGGAGCTTGTGGAGGGGAATTCTTGCACTGCACAGAGCAGGACGGGGTGGTGACAAGGGTGGAATGGAAAAGGGGGTGTCCCCGTGCTGGGCTATGGGCAGGACCCACCGTGTCAGAGCTTGTGCAAATGCAAAATGCCACTTGGGTAACTCAGGCTTCCTGCACTCCCTGCCCAGAGGCAGCGGTGACAGCTCCTGGGCTGGTCAGATGCTCTGCAGTGGGCAGGGGATGGGACTTCTGGGATGCTTTTGGGTACCCAGAGACTTGGTGAAGTTATGAAGGATGTTGTGGGAGGAGCGTGGGTAGAGGTTAAAGCGGAATGTGTTGAAATGAAGAATCAGCGTCTGGTCAGTCTGGAGCCATCCTTGGGGCTGTGCTGGCAGGGAAATTTGGCTCAAGATGCATCTCCCTTCTCTTGGAGCCCAGACATCTCCCTCGGGAGCTGTTCAGACAAAGGTTAAACCATTGCACTTCACTTCCAACAAGTGTCACTTCCTTCTAAATCAGTTAAAATCTCAGAGTTGGCTGGTTTGGGTATTTTTTTCCCTGCACTTTGTCAGGCAGAGAAGGGATGCTGGTGAGAGCATGGAGCTCGCTGTCCCTGCAGGGCAGGATGAGGGATCCCTTTTTAGCCTGTTGCTCTTTATGCAGAGGGCTCTCTCTGTACCTGGCGCTCCTCCGTAATCGCTTTGCTGGATAACCGCAGGTAGTAAAAGCTTTTAATGAGTCCTTATCACTCCAGCCCTGCTCCCTGGGGAGGGAGAAGATTTTGCTCCTGCTGCAGCCCCAACAGGAGCTGGGCAGCTCCGGTGGTACCCAAGTGTTTGCTCAATGGCAGAGCTGGGGCCAGCAGGAGGGTTAAACCTCCGAGAGAAACTGGTTTAATGATGCCCAACAGCCGTAGTCACGGAATTCCTTGGGAAAGTCAAATCCAGTCTATTACATCTTTATCTTTTGCCGTTTCCATGCGCGAAGCCTTGGGTGTGTTATCCTTTACCTGAGCTTATGGAGGAGGAGATGCTGGTGGTGGAGGACAACAGACTACAGTGGGAGGGCTTGGAGGGTGAGACCATTGCAGGAACAGACCTCAGGGGCTCTAAATAAGAGGCTCACCCTTATTTTGGCAACAGTCTCTTTGTATGTGTTGAGCCAAAGTGTGTGTTCACCAGCAGGACCGGGTTCGGAGCTGGGGAGGTGTCAGCAGAGCTGGTTCTGCAGCAGGATGTTGGAGTTTCTGGCATATCTTAAACCACTGAAGAACAGCCCATTTGCCTCTTCCCAGCCTGGCCCTGGTGATGCCACAGCAGGTTTCTCTCTTGCTTTGCTCTCATTTAACCTTACTGCTATACTTTAAACAAGAGCCTGGCTTTCAACTGGTATTGAGGCAGTTGCTGCATGGAGAGGGGCAGGTGATGGGGCAGGTGAAGGAGATGCCTTTACTAAAGAGAGTTAGGGCTGGGGGTCTCTGATGCCAAGACCCAAAGCCTCGGAGGGAGAATTTACTTGACAGTACTGCTCAGCACAGTAGGTCCCTGCTCACTGAGTAGCTATTTTGGGTCTACTGGAACGCATAAGAATGCTGAGATTAAGTATTATTATTCTCATCCTTCAAATCTGTCTTGCAGCTCTGCTGACTTGGCTGGGGTTTGCTCAGTCTCAGTTTTTAGTGGGTTTCCAGGATGGGTTTTCTGCTCTCATCTCCTTCTTCCCAGAGGAATCCCACCGGAGTCCAGAGGATGCATCCAGCCCTGACTCTGGCTTTCAGGCAGTCCCTGGCTGCTTTTGCTCCTCAATTTCCACATGGGTCAGGGTTGCTTTTGCCTTTGAACCGCTGGATCCCAGCAGTGCTGCTGCTGGAGCTCCCATGAGTGTTCCAGTGGAGCCTGGGGTGGGATGCTGGGTCTGGGCACTGGGCCTTGCTTGTGTTGAAGCTGTGCTTCCAGGAGCTCCCCCCTCCTGCCTTTTCCACATCAGTGCCCTTAAGTTCTCCTCTGGGCAAGCAGGAACTCACAGACGTGATGCGGGTGGATTGGAGATGAGGCATAGGCAAGGGAGAGGGGAAAACAAGCTGGCCATGGCACGAGATGATAAACCCCTTGTGGGCTGCACATCAGCTCGGCTGTACCTGCCATAACATAGGCGGTTATTAACCATGTTATTCCTTCCACTGCCAGCTGCATGATGTCCCCTCAGCTCTGATCATTACACTAAATAGGATAATGAGGTTTAATCAGCTCCATCTCCTCTACCTCCAGGCTCCATTTTGCTCAGAAACATCTGTCCATGTACAGACAGCAGCTCTGTCGCTCCCAGTGTGATGGGTGCAGGTCTGCACCCAGAGCCAAGCTCAGTCCAGGACCTGGATGGATGCTGTGGGGCATGGAGCAGCCTCGGGGTCTCCCCTGAAGAGCTGATGGGTGGTCAAGGGGAAGGGAGAGGAGGGAGGGTGCTGCAGGAGCACCAGGAGTTAATGTATAATCCAGGGAGAGAGGCGATGGGCCATTACTCAGCTCTAACGAGGAGCCTGCCAATACTTCTCGTGTAAAAGATGGTCAGGGATGTGTAAAAGATGGTTGGGGATGGAAGGATGGGGAGGCAGGGCTGTAATTCCGCCCTGGGAATACCATCTCAATTGGATGTGGTTTTTCCCCTTGTCACTTAGACACAGGATCTGTTGGGTTTTTTTCCCCTGAGTACAGGGTAAATCAATAAAGCTGCATGTGCTGGGTGAGCCATTCCTTAGATTTAAAACAAACAGCAACTAAAGTGCCCTTTAAAAGCCTTTTGCCTGGGTTGCTGTGTGCTCCGTGGGGCCCCTTGTGCTGCAGGAAGGACCAGCATGGCCAAACCCCCTGCCTGGGCTCTGGGGCTTGCGTTTCACACCCGTTTTGAGACACTTTGGGGCTGTTTGTAGCTGTTTGATGGTTTTCAGGAGCAGGCTGTGGATCTTCACGTGGGATGGAGGAGTGGGGTGGGTGTGGATGCTCGTAGTAGGAGGCTGGATCCCATTAACCCTCTCTAAACGTGACCGTCTTGTGCTCCTGCCCTTTCCTCTTTTTGCTATTTGAGGTTTTTGGAATATCCTCTGGGACAGGGCGCTTCGTCCAGCGAATTTGAGGCTATTTTTGGTGGGTCCCCTTGGGAAGACTTTGAGAACTTGGTAAACAGACATCCGAGGGTTCCTCTCAGCTCATAATGCTGGTGTTCAGTTCACCATGTGCCTCGAGGATGTCTAGTTTGCCTTCTAAATCCATGCAAGTCACTTACTGGGGGAAAGCTGAGGCTGGTGCTGGGGTGAGGGGATGCTGCATGAGGGGCAGCAGGGACCATCGCAAAGCTGCAGGCGTGGATGCAGATTTAAAACTGCAGTTTCATTCTTGGGACTAAACCACAGCTGTGTTTAGACCACAGGAAGCATCCTTTATGTCGTGGGTTCGCTAGGCAGTGATTCCTGGCGTGTTCTGGGTGCACTGGTGTGATGAGGCAGCGCAGCCACCAGTGCCGTGGGTGCAGTTTGAGGATGCTGGTGATGCTCCCGCTGCGTGCTTCCACTCGGGGAAGATGGAAAGCTTTTAATACTTCCCTCCCTCCTGATTTGCATGGAGCTGGATGTGACGGGTTAATTATTTCACGAGGCAGTAAGAATGTGCAGGGTCTTGTCGCTGGTGTTAATTTATAATCGGAATAAAGGTTCCTCT
Source organism: Lathamus discolor (assembly GCF_037157495.1). Taxonomy (NCBI): domain Eukaryota; kingdom Metazoa; phylum Chordata; class Aves; order Psittaciformes; family Psittacidae; genus Lathamus; species Lathamus discolor. The sequence goes on along the minus strand of NC_088896.1, from coordinate 11,625,102 downwards.
TATGCAATTTGCTAATCCCTCCGGGACGCGCCCATCACGAGTTCCCATTCTTAATGTGCTTTTTCCTGTTCATCTGTGACTCCTAGGAAGTTAATTAGCTGCACATCCTCCTTGCCGTCCTACATAGAGGCTTTGTGGGTTCCAGTGTTAACCAAGGGACTTGCCTGTGTGTGGGGCTGGTGCCGTTCCTGGTGTAATGCATTTGTGTGTGGGACTGAAGCAGTGTCCAGAGCAGCCCAGGGACCAGCTGTGTCTTGAGCTACATCATCTTGGTGAAAGGACCAAATAAAGGAGTTCCGCTGGGGTGGGTTTGGTGGTTTGGGGCATGCGAAGTGACTCTGCCCTTTTATGTGCCTTTGCCTCGTGGGGAGGGATGAGGATGGACGGACCCTCTGCATGGACCAGAGGGATTTGGCTGATCCGGGCTTGCGTGAGCTGCAGCTCGACTCGTGCATTCCTGGTTTGCTCGGATTTCCTTTCCTTAGGGGGAAAATAGCCCTTCTGTTTGTTTTCTTTCGTGGCATTCTGGCCTGTTCCCACTGGCTCTGGAAGGAAGCAAGGATCCGGCTTGACTTGGGAAGGGAAACGTTTGTGGGAGCCTCATAAGGCAACGTAGCAAAGGCTGCTATTGGGAAAGGCCCTTCCCTTCCAGCTCTACAGAAATAGGAGTACCTGGGCATGGGTTTGTTCATTTATCAGATGGATCCAACCCAGCTCTGGATCCACGCAGGACTGATGCCTGGGACCAGCTCCCCTCTGTCCTGTCCCAGGGCAGGTTTCCCAACATGATCCCTGGTGCTGGCCCCAAAACCCACCCATGGGATCCTCTGGAAGTCTCTTGTTAGGGTCCTAGTTCTTCAGGTCAGCACCCAGCAACCCCTAAAGGTTGCGTTATGATCTGTTTGCCCAAACCCCTTCCCTTCCCTGCCCCATGCAGTGGTTCCAGTGACTGAAATCCAGTTGTTGCTACACAGGGTGAAATGATTTGCAAAAACCAAGGCACAAAGTTGTAATTATACTAATTTGGAGAGCAGCATTTTGTTGTATTAATGGAGGTAAAGGATTATTTACTTCCAGAGTGTAATTTGTCAGCTGCTCTTCATTATCATTTGCTCTCATTATGCATTAAGCGTTTCAAAAAGCATTTGAAGCCCCAAAGCCAGAGCTGAAGAGCAGAGATGCCCTGAATCCAGGTAGGGGTTAAACTCCCTTCCCACCCTCGTTAGGTGTATGGGGACAGTCACCAACAGCAGATGAGATCCGGGGTGTTTGTGGCTCTGCAGGGTTGTGCTGGGAACAAGGAGGTGGAAAGCTCCCTTTGTGAAGCAGCAGGGACAGATAAAACGTGGCCATATTCCTCATTCAGGGAGCTCCTGCGCTGGATAAGTGTTTCTCCACGGTTCCATTCTCTGTTACATACCCGTGTCCACCGTAAAGCACCTTGCTCCTTCCTGCTCACCTCGAGTGGGTATTACGGCTGATGAGGCTGGTAATGTAACATGGGGCTGCTCTTGCCTCCGTGGCTCAGCCTTTGCTGATGGAATTTCAATTACTCTGAGGCCTGGCTCAGAATTGTTAAAGAGGGCGAATTTCCCAAAAGGAAGAACCTGCTGGAATGCCAAAGCTCCCTGTACCTGCTCAAAGAGTCTGGCTGGCACCATGGGGAGGGATGCAGCGTGTTTGGGGTTCTGCTGCGTCCTGGACAGTGTCTGACCCTTTTGCTGAGCACCCTTTCTGTTAGGTTAAGCTTTAGTCCTGGAATAAGCAGGACTCTAAAGAGCAAGCCCCAGGGGAGAGCAGGGTGTGGGTGCTGCTGACCCACTGCCCATAGCTGAGCATCAGTGAGTACCAGGGCTGGTTCGGTGCCTGTGCTTGGATCTCAAAAGCTGCCTTTGAATTCTCTCACAGCATAACCCCAAATTAATGCCTCCGCTGTGGAAAGTAAACCTGCCATTAAAGTGACAGAGAAGCAGCGAGTGAAGTGGCAGTTGGAAGAGGAAGGCTGCTTTCATGGAGATCATGGGAAGATGCATATGCAGAGCTCTATAACTGCCGCACAAAGCCAGCTTGCTCTCAGGGTAAACTCTGACTCACCCAGACTGACTTGACACTGCTGTCTGCTGAGAGGATGTGCTGTAAAGAGTCGGGTCTGTGCCTCTTGTGTGTGTCTGTCCCCAGAGAGGACACCAGTGGTTGCAGGAGGATGCGTAGGTCGCTCCTTGTGATGCTCGGTGGTCGCCTTTCCATGCAAACAGCTCTCGGAGGTGCTGTGGATGGTGTCAAACAGACCATTGCTCTTAATCCAATGGGACATTGTGCCTCTGACAACCTACAGGAGAGGAGCATGGGACTGGGGGAAAACCAGGCTCGTTCGGTCCTTGCTGAGGATGGATGTTCGATCCTTCCTTGATGAGGCTCCTCTGCTGCGGTTTGGACCCAGTGGGTGTCTCTGTTGGCACTCAGTGCTATGGGGTGGTTTGTCTGTGTCCTCCAGCCGGTTAAAGCCATTCCCCTTGGCCTGTCCCTACAAGCCCTTGTCCCAAGCCCCTCTCCAGCTTTCCTGCAGCCCCTTCAGGCACTGGAGCTGCTCTCAGGTCTCCCCTTCAGGAGCCTTCTCTTGTCCAGGCTGCCCCAGCCCAGCTCTCTCAGCCTGGCTCCAGAGCAGAGCTGCTCCAGCCCTCGCAGCATCTCCATGGCCTCCCCTGGCCTCGCTCCAAACCCGTGGTGCTTTCCTGTCTCCCCCCATCATGCTCCAGTTATCAGCGAGGTGCTGAAAGTGATGTGTCTGTAATCCGCTGTCTGCAGGCTTTGCAGCTAATGCAAACTGAGCAAGTGGCTGGGTGAGTTTCCTCTCTCTGTGTTTTGGGGTGTTTGCAGGCTTGGGAAGGCAGCTTGCTCTTGGCTTACGCCTTGCACGTATTGGTTTTAGGGCTCTCAAGGCCTTAAAAACAAAGTACACATAGAAATGAATGCTATGAGGGCCGATTTTTGGAGCTTGTTTTCTGGGTTTTAGGTTGTCTCGGTTGGAGTTCAGTGCCCAAAGGAGCTGCCTGTGAAAGCCAAGGACGAGCCCTGCCTTAGGGCCGCTTGGAGCAGAACCAGCCCAAAATACAGCAGTGCCCATGGGGCAGCCCCGAGCTTCTTGTTAGCGGTGATCAGGAAGTGCCTTGTCCCTTCTTGCTCCCCTCTTCAGTAAGGAATTAACAAATTAATTGCGGTAGCTCAAGAGAATCAATGGCTCCTCCTGTGCATTTATTGGGCTGAGCTTTGGGAAGGTGGTTGGTGCTCTGCCACGGCTCCTGCAGACAAGCAGAGGAGTCAGTGCTTTTCTTGGTGCTACTTTGGTCATTATGGGTTGGGCAAGATGTGAGGAAAAGGAGCAGAAAGCAAGGAAGCATCCTTGGGAATGAGTTGGCTGTGGCTGCGTCCCTGGCTGTGATGCTTCGGGGATGCAGGGAGAAGGGGCTGCACCCCAGCACTGCTGCTTCTCCATCCCTTTACCTGGGGCTTGTGCACGTCCGCGTTGCTAATTGTGGGTCTGAAGGAAGTTGTGTGTTACCATAATGCCATTAGGCAGCGCTGGCGTGGTGGGGCTCTTCATTTGAGGGGTGATGGATCACTAGCTGGGCCTTCTGCATCCCACCAGGGCTCCCAACATCCCACCCGGCCGCAGCAGCCACCCGCTTTGCTCTCCCTTTTGCCGTTAATTCAATCTGCACTGATAGCAGATCATTACTGAGGGGTATATTGTGTAAAAATGAGCTGTTAATTGAGGTTTTGTTTGCTTTTTCTCTTACCCTTGCAAAAAGCCTTGCATAATAAAAGGGCTGTAAAAATACATGTTGCCACGCTACAAATATACAAGGTGGGAAGGGGGCAGGGAGAGAGAAAAGAAGCAAAGCTGGTCTCCATTAGACTTTAATAAGCATGTGGAGAAAAAGCTCTTGTTAATCCCATCTGAGGTTTAGAGGTTTATTGCTCACAATTAAAATCTCATATTGTAGTGCTGACTTGATGCCACAAACCTCTCTGCCGTGTCCTGCTGAGCAAGCTGCTGGCATCTGGGTGGTGGTGATAGGTGTCCTGAGGGAAATATCCCTTGGGAAAATAATGGAGTCACGGAATGGTTTAGGTTGGAAGGGACTGTAAAGCTTACTGAGATTCAACCCTCTGCAGGGACACCTTCCACTGGAGCAGCTTGCTCCAAGCCCCATCCAGCCTGGCCTTGAGCACTGCCAGGGATGGGGCAACCACAGCTTCTATGGGCACCCTGTGCCAGTGCCTCAGCACCCTTACACCCTTAGGGTACCTCTTATATATCCTATAGGATCTGGCTGTGGCTGTAACAGCCAAGTTTCCTCCCAGCAGAGAGCTGGAAGTGGATGCACATCCTGACTGCTTAGGGTGGTCCATTCACAAAGAGATTTAGTGGCTGTGTTTTGAGGTCTGTCTGAGCTTCCCGATGACAGGAACCTGGAGGCAGGAGGCTGGTGCCATGAAGCCCGTGTCCTGCTGCTGCAGAGGTGGGTTCTGCTTGTTTAACAGCTTGTTTGTCATCTTGCTGTGTCCTGCGGCGAAAGCAGCAAGCGCATTCCTGTGCTCTTGTTTTTGCCGTGGCAAAGGTTACGGCAGCGGCCTCCTCTCTGCCGTGGAAACCGGCGCGCTTGCAAAACATCCCGTTTGGTAACCAACCCTCTGCTCCCCTGGGAATCGCTTGCGTGTTCCCTCCTCCGGGGCAGTGCTCACCCAGCCCCGCGCTGTCGGAGCTGCCTCCTTCCCAGACCGGGTGCCAGCGACATTCCTGCCTTGTTTTTCCTCCCTCCTGGAAAGGCCGAAGCCCCAAACGTGCCAAGGAGAGAAATCCGTATGTTTATTTTTAATAGGAATGATGCTTTGGCCAAAGAGCCAAAAGGCTGGATTGGCCTTTGCCCATCTCCCCTTGGAGCTCCTCTTGGTGGGGTATGTGGTAGTGGGTGTCAGCTCCCTGGCGCTGATGCTCTTGGGGTCTGGCCGTGCTGTCTTCCAGCTTTGAGTGGGTACCGCAGCATCCCTGGGTCAGGAGGGCTGCGGGATGCTTCCCTCTTATTCCCGTTGGTGGGCAAATCTGGTTTATGTGAAGATTTGGGGTGGGGGTTGATAAATTTCCCTGCCTTGGGTGGTGTTTCCGGATGTGCTTTGGTGCTGCTGGTTGTGGCACTACCAAGTGCCTCCCATCCGCTGCTGTCAGCTGAGGCAGCTCCCATGGGAGCCTCTGGTGCTGAGATTGCTCCAGGGTCACCCTGCAGGACACCCATTCTGTCCCCATGCCCCTGGTGATATGAATGGGGGTGACTTATTCCTCCTGCCCTCGCAGCCTGTCTGCAGAGGCTGGTGATTAAAGCTGCTGTTTGCAATTGTCAGGAATTATGAGTTATCAAAGTGGCTGATAATTAGCAGTGAATAAAATGTACTCGCAATAATATTACATTAGTTACAGATAAAGCCATACCAGCCTGCCTTAATATTCACTTAAGCTTCCCTGGTGCAGTTAGCGGGGCAGGCTCTGGTGTCGTGGGATGAGAAGGGCCTCCCGGTCTGATGTGCTCTGCGCACAGGATGCTGCCGGAGCAGGTTTGCCATGAAAACGTTGCAGTTTGGGGTCTCTGGATGAACCTTTCCTTCCCCATTCCAGCAGCAGCGCTGCCATAGCTACAAGCATCCTGCCTGCTGCAGGCAGGGCTGCGTGTGGGGCTGGGGGAGGATGCGGGGCTGGAGCAGCCGGATGGAAGATGCTCAATGGGGGAAGCAGGAAGATGCTCAATGAGGGAAGCAGGAAGCCCTCGGGCTTCCCCCTGTAGCTCTGGGAAGATGTTGGTGTTCCCAGTGCGGGCGGGGAGGGCTGTGGTGCTGGTGTGATGCAGGATCAAGCCTTTGGAGTGTGTTCCTCCTTAGGAAACTGAGTTCCATGAGGATGCTGTTGCATTAAGTGTCTGCTGCATTGATCATCTGGCTCTTGTGGCTCTGCTTAAGGTTGCTCTGCTCCTGCCTGGTGCTGAGCAAGCTGGTGCTGGGGGAATTCCAATTGAGGAGTAATTCCCATCCAGCCCCCTCACTTCAATCCCAACCTGATGCCTCTGGAGCTGTTGATGTGGTGGGACAAGGATGTATTTGGGATCTGGCTGTTGGGATGAGGGCTTGGTTTAGGTTCACAGACCCCAGGAGCTGCTGATGTCCACCAGCAGCACGAGTGCTCGTGTTGACGCTTCTCATGTGCTCATCTTTCCCATTTGTGGGGTTGGGGTTACTCTGACAGCTGGAGCTGTTGTGGTTGGGGCTGTGCTGGGTGTCCCCAGCTTTATTCCCAATTTATAGGGGTGCCTTTTGTTAGATCAAAGGGGTCTGGGTGCTGCTGGTGGGACCCAGTTGTGGACTGGGCCTGGGGCTAAAACAAGGGAGATTTGCTGAGTCCCAGAGCTGTGCGTCAGATGCTGCTCATCATAAATATGACTGCGCCCACTTCAGCGGTGAGAAGAGCTCATTTTTATTGTGTGGAGTATTTAAGGTTGCACTTGAGTTGTTGATCTTATTTTTTTTGAGGGGGGGATGTCTGTGATCCTGGCTTTGAGAGGAGCTGCCATTCAAGTCCTGCTGAATCCTTCCCTTAACCCATCAATTTGTGCCAGGTTAATATTGACCAAAATCATGCTGGTTTTATCCCAGAAGAGCTTGGGAGATGCATTGGTTTAGAATCCCAACCTGGTTTGTGTTCGAAGGGACCTTAAAGCTCATCCAGTTCCAACCCCTGCCACAGGCAGGGACCCCTTCCATTAAAACAGCTTGCTCCAAGCCCCATCCAGCCTGGCCTTGACACTACCAGGGATGGGGCAGTTCTCAGGGATGCTGTGCTGGGAGCGTGGTGGGATGCTCTGTGGCATCCTGGATTCTGGCAGCACCACTCACTGTGGCCTTTAAACCCCATCCCGGGCACATCCTCACCTGCCCAGCTCTGTGCTCCAGGGACTTTGGGAGCTGAGGTCTCAAGAGATGCCACCAAGGGGTACTGAGGGAGCATGGGGTGCCCCACCATCACTTGCTCGTTCCTCAGCTCTCAGTGGGTTACAAACAAGTGCTGCTGGCACAGGGATATGGAACCAGCATGGAGCTTCACTTGGGAGCATCCAGCCTTTGATTTATTGTTTCACAAAACAAAATACCAGCCTGCTGCCTTACATGCAAACGGGCTCTCTGATAACTCGGTGCTTTCCAAGGGAGCTCCCTTCCTATGTCACATTTTGAACATAAACCTGGTTTTCTGCTTCAGAAGAGCCGGGGATTCGCTGCTTTGTTGCTTCCCAGCCTTTGTCTCCATCCCCAGAGACCCGGGGCTCTGCGTAGATGTGCAGAAGCAGTGGAGCTGAGCGAGTGGCTGATGCATAGAGCTCACCCCAAGCTCACCGGGGTATAGGGGGGCTGCAGAGATGCGCTGGGTCCATCCCTGTGGGCTGTGGACCTGTAGCATCTCCCCTTCCCCTCCCTGCCCTCCCCACCCTGCTCTTTCTCTTACTGCTTTCTGGTGTCTGATCTGTTATCACTGTGTCTCCTTCAGTAAGTGTGAAATGGGAGCCGCTGGGCACCATCCGAGCACGACTTGTTATTGCCTCTTATTGTCTCTGTGTTAGCTCCTGGACAAGTTAGGAACATTTGCCATTTCTTTTTAATAAGGTAGTTGGATTTATTCCATTTCTCTTCCCTGTCGAGGTGCTTTCTGCCGTTAATTGATGCATTATGGTCTTTGTTTCCTTTGGCTATGTGGAGCCTGTTCCAGGGCGTTTGCTGGGTTAGAGCCAGTAAGATATTGCATGGGAAGAGCAGCATCACCAACCATCCCAGACAGGCAGCACCTCCACATTTGGTACCAAGTGATCTACCCAAAGCCAGACCATCAGCTTTTGTCACCTCTATTAATTAACTTATTCCCCTTCCCCGGTCAGGTGGGGAAGAACAGATGGTTTCTCAAAGGCCTCACTCACTCCACGTTTCGTTCTTAGCAACTTGTGCAAGGGGCAGGATGCAATCCCAAATCCTTGCTTCATCCAAAACCAAGCAGCTGCCTCACCCCTTTGCCCTGCAATACCAGGGTGATACTGTTGATACCAGGGTGATGGCCGCATTGCTTGGGGAGGGACATGTTTCCATCCGGATTAACTCGGGATTGCTGCAGCTTTTGGGTAACAAAAGCAGGATCAGGCTCTCTGCAGAGATTTCTTCTATTTCCTTGTCTGTTTTCACACATGGGGCTGTGACAATCTAATGACCTTTCCCTTGCAGCTCCGCGAGCGGAGGCGAGTGCAGTGGGGACTCCTGCATCCCAGAATAGGTTTCCTCCAAGATCTTGCTGTCCAAGCCTCTCATTGCAGCTCGCTTTTTGAAGCCCCTGTGGTTATTTCAGTTAACGCTAATTACTGGCATGAACTAATTAACGTGGGTTGACTTTCCTCTTCTCTTCCTAATGCTTTTTTAACCCACTGCCACATTCCAATTAGGGGCCTCATGCAGTGGCTGGGCTGGAATGAGTCAGAGCAATCACAGTTGGATTAAAGTGTGTTCTTTACTGAAGGTCACCAATATTTCCCCATATTCCTGGTGTTGTATATTCCTGCCTGCAACAGGAGGTGACCTGACCTTACATTAAGCATCTGAAATGTCTTCAAGTTTGCCTCCATTTCACTGCAAGCAGGTTTATGGGTACCATATCCATAAGTACGGGATGTGCTGGGAGCGGTGGCCCAGCAAACAGCCACGGGAGGCTCCTCATCAGGGCTGCAGACCTTGAGGGAAGTGGTCTTGACCTCTTCAGGGACCTTGCTTGTTTGCATCTATGGAGATGGTAATGGAGAGTGGATGCTGAATGGGATGTTACCTGCCTGCTCCTGCTTGTACAAGGGATTTCTTTCCCCTTTGGTTGAGTTATTGTAACTTGCGGAGTCCTGTGGGCTCTGGCTGTGCTCTGCCCTGCCTGACAAGACCCATTTGAGTCTTTGGGCTGGGGAAAAGCTGTAGACCTGGTGGTGATAAAGCCTGCAAAGCTGCTGTTGCAGTGATTGTAGCTCATTTAACAAGGGCCATGGGGAAGGAGCCTTCTGCTCCATGAAACCTGGTGTTTCCCATCTCCGAGGTGAGAGCGATGGCAAGCAGGAGGCAACCAGCCATGAGAGCAGGGCTGGAGAGCCCCATGCAATGCCTGCAAATCAGTTTCCATCCTCAGTCTCTTCCTGCTTTATTAAAGTCAGGTCATGATGCTGAAGTTCCCCTCTTTCCTCTCTGTGTCATCCAGGTTTTGCTGGAAAACACTGGTATTTCTGCCTGCTCCTCCAGCTGCTGCTGGGGATGGAAGGTGCGGAGCTGCTGGTGTCTCCTATGAGCTGGCACAGTGGGGCTGTGAGGGTCTCCCCCCTCCCAGAGGGGCTTGAACCGAGCACCTCACCCGTGCACCTTGTAATTGCTGGGTGAAGGGAGGTGAAAGCACCTGATTAAACTGCAATAGAGAGCAGATAGCAAATATGTGATGAGTATTAATAGTACCGGTCAGCCTATATTATGCAAATGAGGGGAGAGTAGGAGATTTAGTTATTCATCTTTAACCTTTACTTTTGTTTAATGTGACCTTACCCATCAAGTCTCTCGTTACTGTCTCTGCCTGTTCCGTGTATGTTCATTTATTCCGCTGCCATCAATCCACCAGCTAAGCCTGTGTTCCTGTGCAGTCTGGACATCACTCCCTGGGGATGCTCACAAGGGATGGGTCCCAGTCCTATGAGGACACAGGGACTTGAGGCCTTGCTCCCCATGTTTTGGGCTTGGTTACACCAGGTTGTACAGCCACTTCTATGGACACACTCCCTTAGCTGTGTGGTTATGCCTCTGTTTCCTACCAGTTTTATAGCTCTCTCCGGGTGGGATGGAGCAGCCTGGGGGTGTCCAGAAGGACATCCGACCTTCCTCTGTGTGTCCAGCACCATGGGGAAAAGGCCATGGTGTCTGCCAGGTTTTCTTTGGCTGATGCAGATAAAGTCTCTGGCACATCCTTGTGTTGTGCCTGGTTTTCATGAGCCATATCCAGGTTGGCAGGAATCACTCATGGGTACAGCGTGGTCTGTTTGCCACAGGGTGTGTGCTTGAATTCCCTGCAGACTTCATGCAGAGCTGGACACTGTTGGTTTTGGCCATCCTTCTTTGCTTTCTGGAGGTTATAAATGGTGTAGAAATAGGTTCCAAGTGAGCCTGAAGTTTCATCAGGCCGTCTGGATGAGTCCCACTGCGCTGACACTGGGTGGTTATGAACGTGGTGTCTCATCTGTTGCTCAAACGGGTTCAGTTTTGAGCAAGCCTTTTCCCTGGCAAGCTCCATCCAAGCTGAAGAAACAGGTACCCTGCTGCAAACTCAACTTTGGCAGAGGTCAACCCTCTGAGCTGCTCCTGAATGTGTTTCCTTGTCTGCTGGTCTCCTTCGTGTTGACTTTGGAGCTGCACTGATGGAATTGCATTTTTTGTTGTTAATACATGTGAATTTTGGCTTTCTCTCTTTAGCCCCGTACTTCTTGGCTCCTCCTAACCCTGTTCTTGATGCTTCTGCTGGAAATGAACGTTTAGATAATTTGGATAGAAAGAGGGGACCCCAAAGCCACCTCTCCATACAGCTGTGACACGTGCCCTGATTGACTTCCCAATACGTGGATGCCAGAGCAGTTCCTGAGAATGGTGCTGGGAGAAGGTTGATGGGGATATGTGGGGAAACCCTTGACCTTCTCTCTTGCCTTGCAGGGTTTCAGCGGGCCTCCGCACGCAGCGTTTGCCTTGAGCTTCGACCAGCGAGTGATGAAGGAAAAGTATGAGCATGAACCTGCCCATCAGCCGGCCTACGAGAGCGAGTTGTCCATCCGGATAGGTAGAGCTGGGCTCCATCCAGGCAAGCATCCTGTCATATACCACCTGCAGAGTGTACGGGGGAAACACCCCGGTTACGCTGGCACCTAGGCTGTCACGTATGTGATTGAAATTAGATTGGGTCTGACATGTGCGTGCGGAGTGCATCTTCTCTTCCCTCTCTGCATCTGTCTCCCTGCTGGCTCCAGTTCCAAGAATCATTAGTTCTGTTTCTCCTTCAGTTCTCAAAACCACTTGCACGTCTGTCTGTGCCCATGAATTATTGATAATTGGATATCTCATCCACTGGGGAAATGAAATCATCAGCTTAGCTTGAGAGAAGTTGATTTCCATGGTGGGTGCAGCCAGTGCTAGCCCTGCCCTTGCCAAATTACACCACGCTGAAGGTGCCCCATGACAGTGACCCTTGGCAGCCCTCCCTAATTACAGGCTCGGGCTGGCATTCGGGCTGTCACTCCTTGTTTTGGAGGTTAATGGAATTGTAGCTGCTGAAGTGTGGAAGAAATTGTCTCGTTGGCAGCCGTTCCCTCCTGAAACAGGTCTTTAAAGAGGGAACTTCTTAGTCAAAGTGATGGAGCCTCATCAGGCTCCCCCGGCTCCTGGGTGTGTATGTGGGGCGGTGGTGGCCATCCTGACTGCGTGAGGATACATCCTCTGAGGCACCACAACTTTCTTTTCCTCTTGTTTAGCAGTAGCTTTTCAGCAGACAAATGTAATTGAGTGAATTAATCCTGGTGCTTTATCTTGGTTGGAAAGTGAAATAGTGGTTTACAGTATCTTGAGTACAGCTGGGAGCAGATCAAGATGAAGAACTGATCCTTCTTTTTGCTACGCTCTTAAATCAGGCTGTAATTTAACCACGTTGCTTAATTGCACGTTTCATAAAGTGTTCCAAATCCATGGGTTTTAAATTGTTTAAATTAAAGGAGTTTAAATACCAGCTTGGATTTTTCCAGTGGGATGGAAGGAAGTTTTGTGCTTTACTCAGTGGGCTCTGCATCCTTGGAGTCTTTTAGCTCCTGGGGCAAGTGCAAGCTCGAAGGCTGCTCCAGCCCTGCAGGCCCTAAGGCTGGTGTAAGGTTTGTGGTGGTTTTGTAAGGCGGAAACTTTCCATCCCAGGTACAGTTCAATTTTGTTCTTCCAGACCAACCTCAGCAGCAGGCAGCCCTGCCCTTGTCAGGGCCGTCAGCTGCTGCGCTTTGTTTTCATCTGCTCTTAGCTGCAAACAGCAGCAGTGCAAATGGTTTTGAGAATAGGGAATCTCCATCACACTTGGTTGTTTTCCCTCTCTCTGGGGCAGCGCTATTAAGGATCCACAATACCGAGATTCTTTTATTGCTTCTTGCTATTGTTTTGTTGCTTACTGCAATGAACTGGGTGTTTTCACAAGACACCTCAAAGCCTTCCAAGAAAGCAGCTTGCCCCAGCGCTGGTGCTGCTTGGCTGTGCTCTGGGGAACGCTCTGGGAACAAAGCGGTGTTTGCAAAGTCTAATGGGTAGTAAGTGGAATGTTTCAGACTTAATCACAGCTGAATCATTGACCCTTCCCTCGCATCTCTATGTTTTAAACCCACTAAAGCTGTGAAAAAGAAAGAAACCTCCCGGAGCGCGCTGCATTGTCTGGGGATGGTGGTGAGGAGCTGGGATGGAGACGGCTGGGAGTGTGAAAACGTGCATCTCCCCAGGGCCCTGCGTGTCTGGGGTGTCAGCGCTGATTTAACGTGGCTATAGGAGAGGCTGGGGGCAGAAATGATGAGGTGGTCACATGTGTGGTGGGATCCATGTAGCCGCACTAAGCAAGGGAGGAGATTCCTTTTAGACCTGTGGAAAAGGAGATGGAGGACATGGCAATAGTAGCTGGCTGCCTCGTGTAAGGCACGTGTATCCACGTGAAATGGAGCATGGGTGGATTTGGTATGAATTGCAGTGAAAAGGCTGTGTCTAGACTTGGTATTTGACAAGTGGGATAATCACTAGGCTTTAATTACTACAAACGAAAGAGAATCCAGCCTTGTCTCTAATATGTCTGAGTAGGCAAGGGATGTAATCTGTGTTTCTCTGCCTCCCTTGGAGCAGGTTGGGATAAAGCTAAGGAGGGTTTGTTCATTCCTCTGCGTGCAGATGAAGCCCTCTCTCATGCTATGGAGGGACCTGGTGGCTTCTCCTGCTCCCTAAACCTCCCACTGTGGCCCGTGGCTTGGAGCAGCTCATCCTCCTGGAGCCTGAGGCGCTAAACCCAGTGGAAATGGCTTTGTCAGGGTCACCGCAGGCTGTGGGACTGGGAGGCCAGGTTTGACCCCTTAGATCATAGCTACGTGCGTGGTGTTCTTGGGTAGTTCTCAGAAAGGATTTACATTCAACATCCCACCTTGAAACCTGAGCTGTGACTCACGCTCCCAGGAGCTGTGTATTGAACAGCGAGGCATGTTGATTCTTTATCGTGTCCCGGTGCCAAGTGATTCACGTCGCTCCAAATCAGATTATGGAGCGGAGTGGGAGGGCAGTGATGTTCCCCAGCAGCCTCCTCCACTCTCTTTAACATCCTCACCCCTCTACTGCAGGTGGGAGATCTTGTATTCAAGGAGATGCTTTCTAGGTGTGCCAGGGCAGAGGGGCGCACAGCAACGTGGCTGTAAAGTACCAAGCATCATTTTGGTACCCAACTGGGAGCATCCACAGTGATCAGCACAGTTCTGGTCTTGGGGAGTTAAAAGCAGTAGAATCTGAGCTGGCTGCTGACCCAAAGAGCAAATAAATGTCTATTGAAGTACCTGGTTAACCAGCAGCATCTCTGCTCGCTCGTTGTCCATCCCAGACACACGGATGTCTGTGCCGAGGGGATGTGATTAGCTTCTGACATTGTGCTGCCGATGCTCTTAACTCCCTAACTTTGTTAGAGGGAATCAGGGCTTGCTTTAATGACTTGATTGACTTTTGGTGGGCCGTGATTTAGGAAGTGGTACCCTGGCATTCCTGCATGGATGTTCTGTAAGTAAATCCAGATGGATTTACTAATTGGAAAAAGATACTGGCGTTTGAAGTAGTGTCCTTAAGAAAGGAAATTTCATTTCTTTTGTTACTTAAGCGAGCCCTGGGGTTTGGGGGCACTGTAGAGGAAGCTCATTGTATTCAATTAGTATTTTTTCCCTTCAATTTGAGCTGCTTCATCAAATCAGCTGCTGAGGTTTAGGGAGTGTTTTGGCTGGGTAAGCCCTGGAGCAGGAGGTGGTGGGTTGGGGACTCCTGCTGCACTCCCCAGGACCTGCTGGGCCCATCTCAGCAGCACCACCCAGGCTCTGCTCTAATTTTCTACCTCCTTCCAGAGGCTGTCATAATTTTTCCCCCATTTTTGCTTTATGTTCCCCTTCCAAGGCAGTTACCGTGCACCAGGGCTGCTGGAGCAGACTGCACGCAGGGAGAAGCAGACCCTGCTCACGTAGCATCTCTTTCATCAGTGCCCAGGCAGTTCGAGTCCTGTAGTAAACCCCTGATGAAAGGGAGAAAGGGAGCTGGCGAGATAAGAAGAAACCAAACCCCTTAGGGACGGGTACAAAGAGAGGGTGTGAGCTGGGCTGTAGGATTGGTACTGATGCTGCATATGGTTTGCTTCTGTCTCTGGTTGTGTTCCTGCAGCCAGGAAATTCACTTTTTGCCCTGTTATTGCTGGTATATTGGCTGCTTCCAGAAAGTCCAGCTTTGTCCCAGCTTTTCAGGCTGCCCTGATCCGTTTCTGACCCACTGTGCCAAAGGAAAAGTTCCATAGGAATGGCCAGCTCCCATCGTAAGAGCATGAGTGGTTTGCTGATGCTTGCCCTATGAATTTTCTCCTTGTTCCCTCCTTCCCTGGGCAGAAGCAGATGCTGTGAAGGAGGGATGATGTATAAAACCTCTCCAGCCATGAAACCCATCATGATTCATGAGGGAAGTTCAGCTGGAGCCTTGCGTGTGCATCCAAAAGGTTCATTAAGTCGTTGCACCTCCTGTAACAAGAGGCTGCTTCTGCAAAATGGGGTGTTCACCAGGTTTAGATGGTTCCAACTGTATTTGTTGTAACATTGACACGTTCACAACATGCTTGGTCCAGAAAACTGCTGCTTTCAAAAGACACCAATTCATTTTGAGTTTTAATAGCCAGCCTCAATGATGAACACCTCTGGCAATGGCTGTATTGATTGAAAACATTCTAGTGCCCCTTTCTGGAGTGTTTCAAATGGTTATTGACCATCTTGTCAGGCTGGGTTCTATGCTTGGGTTTTATAGTCATGACTAAATGGGGATTTATATACACAGAGCTTCGGGAATAAATAAAACTGGAGCACGTCAGCTGATGTGTGTGATGTTCATCAGCTCATCAGCTGATGAAATCCCTTGTTCGCAGGTAGGGCTGTACCCCCCTTATTCTGATCACAGCTTTACTCCTTGGAGGAGCCGTTTTGACTTTACAGGGCTCAGTGGAGCCTGGTGGTTTCTTCTCCTTTCCTCTTGGTGGTGTTGTCACTGGGAGTAGATGTTTCTTTCTTCTGCTTTCCAAGAATTATCCTGGTTGTCTTTGCAGGACTCTGCTGCCCTCCTACACTTACTTACACAGCCTGCAGTAAATAACCCACCCAGTTCAGCAGGTTCCAATGGGTGTAAGTCATGAAGATTTCATACTCTGAACAGTGTGATCCCTCAGGAAACGTCAGCCTGACCCACCAGGAGAGAGCCCTGCCTTAGTGTGACCCATGCTGTGGCAGTGCTGACCTTCTCCATCTCCCAGGGCTCTTGAGATGGGGATCTGTGTGTTGTGTATCCCATCTGTTTTCCATTGCTCATTTCCACCTTGCTGGGGGAGCAGAGCCTGTTTTCACACGTCGTGGTGCTTACATGATTGCTAATAGGGAGGAGGAGGAGGAGAACCAGGCTGCAGCAGCACCAGCAAAACAACTTCCAAGTGCCTTGGCTGGGTCTGATTTCAAGGTACTCGAGTTAGCAGTGGGTCTACAAAGAGTGCAGCTGCCCTTTGAAGAGGAGGAGAGCTCCTGAGTTCGAGTTGGGAGTGACTTTCAAAGCAGGGCTGTCAGACCCTTCAAAGAGAAGCTTTGGGCTGGAAGGCTGACAATGGTCGAGGGCGCTTGAGGAATGCCCCCTTGGAATAAGCCTGGCACATTTGGTTCCTTTGTCCTTCGCTTTGTTCTTGGTTGAACAGTGCTGTGACGAGCGTGAGAGCTGCTGGCAAAGGGAACTGCTGCTTTATCTGCCTGCAGAGGCAGGAGCTGCCTCCACACTTGCTGCTTTCACGACCACTTGGACAGGGAGCAGCGCTGTGCCCAGAGGAGACAATGTCCCCTCTGCAGATGACATCTGAAATGTGCTCTTGGCATCGCGGTCTGCTTCCTGCGAGTGTTCTCTTTCATGGCTTCTCATTAACATGTCTGTCTTTCCTGGGCTTCATCCAGTGTGTCCTCCTGAAAGAAACACCAGAAGGGCTTAGCCACAGGCTTCTCTCTTTAATTCAACTGTTAGAGCTCCAGAGGAGTTACAGCTTCATTTCCATTCCTGTCGTTTCAAGATGTCCCTTCAGGGGGACCTGTGGGTGGCATTTCAGCTTTCCAAGGGAGCTGCTGTGGGTGGAAGAGGCCAACAGCTTGCAGTGGGTTTGGTGTACACCAGTGGTGGTGGTGGTGTTGGAGGATCAGGTTGTGCCCTGCAGGCGCTGCGGTGGAGGATGCGCTGTGCAGCAATGCCTCGTGCTGGAAGAGCTTTGGTCTTTGAGGTGGCTTTTCCTGTAAGCCTCTTAATCCTGCTTGAATCAAGACAGGCACAGATTTAACCGCACGAGGATGTGGTTTTCCTGCTCTGCTGTTTGCTGTAGGGTCTGGTCGGGTCTCTTGCCTGTGAAGTTAGCAAGCAAAGAGGGCTGGGTGGCTGTAAGGTTCCTCATCTGAAGTGCTTGGTGGCAGATGAGCAGTGTCTTCATGCCTGCTGGTGCAGGAGGACCAGCTCTTTGGGGGGACTTCTCAGCCATCACCCATGGATGCTGGGGAACAGGGATGCAGGTAGCATCAAGGTACATGCACTGGCTGCTCCGCTCTGAGCTCCTTTTATTTCAGGGTATTTTGTTAATCTATGATGAGGCTTATTAAAGTCTGTTGAGTGACGTGCTGGTTGGGACCCACGCTCTGAAATCAGGTCTATCAGTAAGCGGGGAAGCTGCCGGGAGGCTTTCGGTGCTGCTTGGGCCATTAATCAGGGGAGTCATTTCCCCAATTGAGCTTCGTTAACTCGCTGCAATATTATCAAGGAGCTTTAATTTCCTGGCTACACCTGACAATCTGTTAAGTCTTTTTAATTCTGCAGCTGTATAAAATGGGTTCCTCAGGGGCTCATTTCCATCCTCAGCCTGTGGATGCGCTCCTGTGCTCGGAGCCATGGGGCAGGGGTCACGCGAGTGTGTGCACACGTGTGTGCAAGGGTAGTTAGTCCTCTAGAAGTAACGTTCCTGACGTAGCGAGGTAATAGGGCATTAAAACATCTGCTTTAATGGAGCATCTCCGGTGACCTGCGTTGCATCAAACCCATGTCTCGGTGTGCTTGTCCTGTGGCTTGGAGCTGGCTGGAGGCTTGAAATCCTGTCCGAGCCCAGCTCCAGGCTGGAAGGGGGTTAGCACAAGTGAAACTTGGGAGAAACACCAGCCCGGTGCAGCTGCGTTCAGCAAAGCCTTAAATTTCAAGGTTTATTAAACTGAACTAACAATCAGTATCATTGCCTCCAGAGTGGAGGTTGTTCTGGCTTCATTCAATAAGCACAGTAATTCATTTATTTCCTAGCTATGGTTCTTTAGTTGAATGGGGATGGGAATCAGTTTTAGTCACCCTGAGGATGTTTTGGAGGAGTGAAATGAAAATCTGGAGCTCTAGCAGTCACTCTGCATTATGACAGCAGTATTAGCTGAGGAGCAATGCCAGGGCATGTACCATGAAGCAGAGGAAGGCCGTTGTCACTGCTTTGAAGGAAAGGGAATAAACTCCATTAAAAAATAAAACCAGGGCTATTCCCCACATTCAAACTGAAACAAGTGTTTGAAGGATAATGAAGTGTGTAAAAAGCTGTAGCCCAGCTGTGGCTTTGGGCATTGACCGTGGCTTCAAGAGAGGAAAGGTGTTTGTGATGGATGGGCCAGGGCTTGGAGAGTCCCCAGATGGAGCTGGGGAGGGGGTAATGAAGTGGTCCTCAGCTCTAGTGTGTCTGTTCAGAGCAGCTTGACCACGTTATGGAGACAGATGGGGATCTATTTGGGTAACAGCCTGGCCGCTTTGGGGTTTTAAACTGGTGCCTGGTGGTGCTTGGGGCGTGCTGGGAGCATCCCAACTCTGCTTCTGCTTTGAGCCACCTCTGAGCAAGCACAGACCTCCTCAGCAAAGCTGCAGCTATGAGGGGCACGGGGGAGCACCATAAACTGTATTTTATCACCTAAAACCATGAAACTCTTGTGCAGAGTTTTCTGTCTTACACCAATGGTTCCGCAGCTGCTCAGAGGTGGTAGAAGTTTGGCAGTGCCCACTCTTCAGGTGCTCAAAGGCATCTGTGATGCTCAGCCTGGGCTCTGGAGAGCTGGGTAAATGAAGGCTTTGGTCATGTGTGTGATTCGGAGGTGGTGGGTTGGGGCTGGAGCTCTTGGTGAGGTTTCCTGCACCGCTGCTGCTGGAGGAGGCTTTTTTCCTTCTGAAGGCAGCAGGTTCTCTCCCTAATCACGGTTCGGATGTGATTTGTGCTTTTGATTTCTTTCCCATCTGATTTCAATTGCAACACATTTTGTATTCCAGTTCACTGTGTCCTGAGACACGTTCATGTCCGGGCCTCTCTTTTATCCTTTTCCACATGGTATATGGCACAGGATGATGGAATATGCCTTTTCACTAAAAATCGATGGTTTATATTCTACCTCCCACCAGGAAGCTTTCCCAGATACGAGTATTGATTGTGCGGATAAAAGCCCTCTTTACACTCTAATTGCTCTTTAAATCGGTGGGGCTGGTGGGTTTACACTCTAATTACTCTTTAAACCAGTGTGGTGGTGGGTGCTGGGTGGATGCCATGGGATGGAGCTGGTCCCTGAGCAGAGATGATGAGAGACGCACCAAGAAGTGGTCATCTGAAGGGCATGGGTAATGCTTTGAATGAATCTCTGCTGTTGGCTGGGTTACCTGGAACCGGGAGCTGCTGTGGTGCAGCATCACCTCCTGCGTGGCTCCAACACTAATGGTACTTTCCATGGTGTTTTCAGTGCATCCAACAGGCTCCTGAGAGGACAGCTTGGCAGCAGGGATACAGTGTGATGTGAAATGGCAAATAGCTGGTGATGCTCCACAGCACCTTCCCGGGGTCCCTGTACCTGGCGGTGGTACTGAGCCAGTGGGTACCTGCTCTGCCCCAATCCCTGGGGATACAGGAGGATGGATCCTGCCCACAGCCATGTGGGATGGTGATGTTGAGCCATGGAGTGTCTGATGCAGGAAGGAATTAGGGCCTCCCCATCCATGACCCAGGGGCACCAGGATCTGCTCCATCGCTCCCAACGCTGGTGACTGTGGGTTCAAGCTGCTGGGGCCCCCCAGGCCAGCCTGTCAGGAGAGGTGGTACCCAGGGTTGGAGCAGGAGATGCTGTGTGGTAACAGAGGGATTTTACATACTGGAAGGAGGAAGCTCTGCAAGAGGCAGAGGTAATGAGGGCTGCGCTCCTGCAGCTCCTGCCTCGCTCTGCGTCCCTGCTGCCTAATAAGGCAGAAGCTGTGATTGAAGCTTTGTCAGTGCCTGGAGTTTTCCAATGGCTCTATTTAATAGGAACTTTTCAGGATTTAAAGAGAGGGAGCTCCTGCTGGTGCTGTTCCTGAGAAGGGAACACGAACTGCAGAACATCCCCCCCTTCATCTGCCTGCTTCCTTGAAAGGGAGAATAGCTTGGAAGCAGCTGCGTCCCCTGCCTCCAATCTGCCTGCTGCTGCCTGCTGCATCCCAAATCCACCCAGCGATGCCCAGGGGACTTGGTTGAAATGTGCTTTGTGACTGGGAGGCAGGGAGGGGGATGTGGGGCTGGGATGCTGGGGGATGTGGGGAGGGGGATGCAAGCATGGGAGATGTGGGAGACCCTCACACAGGCCAGGGCTTGTCTACACACCAGTGATCCCGGTCTGTGCGGCTGCTGGGAGAGCTGCTGGATAAATAACCCCAATTAGGGCATAGCTTTCTGCCTTTCACACAGGCACCACTGAACTGAAATGACTTTTGGTTTCAAGCTGTGCCCATGTAATGGGTTAGCTGCTTAGACATCCTGTCCATCACATAACGTCCCTCTCGGTGGGCTGTTGTAAATGAGGCTTTATTTTATCCCAATACAGAGGCAAACAGCGTTCAGCCTGGCTGGGTGGGTTATTGTTGGGCTCGTGGTTGTTTTTGCCTTGCCTTGCTACTCAGCACAGAAATAGGCTGCTCCTGGCTCTGGAGTGGGATCCAGGGAAGCAGTGAAGCGGTGCTGTCCTCCCATTTGGAGGCTGCATAGGGAGTTACTTCATCTGGGTTTGGATGCAGAATAACTGCAGCGTATGAGCAGAGAGCTCAGATTGTGCTTTTCCTCCCTTATTCTCCTCGTAGGCGGTGGAAGCAGGAGGGTTGGTGGGACTGGAACAGCCCCAGCACCTGGAGCAGGAGCCAAGCCTGGCAGCTGCCTGCGAAGGAGGTGTGATGGGGAACGTGCTCCCCCAGCATCCCCATTGCCTGGGATGGGCTGGGGGGGGACCAAAGGCAGCGGGGCAGGACCCACTGCTGGTTGTGAACCATTGCAGCCGAGGCAGCAGCTGGGTTTGGCCCTTGGCTTCTTGGGAGCTCCACAAACAAGGCCTTTGTTTTTCCTTTATAAAGACCTGGCGCTGTCTCATCTGTATTTGTTATAAGCTTAAACTAAGTCTCTATTTTCTAAACTGGGTTATCTGCAAGTCCTAAAGCTCAAGCATATTCGCTGCCATCTGTGTGTCTCTACCTAGCAGCAGAGTACTTGCCCCAGGCCCTAGTTTTGCCCTCCCGGTGCGAGCTGAGCGGGTGATGCCCCCCGTGGTACATGCTGCTCAATGAGAACTCTGGCCTCAGGGGCATCTGGAGAGAGGAAGCAAAGCTGAGATTGATTCTCTTCAAAGCCCCGAGATGTATCTGTGGCAGCAGATGGTGCGAACCGCCTTAAAGTCAGTATGAAATAGCACTGAATTCCCAATTGCATCAAGTAGTGCTTGCTTATTTATTTGTTTTCCTACCAGTCGTGGCTGTCCTCTTTGTACAAGGGGCTCTGGCCATGGCGTGGTGCTTCCTTGCAAGCAGGTGATGGGATTTCACAGCATCCATAAGCAATGTTCAGCCTCAAAATAAGCAGGAAAGTATTTGTTAGGCTTTTTCCACCCAGGAGTCTTTCTCCAGTGTGCAGATGGGGCTGTGCCCTGGTATCCCATCCCAGGGAATGCAGTTAGTAGGGGCTTTGGAGTTGCGCACTGTTTTCCAAGGGGAGCTCAGCAGCATTCCCGAAGCCTGGAGAAGTGGCTGATTGAGATGAGCTCTTAGGCAGAAGCTCTTCCCTGTGAGGGTGCTGAGGCGCTGGCACAGGGTGCCCAGAGAAGCTGTGGCTGCCCCATCCCTGGCAGTGCTCAAGGCCAGGTTGGACGCAGGGGCTTGGAGCAAGCTGCTCCAGTGGAAGGGGTCCCTGCCCGTGGAAGGAGCCTCATTGCTGGGTACCAGAGCCCTGTGAAGCATCCATCGCTTCCTGCATTTGGTCAGGGTTTTGCTGGTTTGGTTCGGGGGTTGGTCCTTGGGGAAAGCAGGAGTGGCCCCAGGACAGTGTCTCTGTGTCGTAGACATCAGAGTCTCGCTGTGTACGGGTTGGAAATGCCTTCAACTGAAAGCAGGAGTGTCTGGGAGGCTCAGTGCTGTGGCTTTCCATTGAAAAGGCAGATAAAGGATGTGTGAAATAATCCTTTCTTGGAATACTAGCAGAAAATGTAAGAAATGGGTATTTTTTCCGTGTATGTGTGTGCTTCCCAGCTGAATTCCCGAGGGAGGAGAGCTTAGCGCCGTTCTGCGGCTGAGTCATCCCACCCTGGGCTGAGAGAGATCGATTGGCTTCGGATTCAAAGGAGAAAAAAGGAACCCAGCTCCTTGACGTTGATTCTTGAGAGGTATTTGCTGCCTTCCCCCAGATCCAGGTCTCTGCCCAGCCAAAGGCAGCCCCCAGGCCACGGGGTCCTGTGGATCTCCTAAATGTTGAGGGCCAGGAGCATCCTCTCTGCTGCATCCCCACCGGCTGCAGTGAGGAGCAGCGTGTTTCTGCTCAAGACAGGAGTTTTCATTCCTGAGACAATCATCCCGGATCCATATATCGCAATTTATGGAAGGAAAAAAGCCCAGACCCTGAGCAAAGGCTCTTGTTGCTGCTGAGGCTGAGGCTGAATCCTCCCTTTCACAAAGTAATGCTGCAGGTTGAGCCCTGGATTTGCTTTGCTGATTTTACCCCCAAGACTACCCAAAACAGGAGAATTGAAGCGTTTAGTAGTAGGCTACAAAGTGCTGTCAGACAGAAGGAAAAGCCTGGGATCCTTTCCTTAACGTGGGAAGGCATCTCCTGCTCTTCTGTCCGTTTCCTTCCCTTGCTGCAACAGACGGGTTTGAAACCTGCTTTGTTTGCACAAGCACTGCTGTAGGGGTGGAATTAGTTTCTGTGGATCAAGGGGGTAGTTTGCGTGTGCGATACCATCGGGATATCACACGCCGGAACGGCGAGTGTGGGATGATGGATTGTGCCCCTGGAAGCAGCCTGATGGTGAGGCTTTGCCAGGAGAGCAGGCAGGAATCCAATCTGCTTGTCCCTTTGGGGGGGAGCTGGGATTGATTTTGTACGTTGGAGGGTTGAGAACAAAAGAGCACTTTTATTTTCCGCAGAAAGCAATTATTGATTCATTTTACTTTTCAGACTCTGAGAATAGCCCCTTTTCCCTTGCGTTGGGTCTCCCCGTCAGGGGCAGTGACTCATCCAGTGGGATCGGTGCCTTCCCCTCCCTCCAGGCTGTGCTTTGTGGGGGATAAGGATGGGAATCCCAGATGAGTCCCTGTTCCAGAGCAGATGTGAAGCTGCTGAACAGCAGATTCAACCTGGATTGGGAAACTCTCTCTAGGAACCGGCTTGTGAGGAGCTGGTGTGTGCTGGGGAAGCATCACCGGCTGTGGGTCACTGGTGGGAAGGGCATGGCCCATTCCAGAGGCTGCAGCTGGTCTCTGCACCCCCAGGTTTAGGTGCTGCTTGGGAATCTCTCCTTACTGTGCCTGTGGGAGGGGGTTGGAACTGGATGAGCTTTAAGGTCCCTTTCCACCCAAACCATCCCATGACCCTATGATACGCAGGTGTGTGCGAAGTGAGGATGATGCCAGAGCACCCCTGGCCTGGAGGCAGGGTTGGTTGGTTGCAGATGTGCTCCTGATGTGCTGGGATGTTGGTGGGACCGTGCAGTGACAGCGCTGAGCCCGTGCTCACGACCACTGCACTGGGGCTGCCTTGGGGCTGTGGGCCCCATCCTTCCAGTGCAGGAGAGCTGCCTGGTCCCTTAATAGCTCCCCATCAAAATCCCTGTTTTCTTTCTAAGGTTGTAATGAGATTGTGGTCTGGTCTTGTTCTTCCTGCCGAGATTCGCTGCCTCTGATCTCCCTCGGATCAGAAGCTGTCGCCTGCCAAGGATCCGAGAGCCGAACATAGCTCAGCCCTCTGAAACGAAATGATTAAATTAACTCGGATGTGTAAGATTCCAGCAGAAAATGATTCAGCAACGCACTTCATCTACTGGGAGCTCTGTAACGAGATCTTGGAAGTTGGTGTGAATTAGTGTGCTTAAGAGGACCTGGTGCATGTAATTACGTTGAGCATCGCGCTGTCGCTCTTGCCCAAGAAATTAATCTTTAAACATGGCAGACGTGAAGCAGGGGGGGGTTGGCATTCCTGCTGCCAGGAAGCAATCTGTGCCGCTCGAGGAGCACCACCGTGGCCTTGTGGTTACTGTGGCTTCCCACCGTGTGCTTGGCTTGTGTCCCGTCACCTCTGTCGCGGTTGTCATCCTCCTCATCCCCATGGAAGAGGCTGCCCTGGCATTGATGTTGCTGTGATCAGGGAGCTGCGTGTTTGAGAATGAATCCTTGTGGATCCGGAGGAATAGGGTTCTGGTTTAATGGATCCAGATGAGATTTCCAGAGGGCTGGTTTGTCTGGGCCAACTCTGGACAACGCGTGCTGTTCCTTTCTTTCATCTCATTCCTCCAGCGCTTTTCCCTTTGAGCTGCGTTAAGGATTCATTTTCCTATACAAAAGTGCACCCAAACGCACGCTGGCAGCTCTTTGTAATGATGTGAGCTTTCCCAGGGAAATGTCCTGCTACATTCCTGGTAAATCCCAGGAATTACCCGGTTTCTTGGGCTGCTGGGATTAGATGATGGCACACAGAGGGCTGGAGCAGTGATTTCGTGTGGTACTCGATGGATCACTGGAGCAGCAGGGGAGAAGTTCATGAATTAGGATCAAGGTTTAGGGGGACAAAGGTGGTGCTTGAAAGTGGGGGGAGGCTGAGAAGGGAGACAAGTGATGCAGGACCAGCAAGGATGCTCTGGAGCAATTGCTGGGGCCATCGCAAGGAGGTGCCCTGGGTCCCAAGGGAGCAGTGGGGGAGTGCTGAAGATGTGCTGGGTCTCTTTTCAGGCCAGGTTGTTATTGGTGTGCTGTTTGAGCTGGGCTTTGGGCATCAGGCTCCCCTCGCTTGGTAGCTGATGCTCTCTTTGGGGCAGAAGGGGGACCCACGGGTCAGGCTGGCGCGCTCCCGCGTCCTCCTGGCTCCAAACTTCAGACAGATCCCAGCAATAATCGTGTGTCTGAGAGCAAGTGGTAGTCAGTCATGCTGAATTAAACACCCTTTTATGAAAGCTCCTGTGCACACTCGGATAAATGAAGGCGCCTAATAGACAGTGAGTCATGACACTCTATTTATCTTCCTTGCTGAAAGCCTGAGCAGATGCAGGGACCTCTTGTATCTGCCAGAAACGTTGGAAAATGAATTTGTTACGTACGGGGGGCTGTGGGGTGAGCTCGTGCCAGCAGGCTGGGGCTGCAGTCACCATAGCGTGCAAATGGGTGGCACGGGTGTCCTGCTTCCCTCCCTGCCACCAGCACCCCGGGGTGGGATCAATGGCACTGGGCTGTGCTCGGACACCCGGGGCCTGGCCACTTACGTGCTCTTCTAGCAGTAAATAAATCGCTATTTTTAAAAGTAAATCCTTATTTTGCCCATAGTTGGGCAAGTCCAAGGAGCTCCTTTCCCGGCAGCTTTGTTCTCTGTGTGTGCACACATTCCAGCAGCTGGATTCCCCCCGCTTTGGGGACTCATTCCTTAAAAAAAAGAACCTTTTCCCTTGGTGGTTTTATTTCCAGCTCCGACGTGATCTGTGCTGTCAGAGCTGATCAGAGCTGATGAGTGCAACCCGGGATTCCTGCCTGCTTCCCTTTGCCCAGCTCCGAGCCTGTGGCACTCGCTGCCTCTCCCCGTACCTGTCTGTGGAGGGGATAGCAGTTATCCCACCAGAGGTGCTGTGCTTAATTACCTGCAGTAATTAAACCTCTTATGGAGGTGCTGGGTAAGAGCAGCGTGCCTGCACGGCAGCGGGGAGCAGATGCTCGCTAACACCCATCTGCTTTTTAGCATCGAGGCCCTTTTGTGCTCCCTGGAATTCCTGCCACAGTGGCAAAAGGAGGGATGTGGAGGAGTTTAGGACCAGGCCAGGCTGGATGGGGCTTGGAGCAAGCTGCTCTAGTGAAAGGTGGCCCTGCCTGTGGCAGGGATTGGAGCTGGATGAGCTTTAAGGTCCCTTCCAAACCAAACCATTCTATGATGAGCTCCCATCTCTCTCTATGTGTGCAAGGAATAACTTCGGTTGCTTGTCTGCACTATGGGTTGGGCACTCAGGGGATTGATGGTTTCAGACTCAAGTGGTGCCATTAATCCTTGAAATGAGCCTTTAAAGAATGGAGATTATGAAGAGAGATAACGGTGATGTTCTCAGAAGGCAGAGCTGTTGCTGTGCTGCATTGCAATGCATGGTTCCTGCTGGGAGCGTGCATGTGTCTGGCTCCACTTCCTGAAGGCTGTTTGTTTTGATGCAGTTTTTCTTCTGGGGTTTCCTTATAGTCAAAAAATGATGGAAAACGAGAGGTTGGGGAGAAGGGAATGGTCTGTAAAGCGGTGAGCTGGGGAATGGGGCTGCCTGCCCTACTGCAGCCTTCAGGTGAAGGAGGGATGCTCATTAGTGGGGTGGTCCTGGCTCTGGCTGGTGGCACTGAATGAGCAGCGATGCCTGTGGTGTTCCAGCAAGAGATGGGGTCCAGGGTGGAATTTGCAGACCAGGAGTGCTGCTGGGACCTGTGTGCTGACAGGGATGAAACCCAACTGCCACGGAGCGTTTGTTACATCTGCTTAGAGTTAATGGAGCATTGAGGGCTTATGGAGACGAGCGGAGCAGGGCATGGGTTTGTAGAGTGAAGATGTTAATAGCATCACACCTGCAGTGGAGGAGAGCCTTTCTGTCAGAGGCTGGGATTGACTATCGAGCCTTTGGGAATCTTAGACGTATTCTGAGTAGCTTTATCTCAGCCACGAGGGGGGACGATTTAACGTGCAATTATGTTCTGTACCTCGGGACAGGATGGCAGTGACTCGAGTTATTGTTTTCTGTAGCAAATCCTTCCTTCTTCCCTACCCCATCCGCAGATAAAGGCTCACACCGGCTTGCTCAGCTTTTACTCGAGCAGCAATAATGCGTAAAGCACATTTCCAGCTGCACGCAAGCAGGTGCTGGCAGTGAGGAGTGTGCTGAGTGGTGTGGGGCTCCGAGGAGCGAAGGGAACTTGGCAGCAGCTTTGCTGGAGCCGGGCCGGCCGCTGGCTCTGCGTGTGGTTGCTGCTTCCCTGCTCCATCCCGATGCTTTGCTGTTCCCTGTGGGTGCAGTTATAATGGATATCATAGGAACAGGTGAGAGATAGAGACGTTGCTGAGTGGGGCCTTTAGAAATAAGAGTATTTGATGCTTTTCTTCCTTTGCCTTGTTCCCGTGTGCATCAACACCAAACAATATTACAAATAGCCGGCGAGCAGCAGTTCATCATGGATTTTAACACGTGTTTTGCGCATCCATCTCTGCCTCCCTTCTCCCACACTTTAGAGACGGGAGCTGACAAAGGTTTACAGATGAGGGTGCTAATTCATCCCTTGTCAGTTTAAGCTGAAGGAAAGATTTATGGAGCCCATAGTAAGGGATTTGTGTTGCTCTGAGAGCCCGGAGGTCCCTCCCTCAGCTGCTTTCAGCTCCAGGTCCCTCCTCAGTGAGGCAAAGTCCTATTGCAAGAATTTGATGGGGAAATCAATGGGGAAAAGATGAAGGAGGATTTTTGGAGCTTGCTTTTTCCAGCATCTTAAGGGCGGATCCAGATTGCCATGAGTGTGTATGCTCTGGAACGGGGAAAGGAGATGCTGGGACGCTGCCCAGGAGAAAGTGTGCTCGCCACAGGGTACCAGCTCCTACAGCATGCTGGAGCTCCCCAGTGCCATGGGACTGGGCTGGAGGGGGAGGTTTGGAGCCAAGTCGAGCCTAAAGTGGCTCTTAGGCCACCTAAAAGGGGTTGCATGGGCTCCTCACGCACTTCTCCAACAGGGATTTGAAGAGCCCCAGCCCTGATCAGCAGCCTGGTTGAGCACATTCAATTTCAAGCATTTGAGAGCTGTAGGAGGAGAGGCAGGGCTAAAGCCAGGCCTAACTGGAGAGAAGGAGAAGGGCTCTAAAGCAGATGTGAAAAGCTAGAGAGCTCCATAGGCTTTGGTTTGAATTTGGGAGCTGAAGCCGTGCAGTAATGAGGGTTTCTTTGAGCCCAGGGTAAATAGCGTGTTCGTCTGTTTGTGTACCGCTTGCGAGCGCAGTAAAGCTGAGCTCACGGCTAATGCAAACAGTTTTCATTAAGAAATAATCAGAAATAAAAAGCCATTTCACATGCTGATAAGGAGCCAGTTGGTTTTTATGTTTCACCAGCAGTTTGAGCCATACTCAAAGCCATTTATCTTCTTCCAGTGCTGGCTGCAGAGGATATGAAAAATGCAGCAGGCTGCACATATGTAATTAAACTTTTGGCAGAATCTTTGCCCTGCAGCTTTGCGAAGAAATCCAATAATGATAAATGGAGTAGAATGTATGGAGCACTTTCTGTGAACAAGACTTAAAATAATGTATGTGGTGCAGATAATTATTTGCCACATAATTGTCTTGGCAGCGTTCTCGCGAGCACCCTCGTCTGATTGTGTCAGCTATTCTTTAAAAGCCCCCTCCCTTGTTCTCCTCTTATCACTACTCCAATTTGCTATTGAGGCTTTCCTGACTTCCAGCCAAATCCGTGTTTTGCTGTAATTATTGTTTTGTTCCCCTTAGCCTGGGTGAGATGCAGCGTTTCGGGCTGGGAGCACTCTGGGTGCTGTGCTTTGTGTGACAGCCGCACGCATCCCCTCCCATGCCGTGTCCGGTGCTGTGCCGGGACCACCCCTCCACTGTCATTATCCCTTTTTTAACTCGATTTTCAATCGTTTCCAGCGCCAGTCGGCAGTAAACCCCATTGCTTGACCCGTGTGCGCTTTGTAGTCTCGCTGTTAGGTGTGACACTACTGGGAAAATGATGCTGGGGTTGTCTCCCTCGGTTTGGTCTTGCTGCCTTTATCCTCTTGCTAATGCACTGATGATCTGTAGGAGAGGCAATTTGGTGTTCAGATTGCCCAGGCACACCACCCGTGGCACTTCCCTGGGGAAAGCTGCGTGTATCCTCTTTATTTCCCACATTTGCAGAGCGCTGTGGCATCATCCCCCCATCCTTTGTCACCGCTGTCCTTGAAGGTGCTTCAGATCTGCTTGTAAAATGTCTAATGTGCATCAGCAGTTTTGTCAGGAGTAGGAAGCAGACTACTTGTAGGTAAAATATAGTAATAATTAACAAAAAAGGGATCTAAGAGAAGTGGTAGGAGTGTGGTGGGGCTGGGTGATACCTTTGTGGGTGGCAGGCTCGTGTTAAGCAGGGGAACTGGTCTGAGCATTGCCTTTTGTTCATGAGAGCCATGGGATGGATCTTTTCTGGTAATCTGATAATGGGGAGAGGGGGGTAATTTTCATCAGAATGGGGTAAACTGAAGCTTCCCCTGTTACAGACATGAGATGAACGTCGGCCATTGCATCCCTTGCTGTACTCCTTCGTGGAGGATGCTTATGAGCATGTGGGGAGTGTGGATGCTCCTGTCTGATGCTCTCAGGTATCTGGTATCTGCAGGCATGGGTGGCCCCAAAGTGCAGCTGGGCCCCTCTGTGGTGCTTGGAGCTCCTTTCTGGGGCTTTCTCCCATGCTGGTGGCTGCGCATTCAGTAGGGCAGGCTTTTTCTCAGCCAAAATTCACCTACAGACAGGAGTTGGGGGAGCTGAGATCGAAACCTGGAGCAGGGAGCTGGGAAGGCTTTGCTTTGGTTAAACACCAGCAAAAGCCTTGCTGTGCCTTGCTGCAGGAGTCCTGGGGTACGGTGCAGACCCAGAGCGAACCTATCAAACCCAGGGAGAAGGGAAATGAGGAGGAAGTACAATTGGGATGAGGCAATGAAAAGCCCAGTAAACCATCAGCTCAGAGCACTAGGGGTTAACGTGCATGAGTGCATCGTGAGTGGTTTGGACGGCTGGGTTGAGCTGGAGCTGGAGCAGCTCTCCCCTTCCTGAAGGCTCCATGTGTGTCCTGAAGGGACGGTGAGCATTATGCCTGCCACAATCCCTGTGATCCCCTGGGAATAGGGCATAAGAAATAGTGGAAAGGGAGATGGGAGCATCACAGGGGTGGGACAAACGCGCGGCTCTGCGAGCAGAGCAGATGTCGAGGCAGAGTTGTTTTGTTCAGAGCCAGAAAGTCAGGTTTTTGGAAACGCTGCTGCCATTTGGTTGATCAGTTCTGTCAGTGCCAAGCGAAAAGCAGCTTGGGAGGGGTTGGGTTCTTTGGCTCGTTCTGCCTAAACCGTGGGGATACAACCGAGACATCCGGGTTTCCTTTTTACAAGGGCACGTAGTGGCAGGACAAGGGGGAATGGCTTCAAATTGGCAGAGTGAATTTGGATTAGGTACGAGGAAGGACTTCACTGTGAGGCTGGTGAGAATTAAACAGTGATGGAGCACCCTGCCTGGTGTCAGTGCCACTGTTCTCAGCTGGTGCTGCGAGCGATGAGAGCGCGGTGGAGGTGCTGCTGCGCTGTCAGCAGCAGCTTTTCTGGCCTGATTGAAGGAAAACCAAACCCCTGATCTCACGTTCTGCGTTCCCCCGAAGTCTGCAAGCTGCAGAGCTTCCCCAGAGCCCCCAAACCTGCACTTCCAGCACCCGCCCTGCATTTGTGCCTCGCAAAGAAACCATTTCAAGAGTTTGCGCTTGCGTTGAGGTCACTCCGCTTCTATTGAACACTCGTTGCTCTCTATAAAGGGAGAAGCGCTGGTGTTTCGTCACTTGAATGTAAGTGCTCTTCTCAAAATGGTTTTCATGGTATTTTTCCTCCTCCCTGGGAAGCCCTCAATGGCAGAGGGGGATTCCTGCACCTTTCTGCATCCTCACATCACCCTGCGGTGATGGGGCTGCGGCAGCATTGGGTGCAGCCCTGTGGGTCAGCGTCAGCTGAGGATGACTCTGTCTGTGGGACCAGGGGGATGTGTGCCAAGCAGTTAAAGTAACGCGGTGGTCTGGATGTCATCTCTAAGTGGCTTTAGCCTTTGCTGCCCCTTTGCCAGCCAAGGCACGCCAATGTTCCTGCAGTGAATTGGACAAGCTGCTCCGCTGCATCTAATTGGCCTTGCTGTTGCTTAAAACCATATTTATCTTTGGCCCCATGAGCTGGAAGGGAGCTCTGCCATCAAATGTGACTGTGTGTTATTGACTGGGCTGGGATTCGGGGACAAAGTGGCTGGCTCCATATGGCTAATGACACTATTTAGCAGAGCAGCATCTTGCTGTGCGGTAGCCTTGTCGGGGGAAGCATGAGCGCTGTGGTTTGCAGCCCTGGTGACACCATCCAGGGATGCTCCTGTGCATGGGAAGTGGCAGGAGGTGCCTGCTCCCACTGCTGTCGAATGGGGTTTTAGTCTTTGAGCTGTTTTTTTGCTACCAAGCGATATTAAATTGGTGTGTGTGCTTTCTGCATTGCTGAGGACCGTTTTGGGATGCCTTTGGGTGCCCGTGTTTGTGTTGCAGATGGCCAGGTGCAGTGTTGCTTTCCCAAGGTGACCTCTTGTGTCAATCTGCATGAGCCCTCTTATCCCAAGGTTCTTAATTGGTGCTGAAACACATGCTGTGTGGTGCGTGATGTGGTGGCCGGGTACCATCCTGCCTCCAAATAGCAGGGGAAGCAATTGGAATTCCATCAAAGCAGCTTCACATAGCTCCTTGCGCTGTGTCTGTGAACAAAAACAGGGAGAGCGTGGGTCAAAGGACAGCAGAGAGAATTCTGTAAATCCAAGGGGAGAGAATTAGATTGTCTAAATGTCAAGTCTTTAATACTGAGCCATAGCTGTGCGGGGTGGAGGAATTTGTGCTCCTCCTGTCTTGGCATCCCTTCACCTTTTCATGCTGAAGGTCTCAGTGTGCGTGGGCTTTATTATGGTGCTGCCTGGTGCTTGTTCGCAGCCCTAATTGGGTCTGAGGTTGTAGTGGCATGGTTTTAGATAACTGATTGAAGTAAAGCTGATGGTAATGGTCCTGCTGGGAGCAGAGGTCTGGGAGAGCCTGGAGTTATCTGGTGATGTCTTAGCAAATGGCAGTGGCAAATCTTTCGGTGGCGGAACAGTCACTAAATACAGCTCAATGCACTCGTTTTGTGCCTGGGGTGAGGTCAAAATGCAGTGTTATGGGGCTTTCCTGTACTGGTGATGGCGGTGGAACTGCAGACCTGCAAAGTTTGGGGCTGGGGCGGGGGGCAATGGACTTACCATGGGTCCTGCTGCTCATCATCCTCATCAGCCACCATCCCCAGCGCTTGTCCCCACCACACTAGGACTTTGCAAGGATGGGTGATGCTGGGGAGCCGTGTGGGTCCCCACAGGAGGAAGAGGAGGCAGAAGATGAGCTTGTGCTTTGACTCAGGGACTCCCTAGCCCATGGGCTCTGCAGTTTGCCTGGGGGGGAAACCTCTACCCTGGAATGAAGGGGACAACACAAGCACTTTCAGCCCTGCTTTGGTCAGTGTTAGTCCTTCTCCCTGCTCTTTCCCTGTGGGAGGGGAGGCGGGAGGTGCCCTGCTCTGTCCCCCTCTCTTCTGACCTGTCTTTCTATCCCTGCAGACAAAGGTGAGAACGGGGAACCCTACCAGAGGAGGAAGGGTGCAGGGGCCACCCTGCCGGACACCCCCCCAGCGTTCCCTGTGGCCAGGGATGGGGCCCCCTCAGCCAGCAGCAGCAGCTGGAGGCGGATTATGCTCATGATCCTCGCTATCACCATCCACAACATCCCAGGTAGGTCCTGTCTGTCCATCCCAGTTCCAGTTCTGGGCCCCTCTGTTCAAGAAGGATAGGGAATTGCTTGAAGGAGTCCAGCGCAGAGCCACAAAGATGATTAAGGGAGTGGAACATCTCCCTTATGAGGAGAGGCTGAGGGAGCTGGGTCTCTTTAGCTTGCAAAAGAGGAGACTGAGGGGTGACCTCATCAATGTTTACAAATATGTAAAGGGTAGGTGTCAGGGTGATGGAGCTAGGCTTTTTTCAGTGATATCCAGTGATAGGACAAGGGGCAATGGGTGTAAACTGGAGCATAGGAAGTTCCACGTTAACATCAGGAAGAACTTCTTTACTGTAAGAGTGACAGAGCACTGGAACAGGTTGCCCAGGGGGGTTGTGGAGTCTCCTACACTGGAGATATTCAAGGCCCGCCTGGACAAGTTCCTGTGTGATGTACTGTAGGTTACCCTGCTCTTGCAGGGGGGTTGGACTAGATGATCTTTTGAGGTCCCTTCCAACCCTTGGGATTTTGTGATTCTGTGATCCCTGCTCACGGGCAGCCCCTTCCCGAGGCCATCCCAGGAGGATCACACACGGCTGCCGCCACCTTCTCTCCCTTCTTCTGTTTCTTGCTGCTGCGGATGGCGCTCCCCAGATGGGTGCCTGGGTGCCTTGTGACGAGATCTCTCACGTCAGGTCTTGCTCTCTTGGTACGGCCGAACCGTGTCAGGTCTTGGCAGCCAAACCCCTCATAGAGAGAGGGATTGGGAGGGACCTTGAACATCCGCAGCCTCGCTCGCTGTTGCCAGCCTGTCGTGGGGACACACTAAAAGGGGAAGGTTTTGCACTAAGTGAGCAGTAATTGGGTTTCATCCTTCTAACGCAGTGTCAGGGAGCGGGGTGAGGAGCCAGGCGCTGTGTGCACCTCGGTGCCTTGGGCTCTTGTCTGAGGATGCCTGTCATTCCGCAGGCAAACAGGGGAAGTTCTGTAGAGGAGTGAACCAAGTGTCACCTGTAGCAATAGGTTAATGGGAACACGGCCCTGGCTGCTGCAGAGATGCTGCTCTAACCTTTCATTGCTTGTCCAAGAGCACAAAGCCTCCCTTGGACAGTTACAGAGGCTCAGGAATTCTCTCTTGCATCGTAAAGGTCGCAATATTAAAGCTTAATACCCAGAGAGGAGCATGACCGTGGCCTGCCGAAGGTCTGTGCTCAGCCCCTGTCCTGAGGCTTGGCTCAGCTCAGTGGGATCTCTGGGTCACCATGGGGGTGTCCGACCCTACCAAGCCCTGTCCCACATTCCTCCTCCTGCTCTTTTCTACCTGGTGTGTGCCCTTCCAGCAGCCCTTAGTGATGCTGTGGGTGACAGCTGCTGTTTGTGCTCTGTGGGGCCACTCACCGATGGCAAAACCCTGTGCCAACATCCTCCTTACAGTGGGGCTTTGCCCCACGTCATCCAGTTGTTTTCACATCAGAGAGGTTGGGACTTGAGCCTGCATCTGCCCTTGTGTTCCCCAGAGCCCTGCCTGCAGGTCATAGGATGCCAACACTGATTTCACCCTAATAAATAATTCAGATCGTGATTAAAACAGGAGCTCGTAGCCTGCCCTGCTCATTAAGGGGCTCTGGTCTGTCCTGTATAAAGCAGATGCTGGGCCAGCTCTCAGTGAGCAGCAGGACAGGCTTTCCCTGAAGTCCTTCTGCTTTCCCAACAGCGCCAGCGGCGCTGCTCGGATCTGCTGCGGCCCCTGCCTGCAGCTCTGGGTTTGGAAACACTGTAATGCTCTACCTCAATTAGCAGCCCTGCAGCACGAGGCTGACACTGTAATTAGTGCAGGCTCCTGCAGAGTAATGACACCTCAGGGAGCGCTTGGGGCGGCAGAGCCTGCGCTGGGGAGATGCCCAGGGATGCTCCGTGCCTCTGTGCGATGCTCTGGTTGCCGCAGCAAGGAGGATGCAGCCTGTGGGTGGCTGCTCCTGTCTGTGCTCACCTAGCTGGATCCTGGGTCTGCCCGGGGGCTGTGATGGGCAGGAGGTGGTTTTGCTCCTCTGAAACCTGTGATGAGTCACAGCTGAGCCCAAACTCTGCCTGAAGTCCCTTTGTCTGGTGGTTAAAACTTTGGACAAGGGCCTGTAGGGACAGGCCAAGGGGAATGGCTTGAACCTGCCCGAGGGGAGACTGAGCTGAGCTCTTAGGCACAAGCTCTTCCCTGTGAGGGTGCTGAGGCGCTGGCACAGGGTGCCCAGAGAAGCTGTGGCTGCCCCATCCCTGGCAGTGCTCAAGGCCAGGTTGGACACAGGAGCTTGGAGCAAGCTGCTCCAGTGGAAGGGGTCCCTGCCCGGGGCAGGGGTTGGGGCTGGAGGAGCTTTAAGGTCCCTTCCAGCACAAACCAGAGTGGGATTCTATGACTCTAAAACTTTCACCAGGACCAGGTCCATCCCTGTTCTCCTTTCCCACTGGTGGGGATTGCTCTTCTTCTTCTTTTGCCAGCAGACAACGGTTTTCTTTACATTGAATCCCATTTTGGGATGAGCACCCTTCAGCCTTGGCAGTGCATCTCTCTTCAGGCAAACATGCTGGAAAGCGGTTAATGTGCGGGTGACATAGTGGCATGTAAAGACAAGCCTCTTGCATTCAGTTGTATTTAGTGGGCTCTGTTGGCAAGCCAGAGGTTGGTTCATTTGTTCCAGGGCCGGGAATGGCAATGTAAGGAATAAATTGATGATGACAGGAGATGCCAAACCACAGACTATTGCTGGTAATTAATATTCATATATGCTGGGTTTAGCGAAACATTAATTATGCATTTAATCAAGCCCTGTTGATTCTGGTTTATCTTTGTACCTCGGGTGGTTGTTATGCTGAAGACTTCAGATTAATTAAAATGTTACTGGTGTATCACAAATAACAATTAGCGAGGTGCGAGTAGAACCGCCTTTCTCTTTGTGCTTGTTGAGAAGGGAGGAGGAGAGCCCGGTGGGATGGAGCTCCTGGGGCCACTGCTGGCTCCATGGGGAGCTTCTGGTGGGGTCTGCTTTGCTGTGAGCCCAGTTGCGGTGGTCTCCAGGCTGCGTGAGTTTGGGGGTTCCTCCAGTGGGGAGATGCTGCAGGAGCCCTGAGTGCTTGTGCTGCTCTAGGTGAGATGGAGAACAGGACCAAGGCCATGTTCTGTGTGCCTTGGGGCTCTTGCTGGCATTGTGGTGCTCACAGGAGTGTTGTGGGGTCCGTGCTTCCCTGAGGAGCACGATGCTCCATCCCCTGGTCACCCTGAGGAGCATCCCCACTGATGTACCCCTTCTGCTCTTGCTCCTGGGGAAGCAACGGAGCTGATCGCAGTTGTCACAAGCACAAGGTGATGCTTCCAGCCCCACTGATGCTTCCAGCCCCGCTGATGTTGCCCAGGAAACCTGGATTCTCCTGTTCTTTGCAATACGGGCAGAGCAGGGTAGTCCCAGACCCTGGCACATGCCATAAACATCCCCAGGAGCTGTACACAGAGCTGGAGCCATCCCCTCTGCTCCAGCCCTTTCCTTCCTGCAGGAACAAACCTCGCTTTTCTGTTTCAGTTCTATCACCCCGTGTTTGTCCCTGCTTCAGTTTCTGCAGTGTTTCTGCCTCAAGTGTCACCATTCAGCGGAGGTGTCTGGGAGGGAGTAAATGGGACGTGTCAGTGGTGCTGCAGCATGCACAGAACACCGGCATCCCCTGCTCACCCCCAAACCTCACGTGGCTTCACCTGAGGCTTTATCTTCAGTTCCCATTGCCAGAAACAAGCTGGAGTCTATTTTCTTTTAATAGGAAAGAACAAAGCAAGGAGCAGAACAGTGTGTGTGAGCTAAATACAGAACAAATTCAGCCTTGGTGGCAAAGGTGCTGGAGAGGAGGGAGGGATGGTGGGATATTGCTGTGGGCAGGAGGGAAAAATGTAAATGGAGAAACTTGCAGCTGGTGACAACTATGGGAAGGCTGAATGGGAAGCTGTGCTGGATCGGGGGGAAAGTCCCTGCATCCTTAGATGATGGCATCTAAATTCATCCCCTTTGGGACCATGCTTGGAGATGGCAGCAGGAGGCAGGTGGCTGCACTGAGGTTTGACACTGGCACTGTGCTTTGGCATGTTAGTGTTTTGGGGACCCTCCTTCTTCTTAGAAGAGATGTAGCCCCAAATCTTGTAGGTCACATTCTGGCCAATGCTGTGGGGGAAGATATAGCCCAGTTCAGAGGAGAGGGTGCAGGGTTTACAGCGCTGGCACCCAGCTTGTGTCCCCCATCATCGAGGCGCTACCAAGTCCTTTACTTACAGTGACAGTTCCTCGTGTTGGAGATTGACTTCAGCACGTCCTGCGCGTCCCTGCAGCAGCTCTGCGGCACTTCTCCATCCCTAAGGAAGGAGCAGAGTCTGGCAGCCAGTGCTGCTGCTCCTTTGTTCTATCCCGAGGAAGCGGGGGTAGAAGGGGAGTCTGCACCAAAGGATGGTAAATGTCACATTGATTTGAAACACGCTTGTTTGCAGCTTTGCCTGCGAAGGAGGATGGTTCAGTTGAGTGCCCTTAGCCTGGATAGCGTGAGACCTGCCTGCTGCCCTCTGCACCCTGGGGTTGGGGATGGCCCCAGGAGGGGGCTCTGCCTGCCTGGGGAGGGGGCTGCCTGGATGCTGCTCTTCTTTATGGCTTCTTACAGCTCTGCCCAGTTTTAATGTCCATCTGTGTCTCCAGCTTTATGACTGACTGGGGGAGAGGGACAGACGGTGAGGTTTGGTTCTGGTTGTTGGCTGATGGGTGTTTTTGTGCAGGCACCTAGTGCTGGAAATAGGAGCTGCATCCCTGAGCTCCATCACTGCACACCATTGATGGGGATCCAGCCAGCTGCAGGTGGATGAAGCTTGTAGGGATCCCAGCATTGTCACTGCTTGGCCATGTACCCTGCTGTGGACATCTCCAGTGGTGGACAGTGATTTAGTCCCATCCATCACTCCTTGGCTGGCCTGTCAAAACCAGCTCCATGCAATTGAGGGCTGTGGGTGCATGATGTAGGTGTGCAATGTGCTGCTTGGTTGTCAGTTGGTGGAGATGTGTCCAAAGCAAAAGGATATCTTCCCACCAGTGAGAAGGGAGCTTCGCAGTAAGGTCTGTACCTAAACTGTGGGGTGGTTTGACATCTCCCAACCCAGGTCCGGGTTCGATGTGATCCACCAGTGGGTGTGAGACGGGATGCTGCAGGCTGCAGCTCTTTAAACCTTAAACAAAGTTCAGGCAGAGCTTGTCCATCAGACCCAAACCTAAGCTGGTGTCTTCTGTGGTGGAGCTGGTCCTAGGATGATGGTGAGTTTGAGGATGTTGAGGAGGAGGGGATGCAGAGAGAGGTTTGTGGATGGCTGGAGCAGCACAGCAGTTGCACGTTGTGCTGCCAGATTGGTGTTCCTTGGGAGGGGGTGATTTCCAGGCTGGTTCCTTTGTCATTAGCAGAAACTGATTGAATTAATTCTCCTGGGCCAGGCTCTCCCATGCACTCAGCCTCCCGAGAGATAGCTGGGGCTGCGAGTGTGATATTGCATCTCAATTATAAAGCAAAGTGATTATTTCTATGAATATTCTCAGAGCCCCATTAAAGGCTGGTAACATTCACTTTGAACGATGGGCTTTTTTTATTGATCTGCTGAAACTGAGACTATTTTACCACTGTTGACTTTAATAAGCACTTGGCACCCACTGGGGCTCAGCAGAGCGTGAGAACAGGAGCTGTTTAGCTGCGCTGATTAATCTGTGTGATGCCTCCCTCTGAAATTACAGCAGACCTCCTTCCAGCATCCCTTCTGCGGGTTGCTTTGCTTGTGATGGCTGCTCTTGGGTGCTCTTGGAGCACCTTTGGTTTCTAGGAGGTGTTATTTTGAGTAAGAGAAAGGAGAAGATGATTTTTCTGCACCTTGTGTTCGAGACAAGAGGGTGAAACGGAAGGTGTGGATGAGGGAAGGTTGAGCAGGTTGTGCAGTGCTTTGATGGAGCTGAAATGCTGCAGAGGGTCGAGGGGAGCAGAGGGACCGGTTCAGCCTGCGCTCGCAGCTCGGGAGGATGCGGAGATGCGTGTTTGAGCAGTCATGAGTTTCTCACAGCGCTTTCTGCTCCGGGGAGAAGAACCAGCCTGGGCCGTGGCTTTGTGAGGCTGCTGCCCAGCGCATCTCCGGTTTGATTTCCAGAGGGACCCTTGGGCATGGATGCGTCAGGGATCGAGTGGCTGTTGTTTGCGATGGTGCCGTGCTGTGATAGCCCTGTGAAGCGGCAGAGGAGAAAGGTCAGCTCAGATGCAGCCCGTGGAGGCAGAGCTGGGGGCTCATCAGGGGGTTTCACACAGCGGTGACTCATGTGGCATCAGGAGCAGCGCAGCCGCACGCGCTTGGGGAAAGGTGGCTTTAACCTTTCATTAAACCTCCCATTAACTGTCACCTCGTCAGCATGTGTTTTGACATTTTCATCTATTAAGCACCTCAATGGGTTGAAATCACTTGCTCAAAGTTGTTAAGCTTCTGCGCTGAGGGGTGGAAAGTGTGGGGAGGCAGCCGAGTGATACTGCCAGGAGGAGGATGCAGGCAGCAGCCTCAGCCGCAGGTGATGCTCTCAGCCACCCAAGGAAAGATGTCACCAGCAAAACCCTCATCCTGTGAATGTAGAAAGTGAAGAGAAATCCTCCCATGGGCACAACCGGGCTCTCCTGGGTGCCTGCGCGGGCTGTGCATCACCGTTTCCCTGTCCTCTTTGCATCCAAGGGCTGGAAAGCAGGATCATTACCTGGTGTGCAAGATGCCAGTACACGTAGGTGTACAGCAATGGGAAGTGCCCTGGCTCTGGGCTGCTTATGGCTCCATGGCCACCAGCTCGGCTCCCTTGGATCTTCCCTTTGCTCCTCCTGGGCAGACATCTTTGGGGTGCCCTGTGTGTGAATAACAGCCTGATGTAAGTGTAATTCCACGCATTATGTGGGCACGGTGGGAAGTTTCCCTCTGCAGCCCATCATGCTGGCACTGTTAAAGGAGGGGGGGAACATGGGCAGGGGGATGAGAGCTGCGGGGTCTGCGATACCCCACTGACAGCAGCTCGTATTTCAAAAACTAATATGTGCCCAGACACCTGCGAAGCCAGCGGGGAGCTGATAATGTTCATTTATCTCTGAGGCATCGTTTCGAGTTGGGGATCGGTTGTTTTATAAGTGGTAACAGCGGCAGAGGTGACAAAAGCCAATTAAAGACAGTATTTTCACCAGCTGGAATGAAAGCCTGCTGAAGTATGCATGTGGAGCCTGCTCGTCCTTCTTATCCCCACCAGATCTCGCAGGTCTGTTGTGAGCAGTGGCCTGAGAAGTCATCTTGTGCTGGAAATGAAACATTAAATACTTGGGATGGATTCGGGTTGTGCGGGGTCCGGAGGAGCCTGTTCCCAGCATGGGTCGGTCCCTGCTTTTAGGGACATTCTGGTTTGTTAATTCGGGAGTTTTCTTCTTCCAGAGAAGCTGTTCCTGTGATGGAGCAGCTTTGGGATGCTGGGCGGTTACTCTGATTCTCTAAACCGGGTACCTCTGGTGTAAGCAGTGGCCCTGTGCTGC
The DNA here is from genome assembly GCF_037157495.1 of Lathamus discolor. NCBI lineage: Eukaryota > Metazoa > Chordata > Aves > Psittaciformes > Psittacidae > Lathamus > Lathamus discolor. The sequence continues at coordinate 11,585,008 of NC_088896.1, read as the reverse complement.
CCCATCAGCTCCTCTTTGGCCGCTGCAGCTTGATGGACTGAAATGATTCATTCCATGTTGTGCTTTGGAGGAAAGTGGAACAGGACGGGATGGAGATGATTTGGCTCCTGCAGGTTAAACCAGGAGGTGGCGTTAGGGGAATTGCCTTGTGCTACCCAAACTCCACTTTGTTTAATGGACACAAATCCTTGAGCGAGGCTTCTCTTGGGCTGGTTTCTCCCTGTATCTGTTGCCCTGAGTTGCCCAGAGTCACCTTGTGACATATCCTAAAGGGTTTGCTCTGAGCCATGTGGGCTTTTTGGTACCCTCATTTCAATCCCAAGCAAACCCCTTCAGCTCTCTGGTTGCATCAGTGGGAGCACCCAGTTCTGGAGGCTGTTTTCAGACAAAGCTCCTATGAAATTCTTCGGAGAACCCCCCCACCCCCCCCCCTGCCCAGAGTAAGGCATTTGGGAGCTTAAAATCCCCTTTTAATGGCATTTTAAGTCTGTGGCATCACACACAGCAACATGATTTGCCTTGCTTTGTGTCCCTCCTGCTGTTAAGCATGGGTGAGCTGGGCATTTGGGCTGTTTGCTTTTCCAGGGGATGGCCACATGGACCCTGTCATCATCTCTGTTTGTCATCACCTCTTGCACAACCTTGATGGGACCCATCTGTGAATCCCTGGGTAACTCGGCGGCTGCACCGTTAGTTTTCTATCCCTGGAAATCAAAGCGGTGCGGTTGAGCTGTGTGGGCACGTTGGAGGCTTTTGAGAGGTTTCACCTCTGTCAGCTCTGTGTGTGCACGTCACGGGCCTCAGCCACTGCTGAGTCGGTGCTTTAGTAATTAATGCCTCTAACGGGTAGGTTCCTGAGGGGTTTCGAGAGCTCTGCCTGGAGCAGGAGAGAGGAGCTGAGCTGATGCGCGATGCTGAAGCAGGTCTGGGGTGGCTTCACTGTAATTCCCTACCCAAAAAGGCAATTTCTCACTGTTTTCCAGCTGCCTGGCTTTGCTGTCCTTCCCTGCTGCTGCCATCCACACAAACCTTGATTGGATTTTGCCCAACACACCTTTATTTCCCCCATAAATATGGGATTATCCAAGTTAGTCACCACAGGGCATCCCTCAGGACCGGCTGTGCCGGAGCAGGCAGCTCTGCGTGATGTGTCCAGCCATGCTCACACCTTTGCTTGCTCCTTCCAGGATGTTACAGTGTAGGAAAGCACCAAAACGGGTTCATTGCTCCCATTCCTTATTCCACAGCAGCATTTTGGAGGGTTGGGATCAATGGGGCTTCACAGCTCTGCCTGTTCACCGCCTGCATCTGCCTGTGGCTGCAAGTAGTGCGGAGAATAATGATTGCTCAGGACTGCTTTGTCTGAGCGGATCAATCCAGCTGGTGCCTTGGGTTTTGTTCTCTCTGCCCTGTCACTGTCTGTTGGCAGGGTTAGGATGTGAGCGCTGTGGATCCACAGGGAGAAGGGACCCGGCCACTTCCCCATCCCATCAATACGCTCCTCAAACAAAAGCTCTTGTTCATCGGGAACCCAGGGGAGGAGAGGGAATGAGTGAATAATTCATACCACAAATAATAAGACATGCTGCTGTACAATGGAAATTAATAATTTAGATTCTCTCTTTGTGTTCTGGTGAAAGGATTTGGGGTTGGAGCAATGATTAGGAGTGCTCTGGCCTCCTTAGCTGCTGCTTCTGCATCAAACAAGTGGAAATCCTGCTTTGGCCAGTGTGGCTTTGTCACAGCTCCTCTTGCCTATGGACTCTCTGGACAGCTCATACAGGTGGTGAAGGGCTCCCATGAGGTCAAGCACTGCCACTGCTTAATGGTAATTCATCACAATCTAATGCTCGAGGGCCCCCTGCTTTGCTCACAGCACAATCACTGCTGCTCCCTGGATCCCCTTCAGAGGACAAGGATTGCTCCCCGCAGGTGAGACCCCTCTGCGGTGCTGGGTCCAGCTCTGGGGCACCAGCACAAGCCTGCATCCCACCCGCGTGAGCTGAAGTCAAGCTCCAGCGAGCAGCTCTCTGCTACCATCAGCTATGGCATGCTTTGATTCCATGAAGTCAGGTAGCATCCATGGTGGGTGCCATCAGTGCGGAACCAGAAGGTGCATGGGCAGAGCAGCTTCTAGCATAGGAATGGAAAACCTTTACACGTGCTGATGGGTCTGTAAAAGGCACCTTTGCTCTTACTGCTTTGAGGGAACTGGGGAGCCGGGGATGTGGGGCTTTGGGGGGGTTGGCATCACCGTGCCCTTGCGCTAATGCTTTTTGCTGGAAGTCTTGGGAAGCGGGCACGGTGCTGCTGGCATTCAGAGGAGCTTCCTGGGCTGAAGCAGGAGGTAAATGGTGTCCTGGCACTCCTGCACTGCACAGGGAGGTGGAAATCTGGCCAAGGAGCTTCTTATGGGGAAGTCGTGCCAGGATCTGGAAGAGCTTTTCGCTTGGAAGAGCTGTGGTTATGGATGTGGAAGAGAAACACGATGTGGAGAATGGTAGGTCAAGAGTAAAAGCACTCACGCTGCCATGCCAGGACCTCTGGTCTTGTGCCAGGGCTGCCTGGGGGCCTTTGGGGGGAAAAGCTGCTTCCCAGAACCAGAGCCGGTAGGATGTACTGCTGTGTGTGTGTATGGATGATGGCCAAGCAGGGCTGCCTCTGGAGCCATGGTGGGGTTTGTGTTTCCACTGCTTTAAGGCTTGTTTTAGTTAAAATACCCCCAAAAAACCCTTTCTAAAATGACTTTAACCTCCAGAAACATGGGAATTGCTGAAATCTGATAATCTCTGCGCTTCCTGGTGCAGTAATGGCAAAATGATGTTACCTGGAGGGAGCTGGAATTCAGTCTTGGGGGAAAACGAGTTTGAATAGTGGCGACAGGGACATGCTTAAGCTCTCCTAGAAATACAAACCTCATTATAGCAAGATTAATTTCCCACTAGGAGCTTAACAGTTCTTCAAAGAGCAGGATGAATAATTGATGACACGTCGGCATCCGTAGTACCTTCCTAAAGGAAGCGTGTTCATTTGCTGACCCAGGAGAATTAGCTTCAGAACTCCTCGCTGGAGGAGACCATGTCACTCCTGGCTCTGTGGATGCTGCCGCCAGGCTTGATGTGCTGGTGAGGGACGCGGGGTCCCAGCCTTGCTGCTGAACATGGGTCAGGGGGTGTTAAACACTGAGGTACATCCAGCTTTTGGGATTACAGAGGAGAAGGACTTGGGCAGCCGTTGATGAGCCTGGCAGCGTTTGCTTTGGTTAATCAGGGGATGCTTTTGCCATGAGCCCTGTGAGCATGGCTCTGGTCCATGTCCGTGTTGGCACCCCCAGTCCTGTGTTGTGTCAGGGATGCGTTAGCTCATGCAAAAGGAATTCTCAGCACTTGCACGTGAGACAAGGCTCTCTCCTTCGCTCACAAAGGCATTTACTGCTGTTCAATCCGTAATTCTTTCTATTTCTCTCGAAGCCCTGCAGGCACAAACCTCTGCTGAGCCGCGCTGCCCTCGTCTGCCCCACAGATCCCATGTCCTGGCAGGCAGAGCTGTGGGATTTCTGCTCTAGGTAGAGCCTATTTACAAACCTGCTTTTCCCCTGCTCTTTGCCCTCCCTCCAAGCCCAAGATTTTGCCCTCGCTCAGACTGTGCCATTTGTGCATTGCTCTTGTTTCACTGTCCCGGTGGATTCTCCTCCTGCCCGGCAGGGCTGTGCTGCATCCCCAGAGCAGTTGCCTGCAGGGGTATTCTGTAGGCAAAGACCCCCATGGGTGGGCTGTGCTGCCGCATCCTGGCGGAGAGCAGGAAGCATGGGATAAACTAAAGGATAATGAACAGATCTGTGCCTGATGCTGCTCCAGAGGAGCATCCTGGTGCATGAGATGAGACTCGGAGGGCATTACTGCCTGGAAAAGCCCCTGTTACAGTGGTGATGCCAGACAAAGCACAAGCTCTGGGATGCTGCAGCATCTGTGCTTTATCTCTGAAATCCTGCCTGCGTGCTGACAAACTGATCCGGGGGGAAAAGGGGGTTTTGGTCAGTGGATTCTTCTTTTTTAACATTCCTGTAGGCTGTTACTCAAGGCCAGGTTGGACACAGGGGCTTGGAGCAAGCTGCTCCAGTGGAAGGGGTCCCTGCCCATGGCAGGGGTTGGAGCTGGAGGAGCCTTAAGCTCCCTTCCAACCCAAACCAGGCTGGGATTCTGTGATACTGCTCTCTACCCACTGCCTATGTTCTTGCTTTTTGTGCTGTGTAACAGTAACTTCATAACTGGGGTTAATTTGCGTGCCTCTAATTTATCAGGGCCCTGTGAGCGATGCTTCCAATTTACTGCTTTGGCTCTCTGGGGAGTTGCAAGGGCTTTTATTTTCAGTTGCTGTTGTGAACATGCCTCCTGAGGATCCCGAGTGGCTTCCCGTGGTGGCTGGGAAGCTCATTTCATGCTCAGAAATAGAGCTGGCAATGGCAGGATCTTGAGGAGCCCCACAAACCCACACCCTGGGTTTTTCCTGGCTGCTTAGAGCTGGGATCCCTGCCTGGCTGCTTACACTGCCTTCAGTGGGGTTTAAAATCACAGCTTGCTTAATTTGCTTTCATTGCTTTAGATCACGTCTGTGTTTCAGGTGTAGTATGTAAGGGCACGTGTGGATATCATGCTTTTTACCCTCGCCGCCACGATCAGTAGGCAGCATAACCTATCCCTAGCTATTGAGCATTAACAGGAGTCTCTGTAGAGATGCTCCAGCGTGGTTACTGCTTTTCAGTTGGAGGTTTTGAAGCTTTTTCTTTCTCTCCCTCAGAAAGCAAAAAGAGGAAACACATCTTTGCAGTGAGCACTGCTGACAGAGCTGATCCTCAAGTTAGCACAGGCTTACTGTGATCCCTGGGTAATGCCTTATCAGGATAAAGTGTCTTGCATGGTAAAGCCAAGGAAGCCCAGGAGAGGCAGAATCCCTCTGTTTAGGCTAAATAGACTCATTTCCTTGGCAGTGGCTGAGGTTGGTCATGTTCTTCCTTTGTTCTGCTACTCTGCACAAGGATGCTGAATGAGCACCTCATCCTGGTGCTGTCACCATGTGGGCCCTCCAGCCAACCAGGGTGCATGGGGCCTCTGGCTCTTCCCGCTCCATCACTGCTTGCAGGAGGGGCTGACAACTGAAATCCTGGGAAAACCCCTGTCTGACATGGAGAGGTTTCCTATGGGACATGCATGGCTTCTTTCCACCCTCTGTCCCACACCAAGCTATGGGTTTTTTGCCTTGCCCTCTGCAGAGGGGTGGCCCATGGTAGATCCTTCAGTTGATGAGGGTTGCCCAGGACTGTGCTCCTCTGCTCACGGCGATGCTGAGAACCAGAAATCACGCTGGGCTCTTTATTTCAAGCTGATGCCTTGAGCCTTCAGCAGGTAAGATCTGCTCTCCCATTCCCATTGTCAGTGACCTGATGTCTTAGTCATCCATTTGCAGAGCCTTCGGCACAGCGTATCCGTAAGTGGTTGACATAGAAACATTAACCTTTCTCTTTCTGTGTCTTTTCCTACCTGAAGAAGCCACTCAAGCTATTTATAATTTGAGGGTGATGTGCGCAATACATGGGAGAGGAGCTGCAACCAGAGGGCTGAGCAGGCAGCGAGCTTTGAGCGTGGGGAAACTGTTTTCCATGTAAAGCTTTGTGTATCTGCTTCCTTACCTGCAAAACGGAGTCACTTGGAGGTCTGACATCTTTGCAAGAGGCTGAACCTGTGTTGCTGAAGCAGTGGGGTGGTTCTGTGATCTTGGTGCGCTTGTCTGAAAGAAATACTTGAAACAAAGCACAGCGGGGGCCTGAGTGCATCACACGGTGTCTGATACAGAGAGTTAGAGGCTTCCTGAGCATTGGTAGTGACCGTGGGGTGTGCTGGGATGGTCCCTGCTTTCTGGACCCTGTGTAACACCAGATACTTGATGGTGGGCTCCCATCGGATGCTCTGGGGGTAGCAGCCCATTGACCAGTTCATGTTCATACTCATCCTGCCCCAGCTCTTGTGTCCTCTGGTGGGATGAGGGGACCTGGACAAGCCAACGGCCAGGGGCTGCTGTGTCCCCTTCCCTCTGCACTGGGGAGCATCTCCACCGTGCTGCAGCTTCCACCCTGGGCTGCTTCTCCCTCTCCAAACAAGCAGTTCTCTACACGCCATCTGTTGATGTTCATTTCCCATGGTTTGTTTCCATGTATCTGTGATTTGCACTCTCATTAATTGTGCTGCTGAGTTTCTTATTCCATGAGGCTTGTTTTGCAGCAGGGAAATCGTTGTGGTTTTTCCCCTCTGTCAAAGCTATTTTTGTGATTCACACAAACAAGCACTTTTGTCCTTTGAATGTTGCTTCCATTGAGTCACGGACTGAATTACAAGGACACCTTCCACTCCAAGCCCCATCCAACCTGGCTTCCCTGGGCAAGCTCTTCCCTGTGAGGGTGCTGAGGCGCTGGCACAGGGTGCCCAGAGAAGCTGTGGCTGCCCCATCCCTGGCAGTGCTCAAGGCCAGGTTCCCCCAGATCTGGTATTTTAGGGATAATTGGGAGTCTCCTTACCCCAGCACTCAGGGATTGCTGCTGTTGTTTTCCCTGTCTCCATCCCATGCCTTGGCACAAGCTGTGGATCCAGGCTCTGAGGAGCTGCCGAGTGTTTCAGTTCTCCACGCTCCGCCTGGACTCAAGGATGCAAATGCTGTGATTAGCAGAGTTAGTGCTGCTTTTTATGGTGTGTTTCCAAGGCAACGGGAAATTCAGAAGACCAGAACCACACACATGGTCCTCTTCTTCCCAGACCTCATCCTCCAGGGCGCAGGTAAACACCCTCAGTGACATCTCCGGTTGCTTGAATGCTCATCTCAATGGTCCCCACTGTCCCCTGGTGTGGCTGCCAGCAGCTGGAGCGGGTAATTGCCTCCTTTGAAGGCTGTAAAAGTCAGGCAGCTCCACAAACAGGTTTAGCTTTTGTTCTTTGAATGTTCTTTCCTTCCTTGCTGATCCCCCCCTGAGGCTGCCAAAACAAAACTGGGGATTTTGAAGAGCGGAAAACCGAGCAGCACTGGTTTGATGCCTGCTAAAAGTGAGGTATTTCTGATTCCTGGGAGGGTTGAGGGAGCTGTGCCCGTGGTGGGAAGGGAAGTTTGAGAGAGGGACAGAGGGGAGTGGGCAGGATGAAGCATGACGGAGGAGGCAGTGGTGGATCGTGGGTGTCCCGCACCCGCTGCCCTCCTGGGGATGCTCCTTGGCTGGTTTCTTTGGGGTTTGGGATGAGCTAGAATCTGAAATAATCCACACGGTGGGAGTTTTCTCGTGGAGGTTGGGTTTCCTTCTGCCTTGGAGGCTGTTTGCTGTAGTGCTGGGGTTTGGGCACGGGGAGCTGGCATTGCTGGGAGCCTGGTCCCGGCTTAGCAGTGCTTCTGAGGACATCATAGGAGAAGTTGGTGGTTGGTTCCTCTGCAGCCAGCTGCGGTACCAGTCCCATCTGCGCCTTGCAGAGGCACCACTATGCAGGGGTATTTGATGACCTTGAACATTATTTAACAGGCTTTGGTGGTTTGCACTGCATTGCTCCTTATTAAAACAGCTTTCAGCTGGTGAGGGTTGTCACCTTGTCCCCTCCAGTGCACTCAGAACTGCAGACTGGTTTGGGTTGAAGGGACCTTAAAGCTCCTCCAGCTCCAACCCCTGCCACGGGCAGGGACCCCTTCCACTGGAGCAGCTTGCTCCAAGCCCCTGTGTCCAACCTGGCCTTGAGCACTGCCAGGGATGGGGCAGCCACAGGGGAAGCTGAAGAGGGGAAGTTCCCTGGGCAGGCTCTGCTTTAAGCTCAGGCTAAACACACTTAGATTATGGCAATGACCAGGCCTGGAGTCCTGTGTTCTTGCTCACACCGCTCTGTGCTCCATTGAAGCACAGGAGGAGGAGTGATCTCAGGGCTGTGGTGAGCAGGGTTTGACCTCACTGATTTCTTCCTTCCTGTTTCAGAGGGTCTGGCGGTGGGAGTTGGATTTGGGGCTATTGGAAAATCCGCATCTGCAACCTTCCAAAGTGCCAGGTAAGATTCTGCTTCCCGGCATCCCTGCTCCTCGGCATCCCTGCTCCTTGGCATCCCTGCTCCTTGGCATCCCTGCTCCCTGGCATCCCTGCTCGCCGGCATCCCTGCTCCCGGCATCTCTGCTCCCGGCATCCCTGTCCCGGCCAGCACTGTCCCCATGCTACAAGGGGGCTTCTCTCAGGACTGCCGGCAGCACAAGGGGGTAGTTCAGCTCCTCCAAACTGCCTGGGGTCGGGGTTTGGGCTTTGGGTGTGTTTTCACCCCAACTGGGAGCAAACCCCGGCTGTACGGGCTCAGTGGCTGCCCCCGGCAGAGCTGGGACTGGGCATTGCTAAAGAAATGGGGGAAAGGAGGAATCTGGTGGGAAGTGGGAGCTGGAGGAGCTGCCGGGGCTCCGGGAGAGCTGCCGGCACCTCTTGGTGGCTGGTTCACAAACGGCATCTCCTGGCCAGGCTCCTCCGTGCTCTGTTACCAGACTCCTTCCTTTCTCTGACACCCCAGCCTCGTAGCACACCGTGTTCTCTTCACCCTTCCTTTACCAGCCCCACGCTGTGGTCTGTGTGGCTGGGGACATGCAGTGTGTTTGGTCAGTGAACAACCTGCCCAGCCCTCATGGTTTATGGATGGAAACGCCGTTTTGGCTGCCTTGTTCCTGCCAGGGGATCTGTGGGTCCCTGGGCTGGTTTTGGAGCCCTCCAGGCTCCCCTGGCCAGGCAGAAGCCGTGCCCATGGGCACCCTGCAAGGACACAAGCAAAGCCTTCTCTGTTTGATGCCCTGTTACATCCCTGGCTGATGGGGGACCCAACCTGACAGCACCGGGTGCACTGCCCCAGGCACTTTGATTGCAGCAGGTACCATCCAGCTCTGTGGGGAGGCCAATGGGATGCACTAGCTGCAAACACCGAGTTTCTCTAACCTTTTAGAATAAAAGGCTCTTCATAAAGTCTGCAGAGGCTCTAGAGATGCTTGAACAAAAGGAGTTGTTTTCATCAGCTGCTCGCTCGAAGCTAAAAAGCCAGAAGCAGCTGGTTCTTTCTCTGTATTTACAACAGCATTAATCAAGTTAGATGAAAGGTGGAGTCTGCACCATGAACATACCAATGCAAATGTAGTCAGCTGCAAAAGGAGACAAAATAACTTGGTTGCCATCAATCTGGCTGTCACTGTCAGCTGCGGGCAGCCCCTGAATCACTCAGTGTAGCTGCTTTGCCATGAAGCCATTTGGGAAGTGTCCAAGAGTAAAATATTAGGCGGCTGATTTGTGTTATGGAGGCTTAAAAAACCAGTGGGATTATACTTGCTGTGAGCCAATGTGAGGAATGGAACCGCCTCTTCTGACACAGCTGAAGGGGAAATCGCTCCTTGGCCAGCCTCTGTGGGGCCACGACAGCCATGACCCCCCTTGTGTCCATTCCTTTGACACAGGGTTGTAATGAAGGAGCTGCGTGACTCGGTTTACCTCCTCCCTCCTGCTTCTGCTCCCCCCGGGTGTGAGTAACCGCGTTAGCACCGAGCCGAGCCGCCTCTGGAAGGCTCATTCCTTCCAACCTTGGGTCGTGCAGGAGCGGTGCTGAGCGCTCTGGTGCGTGCGGAGCCCGAGCAGGATGCCTGGGGACGTTTGCAGCGGCTGGGAGATGTTCCCAGGCTTGGCTGGGATGTGCCACGCTCATCACAGGGCCTGACCGCTGACTTGTGGCTTGCCCAGGGAGCCGCTGCCTGATTGCATTGCTCCCAGAGGGGTGAAATCTCGGCAGGAGCCTGAATCCATCCCAGCCCTGGTGAGACGCGACCATGATGTGTCCCGAAGGGCTGTTTGCATCGAATTATAGCATCACAGAATCCCAGCCTGGTTTGGGTTGGAAGGGACCTTAAAGCTCACCCAGCTCCAACCCCTGCCCCGGGCAGGGACCCCTTCCACTGGAGCAGGGTGCTCCAAGCCCCTGTGTCCAACCTGGCCTTGAGCACTGCCAGGGATGGGGCAGCCACAGCTTCTCTGGGCACCCTGTGCCAGCGCCTCAGCACCCTCCCAGGGAAGAGCTTCTGCCTAATGTCAAATCCAGATCTCTCCTCTTTCATGGAAGTGCTTTGGGGTTTGGTTAAAAACCAAAACCAGCGTGATGAGGAAGCGGGGTGGGATCCTCACCTTTTAAACACCCGGTGCTTTGCATGTGCTGACATCGCCTCCGCCATCCCCTGACTCTCTGGCCTTTGGGAAGGTCCTGCCCCTTACCTCTGGCTTTCAGGATCCGTCCCTCTGGGCTCCCCGGTCCATTCATCTCCCCGGATGCTCCCGGTGCTGCCTGCCAGGCTCCTGCCCGTGCTCGTCCGTGTTTCTTTGCTGCCACCGGGTGTGCAGGCTCCGTTCCTGCGATCTGGCTCCTCTGTTCTCCTCCCCACCAGTGCCAGCGCTCACCCTGGGACTCAGCCCCTCGCCTTGTGAGTTGGTTCATGTCTGGGCTTGCAGTGTGGGGGGAGCCCACTTCATTTGGCTGGTCAGGGGATGCGAGTGAAGCCTGGTCCTGTGCCTGAGCAAGCTGAGATCTCAGCTCTTGGCTTTTGTGTGCAGCTGGTGTCAGTGCTCCTTTGGCTGGCTGGCACAGTCCAGCCTTCGTTGGGAAGGCGATGTGGGGTTTATGGTGGTTTAGGTGGGGTTTAGGGTGACCTAATGTCTGCTTTTGGGGTGTTTCCCACGAGGGCTGAGCCGCTGCTCATCCTCAGGCAGGAGCATCCCTCCTTGCTCCGGAGCATCCCTGCCTGCTGCAAACCTGATTCATCTGCTTGGTTCCTTGCAAGGATAAAAGCATTGGAAACCCCCCAGGCTGGAAGCAGTGGCTCAGGACAATGCTGTTGTGGTGACAGGAGTGAGACCCAGGGTGAGTGTGTGCCCGGGGTGCAGGAGCAATGCCCGTACAGAGCAGCAGTGCCTGGTGCAGCGAGCCCGGCGAGGGGAAGGTTCCCTCCAGATGTGAGCAGGGAGGCAGGAGCTGCTCCTGGCTGCCTTCCAGGCAGGAAGGTAAAGAGAAGGGCAGCCATGCCTTAAAAAAGCTGTTTTGCCTCCCCCTCTTTGCACGCTGTAACGCGGGGGGAGGAAACCCTCTCCACCTTGTGTGGCTGATTTAACAGGAACCAGATGGGCTGCTGAGACCAGGACAGGCTGAATTTGTGCTGCTCTGGGCATGCAGGCAGGGCTGGCCAATGCTGGTGTGCGTTGTCCATGGCTTCCCCAGGGCTGGGTGTAGGAACAGACCCTTCCATGTGCCCTTTCCTCTCCCCTCTCCAGCTCCTCTGCTCTCCCCATCCATCTCATGGCCCATTGCAGTTCAGTTCAGGCTTCTTCCCTGCCATGGGGCACAGTATTTCAACAGTGGTCGTGTTTCCAGGTCCTGGGTAAGCAAAGAGGTTCCAGTTTCACAGATGGAGCATTTAATTTATAAATGGAATTCTAAATGTGTGATGGCAGGAAAGGAAGATCTGCGAGTCTTGGGCTGGAGACAGAACAAAGCACAGAGGGACTCTTTCTGCTCTCCTCCTCCCCAAAAGTGTATTGTGCATTGTTATTTTTAAACCCATCCCAATTAGAGGGGTAGAAAACTCATGCTCCTGCTGCTGGCCAGGTAAGTGGAGGTGTCCGGGATGATCCACAGGCTCTGGACTTGCAGTCCAACACTTACAAAGCAAGAGTCATCCTCGTGCAGGTGCTCATCCCCATCCCCTTCATTCCCGGTTGCTGCTCCTCTCCTCTCTGACACTAGGTGGTAACATCCTTGTTCCTATCAGCCTGTTCTCGGTGGATATGGGGCTGGCGCATGGTCTTGCACTGCTGTAGGACAAACCCTGGAGCTGATGGGACTCCCAAATGTGGCTTTTTCCCTGGCAAAGTGACTGGCAAAGGGCTGCTCATTCCGATGGGAGAGAATGTTAATGAGTGAAGCCAATATCGAGTTAAATGCCATGAAGTACTTTGAGCAGATGACATACATACATACATACATATATATATATATATATATATATATAAGGCCAAGCTGGACAGAGCCCTGGGTGAGATGGTTTAGTGTGAGGTGTCCCTGCCTGTGGCAGGGGGGTTGGAACTGAATGATCTCAAGGTCCTTTCCAACCCGAACTATTCTATGATTCTATGGTTATATATATATATATATACATATATGAAATAGTAAAAGTCATGGGTGGTCTGGGCACTCGGTTCTCATAGGTTACCATGGCTGCAAATAATTTAGAGAGGTTAAAAATGATGTAGGCAAGTTAGGATGAAGCTGAGCTCATGTAGGAGTGAGAGCCTGCAGGGAGGGTGTCAGTTGCTGCCTCTGGTTTAAAGCAGGGGCATCTGGGGAGGTTTGTTCATGGCAGCTTTCCCTGTTCTTGGGGTTCCTGTGGATCCCCTTCAGCAGTCCCTTCTGCAAGCTGCAGGTCAGGCCCTGTCCAGGGTCTGATCCCTGGTCACCATGGGTATCCGGAAGGGGAAGAGTGCATGGTTTTGGGGGTATGGTGTCTGACTGAGGCTTGCCCTTCCCCATCACAGACTCTGGACTGATGGACCATTGCATCTCCTACCACATCCCACCTGCCTGGTTATCTCCTGAATGAAAGCTCCTATTTAGGGCAGCTGGGGAGTGGGTTGTGCGTGTGGAAGTGATGTAAACAGATATATTTTACCCCCCCCCCCTCCAGCACCGATGATGGTGGTGATGTTTCCTCCACTGCAGCACAATGCTTCCCATTCATCGGCCCTGTTGCTGGGAATGCTGGCCTTGTTTTGATCTGTTGTGCCCACAGATTGTTTCCTGTCCAGCTTTGGTAAAACAGACAGAAAAGAGGCTTCGAGTTGACAGGCAGACTTTGACTATGGCTTGGAAAATATTATTTCATGGGACAGCCTGTGCCTCCCACGCTGTGTCTCTCCGGCTGGGAAAGAGAAAATAGGCTTGATTAATGTAGGGAGATTGAAACCAGGCAAAAACTTTATACTGTGTTCCCTCCGAATGAATGGGGATCATTGTGGTCTGAGAGACAGCAGAAGACACGCTGGGTGTTTCTCGCGTCCGCAATCTCTGCCTCTTGCTTATGAATGCATCCACAGTGGAGCCGAGGAAGATCAAAACGTGGGGTTGAATCCCAAGTTCTTTATCGGATCAAGGCTGTGCACAGAAACACCTAATGGAAAAAGCACCTCTGGATGGGAGGCAAGGTGGGGCAGCTCGGGGATTTCCATGTTTCCCGGGATCCCAGGAGAACGCTGCTTCTGGCTGGGGTGCGGAACAAAGCCCAGTGTGCCGCTGGCTCCACAACCACACGGTTGGGAGGTGCTTATTAAGCACCTTTTAATTAGCTCTCCTGGAGGGAGATGTATATCAACAAGTGAGACCTGATGAGCGGAGTAGGTTTCTGGAGGGCTTTTCTTTTGTGAATGGTGGGGTTCTTCTTGGCCGTTAGGAGAAGGAAGCTGGGAAGCAAGGTGAGCTTGAATTGCTTCCCCTATGGAGATGTTTGCAGGGCTGTGCAACATCAGGCAGTGAATCCCCCTCCCGAGGCCTTTCCAGCATCTCTGTCACCTTGGATGGAGTTCCCTGGTTCCTGTTGGAGGCCTCAGCTGATGCTGCAGGTCTGGTTTGTTGAGCTTGGTTTGTGGCATAGGTGAGATCTCACCCCGCAGACGCGGTGCAAGGCTGAAGGGATGATGCAGAGCGGTGTAACCTCCTTATCCTTGATGAACAAACCTACACCACCGACAGACAGAAGCCAGGCTGACCACGGTGTCTCTGCTTCCTCCTGCTCCAACAAAACTCATTACTGCTCCAATAACGAACTCAGCATGACACCAAACACAGCAGCGAGTGCATCCTCACCCAGAGCAGCTCCACAGCTACCAATGGCTCCATCATCCTGCATGGCCGTCTCTGCAGGACGGGCAAAGCGTGGTGAGGAAGCTGTGTGGCCTGCAGTGTTTGTATTGAGCTGCCTTCAAAGCTGCCACGTTTTCCTCACTAGGAAAACATTTGTGCTCCTGCAGTGCCTGGATAGTCTGTTGTCCTGCAGCCAGCCCCGCTTCCCATCCTGGTGCGGTGCTGGGGAGTTAATGTGGGGTTTTATGGTGCTTTGCTGCTCGGTACCTGATGCAGGGAGATGCAGGCAGAGAGCAGAGACCTTGTTTTCCAGGAGCAGAGCACAAAAGTTTTCCTGGTCCTTAAGAACTGTGGTAGCTCGGTTTGGGCACAGCAATCTGGGTTGCTGAGACTGGGTTCAGGGTGAATTTAAATCAATGGGGGAGACTTCCCTGATGTAAATCAGGTCTCAAGCAAAGGACCCCTTGCTTGCCTGTAGCACCGCAGGTCCCCTGTTTGATGGATGGGTGGTGGGATGCTTGTGTCCCACCATCGAGCAGATGCAGGGGGAGCTGTGCCAAGCCCCCTGGCAAAGGGAACCCGTTTCAGATCAGGCAAGGTTCCAGCCGTAGTTCTTGGCAGCAAACCACGTCTTGAATTGGTTTACCTTGGCCTCGTGATGCTGGTCCTGCCTCCTGCCAGGCTCGGGAGGTCGGGGTGGTCCTTCCCCCCCGTCCCTGTGCTCTGGTGAGGGGAAAATGCTTTTTGGACGATGCTTTGCTTGCTCTTTGAGTCTCGCAAATGGGTGCTTGGCTGGTTGGGGCTGGATTTCCATTGCAGGGCTGTGTTTTTTGGGGCAGCTGCTCTTTCTGAGGCTGTCAAGAGGTCACTTTTGGCTGGTGATGCTGTGGAGCACGTTGTTGCTGGCAGTTTGGTGGCAACGCTTCTTCACTTGCCCATCCCTTGTCCAAAATAGATGGGTTGAAAGCCCACGTCAGCCTGGCCTCTGCTGCACCCCAGCTCCAGGGGATGGATGGGTGCTGCAGCCTGGGTTTATTGCCCCAGGCTGGAGGAGGAGAAGACCTCCCATGTCAGCAGGGAGGTCCCCAAAGCCTGGCTGGGAGCCGGGCTGCTGGCTGTGAATCCCTCGCTGGCTGTTTGCAGTGATTTACATCACTGTATAAATAGCTTCCCCTCCTCTTCTCTCCTGCTTCTTCCTTATCCCTTGCTCAAGTGCCTGGACCGAGGAGGGTTTTGGGTTGATTTATAACACTTAGGAGAGAGAGCCGGCCTCCCGAACAACATCTGGCTCTGTGGAAAGTCTGTGTAGTGGTTGCTTCCTTCTCTTTTTATGGTGGTCACTGCATCTGCTGATACAACCTGAAGGACAGGGAATGCCAAGAGCAGCTCCCACATGGAGCCCTTCGGCTTCTCACCAGCCTGAGAGGGAGACCCAGTTCCTTCCCTGGGTGTGCTGTTGGCCAACTGGATGGTTTCTGGCTGAGCTATGGCTGGGTGCTGCAGTGGTCCAGCACCCTGTGGTGGCCCTATGTTGGCAAGCTTTGATCTGCAAAATGCACCCGTTCAGTTCCTGTTCACCTTAAAATAGGAGATAGAGGGCAAAGAAAAAAGAGCAGAGACAGAAAAAGCCATTATCCCTGTTTATCTTATCAAGATAGTGCCAAACAAAGCTCACTTTGAACACCAGCTTGGTCTTTGTGGCCCTGGTGGCCTGTTCCTCTCTTTAGCAGGTTTAAAAATAAACCCTCTGAGGAGGGGAAGCAATTTGAATGAAGACATTGTTAGTGTACACGGAGCAATAATAGGGCCTTTTATAGCTACAGCTGTTAGTAAATTGTTTAGTTCCAGGTTTTCAGGCTGCATAAAGGAGCCGCTCCGGTGCTTTCACGCTCTCCCCCAGCGTGTTTTAACAGCGATGCTGCAGGAGAGGGAAGAGGAGAAACTGTTTTGGGGCTTTTAATTTTGCTCTTGGCTAATGATCCCCATCAGGACACAAACGTGGATAGGAGGGAATTACTTGTGAGCCCTTCGATGGGCACAAGCGGGGTGCTGAGCTCTATCAGGGTGTCATTGCAGGAAGCTGGGGGAGGACGAGTGGAATACAGACATCTATTTATCTATAGCTATAGCTGGGCTTTGATTCCCTTCAAGTTCTTTTCAACCCCTAGCAGGGAGGAAGAATAGTGTCTTTATTAACTACACTCATCCTTGCTCCATTAAAAGCTCAAGGCTTTTGTTTCCTATAAGTAATGGGGTGGTGTGTGCTGAAGGACAAGGCAAAAAAGTCCCTAAGAAATACCCCCCTAATCTGTTCCCCTGCCCCAGGACTGGGATTTCCATGGCGTGTAAAATAGTCTATGTGAAACGTGCTTGTGATTTGAAGGTTCATAGAGAAAAGGAGAGGGTTTGTGTGAGGCTATAAACATTCATTGGCAGGTATTATTGGGAATTCTTATAGGTGGGCCATAATCACAGCCCTGCTTTTAGACCACCCACTTTCTGTTGTGCTTATATTTAAATATATACATCTACTTTAATAACCTTTATAAGGTTCTGTATCTCCCTCCAGCTCCAGCTCTACCCGAGATCAATGCAGCCACGTCGTTAAATCCCGCTTCATTAAAGGGTGTGCCTATAGGAATATGCACAAGCTTAAATGCTCTGCAGCCCGATGGGGTTTACAATCGAGTTAATGAGGTCTCACATGAGGGTTGTCTTCAGGTGTTTAAAAATAGGTGCTTCTGATTTGGGGGGTTTTAAGCAAAACCTGCTGGTGATGGTTGGAGTTGGATGGTAACTGTGGGTGATGGTTGGACGGGGCTCGGAGCAAGCTGCTCTAGTGGAAGGTGGTTGGAACTCAGTGAGCTTTGAGGTCTCTTCCAACCCAAACCAGTCTCTGACTCTTAGGAGTCTATGATCCTGCTTTATATTAGGTGCTGTGAGAGCAAGCAGCAGGACAAGCGCAGTTCCTCTTGGATTGCATCTCCTGCAAAGGGGGTTTTGCTGGCAGCTGGATCGTATCTCGTTGTTTTGCAGATACCAACCTGAGCGGGGCAAGGCTTGGCCAGCACTGGCCAGATCCTGTGCTCACAGGTCCCGTTGGCACTCTTATTGTGGGAGCAGGAGCCAGCACCAAGGCTCCCTGAGCCTTTCCTGCTGCACCGTGGGGTCGAAGCATGGCGAAAGGAAGAGAGCAGGAGCGTGTGGAGCTCATGAAACGTGTCTTTGTGCTTCCCTGATCGGGGGAGATGTGAACTTTTACCCTGTGCGTGAGGCTGACTCATAAATCAAACCCTTACATAAATAACCAAGAAGATAAGAATAAAGATTTTAAACTCCCGGAGGAATAAATAGTCCCTGGATGATGGGACCCTCCAGGCGATTGGGTGCTGGATACGTGCCTGCCCTCATGGAACAACCACCCCTGGCTCCCATCATGTATTGGTGTTGAGGGGTTGAACTTGCTCTTGCAGCCGCCACTGGCATCAGGGCATGGCTCAAGGGGGTGTCCGAGCTCGTGTCCTTTTGGCTGAGCCCCCCCTGGCTTTGCTGCGATGGGGAGGAGATGTCCCAGCCCTATGGGACATGCAAGCCTGGTACTCAGTGTGGCAAGCCTTGCTTGCACTGCGGCTCTTGTGGGGTGCTCTGCAGCCCCTCTCCTATGGATTTGTGTTGGGAATGCCGGAGAATTCCTTGCTGCTCAGCTAAAGTTCACGTCCCGGTCGCTGCAGTCAGAGGGGAGAGCAGGTTTTATGACTTTGAACTTGGTTTGTGTGCCTTTGGGATAAATTAAGGGTAAAAATTCCTGAGATTGTAAGTGTTCCCTGTGTGCGGATGCAGAGCAGTGTGTGCTTGAGGCTGGCAAGGGGCCAGGCCAGCAGATGTGACACAGAGCAGGCAGCATAGCGCTTAGAGCCCAGTGATTGAGTGGGAAGAGGGAGAGAAGAGGCTGGAAGAGGTATGGAAGTGGCTACTGAGGAGCAGAGCTGCAGGGCAGACATTTACATTAGGATGTGACTAGCACATGTGGCTCAAGCAGGGACCCAACAGAAGCTTCCCCACTCCCAGGAGCTGGCTGGGGCACACGCTGCATCCCCTGACTGATGGGGACACGCATTGTTCCATGCGTTTCTGTGTCCCCATGGGCAATGGGGCTGGTGGCTGCACCCCAGAGCAAGAGGCATAGTAGGATTATATCAATTTCTTTTTCCTTACTGGATTTGAATGGTTGAGATGAAAGATACTGCGTTATCCAAGGGCAGATCTGCTTGAGTAGCATCCTCCACCTGCTTTTGCAGGAGCAATCTGCTCTAGTGGAAGGTGTCCTTGCCTATGGCAGGGGGTTGGAACTGAATGAGCTTTAAGACCTCTTCCAACTCAAACCGTGGTTTAGGCTTTAAAATACCAAACACCTAAAGCAACGACTCACCAGGAGCCAGGGATGGACGAGGCTGCTGCTCGGGGCAAGGCCGTGGTCCATTGGCATCAGGGCTGGCGGAGGGGATGCTGCCACCCATCTTGTCCCTGCAGCTCCCATCGCATGAGAGCCTCGGGAGTCTCCGGGGCCGAGGAGCGGTGCTGAACAGGTCGGGCAGGTACGGGGCAAGGCTGCGGGCCCCGTGCTCGCTGCTTCCCACCTGCGAGCCCTGATCAAACACCTCGGCGGGCGCCCGAGTGGGAGCCGTGATGTAATCTTGGGAACCCCAAACAATCGGCCCTTTCATGGCAAGGCGATAACAATCAAAACAGTATGTAAGGGCCTGCCATGCAAGAATACACATGCACATTATACACTGGAGGGAATTGAAAGCCGTCGTGAAAAGGGGCTTGTTAAGAATATGTAGCCTGCTTTCATAATCAGTTTGTAAAAGAATAGGCCCTTGAAAACAAGGGTTTAGGCTTATAGAAGGCTTTCTGTGCCTTGACCTTGCAAATATGCAGAGATGCCAACTTGGGTTTGAAAGTGAACTTGGAGTCTCGCAGCGTGGTGCCATAGCGGTTGGCAGGAGAGCCGGGGGTAGGAGGTCCGGCCCCAGTATGTTCCTGGGAGACGGAGGAGTTTGTCCCTGGTGGGGTTCCACCAGGATGCCAAGGTTTTACCTGCTCCTCTTTAAAACTGCAGCACTGGGCCCTGCTGCAGAAGGGGATCAGTCAATGCGAGGGCAGCCCCATCCCAGCATTGCTGGTGTGCTGCAGAGCATACATGAAGGTGGTGGGTGTGCTAGTGGCCTTTCTGTTCCCAGGTTATGGAGGATACAGCTGTTATCACTGCTGGTTTACAGATGGGGAAGCTGAGGCAGAGAGGTGGGGAAGGTAACGTGTCTAATGCATGTTCACTGCTTGTTCCTTGATGCTTCCAAGGACACTTGAGCCCTTGTGCCCAAATGGAGGAGATGCCCAATGACATTCCTGTGTTGGCCAGGGTGGCAGAGCTGCTCAAGTGCTACGTGCATCCCCAGGCAAAGTCTGGCGTGGTTTTCCCTGGGCTGCCCTTTCTTTAGCCCAGTTCATGTTTATCGATTGCGGATGAGCCATAGGGTATCATCCTTGCCTACAAAGTGTCTTGTAGCTGGGGTGGCCCATCAGACAGTGTAGGATCTGCTTCTAAAGCCTCCCTATCAGTTATTCCCCACCTTCCTCCTCTAGAGACCCTGATGCCTCTATACATTCATCCTGAGGACTGTCCCTCTGGCTCCCTCCCTGTTGTCACCTCCTTGGTACCCCGCATCTCGCCGTGGTCCCCCGAAGGTTCGGCTCCCCTGGGCCGGGCTGTTCCAGTCTGTCCCTGTGCATCTGTTTTACAATGTGTTTCTTTGCAGTCGGGGGAAGCCTTCCAAGAATCCCCACCTATTTCCGTAATAAGGCCGCCTTTGTTTCCCTCGTACACAATGCAGCTTTGATTCAGTCGCTTTCTCACCAGCCGCGTTGCCGTCGGCTCCACACGGGAGCTGCGGACAAGGTGTGAGGTGAAGGGGGAGACGAATGGCCCTTGGGATGGTTTTATTCCACGCTTGGGGCATCACAGGTAAATTTCCCCTGCCATCAGCGCCTGGATGTCTCCCAAGATGCTGCTCTAGGCAGTAGAAGTGGAGGTACCCTTTGTGCAGTGAACCGAGGCAAAGCAAATAGGAAGGCTTATGTGTTCCTGGCCTGCATGTTGTCATGGAGTTATCCTCATCCTGATGGGATTAGTGTCCTGGGAAAGGCTCAAAAGGCCCCAAAGTCCAAGAAATGTTCAGGCAGAGCTGCAGTGGGAGGAAGGGTTGAGTGGTCCTAGGGATGGGGGAGCATGGGCTGGGTGAGCAGAAGACCTTTGTTGGGGACATGGAGGGGACTGGAGGCCAGGAGGTGACATGGGGACCTTCTCAGCGTGATGCTGAGCCCAGAAGGGTCTTTCTGCCCATGGATACCCCAAGGTAGGAGTGAAAAAACACATGTGCAGGGATGCGCTGCGTGGGGCAGGCACTCAGTCTCTAGTGGCCCTTGCTTCTTCCCGTGCTTCATGTGAAGCTTTGTGTGCCTGTGCCTGACTCCAGCACCCACCCAGCATGATGCCAACACCTTTTCCTTGGGGAAACAGGTTAAAATCCTGACGTGGAGGGGGCACACATCGCTGCCTCCCTGCTGAGAGCTGGGGGAAGTGGGTGACCTGGCCCCATGAGTCCTGCTTGATGCTGAGCATCCCCACTGCGTGCTCTTGTTCCCCTTCCTCCTGTCCCTTGGGGCTTGCTTCAGGGCAAGGGGTCAGAGTGGGATTCCCTCCTCCCGGTGGGACCGGGGCAAGGAGGGGCTCCCACCCTCCCCGTACAGACCCTCCATTGACACCTCCCTCTCCCACCCCGTTAATTTGTTGTGGTCGGGGCCAGTAATAGCTGCTTTGTGCGGAGGCGAGGGAAGGAGGAACGGAGCCCCGCGCGCAGACAGCGGCTCCAGTGTTTTCTCAAAGGGATGGTTTTCCCCCTCCGTCCTCTCTCCCGCTCTGCCTTGAATAATGTTTTTGATTGTAATGGCCTGTCCTGGTTAGGGAAAGCCGCAGCCTCTCCCCCTGCCCCTCCCCTCCTCTGTAAACCCTGGTAGAAGTTTAAACAACCCAAGAGAGGTTTTTCTCACCAGTCTTATTTTACTAATAGGAAACAAGTGTTTGAAGCAGCAAAGGCGGCTTTGAGCTGCTGGCAAAGGAGTGACTGACCTTGCAGAGAGGTGTGGGGGTCCCAGTCGGAGCGGTGGGCTGGGGCAGGTCATAGCCCAGCACCTCACTGCCGCAGCTTTGGCACCCGCAGTGTCCCAGACACACCAACCTAGGATGGGAGAAATGCTTCAACTACGGAACAAGTTCTCATTCGCTCTCATGACGCTGCTCAGCCTCAGGAGCACGTGGCATAAAACCTGACCCTGTTTGGTTGGTGACTGCGACAGTTTTGTTCCTTTGGTGAAGGAGAAAATTCCATATCCCAATTTCCTGGTTTTCAGCAAAAATCCGAAACTCCAGCTGAGCTGGAAGGGACCTGGAGCTGAGGGGAAGGAGACCTTAGAGCAGTCTTCCCGTAGCTAAAGAGGGTGTGTAGGAATTCTGGAGAAGGGCTTTTGACAAGGGCCTGTGGGGACACAACGAGGGGGAATGGCTTTAACCTGGCTCAGGCTCCCCATGGCTGTAAGGCTATGGCTAAGGATGGTGCTGGTGAGAGCTGGGCAGGTGATGGGAGAGGGACCGGCCACCTCTGGGACTGAAGAACCCCAAACCGACGAGCCTGGGGCTGCTCCACACGCCCAGGTCCAGGGATGCTGCTGCTCCCGGGCAGCCTCAGGCTGGAAATGCCTCATGGAGCCTCCCAGGACAAGTCTCTTCTCCTCCATCCGGTCTCTGTTGCTCCCAGGGCTGGTGCTGAAGCTGATTAAATGCTGTGGAGCTAGTTGAAGATGAAGTTTGCTGTGTTCATGTTAAATATTAGCATGGCTACCCCAGGGCTAGGTGTGCTTCCATTCAAAACCAGATCTCTAATCATGTCTTTTTTAATCCAGCTCCCTGCAGCTTACCCCAGGCTGTGCTTTTCACCTAATGTATATGTGTATTTGTGCTTTTGTGTGTGGGTAGGAACTTAGCGATCGGGATTGGGATTCAGAACTTCCCGGAGGGCCTGGCTGTCAGCCTGCCTTTGCGTGGTGCTGGATTTTCCACATGGAAAGCATTCTGGTAAGCTGAGCTCCTCTTCACCCATGAAGAGCCCTCCACCAGCAGCTCCTGATGAGCCTATAGATTTCCTTCTGTATCCATTTGCATTGCTCCATCATTAAGCTGCCCTTGAGATGGGCTTGCTGCAGACCTGCCAGGTCCCCCTTTGGCATCACAAGAGCTACTACTGGGAATGCTGATGGTTTCTAGCTTTGAGGGGCATGGCGAGTGCTACCCTGCTTCCTCTGCAGTGCCTAAGCTCAGCTCTGAGCCCCCAGCTCCTGCGGGATGCTTTGGTGATCACCCCAACCCGCTTCATCTACCCATAGGGTGCCTGTGGTGAGCTCCCAGATCCTGCACGAAAGAGTTTTTGGGGGTTTCTGGTATGATTTTGTTTCATTTTTCTCCCACTTCACTCCGGGCTGGATTTCAAACCCACTCTTTGGCTTTCTTTTTCCCGAGGTGGAAAAGCCAAGGGCATGAACCCTGCGAGCGCTCAGCCCATGCACGTGTGCTCGGCCTGGTGATGGATGAGGAGGGCTTGGAAACGGCTCCCACCAAAGCTTTGTTTTCTTTTCCTTCCACCCACCTCCAGCGCAGCCGGTGCTGGGGCTTGCGCCGGGATTGCTGCTGCTGGGAAGGGAGTTCCTGTGGTCCGGATTGTTAAAACACTCCTAGGGGGAAAGAAAACTGAGGGGGAAGAGCACAGCTTCATCCTGCTTGAGGCTGTGGGTAGATGGCCAGTTTGGGATTGAGTGATGCTGGTTGGAAGTGTTTCCTCTCTGACCCATCTCTGCCAGTGAGCTGGATCCCCACATCTCTCAGAGCTTTTCAATGGAAGGAATTGGATTATACCTTAATTCCCTTCCTGGAAAAATCAGCTAGATTAGGTCAAATCACCTTTATTGCCCATTTAAAACAGTCCATGTGGCTTGGCATGGCATGGCTGGGTGGTGACTTCCTCCTGGACATGGTAGCATTAGGGAAGACCATGGGGATAGGGAGCTGCAGAGCCCATGGAGAGCTGCACCCTCTTGTCCCTGGTGCTTTTTAGTCCCTGTCTTTTGCAGGTACGGGCAGCTGAGCGGGATGGTGGAGCCCTTGGCTGGCATCTTCGGTGCCTTTGCCGTGGTGGTGGCAGAGCCTCTCCTCCCCTACGCCTTGGGCTTTGCCGCCGGAGCAATGGTCTATGTGGTGATGGATGATATCATTCCCGAGGCACAGACCAGGTGAGACCCCCCTGGTGACTGGGACTAAACCCCCGTTGCAAGGGTTGGAACTGGATGAGCTTTAAGGTCCCTTCCAACACAAACCATTCCATGATTCCATGATTATCCCTGGCAGTGTTCAAGGCCAGGTTGGACAAGGTGTCCCTGCCCATGGCAGGGGGGTTGGAACTGGGTGATCTTAAAGTCCTTTCCAACCTGAACTATTCTATGATCCTATGATTCCTTCATCCAAAAAGTCATTCCCGGCTCCTAGGAGCTCACACCTTCCTCTTTTCTCTCTTCAGTGGCAACGGGAAGCTGGCATCCTGGACCTCGATACTGGGATTTGTGGTGATGATGTCCCTGGACGTCGGGCTTGGATAGGGCAGCGCTCCAATCCCCAGGAGAAGACTTCAGAGCCATTTGTGCAGCGGCGTTTGGAACTGGACACACGATTCCCTCTGGACTTCTTTTGTATATATTTTTTTTTGGATCTGGCTTGGTGTTGATTTCCTATAATTTTATATCTCTTCCTCCCCTCCAATGTCATGTCAATGGTTTTCAAAGCACAAATACGGCTGGTTCCTCGCAGGTCCTGGTTTCCTTTCGCCACCAGATGTTCTTGTCCTCTTGGGAAGGTTGTTGGATGACGCGTTGGCTGGGCTGCAGGTCACCTTGTCCTTCCCTTCCACACTGGGCTGGTTGCTCCGAGTCAGGTTGCTCTGAGTTCCCATCATCTGTGTTCTGTAGAAGAGAAGAGATTCACTGTCGTGTGTTTAAGCTGGTCTGTGGGTCCAAATAAGGCATTTGTGTGGAGCAAACTCCTTAGAATCCCTTTAATTTGAAAGGCAGGTGAAGGCATTAGGGCACATAGAGCACTCTGCGGGATCGAGGTCTCCTGTATCCTGCAGGTGCTTGGGAATGTTTTAGGGTATTTGTTTTGATGGATGTGAATAGTCCAGGCAAATAAATCAGGATTTTCTTGGGATGTCTCTGAAAGGGAAATGCCATTTTTTGCTTAAATTTATTTCCTGCATGGGGCATTGATCCAATGAATTGTGTCTCTGGGAAAAAAAAACAAATGGGAAAGGGGATTTGTTGTGTTTTCTAGCATGTTCTCTTTGAAAGGCAAGGTGTGGTCATCCGTGTTGTCAAAGTGCTGCCTGCCCAGTGCACAGCAGGGTATGTTTCCACATGGGCCTGTGACTGTGTTTGGCCTTATCAAGCGATGGCTGGTTTGTGGTTCTTGGTTCCAATGGTCCATAACTTCCCCAAAGCCAATGCAGGGTTTTCCTGGCGTGTTACTCCGCAGAAGAGCTTGGAGCTGAAGCAGGAGTGTGCCAGGAGCTCTTGTCTTCCTGCGCAACACCAGGATGAAATAATGAATCAGGGGGAATTAATGATCCTACCTGAAGAGCCAGGAACGCGCACTGTGTGTGGTGCCTCTTCACCCTCTGCTTTCCAAGCATCTTCTGTTGAATGGTCATTCCAGGCAGGATCAGTCCCTTCCAGGCTCAGTGCCTGGTGCACGCTTGAGGGATGGGCATGAGTTAGAAGGATGCTGGAAACCAAACCTCCCTCTTTGCAAAGGACACTTCCATCTCCAGTCAAAGCGGGTGCGTTCAGCCCTGAAGCAGGAATAACTGGATCCCCTGGCTGCTGCCGGCATCTCAGTCCCCCCACAGCCATGGGGCTCTCGGAGGGGTCACAGATCACCCTTTGGTCCTGCTGGAGAAGCTGCAGGAAGGGCAGCCAAAGGGCACAGGCTTGAATAAACTAAGCTCGAGCCATGCAATCTTTGGTTCTCCTTTGTGTTTTGGGTTGGATTTCATTTGTACTTCATTTGTGTGTCACTCTGGATGATACGAAACTACTGTTTGCCAATGGATTTGACCTTTTAACTGTGATTGGTTTCAATAAATGGGAAATTCAGAGTTGGCACTGATTTATTTTAAGGCCATAAACCCCTTCCTTTGCTTCTCCTCCCACTGCTCTGCTACATTTAATTTCTCCAGCTTAATTCCTGCCTTGTCAAAGGTCCTGCCTCTCAACCAGGAAAGCAGCATCTTTGTACAGCTTTTAGCCTTCTGTTTTCAGCCAAAAGCCTTCGCCTGAGACTTAGAAACCTCAGGGGTGCCCATGGGTCAGAATGGCTCACAGGCTGTTGGTGCAATTTTCTCATTGGATTTTTGGCATGTGGTAGTCAGTTGGTACCAAAACCCCCACATTATACATTTAAAGGCAGCCTTCTAATGAGATTGCTGCGAGATAATACCATGTAAAGCATTTAATCCTGCTTGGATGTAGCCAGCCGAGGTAATGATGTACATTGGCCCCTTAGGAAGCGAGTGGGAAGGGCGATGCAGAAAGCACATATGAAAATCCACCGTTGCTGTTTGTACCCTGGAGGTGGATGAAATTATAGATGTGTGCTCCTTGGTATGATTGAAAAGCTGGCTGGGGGCCAGGCCTGAAATTACCCATGGAAACACCCGCTGTCAATGGGAAGGGGGAGTTTCTGTTGCCTTTGATCCAAGCTCCACCTTCGCATCCATGTTAAGTGAAATGGGGAGAACCCCCCCAGCCCGCAGCACCCAAGGGCTTACCCTCATGGTGAGCACACAGGGAGGGGTTTTCTGTCTTTCCATCCTTCTGATGGGTGGCACTTGGCCTTTGGAGGGGCACTGCAGTGGGTTGAAATGTCCTTTGAGCCCCTGGCGAGTGTAGCATGAAGTTGTTAGCATCAGTGCTGGTGATTTCTCTCCTCTTGCTCATTCTTCAGTCAAATTCAAAAGCTGTCGATTCTTGGGGTTTATCTTAAAGGGAAAAAACCTTACAGTGGTGAAGGACAGCTTAAACTGTGACTGCTCTTCATCTAAAAGCCTCAAACCCCAAAGGGTAAAGAGCAAGATCTGTTTCTAAACAGCACATATATGTGTTCTTGCAATGGGGCTTAAAATTAACCCAAAGCCCCGGCAGGAGCTTGTGGCCCGTGTGCTGGAGCTTCTGTGGCTGGTTTGGAGTTGGAAGGTGGTAACCAAGTGTTTCACTGGGAAAGGGGAAATCCTCCAACTCTTCTCAGCCCTGAGGTGGCTGCTTCTGGCAATGGGTGAAGCTCGGAAGTGGCTCAGTGCTGCGTGTGAGCACGCGTGCCCTGGGCATGGAGCTGGTGCTTGGAGAGCTGCAGCATGGCCCTGTGAGGAAGCCCAGCGCTGCAGCGCTGGGTGTATTTTATCACAGAATCCCAGCCTGGTTTGGGTTGAAGGGACCTTAAAGCTCCTCCAGCCCCAACCCCTGCCCCGGGCAGGGACCCCTGCCACTGGAGCTGCTTGCTCCAAGCCCCTGTGTCCAACCTGGCCTTGAGCACTGCCAGGGATGGGGCAGCCACAGCTTCTCTGGGCACCCTGTGCCAGCGCCTCAGCACCCTCACAGGGAAGAGCTTCTGCCTAAGAGCTCAGCTCAGTCTCCCCTCGGGCAGGTTCAAGCCATTCCCCTTGGCCTGTCCCTTGTCCCAAGCCCCTCTCCAGGTTTCCTGTAGCCCCTTTAGGTATTGGAAGCTGCTTTTCATGTGTTTTGTTTTTCTTCCAGATGCTGAACACCAAGATGCTGTCCTGTGGATGGCCATGGGCTCAGTGCCCAGTTGGCCCATTAACAGCTAATGAGCAGACAGTGGAGGAGTCCATGGGGAAACTCCTCTTCAACCAGGAGAGCTGCCGCGGACCAGCATCAGGTTGTACTTATGACTAAGTGATGGATGGAGAGGCTGTGGTTAGGTTGGGTGAGTGGCACCATACATGTGTTTGCTGGAGGATTAGGGCTTTGGAGAGGAGACTATTTGTGGCTACGAGTATGTAAGATAAAGCATTGAGCCTCTCCCTTTGGGGATGCAGCTGATCCATCCCACCTGGACCTGCAGTTCAAGGAGGAAGCACCATTTCCTTGGCTTCAGGTAAATCCCACCTTACTCCATGCAGTGCCAAGCAGCACGTGGCAGGCACAGAGGCTGGCACCATGGCACAAACGATGCCTCCTTTGTTGCTGCTCTTCCCTCCCTGGCAGCTCCTTCTCTCTGCCCAGCTCAGCTCCTGGCAGCAAGAGCCCAGTGAAGGTCCATGGCTATGGCTGTGCAGCCGGGGCAGGAGAACCTCACCTTTGCCTACACCGCTGTGACCTGGCTCACGTCGTGCCGTGACTCAGGGAGCAGGAATGGACGGGTGGGTCCCCGCGGGTGCCGGGGCGCTCACCGGGGCACAGGGGAAGGCGGCTGCGGTTTGCAAGGGCTGGGCAGGGACAGGCAAAGCCCGAGCGAGGGCTTTGCACGCAACCGAACAATCACCCCATTATCAGGGCCCGCGGCGCCAAACAAAACACGGCACCAAACCTCACTGGGGCTGGCGAGATGCGCGCCCTGGGTAGATCGCGGCACCTGAGTCATTGCTTATAAAGGGATGGATTTCACCTCCCTCCCCTCCCCTTAGGAAAGAAACAATTCAAACCCGAAGACAAAACGACTCCTATTCTTTGTCCGCCGGCTTTGTTGTACTTGGCAACAGGGCTGCAATTAAAACCCAGCCGCTCTCGTGCGCGCACGCAGGCAGCAGGCTCCGGAGCAAGAGTACGGCTCCTCTGCTACCAAGGGCTTGCTCAGGCACCCCAAGCCCATCACGCTGGCCCTGGCCATGCCACGTTTGCCTTCATCAGTCCCAGTGTGGATGCTCCAGCCTCAGGAACAAGCCTGGATATGCGGGGCAGGAGGGAAGAAGGGAATTTTGGGTCAGGGTGCCCTTTTCCTGGGGCAGATATTACAGGGTTGTTTTGCTTCTAGAAGAGATTTAATGCCAGTCTCTTTTTAGGTGTACATTGGACTCCCTAAGTGCCTCTGTTTAGTATTGCATGGTCATAGACCTGAAAAACAGTGTGTGTTGGAAGGGACCTTAAAGCCCATCCAGCTCCAACCCCTGCCACGGGCAGGGACCCCTTCCACTGGAGCAGCTTGCTCCAAGCCCCTGTGTCCAACCTGGCCTTGGGCACTGCCAGGGATGGGGCAGCCACAGCTTCTCTGGGCCTCCTGGTGAGCTCCTGGTTACCTTTCTCCTGGTTGCTTTACTTAAACTTCCTTTCAGCTGACTATGGAAGGGTGGTGACCGCAGAAAGGTTCCTCTGTGCCAGCTCAGAGGGACGTTTTCCATGGAAGTCCGTATGTGTTGTGTGAGTGGGAAAGGTCAGCCCGAGGGCGAGGTGATGTGTCCTTGTTCCAGGAATGACTCCACTGCAAATTCCTCAATCCGGAGTGTTGTTCCTAATGGGAAAAGAGGGAGAACTTCACGCTGCGAGCTCTGCATATTGCACAGCAACAATCTTAGCACCTCTTTTCTTGCTTTAAGGCTTTTACAGTGCGGAGAGCAGCCGCTAGTGCGAGAATAGAGTGAAAATAGCCCATCCTTGATTGAGCTTTCTGGGAAGTGTTCCCGTGCTTTATAATCCTATGAGGGGGTTCTTGAGAGCAGGAAGCGGAGCCTGAAGGTTGATTTTAATGTAATCTGACAAAATGCTGATGACAACCAAAGAGCTTTCGTGTCCAGAGCTGGTTTGCATGGGGAGCTGCCTAAACCTCCCTGTCGCTGGTTCTTACAGGAACAAGGAAAGCAGACCCGGCACACACTTGCTCCCATCTCGCCTCCTACAATCCTTCTGCTGTGCCTGGAGCAGCGAACAGAAACCCCAATGAAAACAGGAGGGAAGAGAACGGCCTGGCTCTGCTTTCCTTTTACTGCAGCATAACTTCCCTGCCATAAAACTACCAGCGAGAGCCAAGGGAAGATTAGGTCATGGGGAAAAACGCTGGTTGGGAAACAATGGAGGGAGGTGCTGGTAACGGATGGGGTGCGGGACTCCCCATCGCCCTGGGCTTCCTCCAGGGAGCCCATCTCCTCTGGGATCCCATCTCCTCTGGGATCCCGTCTCCACTGGGATCCCATCTCCTCTGGGATCCCATCTCCACTGGGATCCCATCTCCTCTGGGAGCCCATCTCCACTGGGAGCCCATCTCCTCTGGGATCCCATCTCCTCTGGGATCCCATCTCTGTCAGCCCCCGGCCCCAGCTCTTGCCCAGGACAGTCAGACACCATCAGCACTCCCAACCCTTTCTATTCCCCTTTATTTCCCAAGGTTACAACAGTGAGGGTGGGAACATCCCGATTTTCCCATCCTGGTGTTTCAACCTGGGTCGGCAGCAGGGGCGGGCGTGAGGGTGGATGTAGAGCACGAAGCAGCATCTCACACCCTGCTTTGGTTTGCCCTTTCCTTTCCAGGCTATATCTTGTCCTGGTGGATGGACAAGTTCCTTGTGGGGGTCGCTGGTCCTTTCCCCTGAATCCAGAGTTGCTGGAAGTCAGAGACCCCAGGAACTGGGTGGAGATGTCTTAAGTGCGTGTTTCACTGAACCCCTCCGCTCCGGGTGGTGGCTGCATGTGGAGAAAAACCTTTTGGAGACCAGAGAGACAAATCCAGACAACAAGGGGGCCCCGGGGCCTCCCAAGTCATTAAATTAAGCTGTTTAGAACTAGGAGGCCCAGGTGACTGGGTGTGAAAGCCCCCAAGGCCTCCATAATTGCTGTGTAAAGGCAGCACTGGTGGGTGGAAAGGAGACAAAGAGATTTGGGGGTTTGTTCCTCCCTCCCGCCCAGTTCGCAGCCGGCAGCAGCTCCAGCCCCATTTGGCTTCATGGGTTGCTGGGGGACTCGGCCACGCTGGCACCAGGAGCACGGGTTGGGATGCTGGATGGGATGCTGGGGTCCAGAGAGGGGCTGTCCTCTCCCTGTCCACTGCACAGGGTGGATGGAGAGGTCCCCGTCCCTCCCCAGTGAGCCTCATCTCTTAAATGCACCTTAGCTGAGGTGTTCCGTTGCCTCTGAGCCCTGTCCTTGCTCTTGCTGCTTCCCCGGGCTCAGAAGAGGCCCAGAAGTAAAAGGAACTTTGCCTTGTGCAGATCTTCTTCCCCTCTGCTTTGCTCAAAGGTGAGCAGAGTCCAGCTCCACACCGAAACACCAGTGCCGTGTACCTGAACCTCTCATAGCTCCCAAAGGGAATCGCGGAGGTGCTGCCTTGCCTTTCAGCCAGGGAAAGATGTGAAATCATCCTCAGCTCAGCTGCCTCTTGGTGTCTTGCTCACGCAAGATGCCAAGGTGATAAAGTGGAGCATTGCAATCTCCCTCAGGATGCTCGGGAGGGAGCGGGAGCCTCCGCCAGGCACAGGGACCCCCAGCCCCAGCTTTCCTAAGCCCTGTGTAGCAAGGGCTGGACATTCACTTCTTAAGGACATCAACCTTTCAGGTCCTTTCCATTATTATTTGATCAGTGCTTCTCAAATCGAGTAATCTGAAAATCGGGAAAATTAATCTGAAAAAGTGGGAAACGTCAAAGCTGGGAGCCGGGAGTGGGTGGTGGCTGGAGAGAAGGCTTCAGGGGCATCTTAGAGCAGCTCCAGTGCCTAAAGGGGCTACAGGAAACCTGGAGAGGAGCTTTGGACAAGGGCTTGTAGGGACAGAACAAGGGGAATGGCTTGAACCTGCCCGAGGGGAGACTGAGATGAGACCTTAGGAAGTTCTTCCCTGTGGCTGCCCCATCCGTGGCAGTGCTCGAGGCCAGGTTGAACGGGGCTTGGAGCACCGTGCTCTAGTGGAAGGTGTCCCCTTGGCTCTCGTCTCCCCTTGGCAAAGGGTTAAGGGGGGTTCTGCAGGGCTTTGGGCTGCCGCTGTGCAGCGAGTGACCCCGCACAGTGTGGAGGAGGCTGGCGAGACCAGCGGGAGCTCTGAGGTTCCTCCTCCGGTGGCTTCTCTCTCCTCTTTTTCCCTTCCCTCCCCCTTTCCTTGAAGCTCTCCTAAACAAGTGCTGTTTTATGGCAGATAATTCACGGCTGCACAAAGGCTGCCTTGTGCCTGAGCTCCAGATGTTTAACATCTCACAAAGCCCCTCATCACAAGGTACCTGCTTCACGGAGCACCAGCTCGGGAGGGGGCTGCTTCCAGCCCTCGCCTTCCCTTTCACAGGCTGCTGCCAGCAGAGCCCAGCCCTTGGGAGAGCGCTTTAATACCTGCTACAGCGAAGGTGACCTGGACTCACGGTGCTGCCCAAAAGGGACCAGAGAGTCACTGTCTGATCCCTTTCGCAGTGGGTCAGCCTCTGATGGCTCTGTAGGAGGATGCCTGTGGGTAGGAATATCTGCTTCCCGCAGGAGGCCCCTGCTTATGGGAAATGGGCATCTCCGGGATGGGAGATGCTGCCTTAGCCGAAGCAGTACGTGTTGTGAGGGTCTCCTGGGAGGAAAGCTGGAAAAGTTGGTTCACACTGGGTGTTTTTCTGGCCCTGTGGACAGTGGTGTGAGGTCTGTGATGTCCCCAGGCGATAGTGATGGCCATGGGAGCATCCAGTCTCATGTGGACAGGGCAGAATCCACCCACCGTTTGGCTGGGGGATGCATCTCATGTAGCAAGATCCAGCATGAGAACAAGGGATCGCTGTGAAGGTGGAAGTGGAAACCTGGGTGTACCTGAGTGATGGGGTGGCAGGAGGAGACCTCCCCATCCTTATTGCCTGCAGGAGGGATGCTTTGCTGTGGGACACCGGAGCAGCCACCGGCTCTCCTGGCAGCCGGAGGCCTCGGGAGCAGAGTGACCCACTGCAAAGTGCTCCCCAGCCAAAGCAGCCCCTCATTCTCATGCAGAACGTGCGAGGGGGAGGGAATGAATCCCTCCATTGCGGAGCAGAGCTGGACAACTTCTCCGCAATGAAGTAATCCTCCCCCGGCACCCGGAGCATATAAAGCACTGCAGAACACAAGTGCCTCTCTGTCCCCACTCTTTCTTCTCTTTCCCTTTAATAATCTCACTCTTTTGTCCCCATACGTTTACTCCCCATGTCATTGTCCCCTCCCGCTCCGGTAGCTGCCCTTCCCCGGACCCTCTGCATTGGCGGTGCCCATGGTGCCACCTGGGTTTTTCCACTCTATTTTCCAGGACACCTGATGTATTTATTTGCTTTCCTTCTTTCCCCCCCCCCTCCCTTGCCTCTGGTTTAGGGTCTATTAAGTTTGCTCCTTCTTCCCCTGCCCTGGGAGCCCCGGTTAATGAGTAACCATAGTGTGCTTGGAGGCAGCTGTCTCAGACAAACTGACGGAGACTTTTTTGGAGCTGCATAAGGGAACGTTTGTTCTGCAGCTTCTCAATAGATCCTTGTGCAGGAGGCAAGAAGTGTGGGGAGAGAAAGAAAGAGACACTAAATCACTGGGCTCCTTGAAAATCTCGCTGCGTGTGTGTGTGTTTTTATGCCTTTGCTATAATAGATGTTAGATGAGTCACCTTTTCAAGTTTAAATAATGAATTTATCTTCCCAGCGGAGCACACAATGTGCTGCTTAACAGTGTTTTGGCTTTAAAGGTCTTTTTAAGTAACCTAAGCATAAAACACACAGCCTATATGTACACTGGCATGGGGTTAGCATCACAGGAACGTGAGTTTTCTTTGTCCTAATCGCAGCATAAAGCAGATTTTGATTTTATGGTTCACAACGTTACCTGTTCCCTTCCTTTGCTTTCATTATATGGGGTCTTTGGGGGTTTATCAGCTATTTGCCATTGGGGTGAAGGCTGGTTTGTCTTCCCCCCATTGCCTGGCTGAGGGGCTGGGAGGGAGATGGTGCTGTGGAGGAGAGCAGGTCCTGAGCCCCAGAGCTCCTGCCTGACCTTGGCAATGGCATTTAAACCTCTCTTCCCTGCTTTGCTTTTGTCACTGTGCAAATAGGTGACGGATGTGCCTCTTCTCATGGCTGCAATGGCTTTTCCCTTCCTGCTGTGCTGGGGAGCTTAGGAAGGGCGGGTGGGATGCTGCGAGCAGGCGGAAAGTCATGGGAGCAGGGTATGGAATTGCTCCTGGTTGTCTCGAAATGTCTGTTCCTCTCGTGGGGTGTGATGCTGAGATGGGCCCCATGGGCTTTGCAGGAGCAGCTGTGGATGTGTGAGGGTGCATGGCCTGGGAGAATGGGGATTAAATGTAGGAATTTCTACTTGGATGGGGAACGAACTGGGGATCCCTGTGCTGGGGAAGGTGGAGTTTGCCCTCGCCAGCCCTTTGTGCTATTACCCAGTGGTAAACGCAGTGGTCCTGCCCTGCCTTTCCTTTGGGGCTGACCCGCTGCTGCCACGCACTTTTGTGGTCCCCATGTGTTTTGATGGGGACATTCCCTCTGTTCCCTCTTCCCTGTTTGGGCTCTAAGCCTGAAGGGCTGAGACCCTTAGCTCTGAACTGGGGCAGGCTTGCTTTTGAGACAGATCCTTCCCAGGGACCCGCTCGTGGTCCAGGCTGCCATCCAGCGCTGGGATAACTCTGGAAACCTGGAACGTTTCCCCCCCTCTTTTACAAAACATCAGGGTTTTCCTTTTCAATTTTTGGGTCAAGTGTTGGGTAAAGATTCAGGGTGTTTGTGTTCTACCTGAAACGCAGCTCCCTGGAGCAACGGTTCTTTATTGGCTCTCGCAGACACTTGGCACTCTCAGCACATGAAATAAAAAGCTTTTTGTTTCCATACTTCCATATATTTATGTATATTTAACGGGTTTGGGGAGGGTATTTGAAGGTCAGAGGACTTCCAGAGGTTACGGTGCTGGCCAGGCCCTGGGAACAGCCGTCCTGTGGGAGCTCATTCCCAGCTCACTCTTCCCAAATCTCTGCTTTCTTTTGCCGATGCTGGTGCCCATCACAAAACACCTTCCCCCCCTCTTCCTTTTTTTTTTGGTAAGAATCAACAGCAAAGTCCACAGTGAACTTTATAGAGGTGCCATTCGCTTTATAGAGGTGCCATTCCCTTTATAGAGGCACCATTCGCTTTATAGAGGTGCCATTCACAAAGTGGTGTGGTAAAAGTAACAGGACCCCGGGCTGTGAACCCAAGCACGCTACCAAGGAGGTGTTTGTACTAACACAGCTTTTACAAGCAGAAGCAGTTTTCCTGGCTCCACGCTCCCAGAACAGGCTGATGCTGCTGCAGGTTAGAGCAGATGGGCCCTGCTCGCCTCGTGGTGCTTCCCCTGTTGGGATAAAGGATGCTTTCAGCTGCTCTGAGCGGATCTGTTGGGAAACCACTGATTTTCCATGACTTGGAAACATCTGGTTGACATTCTTACACCATAATTATCTTATTACCTGATCCTCACACACTTTATCTTGCTTTATTCTGCCCACACCAGCTCCGCCATCACATCACTCCAGCACATGGGCTATTCTCCTCATTAAAGCTGTGTTTTCTCCCTCTGGCTCAGGTCTCCCCTCCCCATCCCGGCAGTGGCTGAGGAATGCAAGCCAGGAATGCTGTCCTCTGCAAGGAGCCGGGGAAGGGGGGGTGGCTATCACTTAAAAACAATGTCTTTGTGTTTCCAGCCCGCTGCAGTCACGCAAGGCCATGCCTGGGTGTGCTCAGCCCTGCGCCTGCTCACCCGCTGCCTCACCTGGCACCGGCACCGCAGAGTTCAGCATCTTCCACAGCCTTTTACCATCACGTCATCTTCTTGCACAACCAGGGCTGGGAGAGCATCCCATAAATCAATGCCAGGCGCCTCTGTGAATGAGGAGCGCACCTTTCCTTTCCAGTTCA
Organism: Lathamus discolor; assembly: GCF_037157495.1. Taxonomy (NCBI): domain Eukaryota; kingdom Metazoa; phylum Chordata; class Aves; order Psittaciformes; family Psittacidae; genus Lathamus; species Lathamus discolor. The sequence continues at coordinate 11,550,061 of NC_088896.1, read as the reverse complement.
TTCCTCAGAGGCTGGCTGGCGGCCTCTGTGCACATCCCCAGCACCCAGGGACTTCGCATGGTCCTTTGCACTGGGCAGATGTGACTGGCAAAAGCCTGTGGAGCTGCGGCAGAGCCTTGAAGCACTTTGGGGGACGATGTCTGACAGCACCATGTCCTGTGGGCTTGTGGTTCTGAAAGGAATGCCACTGGGAAAGGGAGCAAAGCTTCTTAATGGTGTTACAAACATGGTTATTTGTCTTCTGAAAGCCCAACCATCCAAGCTCAGGCTGTGCTTCCATCATTCGACTGGGCAACGAGAGAAGGGAGAAAACCAGCAGCCAAATCCTGTGCTGGAACCAAGCCAGTGGAGCTCTCAGAGCAGGGATTCAGGACTTTCCTGCCACTTCCCACCAGTGCAGGACCATCAGGCTGGCAGGGATGTACCTCTCAGGCACAGAAGCTGCAGAGACTTGCAGCAGTGCAGCCGGCATGGCACAGGCAGCCGCTATGGGATGGTGAATCCTGTGGGAGCAGCACCTGGATCCCTGTTCCTGCACATGGGCATCGCCCTGCCAGCCAAGGGGTTGGGATGGGACAGGATGGGGTAGCTCGGGGTACAAGGGGCTACAGCAGAGCCCCATAGCACCGTGTTTTCCTACCCTTGCTCTTCACTGCGAGTCGCGTTCTGACGCTTGCCAAACAGGTTTCATTTCCAGGCCGTGGGGATGAGAACGCAGCTCAACCCCCTCCTCCACAGCGCTAAAATATGGGGTTTTTTTCCCTGTTTAATATACCATAAACGATGACCTTTTCCCTCCTTCCCAAGGCAGCCAACACAAGCACAACAATGTGATTCGTGCAGCGTTGCACTTGCGGTTTCTTCAAGAAATTCATCTGGTCCCGGAGCAATTAGGGGAAGGGAAGCGTTTCCACTCCGGCTTTGGGCCCTGAACGCCTGCCAGGAGGGACTTTTTCCCTTCCCCTTCGCTCTCCCTCTCTCTCCCCAGCCTCCCTTGCTCGCTTGTCCTAGAAAACTTCTGTGGTTTCCTTCCAGCCGCTCTCCTGAGCGTGTGGGGATAAATCCCAGCCCCGGGCAGGTGGGATGCTGCTGGATACGGCCCCCTGCTCCTTGTGCAAGTGATGGGTTGGGACATTTCCCACCTGGAGCTGAGCCTGGTGTCCTGCTGGATGAGGGGTGCACAGGATCATCCCCTTTGGCCAGCACCTTCAACACACTCCATGCTCTCCCTTGCCCCAAATTTGGCTGTCCTGGTTCTGTCGGAGAGAGCAGTGAGCATGGTGGCGCTGGCCCTGCCATTCCCACCTGCCTCCTGGTGTTCCCTTTGGGGCATTTCCCCGTTACAAACCCCTGGACAGAGTCAAACGTTCATAGAGCAGCAGGGTAACGAGTGGGACAAGGTCCTGCGCGGTGAGGACATGCGGGTGACTTTGCCAGGACCGAGCGTGCTTGCAAGAACGAGCCTTAAATTAGCCCCTAAGTCAACAGCACAGTTAATTGCTCATTCATTCCACAGATGGGTTAATAATTAAGTTAAATTAATAATTGGGACAATAATTAAACTAAACAATAACCAATACAGGGGACAATTGGAGCGATCGCTCTCCTTGCTAAGCATTCCCTGGGGTTACTCATTGACCCGGCTCCTGGAATCCCGTGAACCGCGGGGCTTTTCCAAGCGGAACCGCCGGCTCTTCCCCACCACCGCGGGGAGGAGCATCCCCGCCCGGAGCCCGCTCCCCTCCCGCGGGCGGACAAACGGAGGGAGGGACGGGAGCGGACGGGAGGCGGCTCCCGGCCCGAGGGGGGAGGAACTACAAGTCCCGTGAAGCCGCGCCGCCCGCCCGCGGGGATATATAAGGGGGGGAATGGCCCGGCCCCGCAGTTGGAGCATCCCTGCCCGCAGAGGCGCCGGTCCCAGCCTGCGGCCACCTGCGCGCCCGCTCCGCCGCTGGTACCCGGCTCCCCTCCGGTGGATATGGAGGATGCGGATGATGATGCCGCTCCCGGAGCCCCGGGGATGCGGAGAGAAGCGCCGTTGCCCACCGGAGGTAAGTGCCCGTTCGGACCAAGGGGGGCCTGGTTCGGGGCATCCCCGCCGGATACTTGGTCCTGGCGCGGTTCCGATCCTCTGCTCGGTATGGCGGGGCACCAAGCGGGCTGCGGGTCCCCCCGCTGTCGGCTCCGTGTGTCGGTTCCTTTTGCCTTTGTGTCCTGTCGGGTCCTGGATGTTTCGCTCCCGGGCTGGGGGCTCCCACCCGGGGATGCTCCTTGTTCGGGCAGAGGGCGAGAGCCCGGTCCCGACTGGTGTGAAGAGGAAGGGTTCCTCTTTTTCTCTAAAGAAAACCGTGTGGAAGTGAGGTTTTCTGGTGTCTTATTCTTGACTTTATTTATTTTATTGGGGGGGGGCACACTCACACCGGGACTTTTCCCTTCTCCTTCCATTGGAAAATCTCCTTGGAAAGGCTCATAGTGGCTCTGATGCACCCGGGGCAGGTGCCCAGATGAGGTGATGCTGAGGCTGGGCCCTGGGAGCTGCAGCCCCTTCCCCTGCCTGACTGGATCTGAGGGTCTCGCACCCCTAGGTGCTGTCTGGTATAAGCTTGGGATCAAGGAATACTTGATCGGGGTTGGTGATGCAAAGTATCCGTGATGCACAAGAGCACTTTTGTGTGGATTCTGGAAAAATATGAATGACTCCCTTATTTTGCTTGCTACAACAAAAAGACCACACCAGTCTAGACCTGCAACCAGTAACACACACAGAAATGAGCGCTGTCTCCTCCCAGGGACCCAGAGAACACCAGTCCTCCCAGTGAGGGAGCTGCTGATCGCTATGGAGGGCGAGGGATGCTTGTTTGGGGAAAGGATGTTTGAGGTTACTTTGATATAAACAAGAGAAGCTTTTATTGCCCAGACATTGTTAGTGTTGCTCTTTGCTGGCTTGGAATGTGTTTCCTCTGAAGGGTTTGGAGACCGGAGGAATTGCTCAGCTCTTGCTAATTGAGACATCTTTTTACAATCACAGGCACAGCTGGTGGGATGGAAGAGGGGGGAGAGGGCTGGGATGTGAGTCAGGCCTGGGGAAGAAGCTGCATCTGGGTCTGCCTGGCACTGTGAAGGGGAGATTCCAGCTTGGAAGCTGGGGCAGGGAACACAAGGAAGCCTTTTTGCTCTGCTGGCAGGCAGGTGATGCTTCTGGGACATCAGCTTTCTCATTCCCCTGTAAAATTAGGGACGGGAGGCAAAAACTCTTCCCAGGTTCAGCTCAATCCCTCCCCCAGGTCTGGGGTCCCACATGTGTGCTATGTTTGAGCCCCCTGACAGAGACCTCATGGGGCAGAAGGGTGTTGCAATAATCCTGTGCTTGCCTTTCTCAAAGGCTTTGCTGTGAGAAGAACCAGAACTGCTTGGACTTGCTCTTTCTACAAAGCAGCTTCCTTATTGCTTTCTGTGTTCAGGTGTCTTAAAACGAAAGGTAGTTTGAGATGTGGCATCCCTCAAGCTTCTTTTGATGTGTTGGCAATAACCTTTCATAGGAAGCTGTTGAATGGCAGTGGTTTTCTGGTGCAAAGAGGGTCCCTAACTGAAGTGTGAAGGCGCTTTGCAAGTGCAATGTATGTGAAGAGCAATACAACCCCTATCTTGCAATGGCAGGAGGAGGTAACCTCGCTCTGGGGGCTGGGAGTGTTCCATTCATGGTGTCCCCAGGCTATAGAGCAGAAGCTCTGGCAGGGTGAGATGGGGGCTGTGGTGGCAGCGGTCACCGGTGGTTGCTCTGCAGGGCTCAGGTGCTGTGTGTTGGCAGGTTCGCCTACAGTGCCTGGAGATGCTGGTGCTGCAGGAGCTTCTCCTGCCCAGTGCTCTGGGAGCAGTAAATCAGTGCCATGGGGGAAATGACCCACAGGGTCTCAACCCCGCAGCTCTCAGAATTGGCCCTAAAGCAGACTGGGGAAAATTGTTGGTCGCAGTCACTTGCAGTGGGCACCGCGAGCTGTTTGAGGACCAGCTATAAATTAAACTACGTATTGCAGGGTTTCAGTAGTCTCTAAACCACACTCGGGTGCCATCTCACCTGCACTTGTGTGTTGCAGAGTGCACAGAAGACTTAGGAGATGTTGGGACCTGGCTCTTTCCTAAGTGAGGGCTTCTGCCTGCAGCAAAGCAGAGCTGTGAAATCTGGAAGCCCTGGGCTCTTCCGAGGGCTGGATTTTGGTGCGCATTCCTCCCATGCTTGGTTTACATGTACGTGATACAGTGGCATCACTTCTCCTTAGTGCTGGGCCGGTTCTAGTAGCAACTGGCCCAAATCTCACCTGTTTTGGACTCAAACCCTTCTGTCTGGGGGGTTCTCCTGCAGAAGAAGTGATGAGAGCGCCTTAAAGTTCAGGAGCTGAAATGTTTGGGGCACACCCGCTCGCTGTGGCTCTGGCAGACAATGGGGGGATAATGCCAGGAGCACAAAGCAGCTTGCTGGGGGGTTTCGGGTTTGTTTGAACTTTGAGCAGAGAAGCAGAGCAACAAAAGAGAGGGCAAGGAAAGCACCGAGCTCTGCCAGTTACCAAGGCTGGCCAGAAAGTTATAACCGCCTGACAAAGGGTGGCCTTGTTCAGAATGGCTTATTTCATCAGAAAGATGTATTTGAAACAAAAACGAAGGGGCAAATGCTAGCGTAAAGCCTCCCGTGTCACTATAAACACTGCCTGAAAACACTTTCATTACCTCCTATAACTCCCTAATAAATACTGTTCCTTTTTGATGAAAGCCCTTAACACAGGATTAGGGTTTACAGTGCGTTGCCTTATTAGTCCCTGGGGACAGAGCCCATGCGCTGTGGCTTCGTGTGCTGCTCTGCAGCCTGCTTGCAGAGCTTCGGGGCTTCCCCCTTCCTTATTCTGGGGGTTTTCCCCCTGTGGCAGCATCTGAATCCCAGGCAGTGCTTTCCTGTGGGCAAACTGGGATCGGTGTGGCTGGGATGGTTCTCACTTCTGCTTCATCCTTAAGGGTCTCCTCCTGAGCTGAGCACCTTGGTGGTGCTGCACCCATGCTTGAGGAAGGTGACATCTTTCCTTTCCATTGGCTGGCTCTTTCTGCCAAGCCACAGATGGGTTTTGAGGGCTGAAAGCTAAGCCTGTAAATGTGTTTGATCCCTGGGTGGTTGAGCAGTGTTCCTGCAATAAGAAAACCCAATGGAAAAGCCCAGAATGGGTTTCATATTGGGAGCAAATGTTACTTAATCAGGCTCTTTTTGAAGCTTACTCCTTTGGGTTTTAGTCTTGGTTTTTCTCCTAAGGAGAGGGTCAGAGCTGTCATCTGTTGGGGATGGCTGCAGCAATACCTTCTGTAGTCTGGTGAAGGAGGAAGTGAGCAGCGGTGGCCCTGTTCTAAGCTCAGCCTAAGACAGCAACATGACTTGGTCACAAGGGCGAAAAGGTCTTTTCATGGTGTGCATAGGAGCTTCAAAACTGGCTTTGAAGTCCTGCTATGGTCTCCTTGGATGTGTCCTGTGCTGGGCCTGACGGATGCAGGATGCTTGGGGACCTCAGTGTCGCATCCTCTCCAGTCTGGGATGGATGAGGGCTTCACTCCTGCCATTTGAATGTACTTTAGCTCCTGCTGAAGGTCCTTTGAGCTGCACTTCCAGGCCAGTGCGTTTCAGGAGTGGCTTCTGACTTTAGGAAGCTTTTCCTAAGTTAGGAACCACATTTGTGGTATTTGGGCTCAGTGCTGGCAGTCAGGGGGTGCAGAGCCTTTAGGAGGTGTGGGTTGGATGATGGTGGTGCTCCTTTGTCGGGTGCCCATCTTTGCTCTCAGTGGGTAAGCTCGCACTGCTCTGTGCCCAGGTAGGCTGTATCACTGTTAGAGGGACAGGTACCTGCTGCCGGCACCTGGGGTGCCAGTGACACCAAGAGGCAGTCTGAGTACTCCTGTAGCTGGGGGCCAAACGCTGATCTCTGATGCAATCAGCTTGGAAGTCAGCTCTAGGAGCTAAAGCTGACAGCAGCTTCTCTATGCTTCTGAAACCGTGGGTAGCAGACAACGGGTCCTGTTATGGTGGAGCTCTGTGTGGACTTCATTGCCAGTTAGAGCTCTGCTATGGACTTGATGTTGCACATGTGGACCCAGCATCTCCTTGGCAAGCTGGAAGTGAAGAGGAAATGAGGGATCCTGGTGGTGTCCTTAGTGAGGCACCTGCACGCCTTTGGGGAGACAACACGACGAGCAGGGCTCAGTTTCGGGGTAGGAAATCATTAGGCTCTGGGTGATGGTTGCTGCTGTTCGAGATGCCAGAAATGCTGCAGTGCAGCCCTTGGTACGTGAGTGTTCTGCTTGGGTGTGCTTTGGAGGAGACTTGGTTACCAGTGGACATGAGGGTGGTAAGAGCTGGTATCAGTCACTCTGGGTAGTGGTTGGGATCTGCATTGATGCTGAGCTGGAGCTCACCAGCCAAACTGCTGTGCCTTCAGCTCCTGTTTCTGAGCTATGTAAGATGATGTGTCTGCGTAAAACTATGCTGTTGGGGAGGAAGAGCTGCTCACCCAGAGCTGGTCCGTCTCCATCCACGTGAGTGGTGGCCAGGCTATGTGTTAGCCATGGAGTGGCTATCTGCATGGCTATGGTGCAGGAGTGCATCTCTGGGGTCCACACTCCTGTATCCCTGGCAGCATGGTGGCATCCTGCTCCACTGGGCCAGTAGTGGATGCACATTTGAGTCGAACATTGTTCCTGGGAGATTCCCTTCTCTGCAGCTCATTGCTTCCGAGGCAGGAGGACCCGGAGGCACCAGAGCCCCTGGTCCTGGGGAGAAGGTGCCTCATGTACCTGTCTGTGGAGGGAGGACATCTGCTCGCACCTTCCTCATCCAGTTTCCCTTTGCTGCTGCCCATCATCCTACCTCTTCTGTTTGTCCCGTAGGAATGTGTCAGACCTTCCCAGCCGAGGCCTTGCAGGGGGAGGGGGGGGGCTTCCCAGCCCAGCAGACTGGATGGGAAATAATGATCCCCTTTTTATAGCTTCTTCAATTGTTCCTGAAAATCCTTTTTAAAAGGAGGAAAGTTCCTTCCTTCCTTTCAGCTCCCGCTATCTTTAAGAATTCACTCTATTGTGAGCCCAGGACAGAGACCCTTCTATGAGGCTGCATAGGAGCTCTTCAGAGGCCCCCTCCCCACACCCCATCCCAACAAGCCCCCATTCTCCTCTGAAGAGGGTCCCTCTGTCTAACGCCAAGTAACTCTTAAGGGTAGCATTTATCCCCGGGCACTCAGCTCACAAAGAGTGCTGGAGTGTCAAATAAACTCACTGCAGCCTGCAAAGAGAAGAGGAAGAAAATACAAAACCCCCTTTATTTCCACCCCTGCAGGGAAACAAATACGGACTTTGTGCTGGTGAGCAGCAGCGCCCTAACGAAGCGGGGCAGTGCGTGTACTAATGTATCTCGAACAAACCTCAGTGTGCGCACACGTGATGGGCTGTGCGGGGACCTGGCAGAGCAGCAGTAAATCAGAATCCCTCCGAACAAGGGCTGGCCATCCGGTGTGCCCCGTGCTCCCCAGGCAGAGCCGGTCACTGCTGACCCTGAGTGCGTGTCTGTGATTTGCTTCTGGAGAGGGAGATGCTGGTTCTGGCCTGGGTCTTCTGCTCAGGTTGTCCCCAAAGGTAAGGGGTAACAGAGGGGGGTTATCCCTCTGAGCATCGTGTGCTTGGGCACATCTTCAGCAGGTCCTTCAGGCTCTGAGCAGACCTTTGGGAAGGGCTCAGCACAGCTGAGAGATGCTGCGGGCACTGATTTCACCAGGAAGCTGTTGCTGGAGGGGAATTCAGCGCCTTGCCCTGGACACGGCTGTAGGAGGTGGTGCTTTGCTGCTATCAGAGGAAATCATCACCTTTTTGTGAACTTTCTAGCTGTTTGCTGTATTCGCCACAGTCGCTGTGCGGAGATGTGCTGCCCTGAGAAGAAGTCATTGCCTTGTTCCCATGGATGGATTTAAGCTGTTATCCTATGTGTCAGAGGGCAGCGTGACCAGTACTGACCTGACAACTGGGACTGTAAGAGCTGAGCAAGGAATTGACCAGTGCTGCCTGCTCCCCAGGGACGTGTCCACCAGCATGGCCAGAACCCCTGCTCAGCAGTAGCAAGAGCAACCCTCTGCAGTCCTTCATTGTGGCACAATCCTGGCTTCTTAATGCTGATCTGGGGAATAGCTTGCGGTTGCACTGCATGGGATGTGCTCTGATGCCCTCAGGTGTTCCTGAAGCTGCAGCAGACCTGGAGGCCAAGAGGTGCTGCTCCTCCCTTGCCCTCACACTTCTCTACAGGATTTTGTAGTGTATCCTTACCTGAAGGGGCAGATGCCATCAGCCACAATAGCTGCTGGACTGTCCTTGTCACTAAGAAGCAAGAGGACAAGAGTGTGTCCATGTGCAGGCTTGGGATTTCTCCCCCTCCACCAAGCAAATGGTCCTGAGCCGTGAGGATTTGTCTCTGGATGGTTGCTCTCTGCCGGGATCTCCGAGGCCCTCATGGACTGTGGGATTTGGATGCTCCCTTCTGTCTGTAGCTGGGACTGCCGTGGCCGGCAGGCTGCAGCCATCTGCTCCTCAGGACCTGGTGGATTACTTCTCTTGGCACCATCCTGCTGTGTGGTTGTTACTAATGTGGTGGAACTGGCTTCGTTACATGAACCCTCCCAACTGACAGATGTGGAAAAGCAGCAGCTACAGCCCAGCGCCACAGCTCTCTCTTTTTGGGTTGCTCTGAGCATCGTAGCTCTGGAGGAGGAAGGAATCCACACACGTGTAGGACAAATCCTGCTGGTTTTGGGTGAGTCAAGAACATGTCCTTCCCTTCCTTCTTTAGTTAACAAAGGGCCTTCCTGTGGGACCAGACTCGAGGAGAAAAGGCTGAATCCAGTGCCCTGCTGCCCTGGGGGAATAGGAGAGGACACAGGTTCGTTTCTGAGCTGAACTGGCTTTCCCCTCCTCTTTTAATCAAAGCACTAACGTTTTAATACCATTTCAGCCTGAAATCCCTGCTAAGTGTTCTCCCTGGAGTTACGCTGCTGAGTAAAAGACAAAGGAGTTAAAGCAAGGCAGCCCCAAGCCTGTTTCCCTTTCTTTCCCCAGCAAGGGGGGACCCCGCTGGCTTCCTATGCTTTAAAGTGCGTCAAATCAAGTGGGGAGCCTGCTGCTGGTTTGGATTACTGGGAACAATGTGTGGCTTGTCTCAAGGGGACCTCAAGGATCCAGTGCCTGGGTGACTTTTGGTGCTGAGGCTGGTAGTGGGGTTCATTTTCTGCATCTTCAGCTTGTTCTGGGAGATGCCCCATGAGGAGATGCCCTCGCTGGGGCTTGCTCGCTCGCTCTCTGTGTGTGCAGTGATGCTCCTGCCGGGACCTGGGTGCAGATGTTGGAGGGTTTACACCGGGATCCCGCCGGGAGCATCCTTTGGGAGCTGCTGGATGCACGCTGACACCTGCCGGCCGCGGCGGGCAGGGACCGGGCAGCACCGGCAGCACCAGGCGGGGCCAGCAGGGGGCAAGCGAGGGCAGGCAGCGAGGGCAGGCAGCGAGGGCAGGCAGCGGCGGCACCACCGGGGACCGCGGCAGCGTGGTCCAGGGCCTGGAGGAGCCGCATCTTGTGTGTCCCAACGGGAAAATGGTCCCAGATCCTGCTCTCTGCGGCTGCAGGGCCGGGGGGACCCTTGGAATGGCAGGGAAGAGGAGAAGGGGATATGGTGGCTGCTGCTGGGGGATCTTTGAGTGTTCTTAGTATGCTGAGGCTAAATCTGTGCTCTGGAGCCAGGCTGGGAGAGCTGGGCTGGTGCAGCCTGGAGAGAAGGCTCCGGGAGACCTTAGAGCAGTTCCAGTGCCTAAAGGGGCTCCAGGAAACCTGGAGAGGGGCTTGGGACAAGGGCCTGTAGGGACAGGCCAAGGGGAATGGCTTGAACCTGCCTGAGGGGAGAGTGAGATGAGCTCTTAGGCAGAAGCTCTTCCCTGTGAGGGTGCTGAGGCGCTGGCACAGGGTGCCCAGAGAAGCTGTGGCTGCCCCATCCCTGGCAGTGCTCAAGGCCAGGTTGGACACAGGGGCTTGGAGCAAGCTGCTCCAGTGGAAGGGGTCCCTGCCCGTGGCAGGGGTTGGGACTGGAGGAGCTTTAAGGTCCCTCCAACATAAACCACTCTCATTTGGTGACAGCCCATTGCAGGCATTTTGGCAGTGGAAGAGAAGAGAAAGTGGCTGCAGGGAGCACGCTGTGCTTGCACCCACGATGCGGTCAGCACAGAGGGGTGGCAGAACAGATGTGTTTTGTTACCCAGTGGATTCCTAAGGTGAATCCCTGCCCACAGAATGATGCCTCTTGGAAGCGTGAGCAGCGTGTGCCTGTTCCTGGTATTCACTGTGCTTTGTCAGGTGGGACAAACCCTCCCTGTGTTCCTTTCCTCCTGTTATCTCCTTCCCACGGCCTTGAGCCCTGCCGGGGAGGTTTGGTTCAGATACCACGCGGCTGCTTCCCAAAAAGCGAGCCAAGGGCTGTGTCTGCTGCTGCCGGCCGATGGCACCAAGCCTGGGAAAGGGCTGGGGGCTGCCCCTGGGCTGTGCTGCCCCGCGCTGTCCTTGTTCCCCGCTGTTCTTGGAGCTGAAAAAGGTGGGAAGATGTTGGGAAGTCCGTGCAGTGATCAGCTTCCTGGGGAGCAGAAGCCACCGGGGCACAGCCGCGCATCGCCGGCAGCTGAAGCGGGATGCAGTGAAGGGGAATGGGATTGCTATGGGGAAAGGCGGAGGGGTTGCGGGGGCAGCCCCTGCCCGTGGAGCCGGGAGCGGGGCTGCCCGAGCCGCGGCCGCTGGATGGCAGCGGAGCTCCGTGTCCGTCGCCGTCCCGGTCCGTGTCGGTCCCCTCCGCCCGGCTCTGCCGATGGGTGTTAGCGGGAGTCATGGAATTCCAGGTTGGAAGGGACCTCAAGGATCAGCCTTTCCAGGCACAGCGCGACCTAGACTGGATGTCCCAGCACCCTGTCCGGCTGAATTTTAGGTGTTCAGCATTGGAGGTGGCTCAGGGCACTCGCTGGTGCTTTGATTAAACGCCTTAGCAGTCATTCTCTGTGATGGTGGGCACACAAGTGAGCCACTCAAGGGTTGTGTCTCTTCAAGCTTTTGGGGCTCCCAGCAGTTCCGAAATGCAAGGGATGCTCGTGCAGGTACATACCCAAAAGCACCAGCCAAGAGCAGGGTGTTAAGGCAGTAAGGGATGGGGAGGAAGGAGATTGGGGATGGTTAAAGTTGAGCAGTGAGTGTGACCTGGAGCTGTGTGTGGGAAGGGCAGGGCTGGTCCTGAGGGCACCTCATGTGGTGGCTCTGGGCCATATGTGGGACATTGCCTAGGGAATTGGCTCAGGAGGGCTTTGGGAGAGCAGGAGGCTGATGCTGGGGTGATCAATGCTGTGGGTTGTGATGCAGAGGCATCTGCTGTCCCTGCTTGTCCCTGGCATGCTCTGAGCAGGCCACTTACACAGCATTCCTGGGGCTGTGGGGCTGACACAGGGATGGCTCAACATGCTCCTTTCCCCAGAGAAAAGGTGTTGAGCTCCTTCTCTGCCTTTCCCTTTCTCCTCGTCATTCCCTCCTTTCTCCCACTTCCCCTGGATAAGAGGCATTAGGAGCGTTGTCTGGCTCTGCTTCCCCATCGCTCTGTCTGGAAGCGGGTGAATTACTGCTGGATAAACCAGTGTCATTTGGCTGCCTTGAAAAGCACTTCCAGAGCAGTTACAGCCTCCTTGGTCAGCACCATTCACATTGAAGGGTTTCCCTGCCTCCTTGATAGCTGGAACCCATTGCAAATTCCACCGGTGCTACCAGCGCAGAGCCGGGTTTCCATGGCGAATGCATTTGGGTTCTGCACCTGGAAGCCTGGAGCTTTCGGGAAGCTCTTTGCCACCAGTGTCACGGTTTGCCTGTGGCTCTGTCCTGCTACACTGGAGGAGGTCCTTGGGCTCTCTCAAGCTGGCTGCTCCCTTGGCCCAGCAGAGATGCTTTAAAGGCCTCTGACAGCGGATGCCTTGGGGCCAGGCTCGCCGGCTCTGTTCTCACGCTGCTGAGGACTCCAGCACACCCCTGCCTCTGGGTGCTGCGTGAGCCTGAGGTGTGGGTCTGACCTGGGACCTGCTTTTTCTCAAGCCAGGACCCGTCCTTCCAACTGCGCCGTGCTCCTTCCATGCGTGTCTTGTGCCTTCCGCTTGCCGCTATAAACCGCGGTGAACCTGGTTTAATTTGCCAAGGGGCTAGTTCAAGCCCTCCCGACGTGGCTTGTGTTAAAACCAAATGGAATGTTTATGCAGGGCCTTGCTTTGTACTGAATGAGCTGCAAGTTGAACCTGCACGTTAATGAGCATCCTGCAGTCCTGCATTAGGCTCGGGGGCAACAACACAAGAGGGATGTGGAGTGACTTGAGTGAGTCCAGAGGGGGCACAGAGATGCTGGAGCAGCTCTGCTCTGGAGCCAGGCTCAGAGCTGGGCTGGGTCAGCCTGGAGAAGAGAGGGCTCCTTAAGGGGAGACCTGAGGGCAGCTCCAGTGCCTAAAGGGGGTACAGGAAACCTGGAGAGGGGCTTTGGACAAGGGACAGGCCAAGGGGAATGGCTTTAACCTGCCAGAGGGGAGACTGAGATGAGCTCTTAGGCAGAAGTTCCAGCCAGTCCGTGATTCTATGATCCATGGCCTCTGCTCTGCACAGCCTCGTGCTGCACCAGTCCCAACTCCCAGCCTTGTGTTTATCGGTTCTGAGGCAAAATGCTTGTTAAACAACGTTATCGGAGCTTTCCATGTGTTGGTTTTGCGTTGCGAGGGAGGTTCTGAGCTTATACGTGTGCCCTTCTCGGGGGTACAGCTGGTGGCTGCTCCGCAAGGCCATCTCCTGTGCGCCGGGAGCCGCGCTGCGCCTTGGCCTCTGGAATGCTCTTTTCATTGATATTTTCTGTGGACAAAAATGCCTGCTTTGTATCCGCTGCCCCTTTCCCTCCCCACGCAGAAGGGGAGGGAGCAAAAAACCAGCCCCAGTGTTTTCTGGTAACAAAAGGCTGAGGGTGAATCCAGAGCAGGCGAAATCTCCAGGGCTTTCGGCAGAGAAATTAAATCACTGGAGCTCTCTCTTTTCTTCCCGAGAACAAACAGGAGCGGTTACCACTTCCTCTCGCTCATAAACAAAACCAGCCCGACGTCTCCAGGAGAAACCCTGCCAAGAGACTTTCCTTCCTAATTGTCTGGGGTTTTTTCAGCTCTGATTAGTATTCGGGAGCGCCTGGCACACAAGTGGGAAGCTTCAGGAACAGGCTGTAGATCTTGCTCCGAGCAGATCCTACCCTCGTTTCTCATCCCTTGCCCTCCTTGTCTGTCCCACTCGCCCTCTCCCTCCCTCCGTCCCTCTCTCCCTCTTCTTCCTGCTTTGTTTCTTTCCTTCATCCTTCCCAGGGTTTGTGGGTGTCTTTTGGGCACCAAATCCTGGTGCTTGGGCTCTAAAGGGCTTTTATGGACCTGCTCTTCTGCTGTTCCTTTGCTTCCAGGCTTTTCTCTGCTCTTGGGCAGGAGTTCTGGCTGGAGCAGCTCTGGGGGATTCACTTTTTCCCTGCAGGAAAGGGCAGGTTGGAATTGGGAATGAATTTAGTGAATGCTATAGAAGATTAAAGGATGCAACTGCCCCAGTGTGTGGATGGGGTCTGAGATGGGGTTTGCTCCCATCCGTACACGTTGACGTCTCTATCTGACCAGCATCCTCTTAACTTTGTCACCAGTAAAACCCCTTTCTATGGAAGGATGGGAACCTCCTCCCTGGCAGGGAGTCCTGGATGACTGCTTGTTCTGTCATGGGACAGGGATTCATTTGCGACTGTCCCAGGGGAAGCAGGGAAAAGCAGCTTGGGTTCCTGTACCTCTGCCATCCTTCCCTATGAAGCCAGCCTGGGGCCGTGCCTGCTGCCGCTGCTCCTGCCCAGGGCTATGAGCTGCTTTCCCCGGTTACCTCATTGTGCAGAAGAGCTTTCCCACATCTCTCCCCTGTGGCTGGGTTTTGATGTGTAACATTGTCCCGAGTTCTGCTCTTGCAGCATGTGCTGGAGATTAGGCAATCGGTGGCGATAATAAATACTGCTGTGCGGGCAGGAGGGAGGGAGAGGAGTGATTTAAAGGGCAAGGAAAGCTGTGTGTTCCCTGTGGGCAATGCACTTTTTGCAAGGACGAGTCAAGCTTTTATGTCCCCTTTTTGTAGGAGGCACCTGTGTGATAAAATAACTCCTTTTGAGTATGTGGTTGGGACTCACAGAATCCTGGGATCAGCTAGACTGGAAAAGACCATTAAGGTCATCAAGTCCAACTGTTACCCAAGGACCGCCAAATCCACCACTAAACCATGTCACTAAGGGCCTCATCTGTGGGGTTTTTGAGTTCGATGCTCCTCTGAAACTGTGATGCCCATGGATGTGATGAACACCCCCCGAGCATCCCACCTCTCCTGCACGTGGTGGCCCAGAAACTCCTTCCAGCTGCCCCCAGCCCTGCCAGGGCCAGAGCTGTGCTGATGGGAAGCTGGAGGTGCAGGGTCCCCGTTAGCCATGCGCTGCTGTGCCGGGGTAAGCACCGCGATCCCTTCCCTGGAAACCAGTTTGTGGGGTGTCTGCTGCGTGCTCCCTGCCTTGAACCAGCGGCCTTGACTCCGTGACTCAGCCCCAGTTTCTTCATCGTGTGAGCAGCCACAGTGTCCTGTGCTCTTCTCACACTCCCCCTGCCCATGGGCTCCAGGCATCTGTAAAGCCCTGGCAGACTGGGGCTGGTTACCCCCGGTGAAGCGGTGTTTGCTTCGCTTTTGTTTTCAAGAGGGGAAACTGAGGCTCTGAAGGATGAAGCAGCTCATCTGAAGTCATGGAGGGAATCATAGCAAAGCACGGAGCCCGTGGACACCCCACCTTCGGTCCTGCTGTGATGGGTTTGCTCCTCGCAGCCTGCCCTGGGCTGCGTTGAGGATGGGGAGGCAGAGCAGTGACCCTGTCTGGCTGCTCCTGCTTTGAGCAAGGCATGCAGGTATCTCTGGATACAGCTTTCCTCTTTCCATGAATCCCGTAGCTGCTGGGGCGCAGGGGATACCCAAAGGAAAGGTATCACTGAAGCTGTGTGTGTGGAGCAGTTCCTGGTGGAGCTCTGTTTGTTACAAGGCTCTTACACCACAGCATCTGAGCAGCTCCAAGGCAGAGTTAGCGCTGTTCCTCTGGGGCAGGAAGATATTATCCCCTTTTTACAGAAGGGAAGGGCAGCTAATGCAGCGCAGAAGGATTAGGGCTGGGATTTTCTAAAGCCTCCTGGTTAAGAAGACTGGGACTTGCAAGTCACCGAAGTTACTCAAGAGCCCATTGTAAAACCTCTGGCTGGAGCAGAATACTGGACGTGGGTCTATGGTGGCTCAGTACATCCGAGCTCTTCAGCAGCAGCCATAAGGCACCACAGTGACCACAAACCCTTTAAGACATTTTTGGAGCACAGCTTTTGCCTGGTGATCTTTCCATCAGTTTCCTTTTTTCCCTTTCCTGGTGTTTGCCCCGTGACTGAGCTGGGATGGGGTGGGAAAGGCTGGGCAGGAGCAGGGGGGATGCTGTGGGATGTGATAAGCAAATCCTCAAATACAAACATCAGGGAAGTATATGACTGAGTGGGGAGCAGGTTCTGCTTGTGAGTGATACAGCTCATCAGGGAGCAACGTGCAAAGGGAGCAGCTCTGATGCTCATTGTGTTTGGGGGAGCTATGGGTAGCAGCATCCTCACCTGTGTGCGGTTGCTGCTGCTTCTGTGTTGTGGCCATTGCACTCTGGCTCAATTCTCACTCAAGGCTTGCTTTCTGTGGGTGCTACTTCTGTGTTTCCCTGCGCTTTTCCATGTGGAAATACAACTTCGTACTTGCAAGGTTGATGTAAGCTATTCTTTTACATCTGGCTTGTGTTTGGCTGCCCCACTGAATGGAGGCATGAGAGCTGTGAGTGCAACTTTATCATGAAGTAAACCTGGTATCAGTTTTTAGCATGGGTTATTTTTCCAGCTGGGATATGGGAATAGCTGGCCATGGAGCCAGGCACCCTGGGCATGGGCAATGCTTCCTTTTGGTCCTGGGAAGTGCTTTGCTTTGGGAGGATGGAAATAGTCCAACTTGTTTCTGTGGTGGGAGGGTTTGGCATCTTCTTTTGTAGTCTTTTTGGGACTGGGTGAGAAGAACCAGCTGTTGCTGGCAGGAATGGAGCTGGATATCTGGCAAAGAACTCCACTCTATACAATTAAACCCCCAGAGGGGCAGGGGCAGAGTAGGCTGCAGACAGGAGGGCGAGAGGCCGGTGGTGCCAATGCCGAGCAGAAGCTTCCCATGTTCCTGCCGGCGCATCCCGGTCCAGCGCCCGGTGGAGTTGTCTGCCGAGGAGCTGTGCTCTGCTTTGATGTTTTCTGGCATCCCTTCCAGCACTTGGTGGAGCGAGCTCTGTGCTGACCTCCCCTGCTTGGCCGGGACTTTGCCGGATGCTCATAAAACCTGCGTCCTCCTGCTTCTGAAACGTGTTCCAAGAGGCTTTGGCTGGTTGTGGGAGGTGTGAGTGTTTGCAAGGCAGCCGGGCGCAGGGGCTGGAGGGTGGCTTCCCACCCTCCCTATGGAGCCCCCAATGTGCTCCCCAGCTTCACTCCTGCCCTGTGCTTGTTTGCAGAAGGGAGCTCTGCTGTATGCTGGATCCCTGGAGCTGTTTTGGTAATGCACCCATCAGGCGACTCCGTATTCTTCATGAGATGTGTTGAGGTATGCCAAGAGCATCCCTGTTAGGATGCTGGTGGAGAGAGGCTGTGTGGGTCTCCGTGCCATCCCAAGGTTAGGGCTGCTGGGAAGGAACTGGGGGACCTCAGATGTGCTGTTCATGGAGTGGTGATGTGGGGAACCATAGAACCACAGCCTGGTTTGGGTTGGAAGGGACCTTAAAGCTCATCCAGTTCCAACCCCTTGCCACAGGCAGGGACACCTCTTGGGTAACACGGCCTAGTGTGAGGACACCCTGCCCATGGCAGGAGGTTGGAAGTGGATGATCTTAAGGTCCTTTCCAACCCAACTCATTCCATGATTCTCTGAAGTGCTTCTGCTTTGCTCCAACCGTGGTGGCTCCCCTGCCACAGGGAGTCCTTGCTCCTAACAAGCAGAGCTAACAGAGGATTAATGGTTAATCGGGTGTTCATGGAGAGTTATAAACAACCTGTCTGGCTCTTTAACACCTTTCGCTGCTGTGATGTTGCCCTTCATAACACATTCCTGTCTGATGCAGCCTTGTAACCTCTATTAATCACTTGTCAGCTCCTGCTGCCGAAGGCATCTTGGATGGTGCTCAGCAGCCCATGGACCCCGCCTGCTGTGCCAGGGCTTCCAAACTCCTCAGGGACACAGCGAGGGCTGGCGGAGGGCCCAACAGGGCTCATGTTGAGCAGGGAGGCTCCACAGTGCTTAGTGCTGTGTCCTGCTGTGCTCTGCTCTTCCCTGGGAGCTGGGGATGGAGGAGTTGCTAGGAGAGGTTCTAGGGTGCCAACAAACACCTCAACGGGCAGGTCCATCCAGGGAAGCACTTTTGGATTGGCCCCACTGGGATACGGATCCAGCACTGAAGGTTTCTGGATCCATCAAGCTGATGTGGAAGCAGATCCTGCTCCAGCCTGGGTCAGCTCCTACCTCGCAGGAGACGAGTCCCGGCCTCGTGCAGTGCAGCAATCCTGGTCCTGGTGCTTGGGATACCACATGCACCCGCGCTGCCGGGACGCTCGCCTGGCTGTGCAAACACTGCTGGGATATTACCTGTCTGTTAACCTGTCAGCGCGCTTTGCAGCTCCGTTTAATCTCCGGCTGTGGAATTCCCCCTCCGGTTTCTGCCTCCCCCTTGCTGCCCCCTTCCCACGATCAGGGGCATTAAATATTGTCTGAGCCCCGTCGCTTAATGGCCCGGTTGTTTGCCGAGGGGAGATAACCCAGTGTTTGCTCGCTGCGCACCAAGGACGTGGGCAGCTCATGCCCAGACAGGGCAAGTCCCTGCTCCATGGGGTGATGCCTGTGTGTGACATCTGGATGCCGTGGAGGAGCTCTTCCCAAGGGGCACCTGCAGCCGGGGCTTGAAAGGGATGTGTCTGGAGCAACGTCTGCCCTTTGGATGTGCTGCTAGTGCGGCCTGATGGGTTCAATACACTGGTATTTATGTAGCTGTGTCTTCAGGAACTTTGGTCAAAGGAAAGGTCTAGAAACAAAAAGAGGTTCAATTTCTTGTATTTTTGTGTTTCTCCCTTTATAATTTTATATTTCCCACTTTATATTTTTTCCCCTCCTTGTTCTAAGCTGCCTTTTGAATTTCATTTGTATTTTTTGTGCTGAAGATTGAGGCTATTGGTAGATGCTCACCCAAGTCTAGGACAGGAGAGTGGCCAAGCACTGGTGTCCCCACTGTCCCCCTGCCCATGGGGGCTGGGATTGGAGCCAGCAGTTGGCTCTGGATGGGGGAAGCAGAGACCAGATGTTCATCGTGGTCAGGGTGTCCCGGGTTGTGCTGCATGTCCTAGAGCTGCGTGCTGGGGTTGGAGCAGGCGAGCTGGAAGATTCCTTGTCTACTGAATGTGTGCTTCCTTCCAAGGCTGGAAGGCCCATTGTATGTGTGCTGTGCAGTGAAGGCTGATGGTTTCTCATCCCATATGAAGCGGTCCCACAGCCACAGCATGGGCTGGGCTCTGCCCGTTCCACAGGGAACATGTGCTGGAGACATGGGACGGGTCCTTTCTTTGTGAACTGGTGACGGGGCTACTGCTTCTAAGGTTTTGAATCCCAGGAGCTCTGAATAGGGTCTACCCAGGAGGTGGAGTTTCCCTTGCTTTGGGATCCTCTGGGATGACGAGCCATATGTCGGTGCTGGATTTCATACTTACCTAAGGCTGTCTGTGAAAGCCAACTTTCTTAAGCCAGAAACCAAGTCCTCTAGTGGAAAGCTCAGAAAGGAGAAAACTCCCAAATGATGCTTTCTGGATGCTCTTTAATTTGAGGGATTAGGAGGCCGATTCCTGCCTTTCTCCAAGGTTACCATGAGCGCGGTTATAAATCAGAAGCGCTGCAGCACCGAGCGCCGCTGCCAGAGCCCTCCCAGCCTGGATGCCGCTTGGCTGCAGATGTCCTTGCTTCACCTTTCCACAGTCGAGGGGAAAAAACGTTTACACTTGGCTAGAGAAGGGAGTGTAAACAGTGAAACACTGAAGCCGGTGCCCTGTGAAACCCATCACGTAGCCGGGCCCCCCAGCCTGGCCCCGCTCCGCGCTCCGGCTGGGCTCCGAAAGGCTCAATGCAAGGAGCCGGGCTGGCTGTGCTGGGACTTTGTTCCAATGCAGACCCGGCTCTTGGCTGGTGTCTGACCCGGCCCTAGCCCTTGGGATGGATCCCAAGACCTGGATGTGCTGTGGAGGGGTTTGCCCCAGGCTGGAGCCACCCTGCTTGGCTGCTGCTGAGCTGCTGGATGCTGCAGGCTGAGGAGCAGGCTGCAGGCAGTGCTGGGTGCGCCCTGTACCCTCTGTCCTTAGCGAGACCACCCATCTCTCCCCAGCTCTTGGTTTCTTTCTGGTAAAGCCTGTTTCTGTGCTGTGTTATTAAGGCCTGTCCTGTGATGCCAGAGCTGTGCCTATGGGGCTTTTCTTGGTGCCTCTGAGCAGGTTTTCTCTCCACTTTATAAAGGAGCCATGCAGTAGATGGAGTGATGCATGGACCTTGTGCAGCCCTAATGCAGCTGCAAGGAATTCGGAGGTTAACCAGACCTCACCCTGCCCTGCAAGATAAGCCCATAGTTATGTGTATTGTGTTTTGGAGCCTGGGTAGTGGGGCTTTTCTCTCGCAGCGCTGTCCTGGTAAGATGAATTCCTAGAGCGAACAGGAGAAACAGCTCCATAGGTGCTGGGGGATGGAAGTCTGGTGGGTACATCTGGACCAGTTTGTCCCCTGGCATCCCATCACTGCAGGCAGGAGCTCCACCAAGGGCTCCTCTGTTTTCCACAGCCCTCCTGAGCTGTTTGGTACCTGCTCCGGCAGCCTCCCCAGCTCCCACTGCCCCTACACTTGGGCTGCAGCTGCTGACTGTACGGGCTCCCTTTTGTCTTTCCTTCCTGAAGCTTGTGTTGCCTCTCGAGCTGTCTCAAAGGCTCTCCTTCAGGAAGGCTCAATACACTACAGAGGTGAGAGGAGGAATTTAACGTGGTGGGTGTTTGGCCAGCGCCCTGGAAGCTGCTCCATGACCAGGCTGCCAAAGACTCCGAGCTCAGAAGTTGCTGGGGGGGAAGAAGGAGAGAGAAGGGCTTTTAACCTCCAAAAGTCAGCAGGAGGCTGTGCCTTGGGGATGCAGGATGCAGCCAGACACCAAGGCTTGTCCCCAGTGGTGCTCAAGGCATCACTGTCCCTGTGCTTGGGGACATGTGGGTAGGGGCCAGCCTGGTCTGAGCTCTCCTGCCTGAAGTGCCTTGGGCAGGTCTGGGTCTCAGAGGATACAGGCGTTAACTCCCTTTGCACTTAAGATGAGGTCTCTGTGCTGGCACACTTGACGGTGATGGGGACCATGCCTGTTGTAGCTACCAGATCCACTGGTGCTTATGGGAGTTCATATTAAATTAGTTTGGTGTTGGCTTCATATGGTGCTTCCTCTTTTTACTCCTGCTTTTACAGAGATTTTGGTAACACAGATAACTTTGTGTACCCTGCACCTCCCTGAGCCAAGCCCTGCAGTGATGGCCATTTCTGGAATTTCATGCTTAGTAAAGGTTTGGAAATATTTGGGGTTTTTTTTTGTCTTAAAATCTGAGATCCTGGTGTTGGGTGATTGCAAGGTAAGGTTTTCTGTCTTCAGTAACTTTATAGCTCTTCTCTTTGTAAAGTTGACTTGGAAAACACAGCCCTGGAGTTTCAAAAGTCAGAAGGCAAATAAAAGGGAACGCAAACCAAATTTTCTATATGCTAAATCCCAGGATCTACCTTTCTTTAAACCCATCTCATGAGTTTCAGGGAATGCTGAGCTCCAGGAGTGATAGAATTGCTGTGTGCTGGGGCTGCTGGTACCCTATAGTGCCTGGGGAAGCTGCTGTTGATGTTGGGTTATCCTGGAGATAACTCATTAAGATTAGCTTAAATAAGAGCTGCTTTGCCTGAAGCTGGCAGCACATGAACTTCCTTTTCCTACACCACAAGCTTCACAGTTGGTTGGAAGGACTTTAGAAGGATGCTTCTGAACAGTGTCCTGGTGCCAGAGGCAGAACCCGTGCCTTGCTCAGGCTGTTCAGTGCACCAGCTTGCACCAGGCAGGTGAGGAGCGGAGGTGCTGCCTGTGTTGGGATGAAGCGATGTATCCCATCAGAGGTGACAACTTGACATTAGAGGTGTCCATAACCTCCTGGCCATCCCAAGCAGGATCCTTTGCAGATGATGGGGCTGCTGGGTTGCTCCAGACAAATCCAGGCCTTTCTCCCCAGCTCTCTAATGACTTTCAGTGCTGTTTTTAGGCAGTAGATTCTGTCTGGGGCTGGTTTGGAGGATTAAGGTCCCCAGGAGCGTGTTCTGCTGCGGTATGAGAGGGCAGCGAGCTCATTCGGGGGGCCAGAGAGCTCTTGGCTTTGCTGTCGCCCTCGGCCACGTGAGCAGCCCGGCTGGCACTGGGTGATTGAATTAGTTTCTAGGAGAACAAATCCCGGATTAGCAGAGCCATTTGCCATGCTGAAAGCAGAGCCCTGCTAATTAGGTTTATGTAAGGGGCTCGGATGGCGTTCCATAACCGGCACGGGGGGAGCTGCGCTGGATAATTGGGAAGCAGGCTGGGGTCCCCGGTGGCCGCTGGAGCTGCTGAAGGCTGGGCTTAACTTCTGCACGTTGAAAAGGAATAAATAAAGCAGCATTGCTCACAGCAGTACCGAGAAACGTGTGCTGTGTGATGGACGTATTGCTGTTCTCTGCCCATTGCTGAGCCTGGGGATGTCTGTGACCTCTTATCGTCTATCACGGACACCTTTTCCTCTGGTCCATGGCAAAGCAGAGGCTGCTGCTGCTGCCTGGCCCTGCTCAGCATCACTGAGCGACCACTGCCTGTATCCCAGGAATAGGTGTCTGAGCACCAGAGAGGTGAAGCAGTGTCTGGAGGTGGTTATCCTGCTGCTTGCTCCTCCTTTCCCAGGGTTAATGTAGGTGGCCATGGCACTGCCAGGGCCCCAGATGGGGGCACATTCCTGCAGGAGATGCTTTGATTCCCAATCTCTTGGTTTTGGTCCAGTTCCCCAGCCGGATAGGCACTGTGCAGCATCTGGATGGCCCCAGCCAGCCCCCCCCCTCCTCCCTCCCTCTGAGCAAGCCCTAGTAAAAACTGCCCAGCAAACCTCAGTAAAAATTAATGGAGTAGTCAAAGGCTAATCCATCCCAGGGAAACGCAGATTAAATCCCTGCCGCAATGGGAGACTTTCCTTCCAGCTGTGAGCAAATCCGGAGTTTTCCCTTTTGCCTCCCTGGCTGCTGTTCCCCCTCCTCTGCTGGTAGTGGTGAGGGTGGGTGGCACGAAGGGACATCATTGGCATCGCAGTGACAGGGGGAAGTGGCTGGCCCTGTGACAGCTTGGTGGGATCTACAGCAAGAGGCTGAGCTGCTGCTGCTGCAGATAGGTGGGATGGAGATTGTGATGGACTGTGGCTGAGCTCGTGGGCCTGGTGAGGATGCTACAAGAGCCCTCCAGGGAGACCTCTCCTCTCTCAGTGGATGCTTACATGGGGAATTCTGCTGGTGGTGGTTGGTGATATCCCTGTTAATGGCATGCACCATTCCTACCGCAGTGTAGAGCATCAGTGATGGCTTGGGATGCTCTGAGCCAAGATGTCCTCAAGGGATGGGTTGGTGAGGCTGATGTTGCCAGCACTGTGATGGAAGGGGCGGGGGAGGTCTCCACGGCTGTAATCATTCACTGTAGGATGGTGATGACTTGTTGTCCCTTCCTGATGGCATTTAATTCTTTGTGGCCAGCTCTAAGTCCAGCTGATGGTATTGGGTCACAGGCAGGGACTGCTCAGCTCTAGCACTCCATGTAATATTGCATAGTAGAGATCTGGCATCCCATGGCGAGCCGATCCCCATGGGCAGGTGATGTCCTGGGAGCACACTTGGGCTGTTGCACATCACACAGCCTTTTCCTGCTCCTTGCTCTGTGCACATCCATCCTCTGCTTTATCCCTGTGTGTCCATCCCACCACCAATAGTGCTGCGGAGCTTTGATCTGCTCCGAGTGATTAAATTCGTATCATCCAGACTGACAGCTTAATACACCTCAGCGAGGCTGTGCTAAATTAGTTGTGTCTGTCCTGCCAAAGCTGCAGAAATGCTTTCTGACAGCTACAGGCACTTGATACTTTGCTTTTTCCCCCTCAGCATACAGTAAGGGTTGCCTCTGCTCTCTTTGGGGCATCCTGCCTCGGGTTTCATATAAACTGCTCCACCGCTGCTGGAGTCACGTTCTGTCTGGTGAGTGGAAACATCTGCCCAGGGCACACGGGATGGTGTCTGCATGGGAGCAGGCTCAGTGCTTCCATGTGAAAACACCCTGTCATCGTCTCTTGAGATTCAGATTTATACATGTCCTTCTTTGGGTTGAGTTTTTGGGGTGTGGAAATGATGGGCTGGCTGAGTTGGACCCCATCGGTCCAAACTCCCTGCACCCAGAGGCGTCCTTAGCATCAGCACTTGGCCAGGCTTGTGCTGAGGCACTGGCACAGGGTGCCCAGAGAAGCTGTGGCTGCCCCATCCCTGGCAGTGCTCAAGGCCAGGTTGGACACAGGGGCTTGGAGCAAGCTGCTCCAGTGGAAGGGGTCCCTGCCCGGGGCAGGGGTTGGAGCTGGAGGAGCTTTAAGGTCCCTTCCAACCCTAATAATTCTCTAATTCTATGTTATATATGACCCGTATATAGAAGATTCATATGTATATGTATGGCTTATAAAAGGTGCGTTTCCCAGCTCATCCCTGCATCCCTAGTGGCGAGGAGGTCACTGCTTCTTCCTTCCAGGTGAAGCTCATGGTCATGTAACTCCAGGGGCAGATCACAGCATGGCCAAGCCAAGGGTCAGGAATTAGCATCAGTTAGCAGTGGCCATCCAGCACCTGACCCCACGGACACGGGTAGGAGAGGGGATGGGCATGGCAGGACAAATCCCTTCTGGTGCTGGCAGAGGTAACCGAATGCCTCAGGTTTTTGGGATTCCCTGGAGCAGATGATACCTTTCATCTCCCTATGGATGCTCCAGGCCTGGTTTCCTCCACCAGGGAGCTGCAGCCATCGCAGGGTGAAACACGGCACTTTGCTAGCTCCAGAGCCCAGCAATTAACATGCCTTTGATGCAGCTCTGCTGGCAGCACTTCTGTTCCATAGTGTTACTGTACCAACTTTCTCCTAGGACTGGGACAGCTTCTCCCTTCCTCTTACAAACCCAGATGTACTTTGGATTTTCGCACGGACAATGACAAACTGCGGCTATGAGACAAGGGGCATCCCCTTGTGTAAGGGGCTCCTGTGGCTTGGATCAGAGAGGGAAACAAGACTCGAGATCCACTTTTAACTTACCCCTTCCAGCCAACTTGGAGAAAGTGTTCTCCTTGCCAAAAGCTTAAAGAAGGAAAAAAAAAACCACCCTTCATAATTGCCACATTTAGAGGAAGGAATTCTAAATAAAAAGTTAATCTCCCCAAGGATTAGCAGAGCATGCGGCGTCTTGTCAGATGTGGAAGTGAAGCTGAGGCCTTAATGTTTTAAGACAAGAGAGATGTTTCTGTTCGAGCCCATCTTCGCTATGTGCTACCCAAGTGACCCATGCCAGGCTGGAAGGGGCTGAGGTCCCTCACCCATCCGAGGAGGATGAGTTATGGCTCTTGGGCTGTGCATGGCTATGGTGAGAGTCAGTCTTGTGGGTGATCTGCCTCCTCCAGCTCCATGTAAATAACTTACTTTGGCAGAGAATGCCTCATACAACAACATGCAGAGATTGGGATGCTGCTCCTTGCGCCAGCATCTTCTATCTCCTTGAGTAAAGGATGCTCCAGCATCCTTTCAGCCCCAGGAAAGAAGAGCTTAATGCCTCAACTGCAGGCTGGAAGAGGTGGCTGCTGCCTCTTTGGCAGCCCTGCTGTGAGGACACCCGTATGGTTTGGCTTTCGCAGGCGCTGAGCACATGGAGCTATTAGTCGCTGTTAATTGCAGTAGGAGGTTTGGGAGTTGAGCACATTTGGTGCCTGGATGTGGATGCATGGAATTAAAAGCTGCTGTTTCCAAATGTGGGAGCCCTGGTGAACCTCCCCTGTTTCCCAGGCTGGCAGGGATGCTTTCCAGCACTGGAATGAGGGAGCTGCCCCGTGTGTCCCTGTGTCCTGAGAAAGAGCAGCAAATCGTCAGTTTGGTTCCTTCCCTCCCTGTATTTGTAGGCTATTTGTTTGTAGATTGTCTGCCCTATCTTTGTTTCACTGCTGATAAAGGCATATGCAAACCCTGAGGTTGGCTATTGAAACGCAGATGGAAATCAGATGTGGTTAACTTGGAGATATCCCACCCATGCAGGAGGCCAGGTCTACTCACAGCCGGGCATGCTGAGTGCTGGGGAGGCTGCAGTGAGCTCAGGGCTGGTGCTGGGAGGCATCCATGGGAATTACCCATCTTCTCTATGGCACAGCCAGGCAGCCATGAGCTGCTGCTGAGCAGAAAGGAAACAGTTTAAGAGGAGTTTCCCTTTGCCGTCCCTGCATCCCTGCAGCTTGCCCAGCACCACTGGGAGTCAGCAATGCCCTGGCTGCTTGCTGAGCTCTGGGTTGTTTAATGTTTTCCCTGTTCTGGGAGAGCCTGGGTGAGATGGAGCTCTTCATTGTGGCTGCTGACATGGGAACACCACAGCAGGACTCAGTGGAGAACGTTCATTTCTGCTGCTTATCCCATGTGTCCTGTTGTTATATGAATATTCCTATTCCTGTTCCACCTCTCCAGCACTGCATGCTGAATGGGACAGTCAACCCTTTCCTATTACTTTATACTTATTTACTCTTATGAATTAATTACTATGGGTTAATACATCAGCTAAAAACACTGGACGAGGTCAGTGTGTGCTGGGTGGTTGGGTTGATGCTCAACCACCAAGAGCCATGCCGGGAGGCGCAGGGAGGATGCCCAGTGAAGATGCTTTGGCTGCTGGTCATTTACACCTGAGTCCTCCTCAGTGGGGGACAGGCTCTGCGACTGCAAGAGGTTAAAACTTTGCCCCTGTGTTTACTTTAGTTGGCTGCCACACTGCATAATAACCTGTCAGCACTTCAGGTGGGGATTTATTTGTGCATTAAAAATGGCCTGGGGCGGGCGGATGCAGACACTCTGCAGCATGCTGGAAAATGTGCCTCCAGCGTAAAAACAGCCTCTCCAAATATTTCACCCTTTTAATAAGTGCATTTAATTAAAGTCATATAACTTTTTTTATTATTATTAAAAAGGAGGGAGGGGAGAAGGGGTGGTGGTGGGGGGGAAAGCAGTGGGGCCTGCTGAGGCTGCAAGCAAAGGCTGGAATACAAAGAGGGGGTTTAAATGTGCGTATTTAATGGAAAAGTCATCAACAACATGTTGTGTTTCTCTTTATTTCCCAGCCTTGCTTTTGATTGGGGAGAGAAAGCTGAAGGGAGCTGCTGGATTTCCAGACTGCCTTTTCTCTCCTGCTCTCCATCCACTTCCCTCCTCTTGAAATTGTGCAGAATTACTAAGTTTTCCAACCGAAGTTGCCAAGTGATGTTGCTCTTGGATAGGCTCGCGATTTGCTTTCTCTTTGCTTGTTTAACCTTCTCTTTCTTTGAGTTGGATCCGGGTGAATCTTTAAGCCACTGCTTTTATGGCAAGCACCTTGAGGTCCCTGCAAACCTGTTTTCCAGTCCTTGTGGAGGAGGAGGAATAGAAGGAGCTTTGAGAAGGGGTGGAGTGGTGGGTCATGTTTTGAGATCTTTGGGTGGGAAGATGCTTATCTGCATGAGGCTGTGTGTTAATCCCTGGTTGGGCTTGAAGGAACAAGGGGTGCATGGGGGGAACCAGCCCTGTGGGATGGAGCCATAGAGCCACTGTGGTACCCAGTGAGCCCACCCCAAGCCAAGGTCTTGTTTGTTTTCTGTTGCTCTTAACCAGGAGATTAAGCTGAGCTTAATCCTTCACACAAGAGCATTGCTCGCTGCCAGCGATGCCCATGTGCCAGCCACCCTTTAGCGTCATGGATGGCATCTGTGGTTGTGTCAGAAGCAGAGGAGCAGGGGGGGAATTTCAAAGCTCTGTTGAGTTAAATCCAATTTGATCAAATTCCATATGGGAATGTGTTGAGAGATGGGCATTACACAAAGCGCCTTTATCCCAGCGCAGATGGCATCAATAAGAGACGTGTCTCAGTGCAGCACGGCCAAGGGGAAGGCAAAGCTTCTGACTTCTCTCTTCTGGAGGCACACGATGCCCTGAGATGCAGTTGGATAGTACCAGGTTTTAAGGATGATTCTCCATTGTTCCCCAGAGCTGAGGAGCGGTGCTAAGGGGAGGAGATGGAAGGGACCACTTCTCATAGTAAAATTTGCTGATGCTCTTGAAATACATTGCTGTTCCACCTGCAAGCGTAGGACAATCACAGTGCTCTCCAGTGCTGCTCCCAGGTGCTGCTGCGTCATTAGGAGGAGGTTGAAGCCATGCAGATGGATGCTGCTCTGGTCCTCCCCTCCCAGAGCACACAGGAGGGACTTCTTGTGCCTGCCGAGTCTGGGATAAAATAATAGTCCCTTCAGCCAAGATCCACAGAAGGATTTGGGCTCCTTGCAACTCACTGATGTCCTTGGGAGCTCAGGTGCTGAAGGAGGAGCTAAGAGCCATTCTGCTTAGGGGGGTACAGCTCATGGGTGTGAGGTGGCTGTTGGCAGGTGTAAGGAGGGGTCTCTTTTGAAGATGCTGCACGCCCTGTCCATGCTAAGGATGAATTTTCCCTTATGGGAGTAATCCAGCAGATATTAGATGGATGCAGGGGTAAGCGAGTTCCTCCTGGGCCGTCAGAGCACCATGTGGAGGAGCTGCAGGATAGTTGAGGGCTCTCATCTCTCTGGATGGAATGGGACCTGGGTAAAACTGCCTGGAAGAGGGGGAAGTGATGCTTTTTGCCTTTCCTTTAGAATGGGATAGACACAGGCATGTGTTCCTTTGCAACTGGAGCTGGGTGCTGGCTGGTGACTGGATTTAGGAGCCACGGAGAAAACTCGATGTCTTTCTCCTGTAGGTTGGCTGCTGCTGCAGGGCCAGCCTTAATGACACTCCCATGGGCCACGAGGAGCTCGGTGCTCCCAACCAAGCAGGTTTCATGGCCAGGGTCAAGGCTTTTGGAGCAGGACATCAAATAGGGCTGCAATGGGGCAGGAGCGTGCAACCACTCTCTGGCCCTCAGGCAGTCACCAGATCTCATCCCAACCCTAAATCCAGGTCATATGAAGCTTTGTTTTCCTTTTCCTCTCCTACCTGCAGTCTGCTCCATTCATTTCTGTTTCAAGCGAATGCACCCGCTATAAAGGAGACTTGCATTCCTCTCTGTAATCTCAGGCAAGCACAGCCTGACTGCAGCTCTTCTATTAAGCTGAGTTTCTCTTGCCTTTAGTTCCCTGTCCCTGACATCCTAACTGGAGGTGCTGCATGGTCTTGGGGGTGGGACACGGGTGCCTTTGGTGTGGTGCATTGGCAGAAGGAGTTGATTTGCCATTGAGGTGCTGCAGGCAGCCGAGCTGAGCTGTGCTGTGCTGATCTGAGCTCTGCTGAGCCACTCCTTTGGGCTCCTTGCTCCATTTTGTTTTCTTTCTGGCAAAGGGAACGAATTTCCTTTGCGTGGAGCTGAATTAATTCAGCCTCTCCACAAAGCGTCCCTTTTGTCTTCCTCTCGCCAGCTCATTCCATGCATGGCCTCTCCTGGGCCGCAGCAGGGGCATAGGGCTGCACATCCCTTTGCCTCCCTCTTACCTCTCCGCTCCCCTTAATTTACCTGCAGCAGCCAAGGAAGCTCTGGAATGAGAAGGTTCATTCTTCACAGCTTGGGAACCAAACCCAGCTTTCTGTGCCCATCCCTGGTGCTGGTCCATGTGATGGGATGAGGATGGAGAGCCTGTGGGCAGCCCCGATGCTCCTCTGTAGCGTGTGGTTCATCCCTGCTGATGGGTGATGGAACCAAAGAAGTGTGAAACTGTAAAAACGGAGTTGGGAAGGAGCTTGGAGGTGTTTTACATGTGCCCTGTGCTGGTCTGGTTGCTACCCTTGTGTCAGCCTTGGTGGGTTCATTCAGGTTCTCCAAAGAGGCTGTAGGCACCATCCATGCGGTCCATCCCATTGTTGCTGTAGCTCAGGCTGTGTCCTGCCCTGCGGGTTGTTTCCTTCCTCTTTATAGCAGCTTTTTGTATGTTTGATGCTCATGAACTCATCTCCTTCATCCCACTCCTCTCCAGGGCAGTTGGGCAGAGGGCACTGGTGCCTGTCCATGCAGGTACGGGCAGCAATGATGCGACTGCTCCAACCCTTGCAATTTGGGGAGGAGATCTTGTGAGCAAAGGTGCTTGCAGGGTCTGGCCATGCCTAATAATTACAGGGTCTGTTTGCTCCCTTGGCAGCCTCGGCTGCTCCAGTGGGAGCGTGGGGCTGCAGGGGATGTTCTGCAGGACTCAGCGCAGTTTATGGGACTTCTTAAGTTTCACCCCAGCCTTTTTCTTCCCCTTCTTGCCTCATTTCCCCCCCCCCCCCCTTTTTCTCCCCCTTCTTTGCTGTGAAACCAAATTTCAACTCGGAGCCACCAGAAACAGTCCTGCCTTTTAAACCTCAGCCTTGCTCCGGTGCTAAAATAAACACAGGGAACTGCTGCTCGCGTGAAACGGTGCTCAGCTGCTCTGTAAAGAGAACAGAAAAGGTGGCCTCGGGGGGTTTTAGGTGCCTTAAAGGTAGGAAAGTGTCTGCGGAGGGACATGTGTCCAGGCGCAGGGATGGTGAGCCCGCGTGTACCCGCAGGTGTTTGCTTCGCTCACCCCATCGCGGATGCAGCTCACAGAATTTGGGGAGTTCGGGGTTTTTAAATGATTTTAATATATTTTAGCACACCAGCAGCTTTTAGCCCCATTTGCGCCAGCTCCAGGTCATGGGTCTTGGTGCCAATGTGCACCCTTTACATGCCAGGGCTATGGTGAGCTGCTGCCAGCCCCAGTGCACTGTACCAGTGGCGATGAGCTGTGGGGAGGTGAGGTCTCACGTCTGCATTGCACTGTGGAGGGGGCAATAAATCCATGTTTTGGCTTGTGGAAGAGATGGGGATATTCTTGCAGTCTGCAGCATCTCAAATGGGTGTTTTCCTTCCTAATGTACCTCCAAAGATTCCTGGCCAGAGCTTCTCATTGCCCTCTAATCCTGGGGAGTGAGGGATGTGCTGTTCGGTGCTGACAAAGTGGATGTGGCCTTGGAATATAGACCCGGTGTGGGAGAGAGGGGAGCCTCTGTCATCTGGGCTGCTCCTGCTGGAGGTAGTGATGTGTATGCATGGCCAGAGTGGGAATCCCCCAGCGTGGTGATATGGGGACAGCAGGCAAGCATGGGAAGATGCAGCAACCAAGGAAAGGCAAAGGGTTTGGAGAGCTTTAATGGTGTGCACGGGCCAGGACACCAGGAGCAGGAGATGGCAAACAGGCGGGGTGTTTGGGATGGAGTTTTCCCCGGTTGTAAATCACTTGGGAGTGTGGGTTTGGGATCTGCCTCCCACATCATCCCGCACACCAGCCTGCTGCTGCTGAAAGGGTTTATTATGCAGCCTGCAGATGCCAGGTAAGCTCTGCTCCTCCATAAAACCAGGCAGGTGCTAGGAAAACACGGCCCTGCCACGTCCATCTGCTCCTAGCAAAGGGAGGGTGAATGCTGGTGGAGTGGGCAGAGCTGTTCCTTCTCCTCTGCCCCAGCCAGGCCCCCTTCCCATCGGTGCTGCCATAGGGAGCTTTTTCCTACTGAGCAGGAGGAGCAGGATAGGAGGGAAGAAGCCATCGCTTCCCGGTCAGAGGAGAGTGTTTCTCAGGCTTCTCCCAGTGTGGAAGGTGTCCCTGTCTGTGGCAGGGGGTTGGAACTGCATGAACTTTAAGGTCCCTTCCAACCCAAACCATTCTATGTGTGGCCACACACCCTGTGAGCATCCCCAGCATGCGGGAGATCCTCTCCAGATGTTGCATTGTGTTTTATGAGGAGTGATAGCTTCAGCTTAGCCCATCTATTTCGTTACCCAAGGGGACTGGCTGGGGACAAAGCACTTTGGCTCCTGGGGCAGCTGGCCTCATGCTCTGAAGGACTCGCTGCTTTCCCCCCCACCTTGGTGAGCAGGAAGGGGCTGGTGCAGGGTGCGGGGGGTACCGGCTGCGAGCGCCGAGCCGGCAGGACGGGAGCAGGTTTGGACACGCAGATGTGTGGTTGGGCGAGGGAAGCGTGCAGATGTTCCTGGAATTCCCAAGCCGGATACGAAGCAGTGAACAGGATGCGTCGGGTGGGAGCTTGCCAAGAGCTTGACATAACGCGAGGATCGTTTTCTGCCCTTCCGATGGCTGCGTGGGGCTGGGAGAGCCCCTCGAGCATCGCTGCCTGTCGTAGGATGCGCCCCGAGCCCTCAGCACCCAGCGCCGCTCACAGGCATTGCGCTGGGCTCATTCTGTTCTCCAAACCTCTGCTCTCGTGTTCATGTGCAGCTTCTCTTGGTTTTCATGCTGATTTTCCAGGAGAATAAGCTGTGCTCATGCAAACTAAGTCAATCTTAGGGAGACCTTTCAACAGTCCTAAGGGACTAATAATACATCATTAGGGAGACTTTATAAGAGCTCAGGGGAGACCTTGTAACAGACTCCCAATACCTAAAGGGGCTGACAAGAAAGCTGGAGAGGGGCTTTTGACAAGGGTCTGTAGTTGTTACTGACAGTTGTCAACGTTCCATGATTCTGTCGGGTTGTCTTATTGCGGAGCCTCATCTTTGCTATGGTTCCTAAATCGCCCTGCTGTGGGGGAGCAGAGTGCATGGATGCGTGTGTCTTTCTGCACGTGATTTCGATGGTTTCTGCTTGGGGTATCTGTGCTGTCGAGGTGTGTGGCTGATTTCAACCAGTCAGCTGGGTCCCTGGGGGTGATGCTCTGGCTCCGTGTCATCCCTGCTCATGGGGGGCCAGGAGCAAATGAATTAGCAGGCATATACGGAAAGCAAAGTGAAACAAGATGGAAATCCTGGATGCTGCAAGAACTTGCTCTGCTTCCCTCCTGGGTGTTGCATTCATGGGCCACTGTGCAAGCCCAGTGTGTGGGTACAGGGCTTCAGAAAAGAGTTCAGCCAAAGCCTGCGCTTGGGAGAGTTTTCCTCAGTACC
The DNA here is from genome assembly GCF_037157495.1 of Lathamus discolor. NCBI lineage: Eukaryota > Metazoa > Chordata > Aves > Psittaciformes > Psittacidae > Lathamus > Lathamus discolor. The sequence continues at coordinate 11,517,593 of NC_088896.1, read as the reverse complement.
TTAGGGATCAGGGTCCAGGTCCCTGCCAGGAATTCAACATCTGCACAATTGATACTTGGCAGGAAACCTTAACATTCATGCGTGTTCCCTGAAGTGAGGAGAGAAAGCGTCTGGGTCTGCAGCTCCATCCCCAGGCTGGGATGGAGCAAGGCTGAGATTCATTAGCCTGAGAGACATGGGACGGGATGGGGTCCTGGGGTGATTTGGCTTTCAGCTGTCCTCCTGCCTTGTGGGCTGGAGTTTCTTCTATATTTCATGCTGTGACCAATGTATTTCACTGCCTGAAGGTGGCAAATTTTGCTGGACATCACCAGTTCGTGTAGCCTGGGGTAGGGATTAATTGCAATGGCATCCCGACCTCCTAGTGCAGATGTGCCATGTGGGATGGCTGGGGACCTCCAGGGTGGCGCGGGATGCCAGGATCCTGGCAGGCTCTCCCCAGCAGCTGCAGCATCTTTAAGCCCCACCGTGTTCCAGCCATGAGGCTGTCGGCCAAAATGGGCTCCTGGGTGTTGCAAAGCAGATGTTTAAAACCACAAAGCTGTCCCCTCTGCCCAGCGCAGGAACCCCTCCTTCCCGGAGCATCGGGTCCCCAGACTTCAAATGGAAAGAGCAGCTTGGTCCGTTGTTATCGTGGCCTTAAAAACACCTCTGGCTCCTGCACAGCTGCTCAATGTCCTGCTGCAAGAGGTGGTTTTGCTCCTTGATCCCACGCGGGACTCCCCAGGGTGGGTTTTCTGCTGCTGGAGATGGCCGGGCTGATAAATCCTGCCTGAAACAGAGATAGAGCAGAACCGGTTGGACAGAAAGTGGAGGGGGAGCAGGGGGCACTGGGTGTGTGCCGAGCCCGCGCTGCTCTCGGGTGAGCTCTAGTGAAGTCAACGTGAAGCGCTGCAGTGTGTGGTTAATAGGTTGGCGTTATTGTTGCTGTTGGGATCGAAGCTGTTTGCTTTAGGAGAGCTCTCCTGTGGAATGAGGGTAGTACAAGAGCATCTCACTGGCAGCCCTCTCCATGGGGATGAGTGTGGTTGAGCAGCACAGGGGTGAGCTGGTGGCCCTGCAGCCCCAGTCAGCCTTTCTGGGTCTAGGGGATGCTCTGGAGTCGATCACCTCCTTGTGCCTCAGTTTCCCCATTTATGTGCCATAGACATTGGTGCTGCTGCTTCATAAAGCAATGAGGGGAGATGCAGGTTTATCCTTTCCCCAAGTGAAAACGTGGGGAATTCAGTGACAATGAAGGAAGGAGTGAAGCTAAAGCACCCAAGCCAAACTGAACTGGATGTTTTGGAAGGAAGCAAACCCATAGGAGAGAGAAGGATTTTTGTCGTGCCACCTCTTACAGCGTGAGCACTGCCGGGCTGGTATTGGGTTATTTCTGACACATCACCTCTAAGTGACAGCACAGCTTGCTTTCACCTGCATGCTCTCCAGATCCAAGGGTGTTGAGGGCAAAACTCCATCCTGAGGGGTGCTCTCTACTCATGGGGTAGAGGCAGGAGCAGACTCTTCTCCCTGCCATGGAGCTGGACGTTGCTGCAGGGTTTCCATGCTCCTCGTGCCACTCGCGTGAGCAGAGCTGCAGCCCAGGGTGACCCATGTGCCAGGTTAAAGAGGAGTGAACGACTTGCAGGGTCTGCTGGTGACTTTTCCAGCAGTAACTAACTGGGATGCAGTAAAAACCCGAGGGCTTTGGTCACTTCTGGGCTGTACAGCAGTTTCCACTCATCCCCCTCATCCTGGCTGACGGTACCCCCCTTGCCAACCCGGTGCAGGGACATCTCAGCACATCGGTGGTGGTTGTTTATTATCATTGTAGCTGTAGGGAACACAACTGCTTTCATTGCCCCAAGTCCATCCCTCCTGGAGCCTGTGGATGTGGGTAGCTCAGTCCCAAAGAGGATGAGAAAACACACAGGAGCTTCTTGGTCCATGCAGCCACAGCTCCCTGAACGGGGACCCCGCTGTCCCCAGGGCATCATGCCTGCTGTGGGGTGTCAGAAGCATCTGGTCCATCCCTCCTTCCCGGGAGAGGTGGGAGTGAAGGGACACTGTTGTCTTTGTCTCCTTGGACTTGAGAGATGTGAGCAGGGAATTGTACCATCCAGGAAGAATCCTCTTCCCCTCGACCGAACCGCAGGGAGCTCATGGGCTCGTGACTTGGATGCAGCACCAGGGCTTGTGGGTTTTCCTGCTTCCCCTCTCACTGCTTTTCCAGCCTCTCCCTATGCTGCGGGGCTCGTATTTTGGGTAAACCCCAAGAACACTGAGGTTGCTTTGAGCAAGGTCCCCTGGGGTGGACCCGGCCGGGGAAGGATGGTGGCGGGGAGGGAACTGTGCCTGCCCTGTTCCCAGCGCTTGTTTGAAGGTTTCTGTGGTCTGCACAAAGGCTGCCCACAAGGGCCCGAGGATGGTTGGGGTGAGATCATTCGGCTGCTTATTTAGGGACCACCAGCGAGGTGCTGAGCACCTCAGGGATGCGGCTGGGGCCACCTTTGGGTATGGCAAAGGCAAATATTGAGGAACCCTTTAGGGTGGGGAGCTGGGCCGGGCATTTCTGGGGTGCTGGTAACCAATGCAGAGGGAAAATGCTTGATGTGCTTCAGTGGGGTGGCACATGAAAGGTGCGCAGTGGTCATCAAAAGGGGGACCTGGAGCCCTTGGCTGGCTTTGGGAGGCCACCGGGGCTCTGCGGGGTGGTTGGTGTTTGGACAGAGCAGCACGTATCCCTCCTCCTCCCGCTCCCTTCATCTTTAAATACCACCCCGCAGATTTCAAGGAAAAAATAAATGCACTTAAAATGGCATCATTTTGTGGTGCTTCAGGACTATTTATACTTTTATTGCTCCCAGGATTTTTATATAATCGCCTTTTTCATGCACACATCAGTGTGTGTGTAACTAACTCGGGCATCGTCTTCAGAAAGCGATTTTATAGCTGGATTTAAGGCAGTGGCATGCAGTGCTTGGGATCCCAAACGCCATCAGGCTCTTCACTGTGCTCTCTCTGCCAGCTTGGGGTTGATGTTGAGCTTTTCACCCTGTTCGGAGCTAATCCATGCGCCTGTTTTCCAGGCTGTGGGCTCTACCATTGCTTGGGAGAGTTCTTCTCTCCTGGAAGTCCACAGTGTCCAGGATTGAGAAAATGTGCTTCTCAATAATGAAGTAAGTGAAATGTCCAGAAAGCCGGAGCATGGGGGGAGCCAGGCTGACTTAACACAAAGCAGGTTGTGAGGACAGAAAGCGGGTCTGGTACTGCCCAGCCTGGTCCTTTCTGTAGCTCTGCGGCTGAGCCTGGCTGCTCCGATTGCTGCTGGCAGCCTCACCTCTGCCATTCCCTGTGGAAAATGAACCAAATCTCTCGACTTCCGATTGAAACATGGGATGTGAGATAAGCGCTTACTGGAAGGCTCCTGTTGCCAAATAGCCTGGAGACCGTTTCCTTCCTCCTCCTCCCAGCAAGACCATCCAGGTGTTAACCGCTCACAGGGATGCTGTACTCTGCACGTTCTGGTCTGACATGAGGTTTTCACCCTCATCACAATAATAACTACCTTGAACAATGAGCAAACCACTGGCTTGTATCAAGTGTCTTCTAGCAGCTTCCATACCTCCTCCTTGTGGTGTGATGGGGGCAGCTGATGTTTCTGGATACTGTAGGAGAAAAGGAAATAAAACAGTGGGTTCTCTGAGACCAAACCATCTTGTGAGGGTCGATTCTGAAGCATGGCCCTTGCTGGATCAGCAGCTTGAGCCACACTTAGTGGTCACACTGGTGTTTTGATGCTCCTCTTCTGCCTGCATCCTTATAGCTGTGCTGGTGGTTCATGGTAGAGGGGACCCAGGGTGAGCTCCAGTGCTCACCTTCCGTACGGATGCACTCAGACCCAGTGGCTCTTGTAGTGGGTACTTCTTCACTCCCGGCTACAAACCATCCCTTGCAGCTTCATTGCAAAGCTGATGACAGTTCACTGGCAGCACGTGCATGGAGAGGTGAGGGGGATGCAGGGCTGCTGCAGGGTGAGGCGGGCAGAGCTGAGCCTGGCTGTTGCTGTTTCATATCTGTGGACTGAGAGCAAATGGAGCAGGTCCCAGCTATGGTTGTGTTTGTCTTGGAGATTAAATCTGGAGTGCCTCTGGTCTGCAGTGCCGGGAAGAGAGGGGTGAGGAGGGAGGGGACCCAGCCCCGCGGGGGCACACACCTTTTAACCCTCCAGAACCTGCTGGCTGGCTCTAAAGGAAGGGCTGGAGGGCAAAGTGCGGGTAAAGGGAGAAAGGGTGGGAAGCACAGGTCTTGGAAATAGCTCTGAAAAGGTTGGCACGGTCTGGATTGCACCTGCTTGGGAAGTGTCTTGTGAGGGAATCTTCCCTTGCTCCTTCTGCAAGAGGAGGGGTTGCTGTGGGGACCGGTGATGCTGAAACCAAGTGTGTTCATTTGGTAAGCGCAGGGCTGGTGTGCCTGAAACCTCAGACCTGGATATCCCATTGCCTGTGGCTACAGTTCTTTCTGTGCTCATCCATGTGGCTGGGTCCCACTCTGCCTCTTCCCCTGCATCCCAGCCCTATGCTGAATACCCGGCATCGCTTGTATCTTCTCCAACAGGAGTAAGCAGCTTATTCTGCACGTTTTGGGTGGCTGAGAGCTTCAGGCTGCAGCACACCAGCCTCCTCCTCCAGCCAAGCATTATGCCTTTAAGGCTGAGGCATGGGGCAGGCAGGAGGGGGGGAGAAAGCACTGCCCCATCTCTCCCCCCTCCCTGGGATCCGTTGCAGTAACGTTCCCAAACACTTCATCTCCTGTACAGTGCGCACTACAAGTGCTCTTGCAGTGCTCAGGGCTGTTTTTGCAGCGCTGTTTATATAAGAGATCCTGCATGGTGCCTACATGCTTCTGGCACTTACAAACCCAGGTAGGCTGTGTTTATCCTGGGGATTGGCCCCAGTTGCAGTCAGCTGGGGCTAAGCCAGCAGCATCGCTAGACTGAGATATATATATATATATATTATTTAAAGAAGCCCTGGTTGTTGAGAGGCCAAACCTGCTCGCTCTGCTGATGAAAAGCATGGCTTTGAGCAGCTTTACCCAGTCTGAACTGGTGGTACCCAGTCTGAACTGGTGGAGCCGTGCCAGCAGGAGCTGGGGGATGCACCAGAGTGGGTTCAGCATCGCCACCATCAGTGAGATGCTTCAAGGGGCCTGGAATGGCTGGAGCTGGTGGGTCTCCCCCGTGTCCCAGGGGCTGGTGAAGGAGTAGATTTCCAGTTTTCCCCTTTACTTTTGTTGCTTGAAGTCTTTGCAATGTGGTGTTTCTTTGGCTGCTGTTAATGGCCAGTGGGGTGGGGATCTGTCTCCCAGATGCCTGCCAGGTCCATGTCTGGGTTTTGGGACAATTTACAGAAGAGAGACCAGAGAGCTGGCAAAAGGCTGGAAAACCACAGGGCTGCCCTCCCTATGACTCATTTCATTGAGTCCTTCCCTGGCCTCATCAGCCCAGCATGTAGGATGGGTTATCCGGGTTGCACGTGGCTCTCCATCAGCAAAGGATGTGTTTTCACCCATCATCCCTGGCCACATATCCAAAGGTTTCCAGCTCCCCTGAGCACCCTCCTAGCTGCTGGGTCAACCTCTCCTCCAGCTCCTGCATCCACCCTGGGAGGGCAAACCCAGCAGGCTCGGGGCTTGGCATTTGGCCGGCTCCGCTCCTCCAGCCCTTGGCTGGGCAGAGCCCTCTTATTTGATCTAAAAGGAAAAATTTAATTAAATGAGATGTAGATCTCATCCGCTGGGAATTCTCCTTGTGGGCACCGTGCCCTGGATCGTGCCCAAGGCAACAAAGGGAGCCAGGGGAGGAGGAGGGCGGTGGGAGGAAGGCTGGGCAGTGTCAGGCTCCTCTCACCTTGCTGGGCTGCACAGGGCAGGACCCCCTCCATCCTCAGTGCGTGCAGCCGTCCCGCAGGAAACGCCCTGGCTCCGGTGGGGAGAGCCTATTAAAAGGGAATCAGCCGATCAATAAATCAAGGCACCTGAAAATGAGAGCAGGGGCTTGGGAGAGGGGGGTGCTGCTGGCTTTCTCCCTCTTTCTCAATTAAAACAAACAAAGCTCAAAGTGCAGCAGGGGCTGTTGCGGGCGCTGCGGTGCCTGAGCTCGGTGGCTGGTGTCGGGGCTGACCGCAGGCGCGGCTGCGAGCGGTTAAATTGGCTCTGTAAATTACAGCTGTGATGTGGGGAAGCGTTGAAAAGGGATCAGCTTGGGAAGGGAGAGGGCTGGGGGTGCCCCGTGATTGCTGCGCAGGCACTGCCTTTGCAGCCCAGTTGGTGGGGTTTGGGGCACAACGCCAGGATGCTGTTTGAGGGTGGCAGCGCTGCCCTGGTTGGGTTTGTTATTGTGTTGGAAAAGCGCTGTCTTTTGGCTTTCCCCTCCCTGCTTTGCCCCAGGGCACGTTATGCTCATGCTGTGAGGGTGCTGAGGCGCTGGCACAGGATGCCCAGAGAAGCTGTGGCTGCCCCATCCCTGGCAGTGCTCAAGGCCAGGTTGGACACAGGGGCTTGGAGCAAGCTGCTCCAGTGGAAGGGGTCCCTGCCTGTGGATGTGGAACTGGATGAGCTTTAAGTTCCCTTCCAACCCAAACCATTCCAGGGCCATTCTGGAAGCTAAACTTAACCATGCGCAGCTACATTTGGGACTCTCTAGGCTTGGTATATCCCAAAGACACCATGTCACGTGTCCCATGGATAGTCCCAAATGATAACATCCATCTGCTGAGACACAAGATGGGATTTCTGCACTGCCATGCTGGGCAGGAGAGCTCCAAAATTCCCCAGGAGCAAATCCCAGTGGGAAGGGAAGGAAGCAGCACCATAGGGGTGACCTCAGCAGAGGGCATGCAGAGATGTACTTTCAGCCCAGCGTTTCCCAGAATTAGTGAGGAATTTGTTGAAGCTGTTCCTGGCTGAGGTTGGTTCAAACTTCACTTGATGCAGGAATATAGAAATGTAGGTCAGGAAAAAAAGCAGCCAAGTGAAAAGCTCCTTGTTCCTTCTCCGACCGGCCCCGTGGTGCCATCCCGGGGCAAAGGGCTCGGGAAGGACTGGATGTGCTGCTCACCTGGAACATGTCTCAAACCTCAGGGTTTTACAGGGTAAAGCAGCAGCTCCCATGTGGCTGTGGATGAAGGACATTGGCAGTGGCACCGCAGTGGGGCTCCTGTTGCCAGGGCACGTTCAGCCCGCCCCAGCTTGCCCTCAGCCACAGGGCAGACACTGATTTGGTACAACTTCCACGTCTTTCCCAGTTATTCCCGGTACTTGCTATTCAGTTTAAAGCACAGGCAGCAGCAGAGCAGTAAACACCCACTCCCATCATCAGGACAAAGTCAGTTTTCAACATAGTTATGATCCTAGAACGGTTTGGGTTGGAAGGGACCTTAAAGCTCCTCCAGCTCCAGCCCCTGCCCCGGGCAGGGACCCCTTCCACTGGAGCTGCTTGCTCCAAGCCCCTGTGTCCAACCTGGCCTTGAGCACTGCCAGGGATGGGGCAGCCGCAGCTTCTCTGGGCACCCTGTGCCAGCGCCTCAGCACCCTCACAGGGAAGAGCTTCTGCCTAAGAGCTCAGCTCAGTCTCCCCTCGGGCAGGTTCAAGCCGTTCCCCATCACCCAGAAGGGACACATCACCCAGCTTCGCTCCTTTCCAAAGACCACATTTCGGGTGAGGGCAGTCACTGAAGCTTCCCACCCTGCCTCAGCAATGAGCCCTAATCCTGGCCTGGGGGCCCAGCTCACTGTAGGTGAGAGGTAATTTTACCTCTTGATTCGGTGCTGAGGTCCATTGTGGGAATTAACCGTGTTTTGCTGTGCTAATTTACCACCACAGGTTGTGTAATTATCTTTTTATAGGGATGGGTGTGTTCCGGGCTCTCCGGCTGCGCACAGAGCCAGCTCTGCCTGTGTCTGCCTGCGAGAGGTGTTCTGGCATTCCCGGCTTCTGCTCCGGGTTCCCTCTGTGATTTCAGGCAGTTACCTGGGGATTATTTTCTGTTACAGATCCCCGTCCGTAGCAGAGGGGTGCTGGGGCGCGATGGAGCTGGGGATGCTGTAGATGTGATACCGCAGGAAGAGGGGTGGTGATGGGGCAGTGGTGGGTGGCTCCTATGGGAAGGCATCCGGATTTGATCGGTGTGGAAGTGTGTCTTCAGAGCTGCCTTAAGGTGGCAAAAGGTTAACCTGGCTCTGTGAGTGGGGTGTGTATTGGTTCTAGGAGTGAAAGCTGAGGGGTTTGGGGAAAGGGATCACTGGAGCTGTCTCCCATTAGGGCCCATATGGAGAGGCCCTGCAAACAAAATTGCTCTTCCATGGCTGATGGAGCCAAATGGCAAAGGAGCTGCTGTGCAGTCATGGTGCTGGTGGGTGATGGGATGTGGCTTGTCCTGTTGGAGTCCCAGTTCTCCTCTTTAGGAGCAGCAGCCCCCGGCATGCTGGGCTATGCGATGCTGCTGGTGACAGCACTCGGAAGAGGAGGTTCCTGCGTTTGGGAAGTGTTGGCTGGATCATGCCAGGGCAAGTTTTGCTGCTCTTGGATGAGTCCCCACCAGTGTTGCTGGTACAAGCCAATAGTTTCCATTGCACTGGGAAAGCGATGCTGGTGGTGATGAGTGATACCAGTTCCTTTGCACTAAGAACGTAAAGAGCAGGAGGCTGTGGTTTGAACCTGATGGCACAGGAGGGCTGATGGCTCCGTAGCGGAGGCAGGGGAGCATCCTCCCTCTGCTCAGCTTGTCCTGGGTGGCTGTGGACCTGGTCACCCTGCATAGATGGCATTTCATATCCTCATTCCTTCATACAAAAAGGAGGGGGAGAATGGGGCGAGAAGGGGAGCACAGAGAATTAATCAGCTTAGGGTCAGAACAGGAAAAAACATCGGTAATCCCCAGGGATAGAAATCGGCTCAAAGCTGCAAAATAAATGTGCAGCCGGATGGGTTTTCCTCCTTTCCTCCCCAGTGGGGCCAGTCTCAGAGGGCAGGAGTGGTGCAAGGGAGGTGGAAGCCCTTGTATCTGCACTGGAGATGCCCTGTGGTCAGTCAGGATGTGGTCTTTGCGCCTGGAGCATCCCCTTCCCCGGGGATGTCCGGGGTTTGTTCTCTCTGTTGGTGCAGAGGGGGAAAAGCTCTCCAGCTCATTTGGAAGAGCCCAGGGATCAGATGGATCATGAGGGGCTCCCGCTGATAGCAGGAACCACAGGGAGCTGCTTGGCTCCTACTCACCCACAGTGAGGGACTGCTGGAGCTATGGTAGAAGTGAGAGTGCTGGGAGCTGAACAGAGCTCATGCTCAGGGAGCATGGTTCTGCTGCTCGGGCCCATCGATCAGTCTGTCAGAGCGTTATCACCTTGGGGATGCTTTTAATAAGGAAACCAGAGCTGTCATTGAGTGCCAGAGCCTGCCCGAAACCTGCCTGCAGCCTCTCCCAGGAGCCCCTGATGTCCAACCCTGACATCCCGCTGTGCTTATCGCCTTGGTGCAAAAATGAAGGCGAATGGGACTTTCTTCATTCCTTCCCCTGCCTGTCAGTCTGTGTGACACATGGCTTTGAAGAGACAGTGGCCTTTTCTTGTGGGGAAGGAGCAGGGAAAATGGCTAGAAAGAGCCAGAGGAGGAGGGAGCCTGGTCCCGCACGCAGAACAGGTTGGAGTATGCAAGCAAGGAGAAAGTTGTCAGAGGTGGTTCTGCTGGGGGGTAAAAGTTCTATTTTTAGCCTCATTTTAGGGTAAGTGCCTGTGTTAAGGGCTCAGGGGGTTGATCAGGGGTGGTATTTGAGGAGGGACCCTGTGTTTGTGTCTTGGGCTGCAGAGGATGCTGTGCTGTGAGTACATCCCGGAGCTGAGCCGCTGCATCTCCCCTGGACCCTCATCCTCTGGGATGCAGCCGGGGTGTGTTGGCAAGCATGGTTCTCTTGTATTGACAGGCTGAGAGAGCTGGGCTGGGTCAGCCTGGAGAGGAGAAGGCTCCTTAAGGGGAGACCTTAGAGCAGCTCCACTGCCTAAAAGGGCTCCAGGAAACGTGGAGAGGGGCTTGGGACAAGGGCCTGTAGGGACAGGCCAAGGGGAATGGCTTTAATCTGCCAGAGGAGAGACTGAGATGAGGCTGCTGCGATGCTGCGCTCAGACATGGGTCCCTCTCTGTAAATTCTACCTGCTGCATCTCAACCTCACCAGTTTCTCTTGGGGTGAGCTCTCCCTTTATTTGGGTTAAATATCCAGGACTGGGGGGGGGGTGTGTGTGTGTGTATCTCATAGACTCTGACCCCTCAATGATGCCTCCCTGAGCATCCCCACTCCCCCTTGGGTCTCGGTGAGTGCCTGGCCATGGGGCGGGTTACAGGGCCGCTCTCTGCATGACTCACAGTGGTTTGCACGGTGGCAGGTCGGTGACTCAGGCAGCTCGTGGTGGAGCTGACAGCACCTGTCTGGGCCAGGGTTATTTATTAACACATTACCAGAAAGGGCGGCATGGGAACACAGCGCTTGCTTCGCTTCCTCTAGCTGCAGGAGCTTTAATGACATCTTCGGAGGCTCTCTGGGAATTTGGCAAGGCTCTTTGCATTGCAGGCTTCGGTTGGTAAACGCAGATAATCTCTTTGGACTTGAAACTCTGGGAATTAGGCTGGCTCTGGCAGCAGAGCCTGGTGGTTTAAGGAGAAGGCTCATTTGCTCTGCAGCGGTGTTGAAGGGCTGTGGTTTGCACCGAGCCCGGCGGCTCCGTTTTAGCCAGTTTAAAGCGTGAGGCTGGGAACTGCTGGGGGCAGGCTGGGCTCCCCCTTCCCACCCCACCGCTTTTTCCACTGGATCATTCAGCTTTTTATGGGAACGATCCCTCCTGAGTGTGGTTTTGCCACAGCCCCGGATGCTGCAGCCTCAAATGTTCGCTCACAGCGTGGGGACAGCGCGGGATGGGGTCGCATGGGCTGGGCACTGCTGGGCTCCTTCCGTCCACCACCTGAGGGTCTCCATAGGACCTTTGGCTGGGCTTTGATGCCTGCACTGAAATGGGGCCAACTTGGCCCTGTGGCATAGTGCTTGTGGGTTATCACCACAGGAGCCCACCAAGTCCACACTGGGGTGAGCTTCACCATGTCAGGGGTGCCTAGTGGTCCACGGCAGCTTCCGCAGGAGCTGGAGACAGCCATTTCATATGGGGGATGCTGGATGTCCTGTCACATTCCACACCAGCATGTGGCACAGCTCGCAGCCAGTGGAGAGGAGGAATGAGCTGTGGAGACCCCATGGGAGAAGGGACATGTGCAAACAGGCAGAGAGTGATGGATGGATGCTCTCGGCAGCACGGGGATCACAACCAGCCCTGGGGAGCTTCTTGCATGGAGGGGGTCCCTATGCAGCTCAGTCTGTGCCCTGCTCAGGAGGACACTGTGTGTTGGCAGGCACCGGCTGTGACTCAACGGGTCCGTTTCACCTCTCTCAGATCTCTTGCCCTTTTTTCCCCCCTCTTTAATCCACTCGCCTCATTGACTTTATTTTACAATCCACTGCTGGGTTCACTGAAGAGCACTTTGGTCATTAAGCACGTTGGGGCATGTGAGTAAACCTGCATCTCCAAACTGTAAATCCCTTTAAAGCCAGTATCAAATGGGAGGGATGCGAAGGGCACGGCGTGACCCTGCGTGTCCCTCCGGCTGCCCCTCCTCTTCGTTCACCACCGCCTCCTCATTTTGGATGTTTGGAAGGGGTAAACCCAACCATGGTGAGCAGGTCTGAAGCCCCATCCCTTTGCACGTCCTTTAAGGTGTCCAGATCCCCATTCCCCACTGCAGACCTGGGCTTTTCCCTCCCCTTCGCAGGAGTCTGGGGTCAGGATGAGCGCTGCCGGGGTGGGTGTGCAGGGACGGAGCAATGTGATGCTCACACAGCTGTGCTGGGACCGGTTCTAGCTCTTTAGCTGCATTTTTCTCAATCCAGCCCTTCGGAGGGGAAGCGTTTGGATAGGAAACGTGGAATTGGGGCATGTCTGAGCAGGGCGAGGGGTCTGAGGGAGGGACACTGGGGAGAGGCAGCAGCAGCAGGGAGGTATGAGCGCTGAGCGAGCCATAGCGTGAGCGCTGCCAGAATCGTTTCCCTGCCTCTTGGTTTCCTTTCCTGTTTGGCTTTGCTGCCCACACAGTTTGTGCTCAAGCTGTCTGCAGACGCGATGCTCCCACCCTCCGCAGCCAAAAGTCCCATTTCTATTCCTGCTCTTTGCACCCTGCAAGCATGTGTTGAGGGGGACGGGGCAGGAGGCAGATCCCCATCTCCAAATGCATCATTCCCGCTGCAAACCCAGCGCCTCCTCCTCTGTTTGCTCTGGATGGATGCGCTTTCCTTCCCCGCTGCTGCTGCTGAGTGCGGAGGCAGCTTGTGCCCTTATTCTGCCTCCCCCCTGCTCTCCTGGGACCTTGCGGTGAGCTCATGTTGAGGAGAACAACAGCAGCGTGGGGGCTGGTGGCCAGGAGGCAGCGGTGGCCTCAGGGCTCGCAGTGTGTGGCCTGGCTGTGCTGCTGCTCATCCTCTTGCAGCCGCAGTGGTCCAGGGCGCCGGGAAGCAGATGATGCTTCACTGGGGAGCGTGGGGTATGTGGGAGGCAGCGGCCTGGGGTAACATAAACTGCACCTAAGATGTTCTTCTCTGTGTAGGTTTAGCGCTGGGGGATGTGCAGGTAGCGGGGAGGAAGGAAGTTTGTCCTGAGTGGGGTTTGTTCGGGTCACAAGGGCCCAGGGAGGATGGACCTTCATTGGGAGCATCACTGGTTCAAAACAAAGTTCTTTGTTGTATGGTGTATGGTTAAAGTGGGGCACCCGCATGGCATGGAACCTGCCTGGGCTCCATTTCCCCACCTGAAGGGTGACAATGAACCTAATCCATGCAGTAGGGACATGATAATGTCCCCAGTGCAGGCGGGAGGACATCCTGCAGCATCCACCCCGGCGGGATGTATTGTCGCCATTCCCAGTGCTCCCATCCTTGCAGCTGCATGGCAGTTCCTGCACCGGCAGCACGTTCCTGCCGTGCTCCAGCTCCATCCCAGCCTGCGGAAGGACTGCACTGGCCAAAAAGGCTTCACCGGGGTGGATCCCATCAGGAAGCACCTTTGATCTCCGGGCGCTAACACGTCCTCAGATGTGCCGCAGGGGTGACTGCCCTCCTCCCGCGCCGGGAAGGGCAGATAACACATCAGAGCCCGCGCCCACAGCCGCGGTATCGCGCCTTTATGCACCTTTGATTGCTACCAGCCATGCAGCACACTCGAGGGGACTTCAAAAGCGGCGCGCTGGACCTGCAACGCCCTGAGCAAAGAGACCTGAGCCGGGCTCTCCGCACACAGGGACCTGTGTGGCTACGCCCATTGACAAAGCTTTATGGCCTATTGCATCCTACAGCAGCAGGAGGTAGCTTTTGGTGGATGAGTGGAGGTGAAGTTGGATGCAGTAGGGTTGGACCCTCTGGGTCTTCTTGGTGGGCACTGCAGGCTGCTGGGGTACCACACTGATGTGTTTGCTCCTTGCAGTGTCCCACATCCTGCTGTGCGGTGATTCCCCAGAGCATTAGGGTTTAGTGCCTTGCAAACCCCAGTGATGCTCATGATGCAGGGAGATGCTCAGAGCGGGAGAGAGGGTTTGCATCCCCTCTCAGCGTGTTCACCAGCAGCATGGGAGTTAATGGGGAAAGAGGAGGAAAAGGGCTGGGACCTCCTCCACTCCCCCCTGCTTTCCCCTTGGCTGCTGCGCTTTCATTGAGGCTGTGTATTGGCCTCCGGAGGATGGAGCTGGGTAACACCACAACATAAACAGAACATCTGGAAGCTCTTAAAGGGTTTTATTTTTTAACACATTTACAAGGGCTGGGGACACTTGCACACAGCGGTTGGCAAACCTGGAGACGCTGAGCTCTTTCTTTCCCAGAATTCCCAAAGCTGATTGTCAGGCTTTCCCTGGGGAAGGGGCACGGGAGCTGGTTTATTCCTCCGCACCGTATTGCTGAGGGTGTGATATCTTGGCCAGGAGGTGCCAAGCTGGCTTGCATATTCCTTGTGAAGTCCAAAGCAAACAGATGATAAGTGTTGCAGGAGAAATGAGCATAAACCTCTACCCTGCTTTCTGTGTGCCCCTAGTTAATGCTGGAGCAGGACAGGGCATCAGGCAGGGTTTGCTCTGGAGAAAAGCTGTTTAATGATCCTATGGAGTGAGCAGGGTGAGAATCAAAGAGGTGAGCAAATGATTAATCACCCCAAGTGGGCCAAGAGCCTGTCCGAGCCAGATGGGAGCTGGTTGTGCCATGCTTAACTGCGCAGTTTGAATCCTCCTGTGCATTGCAGCTGATTTCAGAGCCTGTAAGTAGGGAGCCGATGGACAGAGAGGGATAAATGAGATCCATTCTCACCGTGCTTTCCTCTCCGTATCCTTCCGAAAATCTATGGCAGATTGGGAAAAGGAGCCCCTCTCTGCTGGGGATGGGCATGGGGTGGCTGCAGCATCCCTGGAAGGGAGGGCAGGCAGAGCTGCCTGTGCTGCCTGTTCCACCTCCTCAGCACTAACACTGTGCTCATCCTGCATCCGAGCTCAGTGCTGGGATGTTTTATCAGTGACTTCCACCTCCCTTGGACCGTGTAACGCAGCCCACGTACGCACAAGCAGAGGAGCTTTCCCTTCCTCTGCGTTCCCAGATGCTGTTGTTTTGTCTGCCGCACGGAAATGGCCATTTGATTTTCTTCCATCAGCCCCTGGCTATGTCTCATCCACCCTCACACTATCCCGCACCCCGGTCTGGTGTCTCCTGATCCCGTGGGAGCTGCTTTTGAGCTCTCTGGAGCGATGTGATGTGAGTAATGCTGGATTTCCCCTGGCTGTTGTCAGCACATCCTTCACTCTCACTGTGTGAATGGCAGCCTTGCTGTGGATAAAGAGCTGTTCCCAGCCTGCTTGGACATGGACTCTGCAGCCGCAATGGGTCCCTCACAGCCCTCAGAGCCAGAGGCTGGGAAGGGCTTCAGCCTTCAGAGCATGGGGCCCTTGGTGATGCTGAGTGTGGGATGAGCTCGATGGCACCAGTGCAGAATGTGCTCTAAAGGGAGATGCTGGGGTTGCTGGCGCATCTTCTCTTTTACACGTTGCTCCAAGCATTTAGTTTGGTGACAAAGAAAAATCAGTTTGTTGGATCACCAGCCTGGCCCCCTGATTAACGTTGTGTGTTTCCTTTGCAGGGTCCAAGGTGAAGGCTCAGGGTGCAGTGACCTGAGAGGAGGCAGCCAGGATGCTACAGCACTGATTGTGACCACAGAACCCAGGAGCACCCTCCTGAGGACGGGTGCTTCAGCTGCAAGCATGGAGACAGGGACAGCGGGGACCAGCAGCTTGCCCAGAGCTCACCAAGGAGTGATGGAGCACCCGGGACTGTGGTGAGCTCCTTCATCCGGGACCCACCACCAAAACCAGCTGCCCCTGGACTCACTGGGCTCCATGTTCCCTGGAGCTGACCTTGCTCCTGGCTCCCGTGCAGAGCCAAAAGGACTTTAATAGCTGCTCTCCTCTGGGATTTGCAAATCATTCTTCTGGCTGGGAAGTGCTGGCGATGGATGGTGAAGTGCTCTTGGGTCAAACAGTAGCTGGATGCTTTCCTCTGAGGATGACCAAGTGCTTGCCCAGTTCCAAAGAACCAGCTGTGGTTCTTTTCTCTTCTTTTACCCCTCTGCTCTTCTTTTTGATGCCTTTCGGCTCTTTGTGAGGATGCCTGGACCCAGCCTGCAGCACGTGGCATTCACAAAGCGCTGATGCCTGTGGAGGGAACTGATGGGGTAAAAACCTTTGGAAGAACCATGGGGCAGAAGCTGAGCTGATCGCAATGCATGGGGTTTAAACCTGTTTGCCAGAGCCTCATCTTGTGCCACGGGTGTTGGGTGGCCTCGGGGAGGGTCCTTCTGCTGCAGCCAGGCGAGCACCCTCAGCCCTGGCACATCCCATGTGGAGAGAGCAGGGAAAGCATCGAGATGGGGGGAAATGTCACCCTCAAATGATTAAACTCCTCAATAAAACCCATTGCCTCTGTGAGTGCTCGCTGTTCTTTTCCGTTTGCCTTGGCTCAGCCACACTTACATCATGGCCCTATCGCGGGGCTGCCGAGGGATGCGTTTGAGTGCACAGGAAACCAGCGCTCTGGCAGACTTCTCTGCCCCAACAGAGTCAGGCCAAGGGTTTAATGCCTTTGCTTTGCAGTGAAGTTCTCCCCTGTCCTTTCCCCTTTCCCTGTCTGCATCCCTTACCCTTTGCTGCCCCATAGCACGGCTGGGTGAGCTGCCCCTTGCTTGCCTCCTGCTCCAAAAGCGACTGAAATGCCAGTTCATTCCCCTTAAATCATGTTGTTTCCCATCCCTGCACTGCGTGATGTGAAGCACTGGAAGGTGCAGTGTGGAAATACACCATAAAACAGATATTTATGGAATGGAAATACCCTTTTATTATTCTTTAAAAAAAAGGAAAAGGTGTCCTTGCATTTAAAAAGCACGGTAGCCTCATGCACATGGGTCCAGTGGATCTGTGCTTGGTGTGTAACTGGTGACTCAGTGTCAGGCTTGCTGGTGTAACTGGTAGGATCTCTGCCCTTGTTTCTTTCCATGGTGAGTTCCTCCACTGGGACAAATTTGTCCTTTAAAACCCATTGCTCACGCTCAGAAGCACCCTGGAGAGGTTAAGAACCATGGTGTGCTCTGGGGCAAAAGTATGAGAGCAGAGGCCAGAAATCACAGAATCAGAGTGGTTTGGGTTGAAGGGACCTTAAAGCTCCTCCAGTTCCAACCCCTGCCACGAGCAGGGACCCCTTCCACTGGAGCAGGGTGCTCCAAGCCCTTCACAAGCAAACCAGCACAGGATAAGCTTGGTGTTAATGGGTGCCCCAAGCTTCCCCAGGCTCTCTCCCTGGTAGTTTCTCCTCCCTGTCTGAGCTGTGCTGAAGCAGGGGCCATGCCCTGAACAGCAGCATTGCGTAGGAACAGTCGTCAGGCAAACTGCAGGCTTCCCATCCATGAGTCAAACCTGGATTTTCAGGCTGTAGGATCCATTGTCCCGACCTGCTGGGGAGCTGCAGAGCACCTCTCCTGCTGAAAACAGATTGTGGCTATAGGGAGACACCTCAAGTGGTGGGCCTGTGGCTACCACCACAAGGAGTGTGTCATAAGTGATGATGCCTGCCGTGGTGATGCCACGTACGGTGCTCCCTGCACCAAACCCTGTTTTCAGCTCGGTGTGCCTACCACTGCGATGTCCATATAGGAGAGCTGAGTTGGAAAGAGGTTGAATTGTGACAGGGAAGGCAGAAAGGCTTTGTGTCACTCAGCCCTGCCAAGCTAGCACACACTGGTGACCTCATGGCCAATGCTCGTGCTGTGGCATCCCTTTTCCAAACAATTCCCTACCTGGGTGCCGCTCCTCCATTAATCCCAGCATGTGTGGACCTGCTGATGGGTGCCGGCGCTGCAGACCCTGCTCCAGGGATGGAGGGAGGAAGCTCAGTGCTTGGATATGGCCCTTTTGGAGTTCATAACTAATATTTACTTCCAAGGCCGGTTGCCTTTAGCATTGCTCTATAGATCCAGCTTGTTTAGAGCCTGTGAGCAAACAGAAAGCCGGGCCGTTAAAAAGGGGAAGGGTGTGGGAGCTGTACTGCTATTTACCTGTGTAACCGGGAGGAAAACCTGCCTGTCATTCTCCCTAATAAATACAAACTGGAAGCACGGATAAACTGATGGGGATTTATTAGTTTACTTTTCCAAACGCAAATATTAAGACTGGTTGGTTCGGCTCAAGGGCTGCCTTTTGCCTTTTGTGTGTGCTGCAGCGTCTGGCGCCTTTGGGTGCTGATAAAGGCGTGCTCTGGGCTCAGCCTTTATGCTCAAGGAGTTTCTTTGGAGCTCCTTCTGTCTTCCCTTTGCTCAGGCCTGATTCTGCAGGGGCTGAGAGCCAGGCAGGGATGCAGGGCATAGCGCTGGATGGGCTTGTTGTGCTCTGGACCCCCCAGCCCTCACCTGCAGCATCTCACTGTAATGGGTAACACACATCCCTGCCCTATTGATTATGGCTCTTGTACCCCTGCACTGAAAGCAGCTGATCCAGCTTGGCTGGTACCTGCAGCCATGCACGTCCAGCTTTGAAGAGCCCCTTTTGGCTCCCCCAGTGCCAAATTACTGCTTCTTTCAGTCGGGTATCGAGGCCAGCAGCAATACCACTGGGGACAAATGGATGTGAGTGTTGGCCCGGGGAAGCTGGATTTGTTTTTCCTTGGGTTCCTAATATAGGGATCCTGTTCCCTAGAGGCTCAGCAGGCAGAAATCCCCTTGGGAAAAAGAGGGGAGCGGAGTCCAGCTGGGATGGGCATGGCTTGAGGAGAGCAGGCAGTAAATTTTGTTTGCTTCAGGTTGAATGAACCCAAAGTTAGAAACCAGGAGCCATTGCAAAGAGGAGGAGGAGCTGGGGGGAGCACAAGCCCAACCCAGCTTTCCCCCCACTTGCAGTTTTCCATTCCCATCCCTATTGCTGCCCCTTTTCATCTGCTGCTGCATCAGCTGCTGTGTATTTACAGGCAGTCAGAGATGCTCATGGAGATGTTATTTCTCCTCTGGGCCTTGTAAACCCCATCTGCTGGAGCTGCCCGCCAGCTCGGGGGGAATTTCCAGGCCCTGCTTGTGTCCCAGCAGCAGTGATGGGTGGATTTGGAGGCTGCGTGTGTGCTTCATTCCCATGTTTGCTTTGACAGCTCAGCGGTGCTGGGCTGCGGTGCAGGTGTGTGCAGGATGCAGTGCACTGGGATGCTGCAGGGACCCAGCATCACTCTGAGCAGAGCAAACACCATCACGGCTGTGGGCCGGTGGCTGGGCTTTCCTGAAGATGCAGTTTTTCCTGTTTCTTGATTGTTTTCAGATTTTCTTGTTTCCCCCTAAAACAGTGGAACACTCACAAAACATCCCAAATCTGCACAACAGGGGCTGGAAACAACAGTTTTCATTTCCCACATGATTCTCGGAGTGTGTTTGTGTGTGTCAGACATGGATCCATTGCTTGAGCAGTTCATCTGGGGAGCTCAGAGCTCCTCTGAAAACAGGGGACCAAGGATGGAGCCCCTTGGCATCCTCCAGATGTTGGTCCTGAGCATGGCAGGGAGGTGACTCAGGGCTCTTCCTTCGTGGAGGCCCTGGACCAGTGATGCTCCATGATTATGTGCTGTCTAGGAGAACCTCCAGGGCTCCTCCCTTGGGTACCTTAAGGCACTTAAACTTCTCAGCTGGTCAGCTAGGACCCAACACCACCTCTGCTCCTCTCACAGCTACAGCATGGCCAATGCGGAGCTGCACAGAGCCGTTTGAATGCCGCTCTTCAGCCACTGCTGCGGCTGGGCTGAGTTATTGCTCCATGGAAGTCCTTCACCACATCCACTTGCAGGCGGCTTCTGCAGCTGTAACGATCCCCTTAGTGAGCAGTTGTGCGATTTTAGTTTGCTTGGGTTCTTTGGCTTGATTTGGGTGTTTTGTCTGATTGGTTTGGGGCTTTGTTTGGGTTTTTTGGTTGGGTTTAGTTTGTTGGGGTTTTTTTTAATGAAGAAATAGAAGAGGCTGGGAGTGCTCACCCCAGTCCTGCTGTAATTCATAGAATCCCAGCCTGGTTTGTGTTGAAGGGACCTTAAAGCTCATCCAGCCCCAACCCCTGCCACAGACAGGGACCCCTTCCACTGGAGCAGCTTGCTCCAAGCCCCTGTGTCCAGCCTGGCCTTGAGCACTGCCAGGGATGGGGCAGCCACAGCTTCTCTGGGCACCCTGTGCCAGCGCCTCAGCACCCTCCCAGGGAAGAGCTTCTGCCTAAGAGCTCAGCTCAGTCTCCCCTCGGGCAGGTTCAAGCCATTCCCCTTGGCCTGTCCCTACAGGCCCTCGTCCCAAGCCCCTCTCTGTCCCCAGGAGCCTCCTGCTCTGACGGGCTGCACCTTGCGCAAAACCCCCAGAGCTCTTTGAGAGGATTCTGCTTCTCAGCCACTTCCCCATCATTCACCCTCTACAAGCCTATTGGAGGTCTCTGCCCCAGAGATGCCCTTGTAGGGCAGGAAGGGGATGTCCTTTCGAATGAGTGGGGAGGAGACCCGCGGCTCGTGGGGAAGGGGCTGCCCTTGAGCATCTGCTGTTGGTGAGTTGATTTAGCCTCTTTTCTATGTTTTTTCCTCCTAAAATGCTAATTTTCGCCATTGGTTTAGCTGCAAGCAGGAGGGGAAAGTGTCGGGCTTTGTCCCCTTGCTGGTGCAAACTAGGGGTACCCATCACTGAAAGCCCCCCAAATTCTCTCTATGCTCCTCTCCTTGGAGGGAAAGCTAAAAGAGCTGGGATGGGCACATGTGCCTCTTGCACATATAAAGGCTCCAGAAGCGTGGTTTAGCTGATAACAGACTTTGTTTTAAGTAAAAAAAGGGATGTTACATGACTGGTGCTTGGTGCTTTTCCTGAGCCATAAGAAAGATGGCAAAAGGCTCCGGCTTTGTGTTTGTGGGGATTTTTGGCTGGTTTTTCGTTTACCTTTTACTTTGTTGTGGGCTTTTTCTGGGTTTTTTTAAGCTCTTTGGGTTTGCTGGGAATGTTGTGGGGAGGTGCAAAAGCTCGGGAAGGCTGGAAGCTCCCTATTGCTTGTGCTTGCTTAACACCATGTGCATTAGGTACCTCCAGAGCTCTTTGCAGCCATGCAATGCAAACGATAGCAGTTGATAACAGCATTATTGATAAATAAGCATCTTTGTGATCGCCATAAGAGCTTCAGACCCATTGCAAGGGCCATTTGTGCAGCGGCAGCTTCCCCCTCTGCAAGAAGCTCTCGATGCTCCTGCGCAGCTTTACTCGCTCAGTCTCACCTGCAGCAGTCCCACAGCAACCACCAGCACCTGAGGGCAATTTGCATCCCCCCAACGGCTTTCAGGGTCTTTAGCAGCTTCTCGAAGCCCATCCAGGTGTCCCTCATTGGGGGAAATCAGTTACAAGCTCCCCGCAGTGGTTGAGCCCTGTTGATGGGATGGGGCTTTGCAGGAGCAACAGCTCCATGCCGTTTTCCTTGGAGGATGCTGCAGGAGGTAGGTGAGGTTGAGCTTCTCCTGGTTTTCGGATGTTGTTCTGGGCTCCTGGACTTGACTGAGGTCTCTGTAAGCTGCAGATAAACGGGGTTGGGGGTTACGTGCCTGGGCTATCGCGTCGGTGTGATGTTGCCAAGGGATTTAGTATGAGGAGAGGGGCGAACCCAGGGATGGAATAGGGATTACTGGTTTTCCCTCTTCAGGCGACACAGCTGAGCAAATCCAAGCCTGCTGTCTGCTCAGTAAGGGGTTATCTTTTGTCTTCTCCTGCAAAAAGTCCTTTCTAGGAATCCCAAGATTTTCTAAGCAGGGCCAAGCTTAGGAAAAGGAGGAAAATGTGCTCCTTTCCTATTGCATCAGGTGTTGTTAAGCTATTTCTTCAGTTATTCCCCCTCCTTGCTTGTCTGTGTGAGCTTCCGTCTTTCCCACCTTCTGTACAGACACTCCTTGGGGAGGTCTGGTGTCCTGTGTAACCTATGTATGGTGTGAAGCTGGACCTGCTCTATCCTATGGGTGCCCTGGCTGATGTGTCCCTGCCTGGTGCACAGCTCTGCTGGGGAGGCCAGGAGCAAAGGGAGGTAAATATTCCTCCTTTGGTACCCACCATGGCCAAGGCCTCAGCCTGGCTTATCCTGTGAGCGCCCTGTTGGGTGGGAGAATGGGAATGTGTTTTGCATCGTTTCCGCATGCTGTGCATCCCAAGAAACCCTCTCTGTGGAAGGAGCAGCAGCCTTGGGGTGCCTCCAGACCCAATCCCGTAGGAATGCTGCTTAGCCCAAAAGCCGCTTGGTAGCAAGTGCTCAAAGCTAAGCCGGTTTTTCCCTGTAAGCCTTCATGTTTCTCCTTCAAGCAGAGGGAATTCTGCTGCTGGAGATACCCTTTCTGCTCCTAGCAAGAGAGCACAGGATCCAAACCTCCCTGTTGTGAGCAGGATGCAGCAGCTGAAGCAGCTTTTACTGTGCTGGGGGAAGGGGACCAGCCTTGCTCCTGTGATGCTTGGTGACATGAACTGGGTGCTTGCAATAGCAAACCCCTTCCCAGAACATGGTCTGATGTTCTCCCCCCTTCTCCTCCTTTACATTAATGTGCCAGGCATGTCTCACCCTAATTAAAAGCAGCCGAGAGGACTGGCCCAGGCCGTGGCTTTGGAGGCTGTAAAGCTCTAGGACAGGTTTATGTAGCGCAATTAAAAGGAAGGTAAAAAAAAATTGTTAAGAAATTAAACACTAATTACTTTGCTTTTTGCCAGCTGAACTGTTCTGGCAAAGGGGGGGTGCAAGTGGGATGCAAAGACCTGGGATGGTTGGGTCTCTGCTGCCCTAAATCAAACCGATCAACTGTTCCCTTGCCTTATAGCCATGTAACTCACCTGCTGTCAATTAGCCGAAATCACGTTTTTTCACTTAAACCAGGCTTAAGATGCCTGACAGTGGAGCCTGGTGGGGAGGGGGAGGCAAAGGCAGGGCCTGGCTGGAGGCAGCGAGGTGGAAATATCTTTTTTTAAAAGGTGTGAGCCCATTTTAGTGTTTTCCATATAAAATGTGATATTCTCGTCTGGGCGCTGGGGAGCTCTAAGAGCTGGAAGCCCAGCTGAGGAGGGGACCAGCCCTGGTGGTGGCAGGTCCAAGGTGGCCTGAGGGATGAGATGGGGAATCCTAACTGGGATGCTTGCAGGCAGGATGGTGAGTTCCCAACTGCAGGGAAAATCCTTTGGGATGAACGTCAGGTATTCCCTTAAACTCCTGCCTTAAATCTCCTTTGTGCGGTAGAGATTTGCGCAGTGTCGGCTGGGTGAAGAAGTTGCTCGTGGGGTTGTGGTGTGAAAGCTCCTAAGTGCTCCAGGGAAGGTGAAATTACCCCGTTGTTCACATGCAACCAGTAATGGGAATGGGTGGCTTGCATAATAGGTGGCATAATTTACCTTGGATGGTGAAGTAAACCGCTGTTTCCTCTCCCTGTGTCTAGTCTTGCTCACCGAGCGTTTTCTTTCTTCAGTGGAAGAGGAAAACAGGCTGTGAAGTATTTGGAAAGGGATGAGGAAAGGCAGGGCTTGGAGTAAATGGCTCCTTTTATACCTCCATCCACCCTGTACCTTGAAATAGGATAATAGATAAAGCCTTCCCAGTCTGGAAAGAAGCAGCTGGAATGGGATGGGGAGGTATCCCTGTGGATATCTGCATGCTGGAAATGCAGCTTCAGCTCCTTGGGTTCATGGCTTTGCAGGAGCTGATGCATCCTGGATGCTCTGGTATAGGGGAGGGCATTGATGGTCCCTTCCATTTTACCCTGCACTGGGGCAGGATTTACTCCCAGGACCTTTGGACTTGCCCATGGTCTCATCCTGCAATGGCAACAGTTCACCCATCTGCTACAAAAAAGGGCTCCCGGTTCTGCCAACAAGCCCCTGCAGGTTCTCCTGTTGGGAAAACCAGGCTCATTTATTAATATACTTAATGTTAATTGCTGTAATTTGAAGGCTGGCTTCCCACTCCCGGGGCCGTGGGTGTGTGCTGCCGGTGTGGAAATGCACCGAGGAATGTTTCCCTGTGGTGAGGGGAGGATGCTCCTGTGGTTATGGTGGTGATGACCGGTTTGTATTGTGGGTTTGGGCTCACATAGTGAGAGAACAATGAGAAACCCAAACTTATCTCCTAGTTGGAGGCTAAAAATACAGCCAAATGCATATTTAAATGGTAATTGGTGCAATTCCCCACCACCACCTCCCCAGGCAGTTCAGAGCATGCTTTGCTCTTCTTCCCTACTCTGTTCGCTGCCCTCAGACTCCAGAAGGAGCTTTGGTGGCTGCTTGGAAGAGTTTGAGCTGGGGAGAGTCCCATTGCCTGCAGGAGGGCAGTGATATCCCCTCATCATTGGTGCCAAAGGAGTTGGAGGTGTGGGGCTGAGATAACCCTCAAGGCTCTGAGTCTGGTCTGTGCTTGGGCTTTGCCAGCACAGTTGTGTTGGTGAGGAGCAGAGGGAAAGAGGAGACTCTGCTCTTGGTTCTTATCAAGGCTGGGTTTTTCTGACCCATCAATGAGGTTATGGGGTAGGGCAGGATGCTTATGCCTCTGGTCTCTCTCTTGTTCTTGGGCCCTGCTCTGCCCACATCTAGGGGGTTGTAGCAAGAAAAGAAGTCCAAAGTTCTGCTGGAGATCAATTGGGCAGCAGGACCCTGGCTCTGTGAGGTCCTGGAGGAGCCCTGGCTTTGTGTTTCTTATCTCAGGATAGAAAAAGAGCACCCTGTCTTTATATTCACCTGGTGATGCCAGCGGAAAGCTCGTGGCCTCTGTTCTGCAGCAGCAACAAAGCGAGGTCCCTCTGTGCGCTGAGTGGTTTGGGCTGCATTTGGGAATGAGCTCCTTCGCCTGGACAGTGTGTGTCTGTGTCCTCACGAGCCGGATCTGCTCCAGCTCTCCTTGCCCTGCACCAAGGTTTGCTTTGGAAAACGAGTGCTGGTGGTTTCTGGAACGTGATCCATCTAACCCGCCATCAGAAAACAACAAACCCAAACCTGCAATTGCCTTTTGGTCTTGAGCAACTTGAGCTGGGTGTGAATTGGCCACGAAGGCTTGAATTAGCTCCGTGTGGAGACGGGAGTGCTGCTGTCTGGGGTAGTAGTGGGTGGTTTATGTGAACCAGGACCAAGCCCCTACCGTGCATCCCAGTCTGCATCACCCTGTATCCCAAAGTGAAGACATGGATGCTCTGCTGGCAACCAGACCCTGACTTGGCTATAGCCAGCACTGCCTGTGTTGGAAGGTGAACGGTGCCACGAGTCCTGCACCCAGCCGGGTGTTCTTAGCTCCTGTGCAGGATTATCAGAAGGGCAGAATTAAGCACTGCATTTCCTGGTTTCTCCCCTTTCTGTGGGCTGGTGCGATGCAGGCGGCCCTTCCCCTTGCCCAGCCCTATACAGCCATTAGAATTCCTTTTGGGACAGTGGAGAGGGTGAGAGCAGGGGGGTAAATCTGATTTAATTACAGTGACACAGCCTGCATGGCCTCGGCAGCTCGGGATGGGGGGGTTAATCTCATTTGGAGAGGGGAGGCAGTGCAGCGGCTGCCGCTGGCATCAGGCCTGTGCACATGATGGGCTTAGGGCAGCGCCAGGCGCCGGCTGTCCCGGCCTCAGGCAGCGGGTGCTGGGTCCTGGGATGGGATAGGGATGGAGCCTCAGTGCATTGCCTTGGGCAATGTGTCATAACTGTCATGAGCCTCCTCCTTCACAAGTGTCATGGAGTCATGGAATGGTTTGGGTTGGAAGGTCTGCAGGCTGCCCATGGTAATGTATCCAGTGTGGAGTCCCAGCTTTCCATGTAAAGTAGGATGCTCTGGTCCGGCAGAGAGAATAAGGGATCCCAAGGATGCAATAATCCATTGCAACCTTCTTATCAGTGCCTTGTGGTGACCCGCTGATGAAGTCTAGCCTGTATCTTCCCAAATTGGGTTTTACCTCCTGCTAGTATGTGAGAACATGCTTCTTGGTGGTGGGATGTCTGGGGCTAATGGTCCCCTGACCACGCTGCCTTCCCCCAATCCCAGTATTCCCACAGCATTATTCCAACCTCTCTGCAGCTCCTGGGGCTGTGGGGAGGATGGGAGCAGCAGGATCCTGGTGGAAATGTCACCTCCCACCCTGAGGCTTTGGCAAGGGGAGAACAAACCCAGCCAGGGCTGGAGGAGAGGCCAAGGCTGGATCCTGCAAAGCCTGGCAAGGAAAGCTTTGGATAAGGGCAGGAGCATGTGGGAGGGGACTGTAAATGCCGCAGAAGGATCTGGTGGAAGGTGATGCTTGACAGCCCTGGAGCCCCGTCTCTGCTCGCCCCACGCGGTGCTGGCAGGGGCAGCGCATTCTTCACCAGCCGCTGTTTGCTTGGGCACTGATGTGATTTGCTACCAATGCACGTTTCCCATAGAATCACTCAATTTAGGTACTTTTCCCCCTCTCCATGCAATCCTGCTCCTTTCCCGGAGGGGCTCAGGTGTGCAGCACAGAGCGGTGTTGCTGGTTCTGTTCTGGGAATGGAGGGAATACCTCTAACCTGATTTGCCTGGCTCTTTGTGGTCCTTGGCCTCTGCTACTCGGGTTGCTCAGGACCAGTGACAGGATTTGTATTGGAAGCAAGTCTGTGGTGGGATGTGCGGGATGGAATGCAGATGGTTGTGGTCTGCGTGATGGCTGTGCCTGCCCTGCAGTTGTCTTGTCCCTCTGTACAGTGTTGTTCCCCCATGCAGCGTCTTTCCTACAACTCCTGGATCCTTATGGAGAAACCTCTTTTCTCCTCTGAGAAATGTCCATCTCTTGCATCCCGATTTCTCCCCCCAGCATGTGGCTTTTCTCTCAGCTTTTGCCTTTGTTTTCCACATGCTGCTGTGACTTCCCACACTGTCACCCTATGGGGACAGGCTGAGCACGCAGCAGGGCTCTTCTGGGCAGCCCTTGATCCGTATCCCCATGTGCTTGAGCGGTCTCCCCTGGCACAGCTTAAGGAGCGCTGCTGGGCTCAGGTATGTGCAAATCCCAGACCAGGAACTCCAAACCACGACGTCTTAAAGAAGAAACCCGACTAACCCAATAATATATTTTGAGGTTCTCTTTGTTTAACTACTGGGGTTTAAGGTTAAATTTGAGCTGCTTTGTTTTCTGTGCACTTGGGGGAGGGTCTGGGAGCTGTTCTGCTGAAGGAATAAGTCAAATATCCATCTATTTGGGAGTCCTGCAGCAGTTTGAGCAGTGCTGGGTCGTTGGGTCCTCGGCCAGTGATTCCAGGGAAGGAAAAGGGAGAGACCATCTCATTGTCCTTTTAAGTTGAGCCACATCTAGTTTGGAAACTGCTGCAGCAGAGCAAGTGCCATGACCCAATGCAAACCTGACTTTGCAAACCACTGAATCTTGCATTTCTGCTTTAAAAAAGCTTGTTTTTAATGTCCTCCTGATGGGTAGCTCCCTTATCCCACCCTTCCCCTTGAGTGCCAGGAGGTGGGAAACATCCTCTCCTGTTGGCGGGCTGGTAGCTGGTGTTGGAGCATCCCTGGGGAGCAGGTTGGGTCTGGAAAGCTGCTCCGTGCTGGTGCCTGGGGAGATGTACGAGGGACCTAACCCTGTTTCAAGCAAGGTGTTTCTGCTGACGCAGCCACCACGGGCTTTAATTGTGGATTATTAAGAACTGCTTTTATTTTCAGAAGCTGGCCCCGTGTTACAGTGCAAGTCCCCAAACCCTTTTCCCTACAAAAGGGGTGTTTGTGCCTCTTACCTTTCGGCAGCCTCCGCTTTAATTTCAGCTTGCTGTGTAATCTAGAGGCGGGGGGAGCTTTCAGAGCCTCTCACTCAATAACTCAGCCCAGCCTACAGCACTAGTGAGGTATTTTACACTCCACCAAGGCAGATAATTAATCATTCCTGAAGAATGAAGAAATGTTTCTGGACTTTTCCCCTCCTTTATAAAGAAAAACAAGGATTTTGGAAGCTTTCTGCCCCTCTCATAGGATGAAGGGGTTTGGGATGAGAAGGGTAAAGTTTGGATGGCTCTTTGGGGGAAGCAATAGTGGGGTGCTACCTGCCAGGCTGTGGGATGGGTGCTTCTTGGTGTCTGAGGTGGGTGCAGGGGGTGAAGATGCTGCTGAGCCCCAGCTCTCCCCATCACTCCTGGCTGATGGAGCCCAGAACTGCTCGTCTTCCTTTATTGCTGTGTTGATGCTGATGGTCTTGGTGGCTTCCTACCTGGTTGCTCAGGGAGCATCCCTTTGACCTGCAGATGCTTTCCTTATGGTTCTGTGATTAATTGCATACTTTTTTTGCAGTCACTAAATTAAGCAAAGGTGACTTAAACCCAACCAGCCTGAAAAGCACCTTAAACATGCTGCAGTGTCTTGGAACTCACTTCAATACCGTAAGGTGATAGCACTGCCCTCACTGAGTTGCTCTCAGCATCCCAACGCTGATGCAGAGGAACTTGCAGGCAGGAGTATGTGGGCAATAAGGAAAATCCCCCCTGGAAAAGCTGCCTGCCAGGTTTTCAGCAACTTGAGTCTCCAGCATCACCATCCAACTGGGTGCTGGGAACACACGTCAGCTCTGCTGCGAGCAAGCCAGCCCTTTGTTCCTGCGTCTCCTTGAGATGCTATTGTGGTTTACTTAATTAAAAACACAGAGCATTATTGTGGGAATGACAAGGAATTAAAAAGATTAAATCTGGGAAAAGACCTATCTGGCTGCCTCATCCAGCCCAGCTCTGCTGTTCCGAGGTATCCTTCTGCCATGCAGTTTGAGGTGCCTCAGGTGATGTTTGCTCCCTGCTCCCCAAGGAAATCTCTCTGTGGTTGTGGAAATGAGCAGGCTGGTTTCATGCTGCTTGCTTGTTCTCCAGCTGTGTTTCCACCCAGCATTGGGTTTACCGACAAGCGCTGCTGGAGAAGGCTCAGCTCCTCCTTGCACTTTCCACTCTTTCCGAGTGGATGTCAGTCTCTTCAGTATCTTGGGCTGGTTGGGATGCTTTTGGGAAAACCTGCCTCTTCCTGCTCTGTGTATCAGTATGGGAAAGTGAACCTGCTAGTGCTGGGGGTGCTGGAAATGGGAGATCAGCCCTTCCTGGGAGAGAAGCATGTAATTAATTTGCTGCTCCACTATAAACTAGGGATAGATCAAGTCAAGTAACCATAAAGTCTGTGAGGAGGAGGATGGGGGTTTTGGAGAGTGATGAAGGTGCTGGCAGGAGAATAATTCCTCTCCACATCCTGGATCGGAGTAGTGGGACATTGAACGGTAACAGAGCAGTGGGAAGGGTCCCACCGTGCTCCGTGGAGCCGCACAGCCCCAGATCAGCAGCTGGGATTTTGCCCACAGGTAAAGCTGGGGATGTGCAAATACTGAGTAGCTGCTGCTTAGGGCTGAGCTGCGGGATGAAGGTCCTGCAGTGACAAAGTGCTGTGACAAAGCACCAGCATCAACGTTTCCACTGCCCCAGGCTCCTGTTTGCCCTCGAGCAGGTTGTGTTGTCCCTCTGGCCGCATCCTGGAAGGCTGGGTGTTGAGCTGGGTCCTGCCAGGATGTCTGGGTGTGGGAAAGGTGCCTCCCCGCACTCCCCACACCAGTGCTGCTGCCCGCTAATGCGTTGTTAAATAGGGCCTGTTTGCTGTGGCCTGTGCCAGGAGCTGTAGCGGGAAGGGGCTGGCTGCTTCCCCAGGTGGTCTTAGTGAAACCAAGGACCGTTTCCCCATTGGAAGCACCTTTCTCTCTGCCTTTGCCTCTCCAGCGGGTGCCTGCGTGTTGCCCCATGTGAGGACTGCCAAAACACGGGTCACTGCCAGGGTTATGAACCGAGGTTTGTGCTTTGAAGCCTCACCTGGTGAATGACACAAATCCCGAGGTGGTTTTCCGTACATCAGGGAGCAAACATCGGCTCTGATGCAGGAAATCAAAACCTCGGGAGCTTCCTACTGAATGTGCGCCCTTTGCAAATACCATGGCTGCTCGATGGGCGCTGGCTTGGCTGCAGGAGCAAACGCGCTTCCCCATCAAGTCATCCAGCTCCGCGTGCTTCAATAGATACGTGATGGGTATACGAGAGTGATGCAACTTCATTTTAAAGGTGATCTTGCGGAGTTTTTGCCCTACCTTTAAGTGTCAGCCTGGGGTGCGTGTGCCAGCAACCAGGGGCAAAAATGGTCCTGGCAGCCTGTGGCTACAGAAATGTCACTTTTTAAACCCCAAATCCTAAAGCTGAGCTTTTTGTTTATTCCTGTGGCTCCAGGAGCTGAGGCTTTAAGAAGAGCTGCTGGGTTTTGACAGCCCCCTATTAGTCATGGGAACTGGCAGCTCTGAAATGAATATTTGCAGATCTCCCCTGCTCCTGCTCTCTTGTTAATGCAAAGAAAACTCTTGCCTCCAGCCCCGCTTCCAAGTACGTGATTGGGAACATGTGAATCCACAAGGATTGAACTGTGAGTGACCTTGGGGAGTGAAGTGGGTTAATCAAAGCTGGGCTCTTCCCCACACTTCAGTCGCTAAAGCTCCTGCATTTCCTCCTGATGGCTGATAAGGAGGGATTGAATTTATGAAAGAGATGAAGATGTTTGGATAAGCTACAGTACCAAAGCAAGCCTGCCTGACAAGTCAGGGCCTGAAGGAAGCTTATGGGGTTGGAGGGGGTTTGTTATCTTCTTCCCAGGCCCCTTCCACTAGGCAGGAAGTGTGTCCATGGGGATCCATCAGAGGTCCTGCACTGCAGCCCCTGGGTACCCTGGTTGAGATGTTCTGAGTCCTCGCTGCCCTCCCCTTGGGGATGTGCACAGCGAATGGCATCTGTCCCAAAGCTGGTGTCACTGCTATGGAACAGAGGTGCAGCTCTACTGATGTGATGGGCACTCCTGCCACAAGACCCAGGGGATTCCTACGGGGACCCCCAGCACACAACGGCCTCACATGCGTGCGAGCTCTTCCTCATCCCCATCTCTGATAGCTGCAGGGCTTTGAGACATGCTTGGTACTGCCCTGCTATAGGCAGCCCCTGGGCACTGGTGTATCTGTGACTACCCAGGTCCTAAATCAAGTGTGTGGGCTCATGTATTGAGCTCAAGGTTTGGTTATTTCCCTGTTGTCCTGTTGCTGTGCCAGAAAGGCCAGCACCTGTGTCTCGGAGATCATTATCTCGGTGTATTTTTAGACATGCCTTATCGATGCTGAAAGGAGGTGAATCATGCTTGGGAAAGAGGCTGCTGCTCTTCCGAGTGTGTTTTGGAAAACAGAGCTCCAGGGGGAGGGAAGGAGAGCAGCTATGGGGGATGATCCCTGTCCCCCTTGGTTCAGTGGCTCTTTGCTGGAACACGGTGGCTTCTCATGGGGCAATGAGCTGGTTCCTGCAGTGGGAAGGGAGGTGACAGCTTTAAGGGGTTTCCCAGAGCTTAAACCTGTGGCCCCCCTCCCCAGTCCTAGACCAGTGGCCAGTACAGTGGTGACCAGGAGAGGATGGTGTGGAGGTGATGGCTCTTGTCTGCAGGGCTGTATAACCAGAGGCATGCTGAGCCCCTCCTGCAGCCTTGCTGGTGGTCACAGTGCCTTGATGTTCCCCTGAAGAGTTCACCTCTTGGGTGCAGAGCCATGGGGTGATGAAGCCATTGGTTGTCCTGCCTTTTTCCTTCTCTCTAGACTGCCCTTCTTCCTCCTGGATACCTGTGACCCCCACAAGGCAGCTCTGTGAATGGACATGCCGGCTTTTTGCCTTTGAGAGGCTTGCAGGTGAGGTGAGGAAGGTGAAACCTTTGGATCTCTGGCCATGATCATTACCCCCTCCTTTGATATATTCCCCCGCCGCCAACCTCCACAGGGAAAGAAGGTAATTCAGGTTGATGTCTCCATTAAAAAGCTGCAGCAGTCAAGTGGTTGGTTGTGCTGAGAGGGGAATGCCCACAGGTAATTTATCTTGACGTTTATAGAAAGCGTAAGGGTTTACTCATTCATAAACCCAAGGAAGAGGGGGTTTGTCTGCATTGGCTGGGCTCTGGAGCTGCTCGAACATTATTGTAGCTGATGGTAATCGTTTCCGGACGTGCCCCAATATGCCTACGGGGGTTGCATGGGAACAGTAACAATGTGGGACAGGAGAGCAAACCTGTTGGACAGGAACGGGCCCGACCGGAGCTGACAAATCCTCTCCTTCCCTGCCTTTTCTGACTGGCAGGTGAGGGCGAGAGCCAAGGGGAGGACCTGGTGGCTGGCACCCGGGCCCATGGCTTGTTGTAACTGGAGGGAGTCCTCGATCCGGGGCTCTCTGTGCTCTGCAGCCCTGAGGAGCAGTGGGGAATGCTTTGTTTTCAGAACAGTGTTTTGGTGCGTGTTGTTCAGGCCCAAGGGGAGAGCTGCTCTGTGCAGGGTCTGCCTCCAGCCTTGGAGCTGAGCGAGCAACTGCAGCATCTTGAGATCACTTCCTCTGCTGGTATCTGTTGGTTTGGGGAAGGTCTGTGGCTTCCCTTGAGCATGGGAAGGCTTGTGTGTGTGTCTGGGGGTGTAGGAGCACTCTGTGCTTTGGGGTCTGTGCGAGTGCCCTGGCTTGCAGAGCTCTTCTCCTCCCAACACGCAAACCTTTAGCAGGTCTGAAGATAGTGAAGATGCTCTGGCCCATCTGTTTTTGCTGTTGAGATGCTCATATCTCTCCTTGGCAGAGGACCGGGTATGTTAGGTTATCATAAAGCCCGTGGTGATATTCTGGCTTTTTAGGGCTGACCTCGTGGCACTGGGTTTCTCAAGATCCAGGTGTCAGAAGCATTATCATTGTTAATCCCCCTGTAATCCAACCGGCTGAGGAACATCAATCTCCCCATTGCTAAGTTAGCAGTTGTGTTGGAACCATCTGGGAAGGGCGCACTGGAGAAGACCTGCAGGTCTTGATTTACAGAGCACCAGCGGTGTTTGAGTTCCCAGGCTCTGATCCTCAGCGGCTGGAGCTGACCCTTGGGCGCCCATCCTTAGAATGTGGACTATGACAAAGATAGCAAGAGCTTCCCAAAGAGACCTCCTGGTGTTTCTTAATGCTATAGGATGTTAAATAAATACACCGAGCTGCAGTGACCCTGACATGGGTCTCAGCTGATGGGGAGTACCCAGGGATGCATTGCTGGCAGCCCATAACCAGACCCATGCTGCTGCAGCACAGAGATGCTGAGGACTGTGCAGCTTGGGGCATCAGCTGGCTGGCTCCCAAAGCTGCATTCTTGGCTCTAAATGGGTTTTTCCCTCTTTTGCTGAAAAATGCCCAGCTTGGGACTGATTCTTGGTGTTGGGCATCAGGTGCTTATTGATCCATGGTGTCCACTAGCTGAAAACTGTAGAGCTTGGGAAAACATGGTAACACTGTAGAAATAAAGGGAGCAGCTTTAGCTGCAGGATGGCCGTGTTTCAGCTGGGTGCTGCTGGCATCTCATAGCATGGATAACCCAACTCCCCCCCCCTCGTGAATGGGAGGAGAGCGGACGTGCCCGTGCTCTGCTGGCCGGGCAGGGCTGGCCTGCTCCTGTGTTTGATAAACAGCAGGATGAACGAGGAGAAACCTGCCTGGAATTGTCTTAAGGTGATAAAATTCCTGTGCTGCTTGAGTGCACTGATTAGCTCGATGTGAGATGACGCTGGGCTCGGCTCTGGGACTCTCCCTCCCCTCAGTGTGTCTCCTCTGAGCACCCAAGCAGCTTTGTGTCTGTGCTCCCCATATAACCATGGTGATGCCATGTGGGTGATGGCTCCGAGTGCCAACTTTCTGTACCCCCGGGGGTGTGGGGCTGGCTTCACCCCCCTGCACCCATGCTCTGTGCCTGGCCGGGTTTTCCTCCTGTCTCTTGGGAGCGGCCAAGCCACAGTTTTGGCAACAGCATCTCGTGGGGAATGACGTTCCCAGTGTTTGAGCAGGTGAGCCCGAGCAGTGACTCAGATGCACCCTGCTGCTGCGGCATCATGCCAGGGCCACCGGGGCTGTGGGGTGTAGTGGGGTCCTGAGCCTCATGGGGGGTGCAGTGCCTGTCCTTACGAGGGGTTTTAGGAGCTTGGGATGATCTAAAGCTTGATTGAACAAAGTGCTTCGTCACTGGCTTGGTTTGAGGCGAGTGAGTCACTGGTTGAGTCACGCTGTTCCATTGCCAGAAGGGGGACTGGAGAGGGGGACACTGCCTGTGCTAGATGTGACCCAGCTGCACAGTCCAAAGCTCTCCTGACACTGCTCTCATGTAACCTCCTTACTGGTGTGCTCCTGGAGCTGACTGGAAATGCATCCCTGCCTCCCACACCTCCTTTTTTCACCCTTAGATCTACTTTTTCAGCAATGACTTCTCCTGAAATAACCTGACCCCGAGGTGTTGGCGCAGACCCTGCCTGCAGCACTGGTGGCTGCTCTCACTGCTGTTGCTGCATCTTGCCCTGCTTGATGCTCTTATGAAGCAGCAGCTCGTAGGCTTGCTGTGGTGGGGTGAACAACGTGGGGGAGCCCTAAAGCTTCAGATCAGGCTTGGGGTGAGATCCCAGACTGGTTTGGGTTGAAGGGACCTTAAAGCTCCTCCAGCTCCAGCCCCTGCCACGGGCAGGGACCCCTTCCACTGGAGCAGCTTGCTCCAAGCCCCTGTGTCCAGCCTGGCCTTGAGCACTGCCAGGGATGGGGCAGGTCTCAAGCGGTGCAAACAGAGTTGGACGTTGGCTTTAACCCCGATCTCACGCTGCCGCGGCTCCTTCGCTGCCCGCAGGACCCCACCACGGTCACCCCCGGTGGCCGGGGGCGTGGCCATGACATCACCGCCGCCGCTGCCCATTGGCTGCCCCGCTGGTGATGTCATCGTTCTGGACCCATTCTTTCCCGTGCCGGGATGCGGCGTTGCCATAGGAACGCGTGGCTGGTGGGGGGATGCTGCGGGATAACCGTGCATCAGCCCGGGGTGGGATAACTTGTGTGCGGTGAGTTACGACTTCATTAAGAGAGTTTGCTTAATTAAAGTGAAGTCCTGATGTGCTGACAGGCGGTGCGGGTGGGAGGGATGCGCCTCTGGAAAGCAAAACTCCCAGCCAGCACCTTGAGCAGCCTTTGGAGCAGCCTCTCCTCTGCTCTGTGTCTTCAGGGAGTCTAAAAGTTTGCACTGTCTCGTTTAGCAAGACTTAATCTTTCCCCAGCCCAGGTGAAGGACCTGGCTGCTGTCTAGCTGGAAGGAGAAAGTTAAAAAGAAAGTTTAAAACATTGGACAAGAAATGCAGACAAACAATTTCAAGGGTGAAATGTCTTTAGAGAAGTGAGTTGAAAGCAGCCAGCCCCTTGGGGAGCAGGGGTTGTGCTGCTGCCCTCCTCCAGCCTTCAGTCACCAGCCCACTCTTGCCTGCCACTATTTCCAAGGACAAAACAAAGCCCTTTAACCCAGAGTTCAACTCTGACCTTGCTATGGCAGGATTAAAATCTCATGAAGATGGACAACTTGACTGCAGAAGTTTAAACCCCTCCCTCCCTTCTCCTCCCCTCTGTTTCTCACTCCTTTTCTTTCCAACTGGCCTGGTTTGCTGCTGAGAAATAGGGAAAAACGGAGAATAGACCTCGGCCTTGTGGGTGCTGCTGTCTGGAAGATGACGCAGGCAACCCAGTGCTGCTGCAGCCCAGGGACAGATGCACAATTTGGGCTTTATCTTCTCCCTCTTGCATCTGTGGCTCCGCACTTTGCTGTCAGGGTTTGGTCCTTGGGTTTGGAGCATCTCTCCAGAGGCTGGTGATAGGGAAGAGCCCACGTGGCTGTTGGGGCTGCACTGTTGGCACCAGGGGCAGATCCCTCTGCCTGCCCTGCCTGCGTCTCCATCTCCTGAACGTAACTGCTGCTCGTTTCTCACAGCAGGACAGAGGTTTTAAATATGTGTAGGTAGAAGGGAGAGGGAGGGGGGTCTCCATCCTGCCTCTGGCTGCAGGGACTACTATAGAAGCACTGCTAATGCTTGTTTTCTCAGGGAAGAGAGGGTATTTCCCCTAATATAATCTAAACCCTGGTTTGTTCTCTTATCTCTTGTACTCAAATCTGGCTTTAGAAACAGTTCTAGTGAAAAGCAGGGGTTTGAAAGGTGGCATGGAGTGAAGCTGCCTCCAGCCCTGGGTAAGCAGGGGCAGCCCTGTTGGCAGGGTCTGAAGTGGCCCTTGCTTCAGTGGGGATGTGGAGCGTGGATTTGGCGCTTGCCATTAAGACCTTTTGGGAGCATCCCCAGGAACAAGGGGAGATGGGGAAGGATGGGGAGAGCATCTCTGCTGTGCACACATCCAAATTATCCCAAGCAAAACTCCACTGCAGGCAGGAGGAATTGTGTAAATCAGCTTTGTCCTGCTTTGGATTCCAACAGCCTTTTGGATTTCTTTCTTTTGCTAAACCCTGTGCCATCCTCTGAGGACCAGGGAGGGCGAAGGGGGAGGACGAGCCTCCTGGTTTTCAGCCTGGTATTACTAAGCAACCATGTCCTGAAATTCACAGCCCAATGGAGAGAACTTTGTTTACCAGGAAGAAAACACTTGAAAAGGGGAATCTTTGGCGGAAGCATGACGGGATTAACGCTGGGGTTTCTTTAGGCAGTTTTGTTGTTTTTCAGGGCCTGACCTTGCTGCTCTGATTTGCTTTTGCCAAGCGACTCTTTCCCTGCCCAATTTGGAGCGTGGTATTGTGCTGGGGTGGGAAGGGGGAGGTGGGAGAGCCAGGTTTGGCAGCTCGAATGGGAGCCTGAGATTATCTGGTTTGGAGTCGATCATTAGATGCTGGTCTCCTGAAAATCCCATTGTAATTAATTTTCTCCTGAATTAATTAAAGGAATTGAAGGGAGGCCGGCCCAGGGACATGTGGGGGGAGTTTTTCTGGGGTGATATATAGGTTGTTGGCAGTGGGAATTAAATCACCTTTCTCTCCCTTCCCAGCCTGCTTTTAAAGCTGCTCTCATCTCTCAGCCGTGACCGGTGCGTGGGCAAAGGTGCAGGGTCCTGGGCACAGCGTGTTCCTGTTGAAACTGTCCCAGATGATGATTCAGGGTGTTTACTCCTTGCTTTCTTCTGTGTGCCACTGGCACAACCAGCATTGAAGTGGGATGGGGGGGATGGAAGGATTTGGGGCTGCTTAGGATGTGTTCCTCAAGCATGAGGAGGAGGAAACTGCATCCCAGTTGCTGGCTCCAGCAGAGGAGAGGGTTTAGGAGATGTTGGTTTGTTCTCAGCTTTGCTGTGTCTTTGCAATGTAACACGGGTGGAATTGCTGCCTTAGCTCTGCTCAGAGACAGGGGAGCAGGCAGTGATGCCATGAGCCTTTAGTGCAAGATGCTTGCACTGAGAGGGTGTAGGAATGGTGGGGCTGTGTCTTGGAGGCCCTGTGTTCCACAGAAAGGTTTCTAGCATCATTCCCAGCTTGGCTTCCTGCATCCAATTCTATTGGTGTCAAGTAATAGAAATGGGTGTGCATTGATTTACACGCTGCCTGGTAGAACCATAGAATAGTTTGGGTTGTAAAGAACCTTCAAAGGTCACCTAGTCAAACCCCCCTGCAGTGAACAGGGACACCAATACAACTGCTGTGCATAGGTGAAACTCCTCATGCAGGGCAGTCCTTCCCTTTACCTCACCAGCATCTCTGCCGGCTGCCAAACACACATGGGGAGGACGGGGAAAATCCCTGTTGGCTTTGACAGGGCTGTGCCTGCAGCATCGTGCTGGGTCTGGGGCTCTGGGTTACCTTGTACGTGTCCTGCTTGCCCCCAGCTCCAGCTCGGGCCGCTCTGCGGTCAGCGGTGGCTAATCCTTCCTTCCCTGCTCCCGGCTGGCGGAGGCGGGTGCGAGGGGAGGGCAGGCTGACGAGCATGGGAATCTGGAAGCCTATTCAGCTGTAATTATTGGCCTCAATACGGAGTGAGAGGGAGAAGGGGGGAGCTGGGAGAGAGGGGAAGACCCAAGGGGAAAAGAGATGGAGATTCCTCCGCCTCCCTCCATCGCCAGGGAAAGGGAGCAGGATGGGGGCGAGGGGAGGGCTGGAAGGGGGGATATCTTCAGACAAATCCTCCCTCCCCATGCCGAGGATGAGGAGGGTGGTGGGGCTCTGTCCATCATCTCCTATGAGCTTCCTGCTGGCCAGCTGGTCCTGGGGGATACCAGTGCCAAGCTGTCGTCTTGGTGTCAGGGTCCCCCCAGCCAGCTCCTGACAAGCTGGTGGTCATGGCATGGTGCAATGTGCTATCGCACCTGCTTAATTAACCTCAATTAGTCCAAGTGCTGCTGCCTCTTCAGGCACTGGTGCTTCCTGGGAGTATAGGCTTAAGGGAGGTGATGCTATATCCAATGTGCCTGATCTGGAGATGGGTTTGGCGTATCCAAACCTACAGCTGAAAGCGGGGTTGGGGTGCCTACATTTGCAAGGCACCCTCTATCTCTGTATCAGCCATACACACGGACCTCACAGGTCCTGTGACACAGGGACTTGAAGCAAGACACTGGTCTGCAGGTCCTTCCACCCGTTTGGGAACCCCTGCCCTAAGGGGGTTTGTTGATCCCTGGCTTTTCCAGTTTAGGATGCTTCTGAAGTAGGCATTGAGGATGCTGGATCCAATATCTTATGGGAGGAATCATCTGTGGTGCTGTAAATGGAGACTGCGCTGCTGTTTGTTCCAGGAGCTCTCTTCTTATCACCTGGCAGAGGGTTGCTTCTCCTGGCCTGGTTTCACCTTCCAGAGTGACTGTCAAATGTGTCTTTCCCTTCTATTTCAGCAGGGCTTTAATTTATCAGGGTTTGGTACATCCTTCCTGCCAGATTACCCACAGAAGGTATACTTAAGGCTTAATCCCATCTCTAACAAGCTGTGGCGCATCGTTTGGCTCTGGTGTTATCCTGCACAGCATCCAAACTTAGTTGCATTATGGGGACCAGAGCAACGGCAGCTCCCCCCCCCGTGCAGACCAGGTCTGACGGTGCCCTGTGTGCACCCAGGCATCCCCATTAACCTCCTTTTTCACCCCAAATCTGGGTGATTTGCAGAGCTGCAGTGAGCAAGGGCTCAGGTTGTGCTTCCCAGGGCTGAGCTCCCACTGTTCTCCATCAGTCCCGGTCCTGTTCCTCTCCCTGCCACTGCATCTTCGGGGCTACAATGCTGAGGGTAATAAAACCCCCGAGGTCCCTCTGCCTTGCTCTGAAAGGGAGCTTTGTCCCTGCAAAGAAATGACTTGAAACTGATCTGGGGGAAGGCGATTGTTATCGGAGGGCTCCTGAACTGTTTGGATCCTGACTTTGTCAGAGATCTTGTAATTTAAACTTCAAGCTGCTTATTAGAAATCCGAGAGAATAGGTTAATAATAAAAAGCAGACTTTCCCCCCCCCGCTTTGTTCCCGTGTTCCTGTCGTCCTCTTTCTCTCAGCTGCTGTGGACATTTAATCACCCGATACCCCCCCTCCTCCCGCGTTGCTTTTAGCTTTTCCAAGAGTGGGATAAAATGCCGAGATGTTTCTTTTTGAGCTCTGCCAAGGAAGGCTCACGCAGGGCCTGTCGCTGCAGTCCCTGTGTGTGCCTTTGGGAGAGCTGAAAGGAGCTGGGGGGGGAAGCCAGCCTGTGACTTGTGTTGGTTTGGGGGGGTCCCCTCCACTGCAAGGGGTTGGAAATCCATCCAGGTGAAAGGGGTCCCCTTCTTCATGGGGGTCCCACTCCAAGGAGTGCCACAGTCCCCCTTGGCTGCCTGTATTCAGCCCAATGTCCTGCCCTGCAGGGGCTTGGAGTGGGATTTGGGAGCTCTTCCCAAGACTGATCCTCATCCAAGTTCCCTCAGCTGGGCAGCAGCTCCCTGGCCCCGAAAGCACCCGAAGGAAACGTGTTTGGACATGTGCAGGGTGTATTAGCATTCCTGCTGTCCTCCCATACTGGGGTGGCCACTTGCTATGGGGTAGGACCCTGCTGGGACCATGGTGCTGTTGGGAGAAGCATCCCATGGGGTTCCCTGAGGGCTTTTGTATGGTGTGGGGGGGGCTTGGCGACAGGAGGTTCCGCTCTGTCCCTGTTCCCTGCTGCTCGTCCCTGCTAACAGATTCCATAGCCTGGGCAGGGCTGGGACCGCAGCGCCAGAGCCTGTGTCTGGCTGTATGGAAGCGGCTCCCAGGGTGCAGGAATGCAGAGGGTCGGGTGGGATCCCGCATGGGTGACCCCAGTGGGTGTGGGACCGGTGCTGGCGGAAGCCGCCCCGGCAGAGCCATGTTGTTCTCTGTGCTCGGGTACCTTCGGGTCATCCCCTCGGCTGCTCCTCTCGAGGCAGGGAGGCTGTTTTCTTACTGCTGTGGCTGCCTCTTGTGGGAGTAAAAGCATCCGAGCTGAGCAACCGGGCAAGATGCTGTGGTTCTGGTGTGGTTTGGAGGCGGCCACCAGGCAGTTACTCACCCCCATGTAGCTTGGACCCTGCTGGTTATTCGTGTCCTGTCCCTACAGGCCCTTGCCCAAAGCCCCTCTCCAGGTTTCCTGGAGCCCCTTTAGGCACTGGAGCTGCTCCATGGTCTCCCCTTAAGGAGCCTTCTCCAGGCTGAACCAGCCCAGCTCCCTCAGCCTGGCTCCACAGCAGAGGAGCATCTTACTCTGCTGAGCTAAAGGGAACGTGGTTTTTGAGAGGCTGAATTACATTATCCTTTCAAAAGAAAAAAGCCAATGTTCTAAAACTGTTACCTTTTAGGAAATCCCCCTCCTCTATATCTTCTACATAATGTTTCTAACCACATCTATCTCCCCTCTCGGGTCCACAGCTTCCCATCAAGCAGGCTTGGGTCAGCCTTGGGCTGTGAGGATGCTCTCGGTGGTCCTCAAGGGGAGTGAGGAGCCTCGCAAGGGCATCCTGTGGGGGTCTCACATAACCCGGTCCAGTTGTGCCTGGTGCAGAGAAAAGTGATTGCAGCCAGGCAGGGTTTGACATTCCCACTCGGAGCAAAGGCTGGGCCTCAGCCAGGAGGAATCTGGCCGTTTCAGCTCTTACAGAGGCTGCTGGATGCCGATGGCTCCCGTGGCTGTTGCTGGCTAAGAGGAGTTAGAGGGACACAGAGCTCAGCCGGAGCCGTGCCTTGTTTGCAGATGTGGCAGACCTGTGGTTAGTGGCTGCAGTTGGGCTCATTGGAAGGGGAACGCCAAACTCTCCATGTTCTCTGCGTGCAGTCGTGGCTGCGAGCTCTGGACCTGTTCAGGCGCCCATAGAGTGGCACTTCAGCCCCTGTTCATGGTGGGCGAGGGGACGTGTCCCTGCTCTGTGCCCCTGCGCTGGCACAGGCAGCCACAGGGGAGAAGGGGAGTTGTGTTTGATGTGTCTGTAGGTGCTCCCGAGCAATTTCCTGCTGGGCCCAGGTTATGTTGGTTCACATTGGCTCCTGCTCTGGATGCCACTTCCATGACATCATTTGGCTCTTGAAGAGTGGAGGAGGTGAGACACTTGCGAGCGATTATCTAGTGCAAATAGCCCATGGTAAATAGACTCAGCAAAGTATTGACACTGAGACTGTTTCTCTTCCTAATTTCCTCTTTGGGTGAGTTTGCCAAGTAGCCAAAAATAGAGGGGGGGGGGGACACCCAAACCCTTCCATCCCAACCTTAAATGAAGACTTCAGACTTCAAGTCAGGGCATAGAGCTACTGTCATCCAGCTTAATTGTGTTAGCAGTTAATGACATAACTTCCATGTGGGATCTTGGCGTTGGGCTAATTTTAGGAAGTGAGTCTCTATTTAAGCTGTTTATGTTAGTTGGGGATCTCCCTCCTGGACTGATGTTCTCACTATTACACTGGTGGTCCCTGCCCTGAACGGAGCTGACTTTTTTTGGGACAGATTGTCCTGAAGAGACGTTAAAACTAGTGCCTGTTGACATGTTCCATGGTTGCCTCTTATGTGAATGGCACGCAGGGTGGATTCATTTCTAAGGTGAGGAGGAATCGACACAATCCTGGAGGACTGATGCACCCAGATGATGATAACCAGCAGTTTTCCCATCGGAAGAGCGTTGCTTCCTGTCCGATCTCTGCCCATGGAGCAGGCACTGCTGCCATGCTCCCCTCCTCACTGGCTATGCATGGGGTGAGACCCGGCTTGATGCTGGGTGTCCGGCTGCATCCCACACACTGCACTCTCAGGCTGGCAAACTTTAACCAACAGAGCCCGTTTTTTATTAACCTGCATTTCCTCCCGGTTCCAGCATTACCTCTGCAGAAAAGAAT
The DNA here is from genome assembly GCF_037157495.1 of Lathamus discolor. Taxonomy (NCBI): domain Eukaryota; kingdom Metazoa; phylum Chordata; class Aves; order Psittaciformes; family Psittacidae; genus Lathamus; species Lathamus discolor. Next base: position 11,475,783 of record NC_088896.1, on the reverse strand, counting down.
CTGACCCTTGCCTCTCAGCATCACCTCCACTTTCCCCCCCACCTCTTTTTCCTCTCTCCCCCTCCCTTGGGTGAACTGCAGAACCCTCGAGGCTCCCGTGCTGGCTGAGCCACCCCTGTGCTGGGTCCCCTCCTGCCTCTGTGCAGAGCCGTGGGGGAGCTTTGGGGCTGGCACAGCAGCACTAAGCCCCTCGTAGGTCCTTCTTAATTCAATTTGAAATGTGCTGGGATAAGAGGGCTTTCGGAGCGAGTCAGGTGCTGGGCCATGGGCCTGACCGACTGCCACAGGCTAGCACTACCACCCGCAGTCCTGATCCCCGGGACATGTGCACAGATTACGGAGAAATCCCTCAGCAATGAGGCTGCTTTAACTCCTTCGCTCTCTGGGGCTTTTGCACGGAGTTCTGAACTGGTCCTGGCACAGGGATGTGCTGCGTCCCTCTGCTGCCTTCCCAGGGCTGGATGAGCCGATGGCATCTATGCCACCAGTTCTGATGCTATCTCCATCACCAGCGTCAGGGTGAAGGTGCAGCAGCCCTTATGGGTATGTGCAACCTGGCCGGGGAAAGTGCCATCTAAATGTCTTCTTTGGATGCAGTGTGTAACAAAAGGAACATCTCCCAGGCTGGGGCTGGCGATAAAAGACGGAGGCTTAGGGTCATGGTTTTGCCAAGGAGGAGTGAGTGAGGGCATGGAAGCAGACAGTGTCTCAAGGGGAAAGCTCTGTGCAATGCAATGGGATGACTGGCTTTCTTCTGGGAAATGCTGTGCTTGCTTCAGCCCAGCCCATCTGGGTCCAGCTTCCCAGGGAGTTTTGCCTACCCAGCCTGCAAAATGGGGCCACACACTGGTAAATACGAATAAATAGGCCAGAGCTGTGCTTTAATCATCCTGCCAGCTCCGAGACGTGTTTTACACTGCAGCTTTGAGCTCTGAGTACCCCTCTTGTGCTCCCACCTGCATCAGGCATCTTACACCACGTGTATCCATCCAGCATTGAGCTGACCACACCATTGCCAGAGGCTTTTTGGGCTTCTTAAAACAAGCAAAAGATTTTTCCATCTTCATTTAGAAGGAAAATAAACCCCAAACTGGAGCAGCCCCATCTCCATCCTTTGGGCACCTGGGAGGTTTTACAGGGAGGCTTTGCCAGATGGGTGCTCAGTGGGGTTGAACCGTGCCCTGCCCCTGTTCCTGAGGGTTTCCCTGTGTGTACACACTGGTTTCCAAAACTCAGCTTGCCTGGGATGGGTGGGAGCTGGAAAAAGCCAGGCAGGGCCATGCACAGGGCCGTGTGTGACTTGGCCTTTTGTCCCAGCTCCCACTTCTTGCCTAGTGCTTTGCTCTAATGGCAGCGGGCGTTTGAAGCAGGAGGGGAGAGGTGGTTTAGGAGGAATATTAAAAAGCAATATTGCAGCTTGTTGAAGTACATGGAAGCCTCCTTCCAGCCTGGAGTTTTGCTGGAGTCAGGGCTTTTTCTTTCCTTGTCTCCTATTAAATCACAGCCTCCCGAGGAGCCTCCGAGCCGGGCGCTCTGGGCACGTTTCAGAGCCGGGCCAAAACCAACAGTTATCTCCAGTTTCAGGAAATTTGGAGCTGTGGTTTAGCAGTGTCTTCTCGAGGCCTGACAGATGACACAGGTGCCTTTAACGTGCAGCCCGTGCCAGCCCTGCCTGCCGAGGGCATTAATCATGTCGACAGGTTGCGGTGGGGCACGTCGCTCTAGGTGGGTCTCCTGGCTTGGGAGGTCAGGGGTTCATGTATGAACATGGGCTTGCAGCCGGCCCTGCTCATGGATGGACCAGGACGTTGGATCAACGTGACCCATGGTGCTCTGTGGTTCGCTGTTATTTCCCCAGGCAGTGAGGAAATCGCTCTATTGCTTCCTGCAAAGAAATGGAGGTCAATTTTTATAGGCTGTTATAAAGCCCTTGCCATTAAGGAAGGGCTGAGGGAATACTCTGCTTGCTGGAAAGTTGACTTTCATGTTTTCTGCAACTGTTTTGATCAAATGTATTGAGAAGTCGGCACTCCAGATGCTCCTCTTCCCCCTGTTGTGACCCCAGCTCCTCTTCTATTGAACCTTTGATGGTTTGGGGTTCCTGAGGACAACAGGGAATTGCCTCAGCTCAGTGAGCAAGCCAACAGTTTTCCATGCTGTGTTGGTAGATCCCGGGATCTGCCAAGCTCAGGGTTTATTCAGCATCTTGATGTGACTGGAAAATCCCACTCTTATGCTAGGGGCATGTGGATCGCAAGCTCGTAGGAGCTACTCCCCAGATGCCTGCAGTCGGGAGGAAGGATATGTTTTATCAAAGTGAGTCCCTGCTGTTTGAGTTCCTGCTTAAGAGCTTGATAGCATCTGAAAACCAACACGGGGAAGTAAACAATGACTCTGGTTTTATTTTAGTCCTCTTTTTCTCTCTCCCATTATTTAACTTTTTAATTGCTTCAAGAGGAGCTGAAAGCAGAAGTCCCAGCAGATGCCGTGATTTATTTGGGGAGCCTCCGCTGCTGGTCCCTTCCTGTCATCCTGGAAAGAGGAGGAAGTACTTCTTTTAAGGCAACTGGCATGAGTCCTCCTTTGGCTCTTTGCTGTAATATTACAAGGTGTGAAAGAGCCCTCTGGTATTTCTGAGTAGATGTGATTCAGGAATAATAAAGACCTGAGAACCCGTCAGAAGATCACCTGGATCAATGAATCATCTGCCAGATACGGCAATTCTGCCTATCGAGCTACAGAGCTGAAACTGATGCTGTTTTTGTGGTGGTGCCTTGTGGCAGTGGGACTTGTGGTCACTGAGTTGAGCACAAAGTGTCCCCAGAAGGGCTGCTTTAGAGGGACTTCACCAGGAAAGAAACCCGAGTTGACGGGAGCCACCGCTTAGTGCTGTCTGCAGCTTGGATGAGGAAATTCATGTTTCTGTTGAGCCGTGCAAAGAAAACAAATATCGGCCCATCAGCTGTCTGTGAAGGGAAGAAGCTGCCTGCTGCTTGGGTTTGCCAGTGGCTGGGTAGTGAGCATGGTACCCACATGGCAGTGTGGGGAGAGGCTGGAGGGACCTGGAGGAGGATGGCGATGGGCAACACCAGCATCTCTGGACCTCTTAGGGTGCAAATTATAGAATCCCAGCCTGGTTTGTGTTGGAAGGGACTTTAAAGCTCATCCAGTTCCAACCCCTTGGGGACACCTTCCACTGGACCAGGCTGCTCCAAGCCCCATGCAACCTGGCCTTATCTTACTATCAGCATCAAGGGATTTGTGCACTTTAACCACTACTGAGAGCCTCTGAACTGCTGTTACATGGTCTGCCTTCATTTTACATCCGCTAATAGCTGACCAGGGGCTCGAGAAGTTTGTTGTTGCTTTCACAAAAGCCTTTCCTTGCTGCTTGTCTTCCTCTCTGTGGTTTTCCTCCTGCGCGTTCCCCCCTTCCCTCTTCCGCTCTCCCTTGCTTGAAGTTCAGGGAAAATATGCGCAGCCTTCCCAAGAGAACGTTTTGGCACAGTCCTGACACGTTAAATACCGTAATTAAAATATTTTTGTCATTAACTTGGAAATAATGTTTCTTCCGAAATTATACCCGAGGAGTTTTGTCGCTAATTAAATTGCCAGTTTCAACAAAACCGCTTCGGAAAGGCCGGGAATTGTGAAGCTGCTCTTGCAGGGTCCCTGGCTCTGCTGCCTGCAGCCAGCATCATCTGCACAACAGGGGCAGGTTGGCAAAGGTGGTGTCAGAAAGGATCTGCTCTGGTTGAAGAGCTGACGCAGGCTGGAGGTTCATTGTGAGCGGATGTATTTGGTGTGCTTGGTCCAGGAATGTCTTCCGGAGTTTCCTGGGTTTCTCAGTGATGTGAATCCCATGAGGGCCTTGGTCTGGTTTTGTGTTGGGAAGCCAAGACTTGAGTTTGCTTCTGCTGTGGTGCTGCTGGAGATTTCCCCTCAGGGATGCAGAGTGCCAAGGAGGAGGTGACCACAGGACTCATGTAAGGAGCTGAATCCTCAATCCTGGAAGTGCAATTTTTTTCAAGGAAGCTATTGAGGTTTTTTTTTGCATTAAGAATAGACCTGGTCTGGTTCTGTCTTGGTGGATTTCCAGGCTTGTTGCTTTACACTTATTGTCTTGTCCAGATGCTGTGGTGATGCTTGTGCAATGGTCCAGGGAGCTCAGTGGGGTGGAGAACACAGGCTCTTGAGCATCTTCTGAACTTGGCTGTGGTCCTCAAGGCTCTCTTGAGCATTGCCCCTGATTCATCCCATTCACTTTAAAGGATCTGTTGCTCCTTTAGCAGCTGGCTCAGCTGGAGAGGACTTGATCTCTTCTGGAGTAACTTCACCCACAACTGCTCTTCTAGGGGAGGGCTCAGACCCACCATCGCGTGCTGTGGTTGAGGTCCCTGCCAGGAACACCTGAGGAGATCCCTCCCTTGCTAAGGGAGTCCGATATGGTGAATCATGCTCTAAGAAAGTCTCCTTTAACAAACAAACATCTTCCCTGCTCTTGCACATTCCTGCATGCTCCTAGTGCCAGTCTCCTCCTTCCAGATAGGAATGTGCTGGGAGGTGGTCTCAGCCCAGCTGTGCCACAGCTTTTTGGGGAGTGGGACCTGTGAGGTGCTCCAAGGGCTCCCTATAGCCAATGGAACCTTGGGTTAAACCCGGCAGAGCTCCCCATTCGCCTCCCTGCCTGCCTGCTGCCTGTCCTTGGATCTTGTGGATCCCGGCTGGGTGTTCTCTGTCAAGCTGGTGATCGCAGTTCAGGGCAAGGACACTCTTACATACACATCACCCTGGCAACATTTAGGTTGAAAGCCTTTGAAAAGCCCTGGGTGCATATTATGGGCTATTGCCTTTTCCTGCTTGTGCGCATGTGGGCTGCTTTTCCCGTCACTAGCCCGAGGTGCAGGGAACACCCGAGCTGGTTTAATTAATGTTCCCTGCCTCGTGCTTTTGAAAATCCCTACTTTCCGTGGATGTTTTTGCTTTTATTCGTGTTTTTCCTTTCTTTTTTGACTTGTGCCGGTTCCAAACCCCGTCACAGATCCGTGCTGTGCTCGCAGGGATGGAGTGCGCTGCGCTGTTGTGGTTTATACATGAGCTGATACCAAAGCGGGGTGTGAGCGCTGCGTGGACCTGGTTTGGGCTTGATTGACACAGACTGCCCAAGGGCTTTGTAAGGAGAATGGGTGGCCCTTGGATTTACTGAGTGTATTGCCGAGGTTAATGCGGCATCATCTGGAAAGCCTTTGGGAGGCTGCTTGAATGTAACTCGGGCCAAACTTGTCACAGCTCATTTAGTCATCTAGAAATGAGGAGGCTGAGCTAACTGGATAAGGCAACACACCAGCCCTGGACCTTTAGGTTAGGATGGGATCTAAGCTCCCAGCTCTCCCCTTTGCCTCCCAAGGGAAGCTGGAGGGGATGACCCCCCTGCCTGGTGGGAGATGCTCCTCTCCAAGGAGCTTGGCAGTGCTTGGGACACTGGGAAGCAGGGGTTGCATTTATTTCTCTGCCTGTATGGTCTTTTTTGCTGAGGGCTTTCTGAATATTCAGGCACCTTTTTAAAGAGCAAAGACGATGACACCAAACCTAGTAAATGTTGGGGGTAGTAACTGAGCATATGGGCTGCTTCACTTGGGATAGAGAGGGTGTTTTGCTGACCTGCTGCTGTAATAGTTCTTAATTAAACTCCTTGAAGTGTGCTGATGTGATCACTGACTGCAAGAATGTCCTTGTGTGCTGCTTCCTGAACTTTCTAACCTCAGTTTTGACACATTCTTAAGCTTCTGTGTTAAGTCTAGCCATGGCAGTGTATATTTTAGCAGTGCACTGGAATGCAGACTCCTGATGTTAGCTTTGCTACTGATGCTCCTCAGAAACCCTGGGCCGATTGCTTTATCTCTCTGGATCCCTGTTTCCCCCTGTGAGAATGGGAATATTGCCTCTTTCTGCCAGCACAGGCTGCAAAATCTGTTTAATGTGACTTTTCCACGTGGGAAATGAATAAGTCCTCCTGTGTCTTCCTGTTAACCATTGTGCTGGGCAGTTTGAATAAAGACGCTCTCCAAAGACGTGGTTTTGGTGTCCTAACACATCACAAAGAGGAAACATGTTGGGTCTTGTCTTGTGCACAGTATTTGCTCATAGAAGAGAAATGGGCACCCAGGAAACTTGTGGCCAGGGCATGTGAAAGTGCTTGGGACTGAGAATGGACCAAAGGGCACTTGCTTGTGCCTTGCAATGCATGGTGAGGTCTCTGACTCACGGGGCAGATGGCATTAAAATTGCTGTTCGGTTTTCCTCATTGCAGGGATTAATGGTTGGGTTTGATGATCTTAAAGGTCTTTTCCAACCTGGTTGCTTCCATGGCTCTAATGATGCAGAATTTTGGAGAGCACCAGTTAAATCTGCTTCTCCCCAACCCCACCACTGATGCTGCGTCCTGGGGCTGGTACGTCTGTATCCACGAGCAATACCTTTTGTGGATGGCAAGGTCAGATTAGCTGATGGAATTTCTTAGCTCTGGTGGAACCAATTTTAGGCAAGATGTTCTTGCAAACAGTATTTCATCATAAAACACCGCTGTCAATCACCTGCAGGTGAATGACTCTCAAACACCCAGCCCTAGATTGAAGGAAATGATAAGTAGTTCTGCTTGTCCTAAAAGCTGCTTTTATTTTTCCTTTGGTCTCTTTATTTAATATGTTGCTGGGTAAATAATTATTGGCCTCTTGTACTGCAGAATGGGTGTGGAGGGTCAGCAAGTGTCTTGGAAATGGTTTCAGTTGTGCATTCGATAGCACAGGCTGATGTTTCCACAGGCAAACAGGACTGACCGCGCTGCATTCCTGCAGCCAGGGTGATGGGTGGGTAGGCAGAGGCAAAACCACACCTGAGCTGCTGCAGGAGCTCTCCCCTGCTTGGGGAGGTGGGATGGTGGAGGGAGAGCCTGGCCACCACTGGGTTGAGCCTTTGTTGCTGCAGTGATGGTGATGGATGGACCTCAGCTGAAGCTGCTGGCCTTTGGGGCCCAGTTGCCATGCCAAAAGCTGGGGTTTCCCTATGGCTGGAGTAGGGAATAGCTCTGATTTTCAACAGGAATTGCTAAAACAAGGTGATTTTTTTTCAGTGGCAGGGACCATCTCTGAACTGCAGCCTGGGAATGGCTCTTCCTTGGCTGCCCTGTCTCGGCTGCGCAGCTGGAGGTTAAGTCTTTAATTAGGCACAAGGCATCCGAACTTCAACGCTCATTTACATACCTAACTTATTGGTGGCAAATATTTCAAGGATTGGCTCCGTTCTGGAAGCAGCACCTGAATGGGGTGAGTGGTACGAGATGAGGTGATGCATCTTTCCAAAGGGTGTTTGGTACACGAACACTCCCAACGCCAGGAAACGCAGAGACACCCAGGGCTGGAAACAGCCAGCAGCCAATTTCACGCTGGAAAAGAAAGCGTGTGTGTGGGTTTATTCGGGGTTTAATTAAACACTGGATCAGCCTGTGAGGAAAGCGAGAGTAAATTCTCCATCCCTTGGAGTCTTTAATGGGAGCGAGCCGCTTTCCAAAGCCCTGCAGTCATTGCAGTGCGAGATGCTGACCGTATGCAGGAGCTCACTGCGTGAGCTCTAAGCGTTTGCTGCTGAGCCAGGTTATTAAAACCATCACCCAGGGAGGCTGTGGGTCCATCCCAGCAGCCAAACCACCCCCTGTACCCGCAGCAGGGCTGTGGTGAGCGTGCAATGGACCGTTAGCTGGGGCTGGTTACAGCATATGGCCCATCCTGCCTCCTGCGAGCATCTCCAGCTCCTTTCCCCACCTCTCCTGTTTAACCGCTGTCACTTTTCTCCTGCTTGTTCGCAGGGTTTTCTCCAACAGTTGCTTTTTATAATGGTGATTTTTTTTTTCCTCCCCCTCTCTGTTGCTGCCTGTTCAAGCCCTCGGGCGCCCAGCTCGGAAACGCATTCGCTGGGGTTTGCCCTGGCCTGTCGCAGACATCATCCCACGGAGGCTGGTGTGCATCTGTTTGGCATTTATTAATTGTTGCAGCTTGACGGGGTTTCTTCTGCTTCTCGTGTTTTCTTTTCCAACCCTGTCTGCTTAAAATAGCAGAGCAGTGACGGAGGGGGGGGAAAGATGATGTTCCTTGCGCCCTTGCGTGGGCTTCTTGGGTGCATGTGCTAAATGTTGTTTGGAAACTTTCTGTCTATGGAAATTTGCAGAGATGCAGGTGATGTCCACCCCCTGTCCCCTTCCAGACCACAGTGTTTGGGCGTTCTTCATAGGGTTCGTAGGATGATGTCTTTTTGTCTTTGCTTATCAGTTGAAAATGAAGGTGCAATTAATAGAGACCAAGACTTGTTGCTGTTGAATTACCCCTGTGCCTACCACCCTTCCCTGATACCATTAAGAGAAAATGAGCTTTTGCCACTGACACCTTCAGGTGACCATTGAGACACTCCAGTGCCTATCTTGTGAAGCTCTGGAGAAAAGGATGCTTGGATGCAATATGGCTCTGCATCCCAATGCTGGCACACTGACAGGCTCCGGATTCATTTCCAAGAGCTCTCAGCTCCTCTCTCCTGAGTTCCCTGAACCCTTCCCTGTCTGTTGTCACAGCAAGGGCACAAACACAAGCAGTGGAGTCTCAAAGGTCTCCTGGTTCAGGCGGTGCTTCATCTGCGATGTGTTTGCTCCCAGTTTCCTCTCTCAAAGGCAGAAGCGTTGCGCAAGAGCACGCTCAGCGCTTAAATGGAGACTTCCCACCTTTCCTCTTCTCTGGAAACACTTAGCTATCAGCCAGCTAAGGGCAGAAGGAACTTGTTTCCACTATGATGGTTTTTTTCCCAACTACACCTAATAACATCTTTAGCTGTATGTAATTACCTCAGAAGTGATAGGTTTGTAATTACCCAGCAGAAGCCTGTGGAAAGGATTGCGTTAGCCTTCATCTCGGCAGCTTTATTAACAAAGATGTTCTGGGCTGGTTTGGGATGTGCTGAAACGTCTGCAGTGGTGCTCGAGCTGTGCAGAGCCTGGTGGAGGGCTCTGCCTTGCCCCCACTGTGTCCCCAGCAGCAGGACTTGGAGGAGGTGGCTCCAGTTGCTGGTTTGCTGATGTCTTCTGCTTTGGAGGTTCATCAGGGATGACCGAAGTCCACCCTTTGGTGTTTGCCCCAAACTGCTGCCTTCTCTTGTTTGTCCATGGGTGTTGTTGGGAGTGGGGGTGGGAAGGAAGAAGCCTGTCATTAATTTGCGGAGGTTGTGCTGTGTAGGAAGGACTTGTAAAAGAACCGCATGATGTGAAATCCTTGTATATCTCTGGAAATCAGTACTTGAGGCTTCCCTTGTTTGAACGTGATGAAACCATCAGAAACTCAATGTGTGTAATGCACGTACACTAAGAACGCTCTTGAGGAAATGTGGGGTTTACTCATGGTTTCCTCAATGGGGGAGTAAACTTAGGGGCTCTTCCTTGTGTTTTGGTGAGCAGCTCACATTGGTTTGTCTTTGTTATCCCTCCGACTGGGAAAGTAGTTGATTTGGTCAAATGGAGATGACTCGGCGCTGGGATCATGTATGAGTGCCTTCTTCAGAAGTTTTGAGACAAAATCCCTGGGGATTAGACCCTGAATTGCCATTAGAGATTGATGCTGTTTGAGGGAAATCTGCCCTGATTCTGCTCCCTGCAGCCTGTGATCTGTGGGCAAGTGGTGTTCCCCTTAGAGCTTGTGGCTCCCGAAGCTGGACATGATGCTGGGAGGCACTGCACAGCCCTGGTGCTGTAGTGTTAGTCATGAGCAATGCCCTGCAGCGAAGAAACAGGATTATTTCACTTTATATCTTGGCTTCTTGGGAGTTGCTAGAGGTTGCTCTTGGTCATCTACACTCGTTCACTCGATTTGAACTCGATTTGAACTGATTTGAAGGCTTGGGAATTTCATAGTCGTTGTGTTTCACACCATGTCCTTACCTGCCTTTGGGTCCATGGCTTGTTCCAGGGTGAGATAAGAATTGCCTTTTAGGTCCAGCTGATGACCCCTGTATTACCTGGCAGTGTTGGTGACTTAGTGTGCTATGGTGGAAATGTCGTCTTGTTGACATCTGGGAATGATAAGACTTGGAATAACAAGGTGGGGGGTAACCAGGTTAATAAACATGAAGGTAATTGGGGAACAAGGGAAAAAAGCCAAGCTGGTTAAATAATTTATTTGGTAATTTATTTCCCCCCCTGTCATTTAGGCATTAATAGAGGAAGAATGGTTCATTGACTGGGGCACTGCTCTACTTTGGACAAGGAATTTGTGGTGCTCTCTGCCATGGCTGCCTTGCACAAATCTGGGCAATTAATTCCATCTCTTTATGCTCCTTCTGTTTCGAGGCTAATGATAATAAATTCAGTAACTTGTATGTCTCATGGGGGGAAAAATATGTTGTTGCGCTCAAAGTTGAATACTCTTCATAGTAAGAATCGATATGTATCAATACATAGCAGGAGTAGTGCTCACTGCTGTGAAAAGGCTCAGTTTAAATAGGCGTTTCAAATAATGATACTCCCAACGTTTCAAGCATTAACTAATCTGTATTTTTGCTCCTGGGCAGGCAGCGTGGGGACAGGCAGCGTGGCTTTCAGTTAGCAAAAGAGAAAGTGAGCACAAGCTATATTGTGTTATCACAGCAGATTGTAATGAGCGTTAATAGCTCTAATTTATAAACAGACATAGCAAGTTTAACATATGCTTTTACCAGAATGATCCTCCTTTGGAATGGGCTCTTTATCTTCCCTGTTTCTCCATGTCTTCCAGTCAAGCCTGGGATTGTTTCTATGTGTGTGTTGTTCAGCCCTAGTTGCTGGGCTTGGTTGTAGGCATTGCAGGATCATAGAATCATCAGAGCCACAGAGTGGTTTGTGTTGGAAGGGACCTTAAAGCTCATCCAGCTCCAACCCCTGCCATGGGCAGAGGGACCCCTTCCACTGGAGCAGCTTGCTCCAAGCCCCTGTGTCCAACCTGGCCTTGAGCACTGCCAGGGATGGGGCAGCCACAGCTTCTCTGGGCACCTTGTGCCAGCGCCTCGGCACCCTCACAGGGAAGAGCTTCTGCCTAAGTGCTAACATGCTGTCACATGAAGAAATTGAGGGATGCTGAGGCAGGACAAATGTACCCTCTGGTTAAGGGAACACCACATTAAAAGGAAACTTGTCCCAGAAACCACAGAACTCATCTAAAGATTTGGAGTCTGTGGCCACCGCGGTCCCCTGTAAGGTCCCAAACCTTTCCAAACACCCTCACCCTCTGCATCCTCACCAAGTGGCCATGCACTGCAGGGTACCGCGGCATTTCTGGCTCTGCTGGAGCCCTGCAGGCAACTGTGGGGCTGAGAGGGGAAAATGCAATTGGGAATTGGAAAGCAAATTAAGCCCTTTCGGACTGAATTCTATCAGGCCGTGTTCTGGTATTTGTGCTCCTTTTGTTGCTGCCTGGGTTATGTAAAATTATTCTCTTCTTTACCCTTTAGTTTTAACCCATCTGCTTCTTTTTCTCTTTCTTTCAGGTCCTGGAATCGTGAGAACTTCCAATGACTTGGCAAATCTCTCTGAATCACTGATGTTTTGCTGCCATCTCCACCCATGCCTGTCCCTTGCTTGCTCCCTCGCCGGGTGTCAGTTCGCCAGCCTACGTGCTGAGAAGAAAAGTTAAAAAGGTAAAAGTCTGTAATCTGATTCCACAGTGACCTGTCCAATCCTGTTCCCTGGTACAGCGAGAGCTGAAATACTTGTACTGCAAAACAATGACTTGAGGAGACTAGAGAAGGAAGATGAGAATCTGCAGGGATTTAGTTTTATTCCTTCCCCCCTGCTTCATCTTCTGTTGTCCTCTGACCAAAAGCTGTCAGCTGGAAAGCAAGGGAGAGCATGGGGCTGGGTTCATGGGTAGCAGTGCATTGGGTCCCACTTTGTAGGAGGATGAGGATATGGTTTCAGGCTGCTCGGACTAAATCTGAGTGGCAGTGGCTGCGCTGAGTAGTCCTGGAAGTGACCAGCTGAGATGCGATGGGTAAATCACTGCAGCTCCATAAAGAGCTGTGTGGATATTGTGTTCTTACCTGTGGAGCTCCTGCAACTGTGAAAGGCTTCTACATTGGGCTGAAAATGAGGGGTTTGATGTGTGGTTGGACTGTGTTGGGAGAGGCTGGGCTTTCCAGGACAGTCTGCCTTGAGTCCCAGCCTGATGCCGCTCTTGTAAGGCCAGGGTGCATCTGATGGCGTTTCCTTCCCCTTGTGTTGGATTGAAGAGCTGAGCCCAGGCTCTCAGGGCAGGGGATTGTGGTGCTTTCCCATTATTCCTTTTGCTGTGTGTTTATGTTTGTGCATTTTTGGGCATATGGACTTTTTCCTCTAGCTTCTTGTTGAGAAGAAACTTCCCTGACCTGAGCCCTGGTGCAGGTTGCACTGAGCTTCCCTGCCTCTGTGAAAGGGGGTTTTGGAAAAGCAGCTTCTTCAGGGTTGTCGCGGTGGGCTCTGCGCTGTTAGAAGTACACCGCATTGTGTGAGCTGTGTGGGGTCGGGGTTCCAGCGGTTATGTTTTGAGTTCGCTGCTGTATAGAGAGGTATTCCCATGAACCGCTTGTCCTGCCTCCAAGAGAATTTCCTCCTGTTGGGGCTCTGCTTTTCCCTTTACCGAACCCTCCAGTTTGCTGTTACGTGGAATTGATTACCAAATGTTGCAGAGCAGCTTCCAGCTGGGAACCTGAGTGTTCCTTGAACTTCGTTTTTCTGAGGCTGTTTGGCTGGATTGCATTATTTCCTTCCTTACTCTTTTAGGCATAATATCCTCCAATGCATCCGATAATGCCAACGCCGTTGGTGTAAGGGCCGTAGTGTAGAAAGGGGAGGTTTGGAGAGGTGTGAAACTAGCCCAGGGTCAACTACAGCAGTGCTCGCGATGTGTGTTGAGGCGATCAGTGTTCTCCTGCAGAAGAGGCCACTTTGCAGAAGGCTGTTGTGGTTTGGAGGGGTGGTTTGGGGTTAAGAAGCTTAGGCTGGAGCGGAACTCTCTTCTGTCAAAGCTGCATCCAGCAGAAAGCACTTCTCATGGAATTCATGCAACCAGGGCTCTGTAATGGAAAATCTGCCCCACCTTAAATGCTATCGTATTACTCATGAGCACAAGGCTGGTAATTAACCGAGCTAAAAACCAGATTTATTGCATGTCAGTTATCACCTAACAACTTGGCGTATCTGAGAGATGCATCAGAGGCCGGATGTGCTGGTTTCCCACCTCGGGTAAGAGAGGTCACTTGCCTTGCCACCAGGGGAGATCCAATGCATCTTGCCATGTTTAAATATAAGCCTGCTCACATAGAGTTTAACACCTCTGGGCTGTGAGGTTGTGAAGTGAAATCCTCTGTAATGAGATGAAAATACCTGGTGGTTGCATCACAGTGTTTTGTGTCGCGGTGAAACCTTCTAGCATCTCCTGATTGCTTCTGACATCAGAAATGTTCTCAGGCTTCTTCCCTCCACCCTGCTCCAGAGCAGCTCTGTGCAAGTGCTGTGCTGGATCCGAGCTCTTCGTTGCAGTCCTGCAGGGAAGGCTGTGGGAACCGAGGTGATGTGCTGATTCAGCCGCTCAAGAAGGCGATCTGAAGGCACCTTGCGTGTGTGAGGTAGACAGGTTACAGGATTACAACACCTGGGCTCAAACTGGCAAATCCATCTCTAGCTTCAACTTGCGGCTCAAATCTTACTCTTCGGTTTAGTCGCTGCCCTTAAATCTCCTAGTCTAGGGCATGGTTTATTTCCATCTTATGTTGGAGGCTGTTACAGAGCCCAGGTGCTGCTGAAGCACCACGTCTTATGTGTGTTCAGACATAGACAGTGTTCCGGGAGGTGTGAACTCTGTGTGTCTGCAAACTTGATCCTTTACAAAGTAAGGGGAAATGAAGCATTTGGAATCCCGAAGAGCACATCACTTTGTGGTGCATGCTGGGAAAATGATGTCTATAGTGCAGGCTTTTGAGGTACCCATGTGCAGAAAAGTTCCGGGGAACTTGGGTTTCGTTTTGCCTTTTTCTGTACCTGAAATAACTCATCTGAGTTTGCTCAGGCTGGCAAAAAGTGGAGATGTGACAGCTAAACTAACCTGGCACCTTTGCTCTGAGACCTCCAAGCAGCAGAAGACCCCGAATGCCAGGGAGAAAGCTTAGGAACGTGATGTGAACGGGCTGCTTCATGATTTTATGTCAGCAAGTGTGGCCAGCAAGACAAGGGCAGTGATTGTCCCCTGGGTTTGTTCCTAGTGAGGCTGCACCTTAAATACTGGGTTCTGGTTTGGGCCCTTCACTGCAGGAAAGACATTGAGATGCTGGAGGGCATCCGAAAGGCAAGTTCTGTGAGGACCAGCTGAGGAAACTGGGGGTGTTCAGCCTGGAGAAAAGGATGCTCAGGGGAGACCTTATTGCTCTTTGTTGAGAGGAGATTGCAGCAAGGTGGGGGTCAGTCTCTTCCCATGTTACAAGCAGTAGGATGGGACACAAAGGCCTTAAGTTGCACCAGGGCAGGTTTAGTTTGGATATTAGGGAAAAATTCTTCACCAAAACAGTTGTCAAGCACTTTAACAGATGTGAGATGTGGCACTTAGGGATGTGGTTTAGTGGTGGGCTGGGCAGTGCTGCATTAACACTTAGACTTGATCATCTTACAGGCCTTTCCAACCAAGTTCTTTGTAAAACCCAGGGCTTCTTGAGCAGTGGCTGCTCAATAGAAAGTGTGCGATGTGATAATCTCAGGAGGTTTGTCCATCCTTACTTAGAAGCGGCTTTAGCTCGCGGGTGTTGTAGCTGCAGGGATGCTGTGGAATTGAGCAGGCACTGAGCTTAGAGGGAGCCAGAAGTTCAGCTGGTTGCTGGCCTCACCTTTCTGACCAGGAAATCTGCTTGTCTGCGAGATAATCTCCCGATTGCACAGACCTGCCAAGGAGAGCTACCAGCGGAGGTGGGACAGGTCGATGCTTGGGCCAGCCCAGCCTCTGCTCTCATGGCTCTGAAGCTGCTTCTCTATTTCACAACATTGTGCTGAGCTTCCCTGATGCCAACGCCAGGCTGAAGGGGCCAGCTGGGAAGGGAAGTCGCTTTGCTTTAAGCGGATAATTGGGGTTCAGTTTGGGGTGCGGTTTTCTCAATGAGGGCTGTGGCGGATCGTTCCCACGTGGAGACAGGATCCCACACCTTCATTTCCTGCTCGGTAGCAGGAAGCAGCACCAAGTCCTCAGAGCGGTGTCTCCTGGAAGTCAACGAGAGGTTCCCTATTGTCTGCTGTGGGAACGACTGATGCCCTCGGGCCCTGCAGGTTCTCCTGCTCCTGCCTTCCAGAACAAGCCTGGAAACAGGGCTGGAACTGAGCAAGCAAGAGGTGCTCCTCCCTGCTGTCCATCCAGCCCGCCTGGCCTTGGCACGCGGATGCAACCCCTTTTTCTTCCAAGTCACTCCTGTTCCCACAAGCCAAAGTTAAGAGTGTTCTGTCTCTGGTAGGAGCTTGGTTCTTCTCCCTGATGGATGTTGGCCAGGCAATGCCCTGGGAGAGGTGCCTTGAGGCCTCTCGTGCATTGGCCCCTCTTTGTGATGGGGCTTTCTTAGTGGGAACTTGTTCCACATCTGCCTTTTCCTCACTTCCCTGCTCTACCAAGGTGCCCAGAACATTCCCTGTAGATACTGCCCGTGAGGTCCCAGATGTTGTGGATTTTTTTGGGTGTAACACTAACATATTTTGGTATTACTCAAAAGCTGTTCCTGCCTGAAAACCCCCGAAAGCTGCTGCAGGCGTTGAGTTGTGTCGATGTTCATTTGTGTTGTGTTATCCCTGAAGCACTGGGGCTCTTTGCACTCTGTACAAAGCTGTCCTTTGAGAAGCTTATGGTCCCAGCAGTGTTCTCTTGGGGTGCAGCAACAAGTGCTTTCTGCACATAGAGGCACAGAGCCTGCTGCAGTTGAGAGTTTGGTGTTTCAATGGGGATCAGCTGCGCTGACTCGAAGCCTGCATCTCTTTCTCCTCTCTTGAGCTGCCTTTGCCGCGTGCTGTGGAGGGGAGGTTGCTGTTCCCATCAGAGATTTATGCGGGGACGCTGCCTGAATTTCCTACCTAATTAAATTGCAGTTCTTGCTCCATCTGAAGACACTTTTCCCTTGGCACCTTCCACCCAAGGTACCTTCATTTCTGCTCCCCAGATGTTTGCTGTGCTCTGTGGCGGCTTCGCCTCATTCTTTTTTCCTTTTGGCAGACAGTAAATCATGTGTTACTTTCTTCAAACATGTGGGGGAGATCCCGACAAGATTGATGACAGAGGAGGGTGGCTGATATTTCCCTGTACAGAAAGCAGTTCTGTGCAGTGCAAAGCACTGAAGCGGTGCAGCTACTTTCTTGTGGGATTATGTGGGACGGTAAATCAGAGCTTGCTCTCATCTGGCACAGACTGTGAGGCTGCAGCGTGGAGGGGGAGAGACCACATCTGCCTTTGGGTTGGGGGGTTGAGAGGAAGGGAGATGCTGTCGGTGCTGGTCCTGATGCTGCTGTCAAGGCTGTGCCATCCTTTTGCTGCCCATGCTCTAGTGGAAGGGGTCCCTGCCCGTGGCAGGGGTTGGAACTGGAGGAGCTTTAAAGCCCCTTCCAACCCAAACCAGTCTGGGATTCTGCGTGCTTTGGGGAGGGGATACCACCGCTCTGCAGGATGCTGGCAGATGCCGATTGCAGGTGGGAGCGAGGGTCACAACGGGTGGATGTTGATTAAAGCAAAGCAAAGAAAGGGAAATACTGTTGATATTTATGGGTTTTTACAAGCTGTGTTTGTGTCCATCTCAGTGCCAGTCTGTGCTCACCTGCTGCAGCTGCCAGCAGTGCCCTGCCACTCCGGTCGCGCTTCGTCCTGCACTGACCCAGATACACCCGTTTTATCCCATTCCCCTCCACTGTAGGAGGCAAATGTGAGCATTCGCCTCTGCTCATCCTCCTCCTTAAAGGGTGGTGGTCCCTGCTTGGAAGGAAGGACTCAGTTCAGGTGAAGCCTGTGTTGCTGTGGCTGTGCCCGGCGATGTCGCGGGGCTGGAAGCGGGACAGTAGGCAATTCCCATCCCCCTGGCCCTACCGCTCCCCCTTCTCCCCCGCAGCCCTGCCTTGCCCTTTTGTGGAGATTTATAGAGCCGAGTGGGCTGAGAACAAATGAGCAGACATTAAGGCGATGTGTTCTGCATACTAATGACAAGATACTGCTTCTGCACCTCGGGGCAATACTGGGTCAGGCCAGTTTAGCTGTAAACTTTATTTATGTGCTTATTACAGCCAAGCCGCAGTTTGCTGGCCCGGGCCGAGGGCTTAGGGATCTGTCCGGCAATAAATCCTGTTTGTTTATTTGAAATGATGTCCCTCTCCCCCCGACCCTTCCTCTCCTTTCTTCTTCGGGGGGGGGGGGGGGGGAGAAATCTGCCTTGTTTGCCATTATAGGTTTGTGAGCGGGGCAGGGAAGGTGGGATGAAGAGTGAGGAAGGAGAGAAGATGAAAAAGCTTTGCGGGGAATGGTTGGATTTATTTAAGCCTCACTGGTGTGAGGAGGTTTTTATCCTCCTTTATAGGTAGCAGTGGGCAGAGGAGAGGAAGGGTCTTTTTATCAAAGCTTTGGGACACCCCGTCCACCCCCGTCTCTGCCACTGAACCCTATAGGCAGGCACGGTCAAGTCCCTTTGCCTCCAGCCTCATCCGGTACCCGGGGCTCAGACACCCTTTTTTGCCCATCTCATTCTCACCAGGGATGGGGTTTCCTGCGCTGCTCTGGTACGAGCCGTGAGGAGGGAGGTTTGGTTTGGCTGAGGACTCGCTCTGTACTCCCAAGATCAGTGGAGAGATGGGCGGTGATTTATGCCCACAGCAAAGATGTTCTAAAACATCCTATTTTTATGGTATCCCCTCTGGCCTCCAGCCTGTTTCCTCCTCGTGTTACATCTTGCCTCTTTGGGTTTATAAGTGCTCTGGAGGCAGGGATTGCCGTTCTCTCTTGTCCTGGCTCCGAGCTCCTTTCCGCCTTGCTCCATCATTCAAAGCAATAAAACACGTGGAGGACACGATGAGTTTGCAGCAGGAGCTTTGCCTGCTCACGTTCATGTGCAGAGAAGGTAGGAATGGCTGAGCAGAGCAGAATTAGATCCCGTGTGATTCTTCAGAGCCTCCTTTTTGATCCCCAGCCTGGCTATGAGTCTTGCTGGTGCTGTTGTGATGTAAATGAAGGATGCCCTCTCTGGGCTGGTACTGGGACTTTTAAGTGATGAGTCCTTGTGAGGATAAGGGGTTATTTCAGCCCTGATGGTGTCTGATAGCTGGGGCTGGGCAGGGCTGGATGTGGTCACCTGGGCTGCATCAGCACTGGAAATGAACTGGATTGAGGCACAATCGCTGGTGAATCCACCTCCAGCACCTCCTGTTGGTGCCCAGCTGTAGGATGTGGCTCCATACCATAAAGCCTGGATGGGCACAAATTCAGCCCAGCAGGCAGGCAAAGACTCTGTACCTGTGTGTTGAGAGAGGTTTCAACAACAACCATGTTAAGTATTACTGCGAGGGTGCCGAGGCGCTGGCACAGGGTGCCCAGAGAAGCTGTGGCTGCCCCATCCCTGGCAGTGCTCAAGGCCAGGTTGGACACAGGGGCTTGGAGCAAGCTGCTCCAGTGGAAGGGGTCCCTGCCCGTGGCAGGGGTTGGGGCTGGATGAGCTTTAAGGTCTTTTCCAACACTTTCTGTAATTCTATGAAGTATCCAGCTCTGCTCATTTCTTACCCATGAGGGTCAGAATTTAGGGTGTGATGTCGACCAACAACTATTGCCTGAAATAAAAGTAAAGAAAAAAACCCAAACTCAGCAAAAAAACCCCCAACAAGATGAAGAAAAGAGCCACTTAAACTCCCAGCCCTTTGCCTTTTTGTTCCCTGGACAGATACCTCCATCCCTACCGATCCTTCTTAGCGGAAAGCTGTCCCAGCACCACTGCTCCCTGTTGCCATGCAGTACGCTTGAGTTCTAATTGGGGTGCACTTGGTTTCGCAGGCCCTCTGTCCTGATGGACCAGGCAGGACAGGGCAGCAGGAGCAGGGTCTGGCTGCTCGGGATGCGTCCGGGGGCCCTGGCAGGAGCGCAGCGCTGCTGGAGCGGGATCTCCTGGCTTGCCGCCTGCTCTCTCAGCCGGAGGTAACAGGGCAGGCACGAATGCCAAAGAGGAGATCAACGGGGGGTGGAGAAGGGATGAAAGAAAAGAACCTTCAAAAGCACATGCCCTGCTTTCCTTTATATTGATTGATTTATTTGTTATTGAGGGGAAAGGTACTGGGCTGGCGAGGACTTCTAATGAGCTTGCCTCTAGGGAAACCCTTCTTTTCCACTGTATCCAGAAACACCCTTGCTTGATAACAGTACATGTGTGTGTTTGTATGGTCTTCTACATTGCTTTGTCATTCCTGCCCATTCCAACACCACACTTTGCAGCTTGTAGGCATGTGGTCCATCTTCCAAACTGGTCTCCAGGGGGTTGCCCAGCCCCTCTTCATGCCCAGCTTGTTCCTATCCACTGTTCCTCTAACAGGAAATAAGTTTGCAGCTGAAGCTCAGGTATTAGACCTAAAAATAGGAAGGAATCATCTATGCTAAGAGTTTTCCGTGTGCTTCATTTTAAGAGGTGGCCTGTTCTGGAGAGCATTGCTGTGTGTTGGCCTGTGGGTGGGCCTTGGAGGGAGAAGGGTGTGTAAGGAGGCATCACTTTACTGGTGCGGTGTCCTGGGGTGAAGGTTGGTAGCACAGCTATTGATTTGCCACCAAGATGAATCCTTTGCCTTTCCTGCCATGGAACCCGAGGTTTGATATCTTTTCAGAAGGGGCTGTTGGGTGATGTAATTTCATCTTCTCTGCTGCTCTGCAATACTTAAAATTAGGAGGTTGCATGCGCAGGGTCGCTGTCCCGTACCTGACTACTTAGGTACAAAGAGCTCCATTTCTTCTGCAGCTTGTCAAGTCTTCCCACTGGCTTAAACAGAAGTTGGGTAGGATTTGTGTGCGACAAGCCCTGGACGTGCCCCTTGTTTTTTATATCCCCTATTTGCTCTATGAATTGGCTACTTCCCTAGGTGCTCAGGGTGTTTTGGGAGGTCTCTGAAGGGTTTCTTTACCTTTGTGGAATGGATTTGAGCCCTGATTTTATGGTGGCTTTAGCAGCAAGAAAACTTATTCCTACAGTGCCATTGAGACGCCTTCCCAGTTAAACCCATAGGTGACCCTGCCTGTGGGGGAGAGGGATGGAGAAGAGGAGCAGTGCAGGCAGGGCAGGATTACAGCATTGAGAACCTATGCTGTGCTGATGGATGAGACCGGGATGGGGAACTGGCGTTGGGATGAACTCCTTATTCCTGCCGCCTAGCTCCTGCTCTCTGACTGATCCTCGTTAGAGGTTTAGAAAGCTCTAATTGGGGTTTTCAGTTTGCCTCTCCCACGGCTTTGGCTCGGAGCCTCCGGTCAGCTCATGTTCTGAGCACGAAGCTGTGATTTCAGGTGAAACCCTACCCGGGAGGAGGCTCCCCTGCTCCCCTCCCCGCTTGGCCGGCTGCAGGTTTGCGCTCTCGGAGCGGATGTAGGAGTTTCCTCTTCATGGCCTTCAGGTAACTTGCCCACCTGCGGCCTCTGGATTTGACTCAAACCTGTTTGTGCAGCAGCAGCTACGGAACCAGGTTTGCAGGAACGCGCTTTCCAGCAAATCCACCCAGTTCAAGGAAACCTCCCAGCACCTCCCTCCCTCTGGAGCCCCGGGGGCTGTGCTGCGATGGGGATGGCTGAGCAGGGATTAACCCTTCCAGCTTTGCTTGTCCTGCAGGTTTAGGCATCCATCTGGGTCCAGGTCTAAGATGTCTGGTGCAGGGGTGCTGTGGCTGCACTCATTGCCGGCTCTGCGCCCCTCAGTCTTTGGGATGCAGAGTGAGAGGGACGTTATAGCAGGCTTAATGTATATTTCGAGAGAAGTCTTGTGCTTTGTGTTGGATACAGCCCCTCAGCCCCACTGACGGGAGCTTTTAGCATGCAAATGCACTTTGCCTCATGCTTTTTAATGTTTTACTTCTCGTAATTGCCGAGACCAGTTGTGATGTTTGGACGTGGCTGGGTTTCCGAAAGCAGCTTCCCCTTGACAGTGGTTCCCATTGCTGGTGGGATTTGATTTCTGCCCCCCTCCTCCCTTTCCTTTGGTTGATCAGGTTGAAGGAAGCAAAGGAGCTGCCCCGGCTAACGTTAGTGCCGGAGCGTCCCAAGGCGCGATAGCAGAAAATAACGTGTTAACCTTTGAGCGGTGGTGTGCTGTATTCCGTTGTTGTTTCTAGTGTAACTTTGCTGGGAAACAATAAACATTTTGGGCCAGGACACATCATCAGCTGCGTAAGCCACTGGAGTGCGTCCAGTGAAGCTGCACGGCTTTGCTCTCGGAAGAGGCTCCTGCCCCTCCAGCCCCTGGGCGCCCATAGGACGTGATGCCTCTCTATGACGCTCCTCATAAGGGATGAGCTTTCCAGAACTCCTGCTCTTAACCCTGAGCCTGGATTGCAACACCACAGCTCTCCCCAAACCCAGGGAAAATATCGGTGCAAGCTGTCAAGATGTTATCGTGGTGGTTGCACAACGTGCTATTCCATGGAGGGCTTTCCTGGGGAAGCGGGCTTTGGGACGTGCTGCCCATCCATCCCTCTGTGTCACCATCCAGAAGCTTGTCAGTCTTTCTGGGCAGTGTCAACAGAATTTGGCAGCATGTCAGAGGTATAACATCCATCCCATCCCAGCAGGCTGTGTGTAGATAGATGAAGGTGGAAGAGAAGGGCCTATTGGAACTCTTGCTGAAGGGAAGGGTGCAACCGTATTTCAGCTCAAGCCTGCTGGACAACAGAGAATCTAAGTGTGATGTGCCATACCGCAGAAAGCCAGACTTCATGGGCTCTCCTGCTCTCACTTTCTGCTTTCTCCCTGCAAGCTTTGGCTCCAGAACATTGGGAATCTCAGCTTTCACTAAAGCTCCAGCTCGGACTCTCAAGGTTACAGAGAGAAGCATGAAAATGTGACTCTCCGAGGACTTGAAGCTTGCAAAACTCAGCAATGCTTGCAGGAAATCTGGCTCGGATTTGGTGTCTGGCAGTCAGGCAGATAGACACGGTGTCGGAGTTTGTTAGGGAATTGGCACTTGAGTGCGATGGATAATTTGTCTGTCCTTGGTCTGTGCGAGCTTGTGACAGGCCAGGAGCTGTGTGAAGTGAGTTGCGTCAAGCGAGCGGCTTCTGATGGTGCTGTATGGGGTGGGTGAAATAATTCTCTCTCACTGAAATGTGCCATTCCCTGGTGGCTCCTCTGAGCTCCTGGCAGAGAAGCTGGGGTCCTCCAGCCCCTTCCCCAAGGTGCATTTGGCAGGCTGGGAGAAGACGATGGAGCCCACGGATGCGGAAGGGCAGGAGGCACAGGGAGGTGAAGGGACATGGTCCGTGCCAGAACTGGGATGAGAAGTTGGGTCTCCAGAGCTCCGACTCCCCGTGATGCTGTGCTGGCTGGCGAGGGGCTGGGGTTGTAGGTGCCTGTACTCTGACTGTATGACCAGTTTCCTCCTCTTTACAGTTACTGGCTGCACCATCTCGATGCTGACCTTGTTCTTGTTTAACTTGGCTTTTGCTGCGGCTGCTTCGTGTTCCCGAGTGATGGAGTTTTACCTTCGTGCCAGTTGGTTTGGGGGAAAGGACGTAGCTTCACTGACGTGTTCGGGTTGTGGGTCTCTCTTCTGAAGCCCTGAGTAAAAACCATCACAGTGCTCTGACCCTAGGAAATATACCTTGGCAGATATTTTCCATCCATATTGTGTTAGTGAGCCAGGGCTAAGTAAGTTGGGATTGTCTAGGAGGGCAGTGGAGGTCCCAGCTTCTCTTTCTTAGTGTGAGCATTTAGTGGAGGCACCCAAATAAGCAGTGTTCCTTTTTGCTGGTGGGCATTTCCAAGGCGGTGCAGTCTTGTGTTGTCTGGGATGCATCTGGAGCTGCTGGGTTCTGATGGATGGCACTCCTCCAGCTCAGACACCATCTTTAAGTGCCTGAAGCTACAAGGAATAGTAGAGGTTGGTCTTTCCATCAAGGCAAAGGTTTGGAAGACTGGGACCCTATGGGTGCTGATATATGGGGCTCCCAAAGGGATGATACCCATTGCACCGACCACAACATCTTTCCTTTGGGAAAGCTGCTTACTCCAGAGACACCCCAGCACCTGTGTGTACCAGAGCCAGGCATCCTGCCTGAATAGTGCTGATCTGAGCCTGGTCCTTAGATGCATCCAATGACAGGAGGAGAGTGAAGGGAGAAGAATGTCTCTGTCTGCTGGGGAAGGTGTGGAGGGGATGAAAGGGGGGATCATCACCATCACAGTGGTGACCACATGCAGCCTGAGGGGCTGTGTGGGCAGCCAGGTCATGGGGGGCAGCCTCTTGGGTGCTTCCTCCTGCTCCAATCCCTTTGACTCTGCAGTGGAAGCGGGGGCAGAGCAAGCCCCAGTGAGGTTGAGCTGGCCACAAACAAAGTACTTACAAGATAAAGGGTAAAACCAGCTTCTTGGTCCCTGTTGCCCTGTCCAAAACCATGGCGAGTGCATGGTGGACGGGTGTGCAGCTCACTGGGACCAGCCCTGTGTACCTCAAGTCCCAAATTAAGGGCGTCAGGGCATCCTCCCAGCACCCAGGCAGCAGGGACCACGCTGGCTGGTTGAGCCACTGGTTCATTTCGGATCCAATGGCTTACGACCACTAAGTTCATTGTGTGGTGACCTAAAAGCAGCGGTCCCTCGCCTTGGGCATCGCTCTGCAATGGTTCTGTCATGCTCTGCAGAAGGGTCCCTGCAGACCCCCAGGTGCCTTCCCACCACCTCCACCCCTCCCTGGGCGCTTTAACTTGTTTCCTTTCGGCGGAGGAAACATGACTTTTCCCATTGATGGAATTCAGCCCCGACAATGCCAAAGTGACACAATTTCCCACTCCGAGCATGCCATCGCGCTGCGGCGATGCTGGGTACCCCTTTTTGGAGCCATCTGCATGACAATGCGTCGGTCTGTGCTACCATTAGCTGCCCTTTTGCTATTAGTACCTAATGAAAATGTAACCATATTTAACCCCCCACAGTCCGAGATTAGCGAGAAAGGGGCCTAAGTGGATTTAATTCTTTTGTATGGCGAGCATCAAACTCTCCATTTTGATTGCTCTGTCCCCTCTTCCCCTCTCCAGCGGGAGAGGGAGGCAGGAAAGCTGTGTAAGGCTAACTCTATCCTCTCAGCTGTCCCCCGGCACAATGGGCAAAGTATCTTTTGTGGCATTAACGGCTTTGGCTGGGGGCTGGGGGGGGAGCCGGGGTGGAGAACAATGTGTGAGAAGCTGAGACTGTGGGTTTCCCACACGGCCCAATATGTCTCCCCGCACCCCCCTCTGGGACAAGCAGACCTGCAGCAGCCCAGCCCACAGCTGATCCCGGCTTGATTGGCTTTCCCCCCCCCATTTTTTTCCTCCCTTTCCTCCTTCCTTCCCCCCTCATTGTGCTCTTGAGAGATGAAAATCCTTTCCTGGCGTGAAAGGAGAGGCGTGCCTTAAATCCCCTCCCTCGGACGGACCGGGCATGTCATATGACGGCCAAATCCACCGGATTAGTGTGTGTGTGTCTGCGTGCGTGTCCTGCCGGGGGCTGGAGACGGGGGGCGGGATGCCCGATATCTATATTCCTGCCCTTCCCCCTCTTGTCCATATGGATTTCTGCCGGGATATTTATTCATTGCACCTGCTGGCCGCTGGCCTTTCGCTGCGGGGTTGAGGATCCAACCTTGGGATAGTGGGAGCACAGTGAATTCTTTCCTTTTCCTGTCTCCCATCCCCATGTGTTTTCCCAAACCTGAAGCAAAGAGGGATAAAGGGGCTCTCATTTTGGCTGTGGGCGATAGAAGCATCCTTGCATGAAGAAGACAGCTTGTGAGAGCTGGGGTTGTTCAGCCTGGAGAGGAGAAGGCTTCAGGGAGACCTTAGAGCAGCTCCAGTGCCTAAAGGGACTGCAGGGAACCTGGAGAGGGGCTTTGGGCAAGGGCCTGTAGGGACAGGCCAAGGGGAATGGCTTGAACCTGCCCGAGGGGAGACTGAGCTGAGCTCTTAGGCAGAAGCTCTTCCCTGTGAGGGTGCTGAGGCGCTGGCACAGGGTGCCCAGAGAAGCTGTGGCTGCCCCATCCCTGGCAGTGCTCAAGGCCAGGTTGGACACAGGGGCTTGGAGCAAGCTGCTCCAGTGGAAGGGGTCCCTGCCTGTGGCAGGGGTTGGAGCTGGAGGAGCTTTAAAGTCTTTTCCAACCCAAACCATTCCATGGTTCTATGAAGAGCCCCCCAAGTGCCACAGCTGGTTGCAGGTCCATACAGTCCAATGCGGTGGGAGGACGGTCCAGACATGTTTGTCATTACCTGTTGGAACCCTGATGTTAAGGATTTGTGCTTGTGGGAAGTAACCACTTACAGGGTCACCTCCTCCATCCGCATGGGAAGAACTGAGGACAGAGATCTCTTAATCAACAACGCCACTGTCATCAGCAAAGTCAGGTTCAAAGCCAAGAACAGCATTGACTGCCACTTAGTTCCTGCCTCTCTGATTTTACTGTCCCGCATCCACAACTGTCTTGGTTTCTCTTCAGGTTTTTTGACTTGTGCTGCATCATTTTGTGATAGAATTCCTTGTTTTTCCAAGAAAACAGCTTTTACAGACCCCACCAGCCAAACCAGCATCTCCCTCCTGCCTGTGGCGTGAGAACTTGCGTGCTCATGGAGGAAGTCTGCCTCGGTTGAGATGAGTTTAGCAGCCAAGTCTGCAGCCTCCAGCCTGTTTCTGTGTGCTCGATGTCTTGCTTACTAGGAAGGAAAACCCTTGTGGGGCAAGCACAGGGATGAGGAGATGCCCTGGGTCAGTGCAGGGGGGCCTGGCAAGAGTCAGCATCTCTGGCAGTGGTGCAGCAGCCCAGGATTGAATGAGGTGACCTGTCCTTGCAGGTACTTAGGTCTTGCTGCAGGTGAGGTTTGTTATATGTGTACGTAAGGCTGCTGTATTTGTGGAAAACACCTTATTTCCAAAGAAAACTCAACCTGGTGCATGCCAAGTGTGGCTGGCAGTGCTTGTGCATGGTGGGGCTGGCTGTCCTTGGGGATGGACACAGGGCGCGGATGCAGAGGCAGATGGCTGCAGTGGCCACCACTACCATGGTCAGCAGCCGAGGGGAGGCCACCGGGATGGTGGGTCCAGAGGAATGCCAGAAGGCAGCACTGCCTGGGATTGCCTCCTCTAGCAGTCTCAGTGTGTGGCCCCAAGGTACCTTGGACCACGGGGCTGATGCTTCTGAGGCAAGATGACCCCACTGAGGAGATGCTTCAACCCGGTGACTTAAAAGATGCCCCAACTGGATGGCGAGCAGGGATGGAGCCAGGTCCTGGAGCAAGAGATGTACCCACAGCCTGGGCTGGGGAAACTGTGGTCCTCAGCAGGACCTGGAGGTGAAGTGCTGCAGGGCTCGGGCGGGAGGAGAAGCGTGCGAGGGGATGGGGAGGGCGGTGGGGGACGGCGGGGGCTGCTGCTTGTGTGAATGTGCCCCCGCTCATTGTTCTGCGCCTTTATTCTCCGGGCTTCGATGGGACTGATTTAGAAATCCTAATCAGGGAGCAGTCTCCGTGCCTCCCGAGTGTGACACAACTTGAGCTGCTCCGGGCGCCTTTGTTCCCTAATGACAGCTGACTTCATGCAGCAGTGGGAACAGTTTGAGCATAACTCTGCACCGCCGGGGCTGGCAGCTGCAGCCTTAACTCTTTCTTGCCCCCAACAGTGGGATGGAGATGGGGGCGGACCAGAGAGGAAGAGTAGCCAAAATGCACGTAGCCCATGTGGAGATGCTCAGCCTCACCTGGGGCACCTCTCCTGAGAGCTGTAGCAAAGGGGGACTGGAGAGAATAAAGCTGTTGATGTACAGTTGTGTAGCAACAGTTGGGGGGAAGAAGCCAAGTCATTTTCCAGCTGCAGAGCGGCTGTTTTGGGTGTCTGCTGCAGGTATTCATCAGGAAACAACTCAAACCCAACCCAGGGCAATGCTGGGGGAGGGAGCTTGAATTTCACATCCAGTTTTGTTGATGCTTGGAGTGTTGGAGAATATCCGGAGCCCTGGGTGAGCTTGAGGTGCATTCACGCTGGCTGCGGGGCATTTACATCACTCGCATTGAAAGTAAAAGGCATTGAGTCACTCCAAGATGTTCCTGGAAGAGATTTCTCTTTCTGCCAGCAAAGAGCTGCAGAACAAGCATCATTCCCCCTCTTTTGGCCTCAGTTTCTTCCCTGGCAAAGCAGAGCTCGTGATGCAGTGTCCGGCACAGAGCTGTGTGATTTAGCATTGGGAATGTGCTTGGTGGTGCTCGCTGGGTCAGTGCTGGCAATAGTTAAACCCTCTTCCCCTTCCTGTTGTCAAACAAACCATTACCCTGACCTGGGAAAAGATTTATGGAAAATCAACCCTATTAAAGGGGGATGACCCAGGAGAAGCAGAGCTGGTTTGGCACAATGGGTTGTAGCCCTCTCCTGCGCCAGGGCTCAGTGCTCACCCAGGCTCTGCCCTTGGCCGCTCCAATGGGTTCCAATAGCAGATGGGTCCATACTGGTTTCCCAGCACCTGTGTCCCCTCTGCCATCCCTGAATCTCGGCTGCCCATGCTTGGCCAGGGTCTCCCTGGCGACGGGGCCACGGGATGCTGTGCAGTCCATTTGTCACCAATTGTCACTGTTTTGTTCTGCCTTGTATGCGCACTCGATTGTGTCACGGGGGAGGTGAGGAGGAGCAATCAGGCCTTGTCTAATGGGCTGCAGTCTCCTGCTGTGGGGAAAAACTTGAGGATCCGCTTGCAGAGGGAAGGGAAAAGGGAAAGGGAAGGCAGGCACTGCAGATACTCTTGCCCAGAGCATCCCAGGTACTGCTGAGTTGGGATGGAGCCTGGCATGGGTGCAGGACAAACAAAGATCCTTGTATTGTGTAGGTGACAATTGAGGTCAAGGATGAATTTGGTTCTCTGCAGTGTGGCTCTATTACTGCAAAGCTGGGAGATGGAGGGGGGTGTCCAGTGTCCCCCATCATCTTCCATGGTGATGTTCACCCCCTTCCACACTCGTGCGTGGCTGTGGGATGGGGTTTGTTCTCTCTGGGTCTCCCCTCATCCAGAGGGAGGTGGGTTTCCCATAGGACCAGCCCACCCTGGGTGCCCCTAATGGGTAAGGCTTGGGAAGTCCAGCTTCCCAGGTGAGACTCCGGTAGGCTTCAGGCTGCAGGTGGATTAACACCCCATCCAGAGCCCAGCTTCTGAGCAATTCTTATTTCCCCCAGGTGTGTTGCTGAAAGGGATTTGATGTATTATGGGTTTTGGTGTGCCTGTTAGCATTTAGCTATTGACGTGACCTCATACTAAACTACATCCTTTTTCCCCTCTTTGCTCCATCATCCTCACCTTACCCAAAGTGCCATGATTCATCTCCCCCTGCTTGGCTCCACCAGCCCCCTCTTTTTCCCTTCTTCCAACTTCAAGCCACCAGGACTAGCTCAAAGTAGAGCTGTGGCCAACTGAGCCTCAGCACCCACACTCGGTTTTTCTGTAAACCCCTAATTGAGAGCAGGCTGGCCAAGCCGATTACAGGAACACAGGGAAGCTGTTGAGCAGAGCATGGGGAAAACTTGAGCAGTCAACCCCAAACCAGGCGAGCTGAGGCGGTTCCAGTTTGGTTTCCAGACCTGGAGCTCGGTGTGAAATACCACAGAGGGAAGGGAGAAGAGGGTGTTTCCAGCATGTGGTGTTTGGCAGGTTTCTCTCCTCGCTCCTCGGTGGTCATCGGTCCATGTCTCCAAACCACTGCGTGGTCAGGCTCAGAGGATGGATGTCTGATGGTACCACGGATCCCTGGGTTGCTTTTTGGTGCTTTAGTTTTGGATGTTGTGCCAGTTGCCCACCCAGACTCTGCCATCTCTGAGCCTGGCAGGAAGCTGCTGCTTAAACGGGCTCTTTATGGTGGTTGGATCCAGCTGAAACGTGGCCAGGAGAGCACATTCTGGCCTGGAAAATTGGTGCTAATGCTGTTGATGGAGAACATTTGCAGGGAAGAGTTGGGAGGCCAAGGTGAGGTCGGATGAAGGACTGGGGGGAGGTTTATGACCCCCCTAAGCTCACCATCCACCAACACCATGCTACCTCCTGGTGCAGAACAGGCAGTGTTTCGAGAGCACCGTGGGGCAGCCCCTCATTGCAGAGCCAGTGGGGTCCCTGTGCTGGGGAAGGGCACAAAGGTCCAGGCGCTTCTGCGGAAAATGAGTGTTTTCTCTTTCATATTGTAACTGTGCAATGCAACAGAAAAGCAAGGGACTGACTTCTGAGCGGGGAAGGCAGGTCCTGTGTAATTGTCTCAGTTTTGGGGTTTTACCTGAAGGAACAAGGATGAAATTGCTCTCAGCATCCGCTCAGCATTTATTTCTCACAGGGGATGTCACGGGGAGCTGCTTGCTGTAGTGGAAGGAGAAGGAGCACGTACCTGCTCTGTCCTGGGGGGAAGCTTTATCTCCCTTTTGGTCTGGAGTGAGCAAAGCGTGGGGCAGGAGAAAACCAGGCTCCAGAGCTGCTCCATATCTAAGCCATCACAGAATGGGAACAGCTCTGCAAGTAGCAAGTTGAGCTGAAAGGTGTGACTTGTCATTCAGTGCATTGATGTCTCCAGGGTATCCGAAGGGCAACCACATTGAGGAGTTATGCCATGTGGGTTGTGTTAATCTCTTACTTCAGGGGGTTCTCTGGCTGCTCAGGATGGAAAGACCCTCCTCCACACCGCTTTGTCCTCTGGCATAGTGCAAATGTGACATTTCCCTTCGTATTTTGGGAAGTTGGGGGACCCGTATAATTGGAGGCGCATCCATGCATGGATTTGGTCCCCAAGTGGCTGGTTCAGGCGATCTTAGCGCAGAGGGTGGCCATGGGTTGACTGAAGCCATGGGAGAAGGGAAAACGGAGTTTGGCTGCGATTAAGTTTGAAAGGATTTATAGTGGTTATGGTTTATTTTAATAAGGGAAACAATGCAGAGGGTGAGCAGCGCCAGCCGGGCAGCGCGGGCCGGAACTCACAGCAGGCAGCTCGGCTTTCCCAGCCCTGTTTTCCACCAGGTGCAGCATTGGGAATCTTGCTTCCTACCTGAGCCAAACCAGTCCCATCCCAGTGCTGCCAACCCTGGTGCGGGCTGCCTGGGCTCATCGCTGCTTTTGAGGCTCTCCAAGCCCTGGGTGATACCTGCCTCGCTGCCATGGTGGCTCTCCATCCCTTTGGGTTTCCTACCTCTGCCAAAGGCATCTGCTTCCCAGATTCCTCCTCAACCCATGGGTTGGATCCGTTTTCGCAATAGCTCTGCGAGGGGAAGTGTCAGAGGTGATGCAAATGGGTTTTGTTAAGATAGTTTTAGAGGGAATAAAAATAGCTCTTGGACCAAAACCTATTCCTGCTCCTGGGCAGGAGTGCTTGTTCCGACTGCTTTGTACAGGTGCTGTCAGAGCAGGGCTGGAAAGGGGAAGCGCTCGGTTCTGCCCTGCTTCTTGGATGGGAATCAGTTGGTTTCCCACAATGGCAGAAAAAGTGTCTGGAAGAAGGGGCTGGTTTCTCTCCACTAATTTGGCTTCTTTGGATGCGGCTGAGTCTCTGCTTCAGCTTCTTCCATCCCAGGGTGGAAAACTTAAACTGGTTTGGTTTCAAAATTGCTTTTGCAAAGATAATGGGGAGAATTGCCCTGTAATTGTCCTCATTGTGCAGGTAGAGAAGGCTGAGCAGTGGTTGTCCAGCCCCAGGGCAGAGGATGCCCTTCCTGTGCTGCACGGCTGGTACAGCCAACCTGGAGACTGAAAGTGCCTCCTTGTGCAAAGCCCTGTAATGTCTTTGTGAGAGCTGGACAAGGGCTTCCAGTGCACTGGCAAATGGTGGGCAAGGGCTGGCATGACCAGAAGTCTAAGGATGACTTTTATGCCATGGGTGTATTATCCCGAAATACATTTATCTTTAGGATAGAATTCAGATGTGTTTTGCCCATTGCAGAGCACCTTTGGATACAAAGTGAAGGAGGAGGCAATGTCTGAGTTTGGGGCGCTCACGGTAGATTGATGTTTAAGCTGTTCTGCATTACAAGAACTAATCACAGAACCGCAGAATGGTTTGGGTTGGAAGGGAAGTTAAAGCTCATCCGGTTCCTGGGATGAGCAGGGACCCCTTCCCCTTGAGCACTGCCAGGGATGGGGCAGCCACAGCTTCTCTGGGCACCCTGTGCCAGCGCCTCAGCACCCTCATAGTGAAGAATCCAATATTTCATCGATGCTGGAGCAGAGGGAGGCTGTGGGGGTTGGCGCTGCAGGGGATGGATTTGGTTTCCAGCTGTTGGGAGCACAAGCCCAGCTGATGGGTTCTGTGCAAGGGAGAGCCTGGCTCCGGAGCACACGGACGCTGCTGGGGGAGCCTGGTGCACACGTGGCCTGCGGGGATGACGGCAAAGAGGGGTCCCGCAGGACGGGGGCTGCCAGCTCCGTGCAGCTGCTCTCCCGAGAGCCGGCTCCAGGAATCTGTGTTTGCTTTGGCTGCACGCTCCGTGCAGAAGTGGTAGGAATACAGAGCTCCAGGGGGAAGGAGGGGCGGGAGAGCAGAGGTCTTGTGCGCTCCCAAACACGATGATGTGCCTCATCCACGTGGAGCCGGAGCTTTTGGGCTCTGCTGTGGACCCTGGGCGACCATCTCTGAGCTAAAGGCTTGTAGGTTGTTTGAATTGAGCCAGAGCTTGATCCTTCCTGTCCCAAAGCCTGGTGGGTTACTTCTGTGGAGAAAAGTATGGATTTGAGGGGTTTGATTCTTAGCTGTGGACATGGCTTCTCCTCCATCCTTCCCCCCTTCCTCGTGCTTTCCATTTCACTTCTTCATTCCTTTTTTCTCTCTGTTGTCTCAGTAAAGGAAAAAGGGGGCCAATAATCCCCAGAACTGAAAAAGCAAAATTGAGAAGCTGGAAAGGTTTGAAAACTATTTGATTTCTTACTGAAAACGAGAACTGTTCCCCCATTTGAAGAGCTGGCAGCTTGATCCCTGTCCGGAGCAACACTGACCTGTTGATGCTCCTGGTTTTGCTCAGAAGTCTCGAATGCTGAGCAGGGTTAAGTCATCCCTTTAACAGGGATGGCTGGAGGTTGTCTTGGAAAAAGAAAGCTGTTCTTGTAAGTGGTTCTTTGCTCTTTCAGTTCTCCTGGAGACCTGTGGGGAGAAAAGCAGGAGATGGGAGAAACCCACAGGGCTCAGCCACGCTGAGCTCTCTCCACTGAGGATCCAGGGAAAGCGGGTGCTGCTGGGATGAAGAGCGGGATAAGGCTGGTCAAGGGAGTCTGCGCATTGTAAAAGCCCTAAAACTGGGATTTGAACCCGGTTTGTCTTGATTTCCATCTCCTGACCCTTGTGTGGCATCATTCTTCCCTTGGAGACACCTCAGGCTTAGGTGGTTGCTGACCACTCCAGCCACTTTCCTTGCCCAGTGCCAGTGTCCAAGAGCCACAAAGGAGCCAAAGCAGTAAATGAAAAAGAGAAAGCTTTTACTGCTCGTTTTTCAGCGGTGTTTTTATGTCTGGCGCCCTGTATGAGCAAGGAAAGCAGGGGCCCATCTGTTTCTAGCACCATTAAAGGCGTTTGACTGCATGTGGCCCTCAAGAATAAAATAAAAATAGGACCCTTTGGTCTGGAAATGTCAAACGCTCTTTCATCTTGGGCGACCCCCAGCCGGGACCATATCCTCCCAAAGCCGAGAAGCAGGAGTGGGTTCCCACCAATGTTCATCCCAGCAAAGGCATCTGCCCCCCTCCCCATTTATTTTGTTGTAAGAGAAGGAAGTTCAGGCACTTGAGGTTCACGCTGGCTCCTGACCTCTGAGTGCTGCTCCCCTGGACCCTCTCCTCCAGCTTCTTTCCTCCGACTCAGCAGCCTTCTATGGGACTCAGGAGTGAAGAGGTTAAAGCCTTGTTAACAAGTGCTCGGAGGATGGAAGTGTTTGACGTGTTTTAGGACCGGCCTTTGAGCAGGCTGTGCCAGCAGGATGCAATTAATGACTGGGAAGATTGCTACAATATGGGGTTGCTTTCTCCTCATCCCTGTCTTTCTCGCCACTTGAAGCCACGGTCTGTGTTACGTCCTGCTGGGAGCCCATGTAGACTTACAGCGACTCACCTCCTCTGGGATGTACCATAAAACACGGGCACGGTGTTGTTACCTCCGCTAATTTGGCAGCAGGGCACCTCTATGAAGAAAGTTTGGGTGTAACTTCAGGCTTTGGAAACTTGTACTAATTAAAAGAACATTTTCAAGGTTGCTTGAGATACAGAAATACATAGCCCTTTTGACATGAAAGCTCCTTTATTTATCAGACTCGGGATAGCGCAAGCCCTGCTGTGTTGGGAAAGGGAGGAAAATGATTTTAATTTAGGAGAAAAGGCTCATTATTTCCTTCGTAAAATCTTTGAAGTGTTTTTGTACATATTTTGGCCATTACACGGGTCGATGTTGGTACAAGGCGCTCGGTGCGTGCTGTCTTCAGAGCGAGCGTGGGAGCGCGGGGCTGGCTGTGGTAGGAATGGGGCCAGATGTGCAAACCTGCCCAGTCCCAAAGGATGAACAGAGCCTGCACGCAGCGACTTATGGACAACCTCCCCTGGCTGCGAGAGGCAGCTCCAGCCCTTCTCAGCAGGGGACCTGAAGAGGAGCAAGGGAAGGAAGGTGTCAGATGTGACTGGGTGAGTGGAAGCGCTTCCCGTAGTGCATTTAATGCCTCTCTGCATCTGATCCATAGAGGATGCAGGTCTCGTCCCCAGGTCCAGGGCAGAGCCATTTGGTAGCTCACTGTATTTGCTTTAGAGGTATTCAGTGCATCAGCTGGTTTATTGACTAAGGTGACAACTGTGACATGATGCTCTTGCAGAAGAGTGGGGATGCTCACTGCAGTGCCGTCCTTTCTTGCCACAGTGGAAAACTGGAAACCTGGAGACCCATTTCTGATTCTTTTCTTATCCGAAAAGATGTTGATCTGTTGGGTGAAATGGCTCCTTGGACCATTGGTTTTGTGGGGCCCTGGGGCATGTAGACCCTTGGAAGATGTTTATTTAGGCAGCTGTATTTCTCCAACCTGATTTTTAAGTAGGAAGGGTATGTCAAGTGCTTCATATAAAAGAAAATTTAAGATAATAAATATCTTAATTTATAATTAAGATCTTCCCCCCAGTATTTGAAACACAACATATTAAGGACTCCTGAAATTCAAAGGAGCTTTGTCTGTCCCTTCATACCTTGCATGTGCGTTTCCCTGCTGCTGGGTCCCTTCCAGGTCTCAAATGAGTTAAACCAGCTCTTGGGCTACAGGGCTGGTTTCAGTCGAGGGCTCGTGCAGAATGCATGTGTGGTCCAAGTGCCTGTGCTGCTGTGTGCTGTTGGGCTCCTCACCTCATTCCTTGGTAGGTCCCGCTGGTTTCCTGCACCATGGAATGGATGGGTTTGGGAAGTGTGACTGCCTGAATGCTAGTCTTTATTGGAAACAGCCCTTTGAGTCGGGAAAGTGCTTTCTCCCCCTCTGGGCACTCAGACCTTGGAAATGCAGGTCCATCACAAGTGTGGCCACCCATTACGGCACTGCTTTAGCTGCTCTGTGCTGCTCCTCCCAGCCTGGAGAGGACAGTCCTTCCTCTCCCTCACTCCTTGCCTTGCAGCCCTTATCCCCGCAGGGTTGAGCATCTCCTCTCCCTCCATGTGGGGCTGCTTTGCCGAGGGTCCCATCTTGGTAAGAATCCTTTGGTGCTACTGGTGGTGTATAACTAAGTGGAAAAACCCACTTGGTCTCCCTGGAGATGTGCTTAGGGTAGGGTATGATTGTTTTTTGGCTACCCAGGCCTACACAACAGCTGTTGAGCAATCCTCCGTCCTCTAAAAACAAATAAGGAGCAAGTCTGGTGGCCAAATGTTGCAGGCACGTTGTAATGACTCTGAGCAAATCGCATTTGCAGCGTGGGGCTGCTTAACAAAACAGCTGCAGGGTTTGCCTCTCCTCCTGTGTAACATTAGCTGGGCACTGGTGTTGCTGAGTGGGGAGAAGGGGGGATGATTGTGGAGCAGGCTGGAGTCCCCATAGGATGATGCTTGCATTGCAAAGGCATTGTATTGGCCATTAGTGTTCTTTATATGAAAGGTTTGAGAGTTGCTATCCCATGAGAAGAGGCTGCTTTTCTTCTCCCTCATCATCCTGCAGCTTGACGGCTCCTGGGGTTGGAAGAGGGATGTAGTGAGTGGAAGCAAAAGTGTCTGCATCCCACCCTAGTCCTTGTGCTGAAGATAGATGCAGCATATGCTGTCCCTTTGCTATCTCCTCCTTATGGCACTGAGCTTCAGCTCCTGATTCGCCTAAGTGCTTCCCAGATGAAAATTAGCCAAAGGCTGGGAATTGCTTCGCACTGCCATGAAACAATAGCTCTGGTGCACTCAAGAGAAAGACCTTGAAAACCGAGCCTGGCTCTGGTAAGGGTTCTTGGTGTAACACCTGACATCTGGGTTGGGATGGAAAGTCTTTCCCAAGATAACTGCTGTATGTGGTTATGGAAATGTCCTCAGCCATTTTCCCCTGATTATTTGCACTATTGTTATTATTTACTGGCATTTTTTCAGCCTGGATAATGGGAAAAACCTGGGCTGATTTCACCGGGGTCATTTCTAGCCCGCTGTGTTGCTTCAGCCCCGCGTCCTAACAAGATGTTTCATGGATTTGCAGGTCTGTAGGAGATATGAGATTTGTAGTGGAAACAATTCCTGCTGTTTGGACCTGCAGGCAGCATGTTTCGGTTGGGAACAGTGATTGTGGCATTTGCAAGCTTCTTGGCTTTTCAGTAAAAACAATGGAATAACACAGGGAATAAATGCAAAAGCCCCGTTGGAAAAGTTGAGCTCCGAAAGTCTATTCCTTGGGAATGGACTCATGTGTCCCAGCAGCATTTCTTTCAGGATCTAACCACCTTCAGCTATCCTGATCCCTGTTTCTGGGGTGAGCAGAGGGTTGCAGTGCCCCATGTAGTGCTTGTGATGCTATTTGGGGTCGATTAGACTTGCACTTGGATTTGCCTTGGTGTAGGAATGGTTCCCGACAGCCGGGGTAGTGGCATGTGAAGGAGTTTGGGATCAAACTGATCTGGGATCCAGAAATCCGGCTTCCAGTCCCCACTGTGGCAAATCCCTTAAGCTCTCTCAGTCTGCGTTCCCCGCCTGTCCCGTTTCCTCACACCCCGTATCCATTTTGCTTGTTTAGACTGGGAATTTTAAGTTAAGCACTTTGTTGCTTCCCCTTTGTGCCTCCACTGTGCTGCAGAGGAGAGCCCAGATTCCAGCCTGCCTGTGCTGAATGTGCTGCTCAGTGTTAGCACCCGTCAGCAGCCCAGGCTATGGGAAAGCCTCCCGCAGATCCAGTGGGTTTGGGTCCATCAAGCCGCTCCCTCTGCGGCGGTGTTGGAGCTCAATGCACTCTCGTTCCTTGGCACCGTGGCTAAGCTGACACATGGAGGACTTGAGGTTTCAGTTTTGCACTGGGCTTGGCTGGGAAAAGATTGCATTTTCTTTGTGCTTTCTTGCACCAGGCAGTCCCAAAACCACAGACAGGACCTGACCCAAAGCCTGTTGGAGAAACTCCATGGTGGCTGAGCAGAATTCCTATTACCTCCCTTCTTCTGTGGTAGTTCTTGATGCAGTTTCAGGCTAAAACTTGTGAGGAGCTGATCTACAAACTCCTCTCCAGCTTTGGGGATACCTGCACACAACGTGTTATTATAGTTACTTGGCTCTAAGGGTTAAGCTGGGATGGGAACCGCTATGCAAGGCACATGGCATGGAGAAACACCAGTCTGCCCCTGCACATGGCCAAGAGCAAACCATCATGTGTAGCATGGCGTGATGGGGATAACCTCCTCCTGGCCTGCTCCAGGGGAATCTGGGGAGATGTCACTAACATAAGTCAAACCCTTCATGCCACTAAAGAGTCTCCCTGTATCTGAAAGCCGATGATCCCATGTTAAGTGAGTTCCTTTCCCTCACCAAATGGGATGGTCTTTGTCTCAGCACATCCCTGCCTGTCTGGGAAGAGCAGTGTCCCAAGGAAGCAGCCTTGATCTCCTCTAGGTATTCCTCTTTCTTATTGCAGCTCATTTCCCTCACAATGCTTTGCACAAGCTTCCCACATGATGCTAATTAGCACCAAGAAGCATTATAGCTAATGATGATTGCCGCCGCTCATTCTCCCAGTGTGATTATTCAGCCCCTAGCAGCAATCCATTTCGGGGTGATTTGCAGCCAGGACCCTGTGCAGGAGGAGCCTCTCAAAGGAGAGGGGAGCAATTGTAAAACCCCAGCCTGACATCGGGTGTTTGCTTTGAGTGGTTGCTGGTCACCTTCAGAGAGCGCATGGAAGTGATTCCATGGTAAATGGGGGGTGATGGCATTGCTGGTGGTGCCCAGCACCAAGGGCTTGCTGGAGGAGAAGGTGGTGGCTTTTTGGTCCCGACCTTAGCGTTGAGGACCTGGAGCCGGTCCCAACCTCAGTGCTGAGGACCTGGAGTGTGACATCCACTGCACATAGGCGTTGTCTGAGAGGACAAACCCAAGCTCGGGACGTTTCCCTTCGAGTCCTGTGGCCCGTGTTCAAACAAGTGATGCAGTCCTTG
Organism: Lathamus discolor; assembly: GCF_037157495.1. NCBI lineage: Eukaryota > Metazoa > Chordata > Aves > Psittaciformes > Psittacidae > Lathamus > Lathamus discolor. The sequence goes on along the minus strand of NC_088896.1, from coordinate 11,437,929 downwards.
TGTTTACCCTGTCAAACAACACATCTCCGTCTCCAAACACTCCTCTTACGCAATCCGCGCTCTCCGTCTTTCCGCCCGGAGCAGGAGCAGTTCTGCCAAGCCGTGACCTAACTGCACCCTGCTCTGGCGATGGGAGAAGCTGAAGCCTGCCCATGAAGTGGAGCTGGGGCTGTTTAACGCTTACAGTGCTGGGCAGAGGTCATGGGGACATGGCGTGGAGATGCTGGAGAGGTGACACTTGCTGCCTGCCTTGCTCTGGAGCAGCGGGTTGGAGGGGCGATGCTTTGTTGCTGCAGCCTTGCAGCTAAGGAGGGTATCACAGCAGTGATTTAGGCAAGGTTATGTTCCTAAATCTAATATTTAGGTTTTTCTCCTTTAAAGAGTTGCTTTGCCTCTTGCTTGGATTCTTGCAAATGAATTATAAGCCCCCAGTTGTCCTGTTAGTTAACCAGCTTCCAGCAAGCCTTCATTGTATTGTGGTGAGAAGACCCTTCACCAGGTGCCCATCACTTGTAGGCTGGTACAACTTACTTTGTTCTAAGCTCAATGTGAGGCTTGCATAAGGCTCTTAAAATTAGTGTCGCCTTTCAAGCCAAAGGGCCGGAATAAGGTTTACAAGCCATAAAAGCCTCTTATCAAAGTTGATTTCCTCCAACGCACCTTTCATCTTTTATGGTATTTACTTTTCAAATCCTTGAACTTAAAAGGATTAAACAGGTTGAAAGGGGAGGGGAAAAAAAGGAGGGGGAAAGAGAAAACAAATAAGGAGGAAGATGGATGGAGTATGGATTATGAGAGGCCCATATAAAATATGAATTAGGAGAAAGTCTAAAGAAAGAGCTGTCGTTTTCTGAACTGCTGAAGTTAAGGTGCGCTTGAGGGAGGATTTGGTTCCACTGGGTTCTATTTTCACTTTCCAAAATGAATGGAGGAGAGAGCAACTCGCTGGGGGGGATATGGGGCTCTTGTGTTGTTCTGCTCTCTCTTCCAACCTCTTTCTCTCCTGTGGTGGGGTGACCACGTGTGGTCTACCCCAGCGAGCTCTTGTCCTGCTGCAAAGCTGTTTCCCAGGCAAGAAACCCTGCAGGAAGCAAGCAAAGATCTTGCTGGCAGAAAGCTGGTAAAATAACAGGAGTTGTGAAAGGGATCGGCAGTGTCTGCTCACGTCAGGGAACTGGAAAAGCATCCTGGTGAACTGGAGCCGTTTCCAGGACAAGTCCCCGCAGCAGAGGTGTTGCTGAAGGGGATGCTGGGGAGGGACTCTTTGTCAGGGACTGTAGTGACAGGACAAGGGGTAACGGGTTCAAACTTAAACAGGGGAAGTTTAGATTGGATCTAAGGAGGAAATTCTTTCCTGTTAGGGTGCTGAGGCACTGGAATGGGTTGCCCAGGGAGGTTGTGAGTGCTCCATCCCTGGCAGTGTTCAAGGCCAGGTTGGATGAAGCCTTGTGTGGGATGGTTTAGTGTGAGGTGTCCCTGCCCATGGCATGGGGTTGGAACTGGATGAGCTTGAGGTCCTTTCCAACCCAAACTATTCTATGATTCTATGTACAGGAGCAGCGACAGGCAGCAAACCTGGGTTGGTTCTGCAGCTCTGTGCCTGAGGAGCGACCTGAGCCCCTTGTGTGGCCTTGTCCTGCCCCATGGGTGCTCTGTGCCTTTTCCCCAGCCGTTGCCAATGTCCTTGTCCCCCTCCCCAGGGGCTGGGCTACCGCGCTGGCTGCCCCGCTCCCCATCCTGATCCTGGAGGAGCGCATTAAACCTGCCCCTCCAGAAGGTTGCAATCAGGGGCTGGTTCTGGGTCAGGGGCTGGGTCATGCTGCAGCAGGGGCTGGGGGCAGGCAAAGCAAACAGCACTGGGGAGCTCCAGCCATGGGCGATCCCTGACCTCCCCAGCCCCGAGCATCTGTGGATGTGGGGGTTTCCTGCAGCCCATGGATGTGTCAGTGCCTGCCTGTGTGTGGTGAGCAGAGCACAAAGGGCCTGGAGACGGCAGAACAAAGCGATGCCACCTCCAAAGCAGATCCGTTTGATTTGATTTGGTATCATGGCTGGAGCATTCTCCCCTGTGCTGCTGTAGCCCTGTGTCAGGGCTACAGCCACCAGTGGCATTCACCAGTCAATCAGTATTAGGCAGGGCACAGCGTCCCCTCGGCTGAGCTGTCACTGGTTTAGGGTGGGTGGGATCAGGATGCGGGGAGGGACACATGAGTGTTCGTACCACGCTCAGCTCCTTCTCCGCAGCTTTTCCCTCTTCCCTTCAGGAGAAGGTTCCGTGGGCACACACAGCCCCACAGGGCTTAATGAGAACCAGATCCTTGAACAACCTGATGTCCAGGGTGGCCCTTGGCTGGGGTTTTGGCTGAGATCACTGGTTCCGTGACCCTCTCTGGGGTCGGCCATCTGGTGAGGTGGGGTGTCGGCATCCTCCGGGGATGTGGTCAGGAGACGTCCCCATCACCTCTCGCTGACTCATGCTTGCTCACTTCTGCGGCAGCTTTAAGCGCTGCTGCTTCAGGCTCTGCTTTGAGGGAGGGCGAATTCCCAGGGTGAAACCGAAGGGTGGAGCTCGGAGGTTAACAGTTAAACCCATGGCACCTTGGAAATATCCCAAATACCCTCCCTGAGACCACAGCTGCTGTGAGTCAACTGCTGCAGCGGGATCCTGAGTCAGGGGGATGCCTGTGGTCTGAGGGGTCTTTTGGCAGGAGGAGGAAAGCTTTGGGATGCTCAGGTGGAGCGAGGTTCTGTATACAGTGTGTTGGGAAGCCTCCTGTGGGGTGTATTATAGAATCGTGTCACAAAAAGGTTTGGGCTGGAAGGGACCATAAAGCTCATTCAGTTCCAACCCCTGCCACGGGCAGGGCCACCTTCCACTAGAGCAGCTTGCTGCAAGCCCCATGCAGCCTGTGCTGGTATATACATGCTGCTTGCACCCCTGTCCTTCGCTGAGCAACAGTTAGTGTGAGGGAGGGCAAAGAATAGCTAAAATAGTAACCAGAAGTGGTTCAAAGCAGATGCTGTCCTTCCCCACAGCAGATTCCCACTGGGTTTTTTCTCTGATATTTCTTTATCAAAATCTTGTTACTGTTACAGAAAACGTTGGCTAAGGGATATGGAGGACATTGAAATCTCATTCGTAGGGAGCAGATGTGCCGCGTTCTTGCAGTGAGAGTTTTGGGGGGTGACAAACTGCTTCCAAACGTTCTCCCTTGGTGCGGAATCCTCCCACTGGAGGCTCATAAATTCCTTGCAGCAGGGACTGCTGCACGCGGCGTGCAAATCCCACTGCAAGTGAATGGGACTTTGCCCCTTAGGAAGTTAAATCCCTTCTGAAAACGAGACGTGGGTATTTCTTAGAGCCTACTTCTACCTTTGCCTTTATTCTCCCTTTACGAGCTGATCTTTTGCTCTGCCATATGGTGAATGTGGCTGTTCTTGATGGGATGGGTAGAGAGGGATGTTTTGCCCTGGCTCTGTTAAAGGTATTTCACAATCTGCTCCTCCTAAGTTAGAAGAGTATTTCTGGCCCTTGTGCCTTTTACATGCACCCACCAGCTCACATTGCTGCCCAAGGAGCAGGGGAGGTGGCAGCTGAGAAGGGGAAGGTTCCAGAAGAGGATGGGTTTGGCTGAGCAGGACTCAGCATCCAGCCCATCTGCTCTGTTGAGTTGTCCTCAGCCAGCTCACCCATCCCAACCATCGTTACACTGTGTGAACTCTCCCAAGGGACACCACCAGTGCCCAGACCCATGGAGCCAAAAGAAAATCCCAGGAGACATTGGCTTGGGAAGAGCAAAAGCTTTTTGAGCCTTGCTGGCTGTGTGTGAGCTGTTAGAGCAGTGAGGACAGAGATGCTGCTGCAACGGAAACACTTTGAGCCCCGTTATCCCTTGAGATGGGTGGGAAATGATTCCGTGGCTGCCTGGGGTGGGGGTTTGAAATGGTTTTAATGAGCTGAAAGTATTACAGAGCAGCGTGGAGCCTGTGGTCGGATGGGTGCAGGGAGCCCATGGGTGGCTGAGGCTCCTTCCTCCTGTATTGGTGGTGGTGCGATGGGAGCCCAGCACCCATCGATTAATTAACATCTCAAACCCGTGCACGGACCAGTTTGCCTTGGCTGAAACCAGTGTGAGAAACTTCCTCGCCGCATTTCTGCGTCGTCCGGGCTGAAGTGTTGTCATCCGAGCCTGCTTTGCATGACAATGGCCCGGGCTCTAATTATGCACAAGGATGCTAATGGGCAGGGAGCGGGCTGCATGGCCATGGGAAAGCTATCTGTTTGCGAGGGGTGGGGGGAGTGAAGAGAAAGAAAATCCACCCAAACAAAATAAACCATGACAGGAGGAGGAGTGGGGGTGAGGGAAGGGGCTGGGAGGCAGCAGGAGGGGTTGGGGAAGGCAAGTATGAAGCTAATAAGGCTTTTTTATTAGGGTCTTAGTGGTATGAAACATGCCTGTGCTGCCTGTAGGACTAAAGTGACCGAACCCACTTCTGCAGTACTGGCATCTGCAGTGATCTTGTGCAACATCTCTGATTTCCAAGTGTGAAAAGCGAGTTGTTTGTGCAGTGCAGGTGGATTTCAGGTGGCAAATGTGGGGAAACTGAGGCACACGAGAGCTGAGATTTGCCCGGATGTCGGAGGAGCGTGCGGGAGGGTTTGGGGGATCCAGTCTTGTCTTGTGTGCCCAACGCTTTCACTTACCCTCCTTGGTTTATTACAAGCTATTTTACTGCTGAAGTAAAGGAGGCTGGAAATGAAGGGGTTTGCCCACAGTTGCAGTGGCTGATCTTCCTAAGGGCAATTGGGTTCTTTTCCGGGATGCCCTGTTCGCTTTTCCTTCCTGTTTGCTGAGAGCACATTGTGAAGAGTGGGATATGGGAGGAAGATGGTTTCCCCTGCTGTGTCATCTCGAGTCTCCTGGGCATTATCTTCCCTTTTTATTCCTACTTTGAGGAGGGTGAGGTGGCTCTGGACTGCGGAACATTTGGCCACAGATTGAGCTTCTGAGCTTGGGTACCAGGACCATAAAGCAACAGAGATGATGCCTGCCCATGCAAGGAGAGAATAGCAGGACCTAGAAACCCCTCTATTACAGCAAGGTCCATCACAGGCTTAGCACAGGGCAAACTGAGTCTTGAGCCCTTAGGTCTGGCAACCTCAGCAAAGCAGACAGAACTCGTGATGCTCTCTGCAGAGCTGCAGAAGGCTCCCAATGACCATGAACCAGGCACCTGCTCTGGGTTGTGAGGAGCTACGCGACAGGCACAGGGACAGAAGCTGCTGGATGTGTGGGGTTGTTCTTAGACCCCATTGAAATGCTCTCTCAGTGAAAATGAAGAGCATTAAAGAGCCAGGTGCGGGAGTCTAAGGAGCTTAAACCTTTCACTCTCTGCTGGTGTTGATGCACTCGTCTGGCTGCGGTGATATTGGCATTACCCGCTCCATCGCCATTTCAAACGGGGAATGGATTTTTAATGTCCAGGTGCAGGGATTATTTCGGTGCTGTTTCTTTCTACCTTCCTTGTGTGCCGTGTGAGGACAGTCCCTGCCAGCAGCTGCCAACAGAGAAAACACAGCTGCAAGCACCTCTGCTGCTTTCTCCTCAATCAGACCCTGGGGTAAGCACCCTATTGCTGCTTGTGGCAGGGGTGAACCATGAACCACATTTACCGTGCCAGGCAGGACCCCTTGGGCATTTCTGCATACCAGGGGCTCAACAAGCTGATGTCTGGGGCAAGCTGGGGACCAGAACAAGGGCTGGATCTGGAGACTTGGCCTTGCTTTGATCCATGTGTGTACCACCCTGTATCATAGAGTCATGGAATGGTTTGGAAGGGACCCTAAAGCTCATCCAGCCCCAACCCCTGCCACGGGCAGGGACCCCTTCCACTGGAGCAGCTTGCTCCAAGCCCCTGTGTCCAACCTGGCCTTGAGCACTGCCAGGGATGGGGCAGCCACAGCTTCTCTGGGCACCCTGTGCCAGCGCCTCAGCACCCTCCCAGGGAAGAGCTTCTGCCTAAGAGCTCAGCTCAGTCTCCCCTTGGGCAGGTTCAAGCCGTTCCCCTTGGCCTGTCCCTACAGGCCCTTGTCCAAAGCCCTTTTCTAGGTTTCTTGTAGCCCCTTTAGGCACTGGGAGCTGCTCTGAAGTCTCCCCTGAGCCCTTCTCAGTGCTTTCAGACACAGGGTTTGTCTTTCCTGTGCTTCAGTGCTAAGCATAGTCTCCAAACGTTGATGACACTGATGCTGCTTGTTCTCATGAGACATCTCATCAGGGGAAGGGCTGGAGTGATGGCAGGTAGCTCCCATAGGGATGACATGCTTCTTCCCAGCTGAGACCAGTAGGAGCTGCTGGGCTGGGAGAGACTCTGGGTACTCAAGTCCTCCTCATGCCATCATAGGGATGCTGGGCTGAGAGGAGCCACCTGCTTCCTTGAAATCACCCTCTTCTATCTAAGTAGTGCTGCATAATCCTTCCCCCCCCCCCCCCCCCATACTGAGTGTATGCCAGCTCCGTGCTAATGAGCTTGATTGCTCCCCCTTGTTTCACATTGCATCACTGAGGGCAAAATCTGAGCCTGGTTTGTCCAAGTGGCTGGGGTTTGGGGGGAGGGAGAGGGGAGGACGTAAACATCCAGGGTGGAAAACTAATCATCTGCCAATGAAAAACCCTGGGTTTTACCCTGAGAAAAGGGGGATAGACAGACTGACAGAGCTGATGACAGACCCGGCTCGCAAGCACCCTGGCCCCACAGTGTGGAGAGATGCCTTATTGTTTGATCTGGCTGTGAGACAGATTAGCAGCCCCAGGTGGAAAGTCATAATCTGCATTTAAATGGGCCGGTTATAAAAGGTAGGGAGCCCAGGAGCCCGCAGCATTATGCTGTGTCTTTAGGACTCGGTAATCTCTCTTTATTTTCTCCGCAGCCTGACCTGGGGGCACAGTTTCTAATTACCAGGTCACCCTGCTAATATTGTCATTTCCAGCCAGTGGGTGTGAAACCATGGCAACGCCACATTTGCTTCCAAGTTTCTAGAGGAATAAAATTTGCCTTTTAATCACAGAAAATGACTGGGTGTCACCCCCCCACCCTCCCCTAACTTCTCACGAATGCAATTCACTATTGGGGTTTTGCTAAAGAGAGTTCAGATGGGACCTTTCTGAAGCTTCACCTTGTGGCTGTGGCTAAAGACAAGGGACCAGAGTCTTTGGTGTGTGAGGTTGTAGGTTCCACGTAGGCTGGTTTGGATGCTAAAGCTCTAAGTTCACCAAGGCAATGCTGTACTTTCTCTATAGTACACTGTTTGTCTTTAAAAGTGGTAAATGAGCCGGCAAAAGAGGGAGAAGGTGGGATCAGACACAACTGAGTTGCGTCTCAATGGCTGTACCCATGTTCTGCCATACGGAAGTCCGTGTGTACATGGTTAGCTTGGCTCTGTCAGGAGCTGACCATGGGGATGGTGGTTCCAACTCATGGGTTTCATCTCCCAGTTCGGACAGCTTGGAAAAAGCTCATGGTGAGATTGAGGAGGCAATAGGGCTGGTGTGGTAGGCATGTGCTGTGCTCTGTGGCACGACGGCATTGGGATGTCATCCCCTGTGCATCTCTGGTAGCTTGCGGCTTCAAAATCCCTGTCTTCCTCTCCCTCTCCTGCATTGCAACTGCTGAGCTAAAGGTGTTGAGCCAGGCTTTTGTCCCCTTGCAGCTGATGATAAAAACTTGACTGGGACGAGTTCTAAGAGCTTCCGAAGTTGGGAAGGCTCCCAAGGGCTGACTGCAGCCCTATGGGATGCCTCTGAAAATCTGCCCCAATACCAGGAGAAATCCAGGTCAGGTCTGGGCTGAAACTGCCCCTTGGGCTTTCCCCCTGGCTCTGCATGAAACCTTTGCTGGGTTTCAGAAGCAGTTTCTAAGTCAAAGTGAGTCAGACATGACCTGGAATCCCACTGTAGGGTGATTTTCCAGCTGACAGGAGTAGGTTAATTGTAAACTGTCTACTGAAGCTTTAAAACTCCTGTCCAGCCTTATTATTAGCAGGTTAAAATTTATGGAGCGAGACCTTGCTCGGTGATAGTTGGTTTCTGCCCAGATGAAGTGTGTAACTAATCCCCACATAGGGGAAGGAAAATCAAATATAAAGGGGTTTTCAATTTAGTTTTATTCCCCCCCCCCCCCCATTTCCCTTTCCTTCTGCCACATCTTGGGGCGTGCAGGGGCCCTTCTGGGCAGAAACACTGACCTACCTGTGCTGAAGGACCATATCCAAGTTGTCACCTTGAGCACCAAGGGTTGAAACATAAAATGGTTTGGGTTGGAAGGGACCTTAAAGCTCATTCAGCCCCAATCCGCTGCCATGGGCAGGGATACCTTCACTAGACCAGGTTGTTCCAAGCCCTGTCCAACCTGGCCTTGGATGCTTCAAGGGATGAAGCATCCTTTCCAGTAGTGAGAAGCATCACTTTGTATTGAAGGAAACTCCTGGCTGGGGATTAGAAGTCCCCTGAAAAGCTGGGAAATTGGACTCTGTGGGGTGCAGATCCTGACGGGATTTTTGAGGAGGATGATGGAGGCGATGCCAGATCCAAGGGCTGGAGCTGCAGGGCAGTGGATGGAGCCGGGCTGTCATTGTGCTGGTACCTCTGCAGCTCGCATCCTGCATGGGTATTTTCTGCACGTGGCTGTCTCAGGACAACCGCACATTCCCCAGCCTTTGGGTTTCCTCAAGTCGGAGCCGCAGCCTTGTTAAAGTTTTACTTATTTCCAGGCTCAATGGCTGCATCTGTCTGGCTCGGGCAGCCCTTGGACCCGGTCACACCTCTCTCTGTCGGGCGCAAGAGCTGGGTTATTGCGTCTCCGCTCCCGGCGCGCTGCGGTCGCAGCGCTCGTAAGCTGCACAGAGCCAGCTCTCAGACTTTCTCCCTGTAAAACGTTGCAGTCACTGCAACAGAGAGCAGCTCCCAGGCAGGTAATTAATTAGAAATGGGGAGTCGGGGGCTGGTTTCCCTGCCCTGCCTCTATCGCTGCTGTGATTTCTTATTTCAAACGACTTTTATTGTGCCTCTTATAAACATGACTCTGTTTTAATGAAGAAATAACTCCCCTCCCCACCCCAGCCTGACAAACAACGTGTCTCAGAGCTCGAGCTACTCGCCCCTGATGGTCTCAGCCTCTACGTGCACGCGTGTGCACACAGCACATACACACACGTGTGGAATTAACCTGGAATTTCACAGCCGCGGGGTTGGCTGATCCAGCTCCCATCCAGCTCCCTGCGCGTGGGCCAAGCTCCTGTTGACTTCAATAGAGTCTTGCCTGGTTTATGAGCCTTCGGAGCGCAGCCGTGAGCAGGGGCTGCTTGTATAACAGCTATTGCATGATTAGTAGTTGTATTACAATAGCACTTCAGGACCCCGATTGCGGCTCAGCGCCCCATTAGAGTAGGCCTTGTGCAAACACGTAGTAAAGAGGTGGGCTCTGACCCAAGGAGCTAACAATTGAGGTCTTTATGGCCCCCGAGGCACCTTAGGATCAATTATTTATATTACAGTAGCACTTACGGCATGTCTGTGCCCATGCTGATGTGTCTGTGGCCTGTGGAACACCACGTCTGTGGCATGTTCCTGGGAATTTTGGGATCTGCAGGATGGTCGGACGCTGGGCTTTGCTGCTTGACCTGTGAACGGCCACTCAGTATGGACCCATTTCTGCTCCAAAAGGGTTCATTCTGCAATGAGGGGGCTTTGCCTTCTTCTCAAGGAGGAAGGCTGCTGGGGGAGCAGGAGAAGGCTGCAGGAGCCTTGTCCTTCCCTCCCTCACAAGGTGTTAGTGTGGTCCTGGTGTGATGGGCGCTGCCCAACCGCTTGCTCTAGCCCTCTGCCTTCATGCTGTTGGAGCTGGTGCTGCAAACCCAAAGCATGTGGGTGCAGGAGAAGTCCTCGGGGTGGTGGCAGAGGGGACAGCAGGAGCTCAGTGGTCTGCTGCATTGCATGGGGCATTCTTGGCACCTGATCCCCGCACCGACATCCCCACGGCTACTGCTGTTCTGATAGTGTGAGATGGCCTGAAAGGCATGGAGGAGCCTTGTGCTGGAGATGCTTAAGCACTGATTTGTTTTCCAGTATCCTCTCTTACCCCTTGGACCCGTCTGTGCCTTGCAACTCCAAGCTGTCCTCTTTCCCTGTCTTTTCCAGACAGGTTTATCTTTACAGCATCAAATCCAAGCATCCTAGTCAAATTTTGCTGCTGTCAGCAGAGGAAGGGGAGCTTGCATTGGTTCCCCCTTCCTAAGACACCTCTCCCGGGGTGCAGCAATTCCCTGCTGAGGGGTAGCAATTCCCATCTGCTGAGCATGGTCCGGGAGGGAGCCCAGTGCTGTGATTTGTAGGAAAACCCAGCTCTCTCTTTCCACGTTGGCGTACGAATCCCCATCCCATTTAACCACCTGGCTCCTGCAACTGGGCCCTGAAAAAGGAACGGAGAAACCCTTGCAAACCTCAGTTGCCTCGCAGCGAGCCCGGTTCTGCTGTGAGATATCCCCGTTACACATCCCAAACGCTGCAGCTGGGCAGGAGCCGCAGCCGATCCCAGGATCCCGCCGCACAGCTGGCTGCGATCTCGCTGCCTTCCCTTGGAGAAGGGCTTTCATGCGATGTCAACGGGAACAGCTGGCTGAGGAAATGCAAATTGAAGCTCCAGTGCTGAGCAGCTGACACCGCTGCAGGCGGCCGCCGCGCAGAGCTGTGTGTGGCTGGAACCGGCCGGGCACCGAGCCCGGCACAACGGGGCACTGCAGGGACCTGGGTAGAGATGAGGGATGGGCCATGGGGCTCCCCGGGGCTGCTTTGGAACTTTCTCCCTCTTCATTTAAAGAAGAAAATGCCATTTTTCGGCTGAAAAAAAGCAAACTTATCGCAACGCCAAAATACGGCACTGCAAAGGGAAAGCAGCCAAGGGCACGCTGCCCACCACCACCATCCCCACCCTGTGTTGTTCTGCAGGAGCTGGGGGGCTCTCCTGCTGCCCCCAACCTGCTGTGCAGCATTGCAGCACCCTGGTGCACATCTGTCCCTGCACCCGCTCTTATCTGCTGCTGCTCAAACCTGCCCTGCAGCATTGTAAGAGTTCCCTTCCATTAATGTCTCTGCTTCCCCACCCCTCCTGCTCTGCTTTCTAGCACAAAGTGCCCTGAAGCTCCGAGGCTTTTCCAGCATGTTTCTCCCTCCTGGTGTCCCCTTCGTGCCCCCGCCATGCGGAGCACAGCCCCGGCTGTGGGTGGGCAGGAAGCTCGGAGCTGCCCAGGGACCCGCGTCCAGCTTTGGCTTTGCCGAGCAGAGGCCAAGAGCATTAAAGCCCACACCATAAGTAAACAGCGCAGAAATTACAGGTCCAGGGTTGGGTCATGAGCTTTGCTCTTTTGGTTTCTTGTGAGGAAGATATCCCTGGGATGCTTCCGGCTGGAAGGTGGAGCTGGTTCATGGAGGGGGAGCGGAGGGCAGACGTGTCGGGACAGCAATGCCACTGCAGACCCCAGTGCTGCGTTGGCGCTCACAGCAGTGCCGCTGGCTCTGTTCTGCTCCCACCCTCAGGTTCTCACTGTACTGGTGCAAGCTGGGGCGATGCAGAGGGTCTCTCATGTCCCAGACCCCCAGGAGACAGGCAGGCAAAGGCTGTCCCGTTTTGGGGATGTTTTCCAGCTCATTGCTAAGAGCCCAACCCACCCGTTTGAGCATCAGAAAGACATCACCTGGTTCATTGAATCAAATTCAATCCCACCGGGGCTCCCGGGCACTTCCTCACCATAACCCAGTAGCTCTGATTGCTCCTTTATTCCAAAGGAGCAGCAGAGCCAAAAACCGGGAATGGGCAAAGTCCGATCGGGGCAGGGGAAACCCTCCACGTGCTGCAGGAAAATGGCTGGGACCAAAGCGTTCCCACCGGCCGCGGTGCCTGATTGCACAGGTAAATAGTGACACTGACCCCAACTAATGCACAAAGTAAATGAATCCCTTTCAGTTAATTGGCTTAAGTGTTACTTGTAGTGAGAGTAAATATTGTACAACGGTGTGGAGGCTTTGCAGCGCAGCCCTGAGCTCCGTGCTGTGTGCTGGGGCTGCAGCGAGCGTGTCCCTGCGCCGAGGAGGAAGGCTCTTGCTGCTGGGGTCAGAGGTGGGATTTTGGCCAGGAAAAGAGTCTGGAGAGAATAAACGGTTGGCAAAGCAATGGTTGAATAGGTTGGTGTCATAGGGTTTGTTATCTGCTGGGGCATCCCGAGGTGTCCCAAACCCTCGTGTGCTGTGTGCAGACTGCGCCTTCCATGTGGAATCAGCATCGGGTTATGATGTTTTCCCAAAGTTTTCTTATGTGAATAACTGTGTCCTTGGAGGGGATGGAGAGGACCTGCACGGCTTTGTGTCACTGACCTCGGCAGTGATGCATGTCTCTCAGCGTCGGAAATGGGCTGAGGACTGGCGAAGCTCAGCACAGCTGTGTGCCAGGGCCAGGGGTATGGCAAGCGGTGTGGGAGGTTATGGTGGGGTGAGGTAGCGTTGCCGTGCGCTGGATTGCCTGGAACAGAGTGAGCTGCTCCTGGGGTGCAGCAGGTTTGGAGCAAGAGGTTACCTGGGATGGGTTTGATGGGAAAAGCCCCTTGCTGGGGTGCCTGCGCTGTGTGTCTGGGGTGGTGGGAGAGCAGGGATAAGTGAGGTTGATCTTTGAGGATGGTACGTGTCCTGTTCGGTTGTTCAGAGGATTTCAGCTCTTCTGGGAGAACTTCAGCAGTTTTGTAGGGATGCCCCAAAAGCCCAGAGCCCCTTGGTGTAGCCCCTTAACCCCAGCTGGTGCTGGGCATCCACCCTGGGCTTGTTCAGCCTGGAGAAGGCTCCTGAAGGGGAGACCTTAGAGCAGCTCCAGTGCCCGTTTAGGCACTGGAGCTGCAGGAAACCTGGAGAGGGGCTTGGGACAAGGGATGTAGGGACAGGCCAAGGGGAATGGCTTGAACCTGCCCGAGGGGAGACTGAGCTGAGCTCTTAGGCAGAAGCTCTTCCCTGTGAGGGTGCTGAGGCGCTGGCACAGGGTGCCCAGAGAAGCTGCGGCTGCCCCATCCCTGGCAGTGCTCAAGGCCAGGTTGGACACAGGGGCTTGGAGCAAGCTGCTCCAGTGGAAGGGGTCCCTGCCCGTGGCAGGGGTTTGAGCTGGAGGAGCTCATTGATGCTGGGCTCAGGACCATTGACGGTAAAAGAGGGGGGACCCCCCAAGTGAAGCCAAACCCATTCTGGGGCTTCATCAGGTCCCTGTTTGCTTGAAGGCTGTTAATAACTCAGACACTGGTGAGGTGTTGAACTTTTAATACAATGTATATTTATTGCAAACAATAATATACAAAAAAAAAAAAAGGTAAGTTTCACAAAGAGAAGGATCTTGCGAACAAAACCGACCGAAACCAAAACTTACCTAAAGACAAAATATGATTTTTAAATGAGAGGTCTTTTAAGTTACAGAAATACTTTAAAAAGATCTGCTTTTATACAGAAATAGGAAGATGCCATATTATAAGAGTGCTTTAAGATTTTTTTTTCTTCTTCTACTGAATCCCTAAAAAAAAAAAAACAACCAAAAAACCAACAAAACCAACCCAACTGTTAACAAATAAATCATTTTTTTCTTTTTTTAAATAAGAAAAAAAAGTTTGCTGTCTTTTTTAAAAAGCAATCCTTAACTGTTCAGCCACAGCTTCCCCAGCATCCCGTCCCCACCTCACACCAGTCTGAAGGGGGGTGGAAGCCTCGGGTCTCGTCCTTGCCCGAGCTCGTGTGTCCCAGAGAGCTGAGGCAGAAAACAAGGCAAATGATTCAGTGATCCGCTACATTGGCAACCTTTAGTTTGTACAAGTTCCTTTTCTTTTCATTTTTCCAGTTTATCCTTATAAGAAAAAAAAAAAACCCCAGGAAGAGCACGAGTTTGTACAAACCCAGGACACAGATTCCAGGAACAAAAACTGAATAATAATAATAATAATAAAAAAGAATTAAAGAGATAAATAAAGGACTGGTTACAGTTTAGACCATAATTTAACAGGCACGGTTACCTTCCAAATAATGCTCCCACAAATGCAATCGCTTTTGAAAGGGCTTAAAAATAGGAGATTAAAGAAAAAAAAAAAAAAAAGAAAGAAAAAGGTGATTAAAAACTGCTCTTCTCACAAAATAAATAACTTAAAGTATCTGTGATGTCCCACAAGGAGAGGGGGTCTGGGGTGGTCGGGGCTGAGCAGAGGGGTCGAGCTCAGCCCCTGCCCCAGGATGGGGACAGGCGAGTGGCACAGGGCTGCGGTTAAGGCTTCCCCCCGGCACCTCTTGCCGCGGGGTTGGCAAACAGAATCTGTTCCGTTTTCTCCGTCTTAAGGCTCAAGGTTATGGAAAAATAAACGTTAAAAACCAACCTCCTCCCGGCCGGTTTTTACTATGAGTTAGAAAAATAAAGCCTCTCCCCTGCTCCTCCCTGCACAGGCTCAGCTCCTGCCTCCCGACGCCGGCCGCTCCCCAGAGCTTCGGTCCCAGGTCGCAGCGCGGCGGTTTGCTTTATGCCTTTTATTCTTAGAGAGAGAAAGAAAGACACTTATCTATACAAAAATACCTCTGGCTGCAAGAAACCCTAGGGCTGCCCCGCTAAGTGTCGGCTTTTAGCTGTTGGAAAAATAAGAGCTTTTCAAACATCTCTAAAAAATAGGTATAAATCCCCTCAAATTGGTAACGAATCATACACAGTACATACTAAAAAATATTTAAAATAGAGAATATTCCTCACAGAGGACTCTGAGTTTTTGCTTTATTCCCCCCCCTATTTTTTTTTTTCTCTTTTTTTGTTAATAACTGCTAAAAAAAGAACACCTCATTACAAAAGTCCAGAGAACAAGGCAGCTGAGCTGGTTGCAAGTCTCCTCTCTCCTGGAAGCAGAGTTTAAGTCCGGTCCTTGGAAAGTCTGCACCGAGTTTTGCTGGTTCTCGGAGCGGGCTGGCCACTTCCCGGGGGGATGCTGTAGTGCAGAAGCGCTTCCTCCTCCCCGCCAGCTTTAACCTCAGTGTCTTTAATTATTACTTTTAATTTCAAAGAAGGAAAAAGTCTGTGGAAGTTCTGTTTCTTGCTGCTTTCGTGCTGTTTTGTGTTGGTTTGTTTTTTTTTCTCTTCTGAAATATCTTCTTTTTTTCTGGTTTTTCTAATGGCTTTTAGGGTCTGGTGAGCTGCGTGTAGACGGGTTGTTCCCAGTGCTGCGGGCTGTGGGTCTGGGGGATGGAGGGGACCCCCGAAGTGTCTGCAATGGGGGTGTACATAGGGCGCTGCGTGGGGTTCATGTAGGTGAAGGTGGAGTAGAGGCCGCTGCTCTGGCCGGCGGCGTGGCTGTAGTAAGAGCTGGAGTTCTGGTGGTCGGTGTAGTCGTACTGGGAGCGGGTGATGGTGGGGTAGGACGAGCTGTAGTGCTGGAGGTTGAAGGAGCTGTAGTTGAGCTGCTGCGGGGAGTGCTGCTGCTGCTCGCTGTAGTGGCTGGGGCTGAGCTGCTCCGTCTTGATGTGTGTCCTCTGCTGCGCCGGGCCCTGCTCGCTGCTCAGCGCCGGCAGCGTGTGCTGCGCTTGCGGCTGTGCCTGCGGCGGCGCCTGCGGCTGCTGCTTGGACATCCACACGTGGCCGGCCCCGGCTTGCGAGCCCGATGTGCTGCTGATGCCGTAGCTGCCGGTGTAGGTGACCTGGCCGGGCTGCCCGTGCGTGGCCGGGACCCCCGGGTGGCCGTTGGGGGGGAGGTATTGATCGAACTCGTTGACGTCGAAGGTCTCGATGTTGGAGATGACGTCGCTGCTGAGCTCGCCGATGTCCACGTCTCGGAAGTCGATGTGGGGCGGCTGCCGGCCGCCTTCTTGCAGGGGGCGGCCCTCCCGCTTCAGGTCCTGCTTGCCCGGCTGCGTGTCCGTCTTGGGGGTGGTGGGGGGCGTCGGGGGGCCCTGTGATTGTCCTGCGGGAGGAAGGAAAGGGCATGGGCATGAAGGGGGTGTTGCTTCCATGGCGGCTGGGCAGAGCCCGTGGCTCCCCAAGGCAAGAGGTGCTGCCGGCCGTGATAATGCTGTTAATAGTTAACCTATGGTCTGTGTGGTGGCTGGATAACAACACATTGCTTCCGAAAGCAGTTGTGTACGGTAACATAAGCATGTCCAGGTGTGAGGAATGCAGATGTGAGCTCTATCAGCCCCCAGCTATTGCGCCGGGTAAAATAACTGAGCACTCTGACGTGAGCCATGGCAGCAGGGTTATCTTTTGGGTTATATTTTTATAAGTATGGGTTCTCGTTTCGCATGAGGAGAAGGGATGGAAGTTGCTGCAGGCGCTGGCACCCCTGGCTGCGCAGTGGTGCACCCGTGCTATGGGCAAGGCTTAGTTCTGCCCCTCTTTTGGCGCAGCCATCCCCTTCTCACTGTATTTCTGCATCTCTCTTACCCCCCCCCCCCCCACCAATACCCAATCCTAATCCCAACATAATTTAGGATCAACTTTTTCAGGTAGCTGTGATTTCTACCACCATCCGCCCCCCCCCCAAACTGTTCATGGGTACCTACCCGAGTGCTCTCCAGGCGAATGCACCTCGCTGATGCTGGAGGATGACTGGGGGGAGTCTGCCTGCAGTGCCTTGAAGATGGCATTGGGGGAGATGTGGGTTTGCTCCGTGCCCTCCTCCTGCTCCGACTGCCCGTTCTTCACCGACTTCCTCCGCCGCGGCTGGTACTTGTAGTCGGGATGGTCCTTCTTGTGCTGCACCCGCAGCCGCTCAGCCTCTTCCACGAAGGGACGCTTCTCGCTCTCATTCAGCAGCCTGGGGGGTACACAGGAGATGAGGGATCAGTTGCAGCTCTAGGGGGGCATTAGCAGCTTCCCCCGCTATGGCATTAACACCAGCCCAAAGCTCTTCTCTCTGTCCCTGGTAATGCAAAGTCCCCTGTACTGCTGGACCCCCTGTCTGGGGCACATGCTGGTTGTCACCCCCCTCTTGCTCCCTGTAAATAGGGTCAGTGGCCGCACAAGATGCTCAGCGGGGTCCGTCCCTTGCCTCCTGCCACCCCTGTGGGGACACAGTCCTGTCCCTGGGGTGGTTTAGCTGCCACTTCACTTTTTGCTCTGCTCCTTCCCCCAGTTTAGGATTTCCCCCCCCCCCCCGCCCGCAGTCTCAGAGCAGCAGGCAGCCAGGTGACTCACTTCCCTGCTGGTTTGCTCCCCTCCCTGCCTTATTTTGGCAGTCGGAGGGCACCCAGCCATGCACCACTCACCCCCCCACACCCCCGGGGGGCTCACCCTGCGCTCGGCTCCCCCCAACCCTCATCTCCTCCGGGCCGAGCTGATGCAATCCCCAAACCCATCATTTCCTCCGGCCAAGCGCACAAACAAACAAGCACCGAGCCTGGCCTGGCCTGGGGGTGGGGGGAAACCTGCCAGCCCCCCCTCCTCGTTCCCCCGAGCATTGCTCAGGGGAAAGAAACCACCAGCAAACCCAGACGGGACAGCCACTTTCCCTACTTCCCCCCTACTACTGTGGCTTCTCCTACGCCCTGCAAGTTTGCCAGCGCATGCAGAAGTTTTCCGCGAGTTTTCCAGCCTTGAGCCCATCCTTTTCCTCCTCCCCATTCCCGCAGCAACCCCCTCCCCGCCCCAGCGCTCACCTCCAGAGCTTGCCCAGGGTCTTGCTGAGCTCGGCGTTGTGCAGGTGCGGGTACTGGTCCGCCAGCTTCCTGCGGGCCGCCTGCGCCCACACCATGAACGCGTTCATGGGCCGCTTGACGTGCGGTTTGTTCTTGCTGGATCCGTTCACCCGGACCGGCATCGGCACCAGGGTCCAGTCGTAGCCCTTGAGCACTTGGCTCACCGCCTCCCGGATGCACACCGGGAACTTGTCCTCGTCGCTCTCCTTCTTCAGGTCCGGATCGCCCTTAGGGAAGGTGTTTTCTTGGGGTCTGGTGTTCTCCGTATCCGAGCCGGATCCGGAGGGACAGGGGGACCCGGCGGAGTCGTCCGACATGGTGGGGCTGGGGGCGTCGGAGATGCATTTGTCCTGTTCTTCTGTCATCTTCATGAAGGGGTCTAGGAGATTCATGCGAGAAAGTGGCCGAGGGGGAGGACAGGGGGCGAAAAAAATGAAAACGTAAAAAAAAAAAAAAAAAAAAAAAAAAAAAAATCAGGTGGCTGAGGGGCACGGAAGGGTTAAAACCGGAGATCTGGGAGAAGCGAAACCTCCACCAGCGCGCAGCCCGGCTGGGGAGCGGAGGGGGGGGACCTGGAAAAAGTTCGCAAAAGTTTTTTTATTCTTATAATTTTCCCCTCCCCCTCCGAAAACGAAACCCAAAAAAAACCCCGAACTCCGAACGCCCGCAGGCGGGCGGAGAAACTTTTGCAAGTTGCGGGGGAGAAAAGACGGGAGGAGGAAAGGAAAGCCCGGCGTGGCGAGAGCCCGGGGCCGGCTGGCGGAGGGCAGCGGTGGGCAGCGCGGGGCCGGGGTGGCCGTGGCCGTGCAGCGGTGCCGGGCGCGCCCCGCCGGTCTCCAGCGCGGCTCTGCGGCCCGCGCCGCGCCGCGGGAATAAATACTCTGCGCGGTGATTTCGGCCCGGCAGCGCTCCGCCAATGGGCGGCCGGCCCCCGGGGGCTGGCGCGCATCCCATTGGCTGAACCGCTACCGCGGGGCGGGGCCGGCGGGCGCTCAGCGCCGCTCCGCTGCGCGCAGGGGGCGGCTGTGGGAGGGCGGCCCCGGTAGCGGCGAGCGCGGGCGGGGCGCGGAGCGGAGCGGAGGGGCCGGCGCCTTGCGCGGGTGCGGGGGACCCCGCAGCCAGGCCGGGGCCTGGCGCGCTCCGCCCGCCGCGGTGTTTCCTATTTTCCCGGGAGCTGCGGAACGGGGTTGGGTGGACGCGACCCCCCCCCCCCGCTCCCGGGGGCGCGGAGCGCGGCGGCTGCGGCCGGAGCCCCGCGGAGCGGAGCGGGAGCCGCGGGCGGTGCGCGCCAGCGTCCAGAGGGGGCGCCAAAGGCCCAGGAACGGCGCGGCGGGGGCGGGGCGCGGGGCGCGCACCGGGAAGTTTGGGGCGGGGGGGGGGGGGGGGGGAGGAATCCGCGCCCCTCCGCGGGGCCGGCCCTGCCGTGGGGCAGGCGAGGGGTGCGCGGACGGCGAGCGCCCCGAAATCGCTTTCTGCCGTGTTACGTAGCGCGGTCCGGCGCTTCTCCCGCGCCCCGCGCTCTGATTCCCCGTCTAACGTTGCTCGTCGGACCGGTGGCCCCGTCGCATCGCTCCCTCGCTCTGCAGCGCCGTCGGGCCGGCTCTGGGCAGGGGTACAGGAGGTGTCCCCCACTTCCCTTTCGTTCCCACTAACGTTCTGCCGAGCACACCAACTCTTGCCATCGCACCAGAGCAACCAAACCGGCCCTGGGATCTTTCCAGGGTTCTCTTGGAGCGCTGCAAAGCAGATCGAGCAGTTACAAGCGTTTTATTAGCAAGCTGCTGCTCCAAGGAGTTGATCTCGGGGGGGGGCCGGGAGGCGATAACTGTTTGGGTTTGAAGCAGAAGGGGATCTTGGTGTGAGAGTGACCGAGATCCAGCGCAGAAGCGTGCGAAGGCAGCCCGGGTGTGCAAAGTGAGCTGTCCCGCGCTGGGCTCTATGAGCGGGTTTCGGGGGGGAAAAACCTTCAAGCAGGTCTCCCTTTCCCAAGTCTGCAGCCCGTAATCTTGTATTTGAACTCGAGCGTTAAAAAGTCGGTGCTTTATCGGAGCTGCTTTAAGTTGCTGCTTGAATTCGGAGCCTTTGTCCTAGTGGAGAGTCCTCGGGGCCCTGGTGTGGATCCCGTGTCACGACTGTCACCGTTACGTTAATAAAAGTGTTGGAAAGGTGTTGGAAATGGCACGTAGAAAAGGTTGGAAAAGAAGGGAAAAGGCAGTGGGGGCAGGAGCTCTCAATAAAGGCATTTGAAAGCAATTTCCCTGCTCGCCTTTGCTGTCCTACCCTGAGATTTGAACTTCTATTTTTGCTTGTAAACCTTTGGGAAGTAGTTGTTTTGGGTGAGTTTAAAGGTAAGTGTCTGTCCTATTTCCAGAGCCTTTGTCTGTAAGAACAGGGGGATTTTTCTTCGTGAGCATTTGGGGTTTCTCGTGCCTGCAGCACCAAAAACGCTTTCTCACAGCTTTATGTCTTTGCTGTGTGCATGGTTCAGTAGAAGGCAGACTCAATTCTCTGTTGCTATTTGCAGTGATAAAGGTAAACTTAGCCTAGATGTTAAAGGAGATAACTTAGAAACGTTTTCCTGTGGCAGTTTTAGCTCTAGGCTGGAGCAGGAGTTGAATTTAGCTCAACAAACCTCTTTTAATATATGTATTTGTTATAGGAGCATCAAAGAAAACTGGGGCAGTAGATTGTCCTTATCTCAGCTGGAGTGAAAACCCGAACAACTATACCTGGAGGAGAAAAATATGGTGACAGCAGCCTTGTCCCATGGTTTTCCTGCGGATTGGCAGAGAGAAACACAGGAACAATTTGGGGGGATAATAGATTTAATGAAAAGTGTAGTAATTAGGACATTTTTCACTCTGAGAGCCCGTCTGCTGCACGGGACTCTGCCTTCTCGCGACAAAGGAGTCTGCTTTAACAAAAGAAAGTGGTTTGACAAGTTCGAACGCTAAACAAGGGGGACGTGGAAAAGAGCTTCGCGGTTCTGTTATCACACAGCAGTTTATACCTTCTGGGTTGTTATTTTCAATTCCTGTTCCTGGGACTATTCAGGCGACAGGGACAAGTTGATTAATCCCCGTTGTTTTGCAAGGTCAGGAGCTTGCCTTTACAGCGAGAAGCTGCCGCTGCCTTTACGTCAGGCTGGAAGTTTGCTTTGCTTTTGGAAGAATGAACATTGTTTTATTGTCAGTGGCCAACTCGGGTCTCAGGAAAGGTTTGGAGCGAGAACGGTGCGGACTGTAGCCCTTGTTTGATGCTTTTTCCTGCCTTGTGTTAAATCACTGCGTTTTAGGAAGCAATCTGTGCAAGCGTCTGAGCAGAGGGGGGAAGGAGTTTGGGAAGCAAAGGGGGGGGGGGTCCCTCAAACCTTACAAGTAGTGCACTGATGTGCATCAGGTCTGTTGTGATAAATTACATTTTATTGTAATAAATTACATTTGTTGTAGTAAATTACATTTTGGTGATGTTTTGTGGGAGCTGGGGAGGTTGATTCAGGTCTCCCATTGATCTGGATTCACTTTGCTCTTTCCTAAAGCCGGTGTGCCTCTCCTCCTCAGCTGAGGGATGGCTGTTTGATGGGTGCTGGCGTCACTAGGGAGGCTGTGATGTCACCGCATCCCTTTGACCTCAGTCCAGCACGGATCGGTCTCCCTCAGTCGATGGGAACCCCGGGGAGAGGCCGATGCTGCCTCCCCATCCATCGGAATGCTGCCTCCCCATGCTTTGGGATGCTCTTCCTGCTGGTGTTTACAGCGGTGACAAACGGGGGCAAAACGGCAAGATTTGGGTTATAGTGGGATTCTCTAAAAATATATATAACAAAGGCCTTCCCACACCAGATCCCTTAATTTTGATATCAAAACTGTATCGATGATTTTACGATGGCACAAAATACAAATGCTGGATGTGATTGTGCCTTTGCATTTATCTAGGAGTGTCTGGTTTTGGATGGTGGCTTTTGTGGGGCAAGTCTCAGGAGTGGTGCAGTGCACGTAATTGCTGGGTAACTACCGCTGGGTAAAATCACTCCCTCCTAAACAATGGCACTTTATTAAAAACGAGCATTATGCTGCATCCCACTAAGCACAGAATAATCCCAGCAGCCGTGGCACACTCCAGGTTTAAGGAACCAGGGCTGTGAGTGGGCAAGGGTGAGGGGTCCCTGTGGTCAACACTGAACATGTTCACGTGCAGTGCATGATGTTAGTGTTGTAGTTAATGCATCTCCATCACTTTTTTTTCAGTTGTGCTTGGGGCTCCAGGGCACGGATCTCAGATCTTCCCTATTTAGTACTACTGTAATTGCTGTTTCTTTCCCATCTCAGAAGTTACTGATGCAGGAACTTGTGCTTTGGTTATA
The DNA here is from genome assembly GCF_037157495.1 of Lathamus discolor. NCBI lineage: Eukaryota > Metazoa > Chordata > Aves > Psittaciformes > Psittacidae > Lathamus > Lathamus discolor. Next base: position 11,415,831 of record NC_088896.1, on the reverse strand, counting down.
GAGTGACCTGCCCAAGGGCTGTGGGACCACGGTCCCTGGGACATGAGGTCAGTGTTGCACCCCTTCCTGGTCTGGTGGAAGGTGCCCCTGCCTGTGGCAGGGGATTGGAACTGGATGAGCTTTAAGATCATTTCCAACCCAAACCCATCTGTGATGCTGATGTGGCCTGTGATGCCGGGACAGACTTGAACCGTTCTGGAGGTGACTGGGGCTGTTAGACAAGTCTGCCCTGGCCTCCCAGGCAGAGTTTGCAGGCTCTGCCTTGCACAGAGCAGTGCTGCTGTCTCATTCTGTACTATATGTATTTATTTTTCAAGAGCCTTCACATTCCAGCATGTCTTTATCAGAAGGTCATTGTACAGCTAAGATAAAAAAGAGAGAGAGAGCAGTAGCTGATTGGTGATGTACTGGGGACAGAATTATCATTTGTCCTATAAATTGAGCTAAGAATTCCTTGATTTTGTGCAGTTACATCACTGCATTGATTAGAAAGAATCTATTTTTCTGGCCTGTTGTGATCGTACACCGGCGGCCACAGCTTGAGCTGGAGACAACACGGTGTGTTGATTTAAGCTTGGCAAGTGCTGACCTGGGAGTGGGTGAGAAAGCTGGAGGACGGGTGGTATTTTCCCCCTGCTTTTGCTGTGTAAGGAAACAGGGAGCCTGAAGACTCTGAGGCAAGTGCCTGGAAGAGATTTGCTTTTACGGCGCTTTAATTCAAGCCTAAAACCACCCTCGTGGTGGACTCGCTGTGTAGAATAAAGTGAAAGAAATGCAGAATTTCAGGAGAACAATCTCGGTGCTGCAGTAAAGCGATGCTGGTTATTTACAGGGGCTGAGCTGGGTGGCAGCCTTAGTTTGACCATGTCTGTTTTAGCTATTAAATCACTGCGCACTCACTGTGACTGGTGAAATAGCATCACTTGAAACAGCGTCGTGATTTACCACTTACAAAATAGTCCTGGGAACATGAAGGTGCTGGGGGCCAAATCCCTGCTGGGGGTGGTTTGGGTTGGGTATGGTGGTAAAGGCGTTGGGGTGTTTTGGGTTGGAGAAAGGCTTTTTCCCCGTGGAAAAAAAAAAAAATACGGAAAATGCTAAAAAAATTAGAGAAGGAGAGGGGAAAAAAATGGGGATTTTAAACTTTGCTGGGAAATAGCAGTGCTGATGGGCAGCTCCCCAGTTTTGCTGAGCTGCTCCCCACAGGAAAATCCAGTGAGGGATTTATTCCCACTCACGTTCTGGAGTCGGAGCTCTGTGCTGCGCAGCACCGGAGGAGCTTTAACACTCCCTGGCCCCGGCGCAGGCTCCACCATAGGAACAGAACCTCGCCGTCCTTCTCTGCTCTTTCTCCCACAGCTGGAAACCACCGCGCACAAGCTTGTACTTCACAAATGCTCTTTTTCTGGAGATCAAAGCCATACAAGCTGTTTTGGGGGCTTATTTGTATTTATTTCTTTATTTGCTCGCAGCCTTTGGCTCGAAGCTCTGCAAACTTGGGTAAAATGGAAAGTTTATCCGGCTCCGTTAAAGCGGAATGGAAATGCCCTTCCCAAAGTGCTGGGTTTTTCTCCTAGGAGAAAAAGAGGAGAATTATTAATTCTAATTTTAATCCCCTCCAAACTGCACCTTTAATTTGCTTGAATGCTTTTGGCCTGATCTGCGCTGTCTGTTGCTCTGCTCTTGGATTTTCCCTGTTTGCAGCCACAGCATCCCCTGGCTGTCCCCTTGGAGCGGGTGGCAGCCGGAGCTGGAGGCAGTTCTCCATCAGATGCTAAGATAAATCAATCTGGTTCGAATCACTCAGGGTAAACTGATCAAAGCCAAAAGTAAAGCTCCGGTAATGAGGACAAAAGATGTAGTTTTTATTCATAACAATATTGAGCTCGGCAGAAAAAGTTAAAACGCCCTAAAGCGAGTGCTGGCAACAAGTGGTCAGCATCACCTTCTACCTATTTTATTCCAGTTTTCCTTATACATGGACGAGGGCATCGCTGCCGGTGTTGAAGCAGCACCACGCTCATGCAGGGACGCGCGTGGCACCCCAAAGAGAAGTAGTGTTGCTTTAGAAGGCATAAAATGTGTTTATAAATTAAAAGCTATTCAAATCATAAACCCTGGTGGCTTCTAGGTGATATTTATGTGTAATTTTTATAGTTTTATTTCCAGTTGTTCCATGCAGTTTCTATAAGCGGCAGTTTTGGGCGTAGCGTGGAAGCAAGCGGTGCAAATCGTACCTGATGTTTCATAGTCACATACAGATAAATAAATGGCCCTAATTTTAAACAGGCCCTATTATGTTTTCCAAGCGATAGTTCAAATTACACAGCCCAGCAACAGCTTACAAGAAATCCATCAGAATTGGAAAGGGGAATAAAACTGCCATTCTCTGTACCTGTTTGTGCAGCTCCTTGCTAATGCAGGGAGAGCCCGACTGTTTATTTGGAGAAGTAAAGTTGTGGAAATATCCTTGGAGGGTGTAATGTGGACAGCACGTGTTTCTGGGAGCTACCTGAAGTCTGTGTCCTAATGGCTTGCAGATGTCCCTGGGTCACCGGTTTCCTATGGGCCAGCGACCGCGGCAGCGCCCACCCCTCCTGCTCTTCAAATTAAAATAAGAAATTAAAATGAAAAAGAGAAAAAGGGGAAGGATGGGGGATGGGGGGGGGGGCGAAGTTTTCAGCTTCTGGAACTTGTAAAACTGTTTGTTTAGGTTGTTTCCAGCTCCCATCCCACCGCTGCTCCGGAGTGAGTTGGAAATTGTAGCTGCCAGGTCCATGTTCGGGTGGAACGGTGATTTATTTGGGAAAGAGAGAAATCTGCTTTGGGATCACTTTTAGTTTGCTCAGGGTGGGGAGTTTATTGACACTGGGATTATTTATGTAAAAAACCCTGCAGTTTTCTCTACTGAGTAATAAACAGGGATTTGTTTTAGTTTTATATATATATATGTATCTCGAAAGACAGCCTCACGTATGCATGCGCTCCGATACCGAGAATGTGCCTGTGTCTTGCTGTTCCTCTTTTATGCCAAGCTCAGAGCCGTGTGCCCGAGAGCTATATAAATATTTTATTTTACAGAGAACATAAATCTTTAGACGTGTTTAAGAATTTAGACACGAAGTTGTTCACGTTTTGCGTTGCATGTAGGTGGGGAAGGCGAGGGCTCTGCTCGGGGCCACCCTCTGCCTTCACCTCTCCGTGTCTGGCTCTGTGCGAGTCCCTTCACGCACCTGATGGGCACTCACCACGGGGGATGCTGAAACCACCATGGTTTGGGTCTGCTCTGCTTAAATTTGGGCATTTTTTTGCCCTGGTCTCTTTCCCATTGGATGTGGCTGTGTCCATGAATTCAGGGCAGGATGTGACTGGGAATGAGCGTTTCCCGAGGATGCTGCTGAGTGTGGGACACCGTTTATGGACCAATGGGCAGGACAGCGCAGCAGAGAAGCTGGTTTAATTCCTCTTTAAATCCCTATTTACTCCACAAACAGAATTCCACTTTTTTCAGTTCAACAACCAGACTTTGCAGACTTTATTCCATTTTCCTTCTGTTTTCATTTGCTGACTTTGTACCAAGGGAGAAGGAAGGGCTGTCACAGGAGCAGTTTGCTTACAGTGAAAAGGAAAGTAGCAAATCACTGTGTTAGAATTAATACAGCAAAGCAGAGTATGATAGGAAAACAGGCATCGGGAGGGCAGGGAGTGCTGGGGTTTCTGTGTCTCTCTGTCTACCTGCCTCTCCTAGCTGGGACAGATTAGGAATATTCACTGGCCATTTAGCTTGGCAAGAATGATCCCTTTTTTCTTTTGCATGAACATGAGAAAGAAAATCAACTGCTGCTAAGTGGGAAAAGTTTATTCGGAGAATAACCCCAACCGGTTCCCTCTTTTCTAGCTCGAAATGTTTGCTGTGTCCTAATAACAACACTGCAAGGCTCAGACGCCCTGACAGAATAGCATTATATTTTCTGGGTTTAGGAATAAGCCCATTATAAATACATCTCTGCATGGTGTACATATATATATATATATATACACCTTGGCTCACAGTTGAATTTGATGTCAGTCTGAAACCACTCTTTATCGTAATCCCGGGTTCCTACTCACAACGTACAAAGCTATTGCTACCTTTGAAGCAGAGGATGAAAACAGGTGCTGCCGTCAGAAGAGGCAGACAAAGCATCGCTGCCCCACAGCTCTATATGAAACCCAAGGGGATAAAAAGACATCCCCAATTCCCTCTTCTTTAACATTTAACTCCAAACTCTTCACCGGAGAATTCAGGGCTGCAAATCCCACTCACGCTCATCCACAATAAACTCTGGCTGCAGTCAATAGTGTTGAAGGGGAGTAAATGAAACGGCCGCAAGAGAAGCATCATGAAAACGTACCTTCACGTGGAGCACGACTCTTGACTTAGTCCCGACTTGGTTAAGCGCTGTCTTACACAGCCACTAGCGCTGGAGAGACTTTACTTGGGAATTCAGGGGCATCCGGGGAGGGAGATGACTTTTAATGTGGTGTTTTTAAACATAGCCCAGGTGCTCGCAACCGCCTGTTGTGATCCCCCACCCAGTCTGTCCTCAGGTAGTTAACATTCACCCAAATATTGATGGCAGTTACCTTTCCTGCCAGCTCTTATCTGAGTGGGCTTGAGTAGGGCTTTGGCAGTGCCTGAAAGGAGGTATTGTTACCTTAGAGGGAGAGAAAAAACCCAAGAGAAAAAGAAAGAGGAAGGAAGAAAAAAAGGGCAAAGAAAACTCAAAGAGAGGAGAAACAAAGGAGGGGTTTGGATCGGCTCTGTCCGGGACAGTGCTGCTCTGCCGGTCCTGGGATGTGACCATCTCCATGCCACCAGCCCCAGGGCCTGGAGTGGGGAATGTTTGCTCTGTATAAAACAGTTGAGGGGTTTTGTTTTTAATCTCTTATTAGTGAAGCTTCTCAGCATCCCTTTTGTGTGCCTGAACTCAAACCAAGCAGAATACCACTATGTAGATGTGTGTCTCTTCCTCCCTCATCAGTGCCCTGCGTCCTCCTTTTGAACTCCTGCTCCATATTCAGCCAAATGTGACAAAGAGGATGTGGAAGAGACCAGGGTTTTATGGGAATCTGTGAAGATGTAGCTTGAGCTTCAACCTATACTAGACTTCATATACACAGATGCTGAGGACTGTCTGTAAGAAGGCAGGCTTCTGTCTTCGGCTGTCCATACAACTCCTTATGGACTTTTAATGTAGTTATTTGCTGGTCTGTCACCTTATCATTTGTCCCAGGTTGGCTCAAAGAATCAGATCCTTTCTCTTTTGGGGGCTAATGGTCCAGGTTTGGTGTCTGGACCAAGAGGTCTGTTTCTTTGAGACAGGCTGAGAAACAGGCTGTCCCTGAGAAAGTGACAAATCCGGGGTCCCCAAAATGACCCGAAACTGCACAGATAACACCCACATTTTTTTCTGGATTACTGGGGTAGGACGGATGTATTTTGGGATAGGGAGGAAAAAAAAAAGAAATCCCCTGAAGAAAATCAAATCCAGTTTTACTGGTCTGGCAGCATTTGTCAAAGAAAGAACCAGGAGTACATCAGGGTGACTGTGGAGCGTGTCCATGTATGAGAGGGATATCTCTGCCTGGGTAAGGGTCTTAAGGCATTACTGGACAGTTTTAAGGGAACGTGGTGGATTGGGCTTCTGCTGTGACCCCCAGTCAAAGCTCTCCCAGGGGGATTGGTGCTTCCCTCCCTGCAATCACCACCTTGAAGGATGCTGAGTGCTTTCAGCTGAGTCCATAGTGGGGCTGTGACTGCAGCAGCTCCTGATGGCCTCAGGAAGGCTCTAGCAGAGCATTAGGGATCCTTGCTTCAGCTGAGAAGATGAGGCTCCTTGCTCCCACCTTGTGCCATTTCCCCAATCAAGCAGCTCCAGATGCTGATTAATTCTCAGCACCTTGTGCCTGTTTTGCCTGATCCAAGAGCATTGACTCAGAAAACAGGAGAGGTCAGTTTGATTACATCTACCCCAACGCTCCAGGCTTTGCATCCAAAACAAACAGCCGTTGTGCCAGCTCGCCGAAGATGATTCCCATGTGAAGAGAAGGCAGGTTGGTGTCCTTTTCCCCTGTGCTGGCATCCCAGGGCCACTCTGCCCTTGACAGCAGGAGGGGGAATGTGTGGAAATCCTCATGGGTTGAAAAAAAGGAGCACTTTTTGCAGAGGGATTTTATCAATGAATTAAAAAGGGGAGGGAAAGAAATGGATCTGCTGAAATCCAAAAGGAAACCACCATTGTTTGTAGTGTAAGATCCTGGTTTCTAATCTCCTCTTTGCACAAGGTGGGACAACACCCTATGGCTGTGGCTTGGGGAGTGTTTTCTGTCCCAGCACCTCATGGCTGGTGATGGGCTCTCAGCTCTGCAGCAAGGAGAGGATGAAGTTCTCAGCACGGTATCAGCTTTCCACTGTGTTTTTCTGGCATGCAAGCAAAGAGCTTGGCCAAGGGGATTTACAGCGCTTTGCTAAGTGACCCTGCCCTTGCTGTGCCACGGGGTGGCTTGTTTAGTGGGGAGATGTTAGGGATGCAGTGGTGGGTGTCAGCTGTGTAGTGGTCATTTTTGAGAGCCACCTCCTCTGCTGAGGTCCTGGCTATGGTGATTGTGGGGCTCAGAGTTTCAATAAGCCACTAGTAGTTCCCAGAGGCCAAATCAACCGGATGGTTCCTTGTGCTCTCCAATGCATCAAACCAGACCCCAGCTATTAATACAGCCTGTCTACAAGATGGTGCACTTATAAAGTACCCTATGCATGAAACATGGGGTTTAGTTTGTACAGCGTTTTAAAGAAACTGTTTTGTGGAATAGCTAGACATAAAGTAGTCACAGTAATCCATTGCTTGAATGGCCTTACACAATCCAAAGGGTCATCAGTCCATGACAAAGAAATCTCCAAACCATTGTGCATCCTTCCCCTCTTTACTTGTGCCTGGGTCAGCCACATTTGACATGGTGCAGAAAGGGGCTGGAGAAGGAAATGCATCCATGTTCCTTAGCTTGGAACTTGGCCTGATGAATAAGGAGGTAACCGAGTCACTGCCGTAATTGTGCAATGTTTAGATGTGGAAGGGGATACTGCATTTCCACAGCAATTCCAGTTAGTGCTCCCCATCCCTCCCACCACCTCCAGATTATGTTTCTGAGTGATCTAAGACATTAGAGCAAAATCAGCAGCTGATTAGCCAGCGGCTTGGCTGCAATCACACCTTTCAATAGTAATTACCCACTCCTTGAACCTGAAGACATTGAGCATTTGCAGCGAGAGCTGCTACCATCGGCTGAAGACAAGGATTTAAAGGGACAAATGCCCACCGAGGGGCTTGGGCCAGGTTCTAGGAGGTGCAGGAGCAGTTGGTATCAGCACAAATGCTGTTTGTGAGGGTGCTTTTCTAGGGAGCATGGAGGGGTTTTCTGGTGCAGTGTGAAGATGCTCAGCAGCTCAGGCTGAGCTCTTGGACATCTCTTGGAAGTCAGGATGGGAAAGGGATGCTTTGGTGGGTCCTCTTCAAGCTCTCATTCTCCCTCCTTTTGTAGGTCGAGGCAACATTTTTAATTTACAGTTTTGGTCCTTCTTTTACTAAAAAATTGATGGTTCTTGTTTCTTCTTTACTAAAAGTTTGGTCCTTCTTTTCCTTTTTAACCTTCTAGTGGAAAGGGTCCCTGCCCTGGTAGGGGGTTGGAGCTGGATGATCTTTAAGGCCTCTCCAACCCAAACCATTCTAAGATTCTCTGATTTCACGAGCCAGCCTTGTGCTTGTGGTCACTGCAGGGGTGAACCTGTCTGGTGGTGCTCATAGTGAAGGTCCAGGAGATTGAATCCTATGGGAAATGGAGACGAACTCCTCAGGCTGGGGGCTGGCTTGGAGCTCAGGCAGTGCCGAGACCGGCCCGTGGTGTGCTCCCATCGTGGAGTTCAGGCAGAGTTTGGCTGGGAGCTGCTGGAGACAATGCAAATCCCACTGCTCCTGCCAGCGGCGTGTTTCGCCCCTGGTCTAACCACTTGTGTGAGTATCACAATGAGCCTCAAAGCTCCGGCATAAAATAACACTATTCTTAACAATAATAATAATAAGTAGAGGTAATTTGTGATTCTTGAAACTAGCCCAAGCCACCAAATTCAGATCGAGATCTGGCTTCGACCTCCTCAGTGTGGGGGTTTGGGCTGGTCCCGATGCGTGCATGGGGGTAGTTGTGAAATTGGGAGTTCAGATCCTAAGTCCCTTCCTCCTGCCCTGAGCTTTCAGAGCTGGGGTCTGGCTCCAGGCCAGTGCTTAACCCCTATGAAAACCTCTCTATTTAAGGGTGTGCCACCTGCCTGTCTCTTTGTTGGTTTCAGTGATGATCTTCAGGAGGGCGATGTGCATTAATGAGACCTGCAGGGCGATCGGTAGGGTTTGCTTGCAGCGTGGGGCTTGTTATGCAGGAGAAAACCATAGGCACTGGTGGCTCTCGGTGTGGCCTCGTTGGTCTTTATGGTCATTTTGACTGAGCCCCATTTTACTGGTGCCCCTTGCAGTGGCATCGGCACAGGCTGTGGGAATGTGGTAAACAGCAAGTGTAAGAGGTGATGGCTGGGCTTTGGGGGTGAGCCAAGTGCTGGGTACAGCATGGGACCGTGCTCCGGTGCCGCTGTGCAGCTACTGCATATCAAGAGGGCTGGAAATAAATTGTTCCCATTGATAAATCTTGGACCAGAGGTGAGGTGAAAGGAGGAGAAACTCTAACTCTGTTAGCAGGGTGGGTGAGTGAAAGGTTTTCCAGTGACTGGGCCATTCACAAAAGCTTTCTCTGGGTAAATTCTCTTATGCCCAGCAGTGCTTTCTCAGTCACCACAACCATAGGCTTCCTTTCCTCTCCCTGTCCATCTTCTGTCACAGAGCTCCATCAATTCCCAAACACCTGGCCGAAGGGTCAGTTTATTTGGGTAGCTTTGAAGCTATCGGAATGATGGATCCAGGGACACTGGATTTTTAAGGTCCAGCAAACAGAGTGTTGTGTCTCGGAAAGCATCTGCCTGACCCATTTGCTGCGCTTCAGACTCCCCATGTGCTCTGGGGTGTCACTGCCAACTACCCCAAGAACCAGTTTGGTGATGACAGTGCGGCTATCAAGGGTGGGTCTCCCCTGCCTTCAATGGCAGGAACAAGGTACATGGGAGAGAGCTGAAGCGAGCTCTTGGTGTCGTGCAGCAGGTCCATCCCAGGGGCAGCCGTGTGAGTTCTGCCACCTCCATCCTCACCCCAAACTCAGGCAGCTCGTGCATCCACCCTCTGCAGAGAGCAAACTCCACCGATTCCAAAGCTGCCCCTTGGTGGACGAGGCTTTGCAATACAGGAGAGTTTGTGTCATCCCAGACCCACTTTTTTTTGTAAGAAAAAGAAGCTCTGACCAACCAGCTGGCATTTTACTGACAGGTTTTCAGAGCTCCGGCCTCACAGCCTCTCCCTTGTTCCAACACCCGCAGTGGGTGGGAGAGGGTTTACAGCCACCATGGAGGTGGGCGAGTGGTTTGAGGCTGGCTCTAGCCAAGCGTTGGCTGTGGCACAGCCCTGCTGCCAGGGCGAAGGAGAAGCCAAGCCAGTGGGAACGTTCCCCAGCGTCGTTTTCTGCCATTCACCAGGATTTTTATGGATATGTTTGCTTTTTCACATGCAGATGGGCAGCATCAATGGCTCGGAGCTGTGGTTTGCAGCCCAGAGCCAAGCAAGTCGTCTTGTCCTGGCTCAGCCTTCAAGCGAGCTGGCTTGCCCGTGTCTACCTGGGGTGTTGCTATCTCTGCAAAGTGGGTAGTTTGTTCCACAAGCTTCCAGCAGGAGGTTGCTGGCTGTTTGCATCATAAACTAATGTTTGAAGTGTGGTTATGGGCAGAAAAGAGCCAGAGAGCAACTGTAAAATTGACATCTTAGGGGTTCTTTAGTATTCCTGCCTTGTTAATGGGTGTCCGTGTCGGATTTGTTCCATTTATGAGTCACTATGAGATTTCTCCCTCCCAAACTCAGTGTGGCAGCTGGGAGCTGCGTTTGCTCTTTGCTTTGCGTGGCAAAGGGAAAGCATTGGAAAGCAAAGGGGTATGCAGCCACTGCTGCTTTGAGTCATGCAGGCTTTCAGGGCATGGACCTGGCTTAGACCAATGCATGCTCAACAGTACCTGATCTCAATTTATGTGGATTTAGTCACCAGGAGGACATTGTCTGTATGTGGATGCCCTCTTCAACAAGCATGGGATTGGACAGCTTTTGGGAGGGCTCCCAGCTAGGTGGTAGGTGCCCTAAAAGACTTAAACCCGCACTGAGCTGGCAACAGGGATCTGCCCATCGTGTTTCCAGAGAGAAGTGGCTTTTCCCCCAGGGGGAATCCAGCCTGGTGACCATCCCAAAGCAGAGGTGGCTCAGACCAGGAGGGCTTTGCTGTGGGAGCTCTGGCTCGGAGCAACGGAGACTTGGACTCCGCTCCACCATCAATGGGTTTTATTGTCCTGCAGGGTTTTGCTCCAACACTCAATTCAGCAGCTCCATTCATTTGGATGGGTCCGTATATATATACCTTGGCACTTGGCTGCCAGGACAGGCCAAACGGTGTTAGGCAGCCCTAGCCAAAAAGCACAGGGCGAGGTAGGGAGGCTGCACAAAAATTCCTGCCTTGCTCGGGTGAAGTTCCTAGAATCTATGGGGAGGCACAGGGCGAGGGCTGGCACCGCTGCTGCGGCCCCAGCGCCTTGGCCCAGGGCTTGAGAAACTTCTCAGCTTGACTTCGAACGGCTCTGTAAAAAATGCAGGACAAACGGTGGAGGTAAACTGCTAAATCATGGCTCCAACCCCTTCCTCCGGAGTCAGATTCCACTCCCGGCCGCTTAACCCGGCACATCTGGAGAGGGGATGTGAAGGTCTGAAATTCGCTCTAAACACTGACCAGGGACCTCCTTGGGTGCGGGAAGGGATGGGGGGGAACAGAGCGCTAATCGCTGCCTGAAATGCGTGTGGGTTATGGCTATGGGGTGCACAGGGCTGGTTTGTGTGCTGAGCTGGGTGTGGGCGCTGCTCTTTCCTCACAAAGGTGAGACCTCCGCGTTTCAAAGCCTGAGCCCAGCTCCTGAGATCCTTCCTTGGCTCATTCCCCATAGATTTGTATTTTCGTCATTGGAAGGACTTACACAGAGACAATCCCTAAGTGAACGCTGGGTAGTGATGGGGCCTGGGGCTGAAGTTGGTGTCTGGTTCAAACAAGCTGTTGTAAAGAAAGGAGCTAGGATTTGGTGATAACAGAGCAAAAGCAGTGGTAAAGACAATAAATCTGGGGGAACTTTGCCCGTGGTGTGAGGCTGGATTTATGTAGTAGTGGTGCCAGGTGTTTGGAAGCAAGGAAGGAGCAGATGGGCAAAGCCTTTTCTGCAGGTTTCTATGGCTGTGAAGAGAAAGGGGTTCGTTACTGTGGGGCTGCAGAAGATTGAATCCATCCCATTTCCTACCCTGCCTCAAGTTCTGAAGTCACAAATCCATTTCTCTTTGGCACGGGTGAATTGTTGGCCTCCTGGGGCTGCCTCTGGACAGGCTGCTGATGGGGACAGTAACTGAGAGTGACAGGGCTGCACGTTGCTTTCCTATGTGCTTTACAGAGCCCCACTTCCTTAAGATGAGGTAAGATTTATGATTCCTTCTTTGATACGCCCGCCAGGAAGGAAAAGTGTCTTGAGCCCAACTGAAAAGCCAAGGGAAATCAGAATCTATCCAAATCCTGACCAATTTTCACATAATTATTAGTTCTGAATTAAAAAAACCACAGGTGATCTGATGGTCCCCATCAGTTTGCCCCTGGGTTGTGCAGCACTGGAAGAGGAGAGGCCAAAATACCCAGGGAAGGACAATTCTCACAGCATCAGATTTCCGGCTTGAGCATAGGGAGGATGTGATGGAAACCTCCTGGGATATCCTCTTCTTATAGGATTCCTGGCCCCACTTCCCTCTTGCTCCAAAGTTCTGTAGGAAAAAAAAAATATATATGTTAAAAACTATATATATATATATATATACACACACACTTGCATGTTGCCTTTAGTGTGTTAATGGAACTGGACCCAGATTTCAGGAGCTACCAGCAAACCCTCAGTTCAGTCTGCCTTTTGCTCCAGTGATGCTTCAAGATAAAAGTTGCAAATGTTTTAATGCAGTTTCTTACCTTTGTTTTCTGTCGATATTAATTCTAGGAGTTTCAATAGGAAAAAGAAAAAGCTTGCTTTCTTTCCTTCCTGTCCTGCCTGTGTCTCAGGGCTTTAATGGATAGGGATAAAGAGCGGGATATCGGAAGTAGATGCGTGAACAATGGGATGTTGTATGTTTCCTTTTGACAAGGGCACGTAGTGGCAGATAAGGGGGAATGGCTTTAAACTGACAACGGGGAGATTGAGATGAGGTGTTAGGAAGAAATTCCAACCCAAACCATTCCATAATTCTGTGACTGGGATCCTGGCCTCTCCCAAAGCCATTCCCTAAAGCTGGTGCTTTGCAGGCATCCCAATGGCACCCTGAGCCCATTTTAGTGTCCGACTAACCCCTGTTTGCTGTTTCCCCTCCTATTACTGCTGCTCACCTCCTCTTTTGTGGGGGGGGGGACCTTTTCTCTGCCCTGGGGCTGCTTAGCAGGAGTGGGTGCTATGGGGCTGGGCGATAAGGGCTCTGGTTCTGGGGCTCTTTTGGAGTTATTTGTTCCCAAGGATGGCACTGAGGCATTCCTGTGTGTCAATCCCAGAGCTGCCCTGGATCTGGCTGATGTGTCCAGGATGGACCCCTCCATGGGAAGGCAAAGTTTCCCCAGGGCCACCCCTCCAGGCCAGAGAGGCACCTTTGGTAGGTCCCTGCCGTCTCTTGTCCACAACACTGATAAATAGGGATCACGGGAAGCATGGGAAAGCTGGTGGGGTCAGGCTGAGCCTGCCTGGGCACTGCCCTCAGCTCTGCTCCCCTGTTTGGTTTGAGTGGTGAAAGTCCACAGCAAGAGCGAGAGGAATCCTGCTGCCTTGGCCACGAGGGCTGGGAAGCTTGGGATCCTCCCGTGCTGCCCAGGACAGGAGCTTGCAGGAGCACCCAGTGCCGGGATGCTGGATGTTTTGGGGTGCTATCTTCAATAGAGCCATTCTTCCCTCTCCTTGATGGGCTGTAGGGCTGGTTGCTTGGGATTGGAAGCACCTTCAATTGCATGCTACTGAAAAATATCTGTATTTATAAGGCTCCAGTGTGTTCCTGCTGCAGAACTGTTTGTCCATCTCATCGGGGTCTTTAAAGTCTTAGGCAGGAGTCCCAAATGAATGGCAAAAAGCTGTGAAATCCAGGTGCAAAAGCATCTTACTTTGGGGCTATATGTTTTTAAATCAAAGTTCTTTCAATATCCGTATCTGCCTGTGGTTAATGGGTTACAGATGCAAATTGGCACTTCCAGCTCCTGACCTGAGGTGCCCTGGACAGGTCTCATGACTGAATTGAACAGGGCCAAGAAATATCGACAGGCTGGAACAGCACCGGGAGCTCCAATCCAAGGAGCTTTTCCTTAAAGCTCCAGCTCCCAAAATCCCGTGAATCCTATGGGGTTTTTTTTGTTTACCTTAAAGCTGGATTTTGGTGGAGGAAAGCCACTTTCCTGAGTGAGCATGATTGGTGTGAAAGCCAGATGGCTTTTCATTTCTTTATTTCTTAACTTTAACGAGGGATTTAATTATAAAGTGACTTTTTAACGAAGTTTGGGGATATTTCTTGCTTTACGCAACTTCCAGCCCCAGCCTGAGCCCAGATCCATGGGGCTGTTCGTGCATCTGCATCCCTCGATGGGGCCGGAGGTGATGCTGAATGCGTCGCATCACCCAGAGCTGTGTCTCACTGTGAGGTACAAGGCAAAATTCCCTCCCCAGACCTGTGCAGTGAATCTCATGTCTTTTGAAGGTGTTATCCCAGGCAGACAGACACTGCCAGGCCAGGCTTTGTTGATGCAGAACCAGTTCATGAGCACCAAATCACACTGATGGCTACATAAGCTGATTCCCGTCATCCCCTCCAAGACTCGGCTGTTTCCTCAAGTTCCTTTGGGAGTAATGGATTAAGGGCCAGGGCGTGATTGGTTTGGAGGGTGTAACTGTATGGATATGTGTTAAAAAGGGGTATTTGGTGATGTTAAAGTAGCTCAAGCAGCAGGGGTCCTGTGCTCCTAAGTCAGAAGTCTTCTTCCTAAGATCTCATCTGAATATTCCCTCTGTCAGTTTAAAGCCATTCCCCCTTGTCCTATCCCTAAATGCCCTTGTAAATGTCCTAGCTAGAGCTCTTGGTCCCTGGCTGGTGATGGCAGGGATCCCCTCCCCATGCCGTAGTCTCCCTTTGTGGAGTATTCAGGCTGCCCCATGCGGGTCTTTCCGTGCTCCTCTTGTAACTGTGGCTCACAAGGAAATCTTCAAAGGCTCGGCCCTATCAATTTTCCCCACCATGTGTTCTCATTAAAGAATTTATTGGGCACTTTATCTTAGGATTATTTGCCATCAATTAATAAAACATGTTGCAAGCTTCAAGTGAACATTCTCCTCTCGCCGCTCCCCTCTAACGGGGGGAAGGATGGAGGAATATGAAAAGGAATTACCATGACAGATGGTGTTTTTAACCTTTCTTTTGCCCAATCTGGATACAAAAAGATCTTGGAATATTGACATGGGTTTCTAATTATGAGTTACATCCCTTGAAGGCCTAATCCAAAGCTGAGTGATCCCAGCAGACAGACTGCCAGCCCGGTACGCATTCATGTGTTAAGGACTATGGGTGCTGACACATGGGCGAGCAGGGGAGCAGGGATGGGAGGCTATGAGTGATGATGGGGTGGCTGTGGGAGCAGGTCTCCCCTCTCCTCCAGAACCAGGATGGGCATGGAAAACAGCAAAATCCATTCCTGGAAGCAAGCAGTTGGCAACTGCTGCAGCCACCAGCTTCCAAAGGCAGGTTGGATGGGGCTTGGAGCAACCTGCCCTAGTGGAAGGTGTCCCTGCCCGTGGCAGGGGGTTGGAACTGGGTGAGTTTTAAGGTCCCTTCAACCCAAAGCACTCTGTGATATGATATGTGGTGTTGTCATCCTTGGCATTTGATGTCTGGTCTTGGAGGTTAAGGTGGGCTGTGACTGATGCCCCCAGAGTGAGACCCTTGCTCTCCTTTCCCACTTGATGAGAGCAGGAATGTGGGTTTTCTCTCCTGTCAGTTGGAATTTTGGGCCGATTCCCAGGGTCAGCAGGGTTGTTGGTGGGAAGATGGAGTGGGAGGAAAAGCAAATACAGCATCTACCAGCTGTCCGTGCGGATGCTGCAGGGCTGGTACACCATGTACCCTGCAGAGCATTTGCTTTGTGCCTGTGCCTACCAGGGGAAAATAAATACAAGAATCATGCCTACAGAAGGGTTTCTTATATAAATAACTGTCTGGGGAGAGACCTGGCTGTGGGTAACCTGCTGGGAGAGTCCTGGTCAGATGGGAATTGTAGAGTTAAACACTCCAGTCTCACTTGCATGTGTCTCGGCTTTGATTTATACCCCTGATTGGATGTTTGCCTGGCCTGATCAGAGAGCTTGGGCAGCAGCTCCTGTTGACACTGGGTGTTTCGCTCTGGGTAAAGTTTAAACAGGACTTATCATGGCTCTGACACCTCGCGAAGGCTTCCCTGGTTTAATAGCGCGCTTCATGCCATCTCTTGCCGAGGTTTTTTTTCTGTGTGGATGTCCCAGATATTCCAACAGAAAAAGGTAAACTTACAAAATAAATTCATGGGATAGGTCATCCAAAGCCTCTTCTAATTTTAACATAAGCCCATTGCCCTCGAATCGTGTGGCCATCTCTCTGCTCGCTCGCACAGGTAGAATATGGAGCCGGGAGAAGTGATCTGAGGTCAATGAGGCCAATCCAGAAACCTTCAGACAGTGGGAACTGCTTTGTGTGCGTTTCTTGTGTTTGCCCCACAAGCAGCATTGGGCTCTGCTGGGACGAAAGCAGCCTCATGCTGGAGGAAAGGCAAAGTTTTAGGGTCCCACATTGCAATGAGCGGGTCAAATGATGACTCTAATTTGTGCCCATCTTATGTTTTTTGCGTCCAGTTGTAACAGCTTCATCCTCTGTTTGCTTTTAATAGAAATTGCTCAAATTAGCAGCTTCCAAAGTGGTTCTCCCATCCATAGAAGGATGTGGGTACCTGTTCTGGGTGTAGCTTTGGGGGCAGGAGAAAGGGGATGGGTGACAATATTAATCCCACTTACCCCAACTGCTCTCCACCTAATTGCAGACTCTAGGGTGAGCAGAGAACTGCCCTGGAAGTGGAGTTTAACACAGCTATTCCCAGCCCAATGCGGGCTCTGGCTTTGGATAAGGCTTGTGCTAAATAACCTTGAACTAATTGAGTTTTATGCTGTGCTTTTTATGAGTAACAATTAAGAAAAAAATCAATGGAACATAATTACAGCACTTCCAAGCGCGGTGTTACTGGGCCGAGGACTGATGAGGGTGCAGTGTGACAGCTTTTTATCTCCGATCTGAGGGGGTGTTATTCATTGTATTAAAAGTTTGCCAAGAGAGGCTTCCCTGAAAATTAACCCGTGTTATCACAGTGAGTAATATCCTGGTTTTATCATGGAGAATAAGTAAATAACATAGATTTTATGCTTTTGCTTAATGAGGTTGCACTGAGTGCAGAGAGAAGAAACAGTGATTATGGAGAGGTGAAACTGGAACAGAAAGTGCGCTGATTTTCTTGCATAATGGCAGAGTTTGCATTACAATTAATTATATTATGCAATGGGAATTGGATGGAATTTGGCTCTATCTGGCAACAGGCTGGGTGGAAAACTTTGCAAACATCCCTGTGATTTCTCAGGAAAATTCCATAGCCGTGATGCTCCTGACACCATTTTCCTGCTGTGACTGGTGGTGGTTGATGGGCTCAGAGTCACCAGCCAGAATTACCCATTTAGCCTAGCCCGGGAGCCTTTTCCACTTGATCGTGCTGGATCCCCAACCTGCTGCTCTGCACCATGGGTCTGATAAATCCAGACTCAAAGTGATGCGGAGTATCAGCAGCACTGATGGGGAAAACCCCAAAATGAGAATCATAGAATACCTCAAATTGGAAAGGACCCAGAAGGATCATTGAGTCTGACTCCCAGCCTTTGAGACCTGAGGTCTGGCTGGTCATGGCGTGTGGACCTGGCTTACTCAAGTGTACAATGGGCTAGAAATGCTAAGGAACTGGTGGTATTTCTTTAGGTGGATAGTTAAACCCTATGGAATGTGTGATGCTGGTGGGACAGGGGCTGGCAAAGCAGCTGAAGCCAAGGGAAGGTGAGGGCTGGTGTTTGCAAGGTGCTCAGGTGCATCCCATCCTATGGCATGTGCTGGTGGGGATGGAGGAGATGCTCACTTGTGCTGCAAGCCCAGGTTTGGGAATCAGTTGGCCTGATAAGAAAGCTTTGTTATGGGGAGAGAGATGAATAGCCCGATTCTGGACTTCGTTAGGTGAGAGCCTGAAACCATCTCATGTGAACAAAGGGATTGTCTGCAACATTAATCCCTGGCCCCTGTTTAGCTTTCCTCAACCTCAGTCTGCCCAGGCTGGGGTTGTGTCAGCAGGCACGACACCGCAGCCACAAAGAAAGCAGCCACGGATGAGGAATTAACGATGCTTCTCACTCATTGAGCTCACAATGAGAGAGCCAAGCCCTGCTGGATGGGTTTGAACTCCTGAGCCTCGATGCTTCCTGGGCACACGGGGCTCAGAGTGGTCCAGAGGAGGGGTATGGGATGGGCATGTCACTGGGATGCCCATCCCATGCCCAGAGCTCCGTACATCGGGAGCTCTGCAGAACCTGGGCACGGCTCTGGCTGCACCCTTTTTTCGCTTCTAAAACGGACCTTTTTCCTCCGCCTCCCAAATAATTACACCAAAGAGCTTAAAAAAAGGCAAACAAACCGCTTGCCCTTCGTGCCAGTGGATGTTAATAATACCCGGAATACTATTATTCTCTGGGCTATCATCATCTATAATACCTCCAGCAATCGCTTGGGTAGTTTTAATTATGTTTGTGCCTTTTCTTTCAGCCCTTGTTATCTCTCAGGTTCCTCTGGGTTGGGGGAAGGGTCACGGCACCGAAGTCGCTTCTCTAAAGCGCCTTTGTTTTCCCTGCACAGGTATTAAGTTGATGGCACAACAATCCCCGAGTACATTAGATTCGCTTTCCTGCCCTCCCCTGCCTGAATGCAGACCTTGTGCATCCCCGTGCCCGGAGCAGCCAAAGGAGCAGGCCCACAGGAATGCAGGTGAACAGAGCCAAATTGTTCCAGCTGCGAGAAGAAGGGAAAAGAGAGGGAGAAGGAGAGAAAGGAAAAGTGAAGGACAGACAGAAGAGCTGTTGGGGGGGGGGGGAAGATTATTCCTTGTCTGTGCATGGTGGAATTTCACTGGAGGTGTTTGCAGAGTGGTGTGGTTGAACCAAACAATGCTTAGAAAAATCACAGTCCTGCCTTCCATAAGGGGAGCTTTTTGTCAGCGGCCTCCATGGGAAGGTGACGTTGGAGAGAACAATTGCTGGGCTGTTGTACCGCGCCTGCCGCTATGAATGAAGCTTTAGAAAAGGTGTCCTTGGCCTCCTGCTAACACCCATCATCTTCTCCAGTCCCTACGTGTGCCCGCTCGCTGCCGCTGCCTCCCAAAACGGGCCGACAGCTTATAAACAAAGCGGTATAAGGGATGAGATGGGAGCGTGATCCAGCCTCATTCCCTGGCTGGCAGCGGCAGGCAGCTCGCTGCTCATCCCCGCTGCAGCACTGGGGATGCTCGGGGCTCCCTGCTCTCTAGGAAGCTCTGGCATTGCAGAGAGCAAAGCCGAGGATAGAGGCAGGGGGAGAAGCTGGTCCTGGATGGGGACATTGGGGCGGTTTGTCCTTTGAGCTGAGCCACGTGGTCCCTGTGAGCGGCACGGGTGCTTCCTTTGGAATGGCTTTGCGCAGATCCTTGGATGTGTAGGTATGTGTATAGGAACTGGATGAGTTTCCTTCCAACCCAAACCAGTCTGTGATTCTGTGATTCGTTCATAGTTTAAAGGATACATTGGCAATGTGTGTGTGCTTGAATCTACAGCGTTGCATCATGTCACATGGAGGGGGAAAGGAGATGTCCTCTAGATTAAGGTTTCCCAATCCACACGATCATTTGGCTGATGCCTACCAATAAGGGTGTTTGGCTTTGGTGTTTTAGTCTTGTTCCGTTCCTGATGTCTTTAGAACATCTTCAGCCAGCTTGGTCCTCTGCTGGCACGTGTCAGGTCAACGGCACTGAAGTCAGAAGCTCCCAGAACAACAGTCTGCTGGGAATTATGAATAAATGCAAATAGTGTTTGTTTGATTTACTCCTCAGGTCTGGCCAGGAAATGTTCAAGTAGCAGCACTTTGCCTTTGAAGCAGGTAAGTGCTTTTTTAAAGCATTCCCGGGAATGTCTGCGCTCCTCTGTTTATTGCTATAAATCTTTTGGGGCCTGAGCTTTTACAGAATGATTCACGTGGTAACTTCTTGCTTGTGAAATTCCTGAATGTGAGGAGCTGATGGACTGAGTGGCTGTGGTGTGTGGTGGGACACCTCCTCCAACCTGGAAGAGGGGAGAGTGACCATGGGTATGTAGGGAGAAGAAGAGAATGAGGCTGGAATAGATCTGGACAGGCAGGAGATGATGGTCGAGTCTCTGGTCCAGGCTGGTGGGATGGTGATGCCGGTGCTGGCACACGGGAGGTGGGGATGTTGGGTGATGGAGATTGATTTAATCTGGAGGATCTGTTGGGGTGAATGGGAACGTAAGGAAACTTTCTGAGAAGAGATGGTGACTGGGTCAAATCAGCTGGGATTTTTTGCCTGAAATATTTTGGATTTAAATTCTATAATTTAAAAGAAATATGTTTTTTTAGTTCCAATATTCATTTTTTCAACATTTTTCAACGAAAAGCAGAAACTCTTTCAGGGGAGGGGGGGGAAATTAGAATCTAACCTCCCCTTTTCTGTCCCGGGCCAGTTCTGACCAGCCATACCAACAATATAATCATCAGAAAGAGGGTGTTTCTCTCCCCCTCCTTAACAAACAGCAGGCCAAGTATCATTGCAAAAAGCCATCACCAATAAAAGCAAATATCACCGCCTTTCGCCGTCCGTGGCGGGTGTATTTTTCCTTTGGAAGTTGGCCACCCCAAGCACACACAGGGCTCTGTGTGAGCCTCCCTCACCCTCCAAGAAAGAGCGAGGAGAGAGAAAAACTCCCTGTGACTTGGATGGGTTCCGCCGGGGGTGGGGGGGGAGGATGGAAGAGGAGGGGGGTTTGAACCGAGCTCCTTCTTCTGTTTTATTTAGATTAGGTTCTGCTCAGCGGGGTGATTCCTTAATTAGAGCAGCCCGGTCGGGCAGGCCCGGCGCTCCAGACCCCTGCTCTGCCGGCTTAAGTTTCACGAGGGAAGTTGTCGTGCCTTATTTCCTGAGCTCTAGGATTCGAGTGGCGCGCGGTGATTTCAATGGAAGGAAAAGACATGTAATTTAATCATCTTTATTAGATTTTGGGCGAAGGAGGGGGCAAAGCGGGAGGAACCGCGTCCTCTGCTCGTCTCTTGACTTTCTCTTCTGCTTCTGGTGGCCAGAGGTGAGATTTCATGGGAGAAGCAGCAGGAAAGCGATGGTCCTAACAGACCGTGTAGTGATGGGCTTTTTGTCCTAAGGTTGTGAGGTTTTCCTGTGCAGTAGCTGTTATCTCAGTCCTGAGCAGATCCATGACCCTGCATGGATCCGTCATGGGCTTATTAATGACAAGCTAGGATTAAAAACCTTGGGTTTTAATCCACTTGATTATGTGGAGGGAATCCCCTCGCTCAAAAGGGTGTTGCTAGAGGGGGGTGAGAGGCTGATGGAGCCGTTTCAAGCAGAGAAAATAGGGAAGCAAAATGTGGAATATTGCAAGTTTCAGGTGTTTCCTGGGCATCCGAGGAGGGCAGGCAGGGAGCAGGGAATGTGGCATCGCCACTGGGACATGGCTCTGCTTACCTCCTAGAGAGCAGGTGGGAGCTTTCCCAGCCCTTCTGTGCCAAGGGAGGAACAGTTATAAGAGTAAAGATTGGGGAATTTTGTTGAAATGAGAGCTGGCGAGGCAAAAAAGGCTTTGTTCCACAGTAGTGGTTCAAAAGGTTGATCCACCCTGTTACTCTTACGGTGTAGAGCAGTGATGATGGAGTCTGGGGGTGACAGTCTGTGTGCTGAGGGGGTCTGTGTGTCAGAGCACTGGGTGATGGAGAAGGAGGAAATCTGCCCCGAGTCTGTTTGTGCTGACTCTACCCACTCACACCATATGCCCAATCTTTGCTTAATGTAAATCAGTGCTAATCCACTGATGCCAAGGAAGCCAGGCTATTTTGGCCATCATGAGCCTATCCTTCTGTATCATACCCATACAGCGGTGCCTTTGTAGCTTGTAAGATACTAAGGAACACTCAGTGGGGAGCAAGGGGGTATAATTCCCATTTAATTCAAAAGAAATCACAGTCTGGATTTTTTTAACAAATCCATTTTATGGCTGGGACAATAGTGAAAGAAGCAAGTATTTGTTACCTGGAGACACCCTCTTCTGTCCCTCTCACCACATGGGTTTGAGTTACTATTTCTCTAGCTGGCCCTGTGAAAGGTTCCTGTGGAGGATGGGAGAGGTTTATAGCTCAATAATAGGCTTCTCGCCTCAAAGTGGTTCCAGTCACTCTCAGTTGGGTTTGAATGGGATGGTTTCGATTAGGGGCGAGGGCTGGGCGTCATTAACGTGCAGCCCCTTTGCAGTGGGTAGCAAATGAGGCGATGCTGAGCCATGGAGGAGCTGGAGCACACATGACTGCTCGCACCCTCCTGGTACAGGCGACGGTCAGGGAGAAAAAACATCTCCTGCATTATCTGAATTAGCAATAACTTCAGAAAATGCCTTTTTGTTTGACGTGTGGGTCACTTTGTAGTTGAAGAAGCAGCTGCGTCACTGCAGCTGTATCAGGAGGATGTTTAAAGTGGGTGGCACGGTTTGGGATATGTTTAGTGGGTTACATGGTCCTAATCATGGTGTTTAGCAGCTATTTACCCGTGTTTGCTGTATCTCCCTGTGTGCAGCTGCTCTGCGGGCAGCAGTGCTGCTGTGGAGGTGGTTCCATCATTTATCCTGCTGGTGACAAGAGGGAAAATTTAGCCAGAAAGTTTCCTCTTTGGGGACAGGGATGTGAGTCACTAAACCACTGCAGTGTCACATGTGGCACGGCAGGACCGCAGCTCCAGGGAGCAGGGAATTGGGAGCAGGGAAAGAGGAGGGAGGTTGTGATGTGGTGCAATAGGAGACAGATTTTGGGGAGTATTATCAGGGCTCTGGGGAAGACCTTGTGTAAATGCAGAGTGGGATGTGCTTGGACACATCCCAGGATGCATCCACAGTCCTTCCCATCCTTCCGCGCTGATGGGAGCCAGCACAAAGCTGCCCTGTGGAGCAGGGATGCTTTAACACAAGGTGTTGCTTGAAGAGTCCATAATACTCCATCCGCAGGCAGACAGGCTGTGAAAGCAACTGCAGGTGCCAGGGAAAACTGCTGCTGGTCCATCCTACCTGTGTGCTTGCATCACGGAGGGACCAAAAAAGCCCCGCTACTGCTAGCAAAGGCAGTTGTTTCAGTTGTAAGCTGTATCCTGGGAGGAAGCTGCTGCAGTTTGGAGCTTGGATTCTGGCAAGCAGCGTGCCTTGTGCAAGAGGGAGAAAGAAATGACAAAATTAAAACCAGAAAGCCCCTTTTCCCTCCATCTCTTGACGTCTCCATTCAAGGTGCACATAATTAGAACTGTTATTTTTGAGGGCAGCCCCCTCCGCCTCCCAGGGTCTATGTTATCTCTAGAACCACCCTCTGACTTTTGATTGCTGAAATGACACTGGAGAGAAACCCTATACACTGGGAGTGAGGCAGCTTCAACCCCTCCTCCTCCTCCCTGAGACCATCCGAGCTGCAGGGGTAGGAAAGGAAGAGGAGGGAGGGATGAAGGTCACCTTCCGCTGCCCCGGGAAGGTAACGAACCCCACGCAAAGGCCCAGGTCGAGCTCTCCAGAGTCATTATCGCAACAGGCTGCGAAAGGTTAGGGAGGAAAGAGCTTTTCGGAAGTCTTTGCCCCCTAATTGATTGCGAAGAGCGGAAGGAAGGATGTATC
Organism: Lathamus discolor; assembly: GCF_037157495.1. Classification (NCBI taxonomy): domain Eukaryota; kingdom Metazoa; phylum Chordata; class Aves; order Psittaciformes; family Psittacidae; genus Lathamus; species Lathamus discolor. The sequence continues at coordinate 11,392,544 of NC_088896.1, read as the reverse complement.
CAAGACAGAAAAAGCCCCCGCGCTGTCTGTAACCCCCCTCGTCCCCTTCCCGTAACACGCACGGCTGGGAGGCAGCAGGTTGGAGCTTTAACCATAACGGAGCAGAAGGGAAATCGGCTTCAACAGGAGCAGGGTCTCCTTTCAGTCTAATGGCAGATGTGCATCCAGCATCCTTAGGAAGGATGAAAAGCACTGAAGGCTGGGCCCAGTCCCAGATAAAATGGCACAGGGGTTGAGCCCAAACCAGCTGTAGTCATGAATGGTACCCATCAATGGGCTGGAGTAAAAGGTATTATTACAGAGCTCTTCTGCAAGTTCTCCTTCCATACAGTGCCTCAGCCCTTGTGTTTCTGTAGCCTTGAGATCAAGCTGTGGATGTGGACTCAAGGTGTTTCCCATGGAAAATCAAAGTACCAACTGCTCCCCAGGGGCAGGCTGCAGTGCACGGATGGGACAGAGCCTGGAGAAGAGTTTTCTCCTCATTCAGCCATAGAGAAGCTGCCCAGCTCTGGACAGTAGAGGGGACTGCTTGAGAAGGAAGTCCTTGCAATGATGGGAGCTTTCTGGCCCAAGGTGAGATGGAGCCAGGGGTGCCTTGAAATGAAAGGCAGCTGCAGCATTTGCCTCCTCCTAAGACTGGAGGAAACCAGAACACTTTAAGATGACACAGTACAAGAATTATTCCACGCTGGTGGCATCAGTAGATTGTGTAAGTATGTTGAATATCTCCTTGAACAATGCTGTGTCCCTGTCTACAGCAGGCAGCCTGATTTCATGTTTCCTAATCAAATCTTTGAGAAGCAAACACAGAATTCATGGCATCTGCTAACCGCTACCTCCCCTTAAGCTTTCAGCCTAGTACAAGAGCTGAGCCACTCTTCTAGGGAGTGACTTCTTGTCAATGCTAATGAGGGAATCCTGGTGCAAGCTCAGGACAATCATTATCATCATTGTTATATTGGTAAGGAAGGAAAAGGAATTTTGGAGTTGACAGGATTTGACCAGATCACCTGGATAAAACTGGGAGCACTCCCTGACCGGTCAGGAACAGAGTGAGACTGGAAACCAGTTGCCTTGCTGCCTTGCTCTAACCACTAGACGACCCACCCTGTATGAGCAAACGGAATAAAATCTGAAAGAAAACACCAATCTGACTTGAAAAATGTGTTCCGCATAGAACCCGAATGTTCAGCGGAGCAAAAAGGATGCAGTCCAACGTTTTACTTCCAGGCAAACATTTCAAAATGGACTTATAATGTAGCCTTTCATTTAGATTTTATATGAAGGTTTTACTTGAACTTGTAATGAAGATGGAAAAATCTGTGGTTGCCATGGCTACTGGCGCTTTGCCTAATACGCTCAAATCTTTTTCCCCTAATAAAATAGATTTCAGACCCCCCCCTATAAAAAGGGAAGGGTTAAAGACCCCATAAACAACTGTAGGATGAAGAATATTCTTCCATGTAAAGCAGGTTCTGAGCATCATGGCGAGGTAATTGCATTCACTCTTCTTTTCTCCTCACCAATCAGGTCCCCAAACCCCAGGGTCCTGCTCTAGGTGGTTCTCCTGCTAATAACTAGGAAAAGGCCAGGAGTGAGAAAATGGTGAGCAAAGTGCCTGGTGCTCTCTCTGGGATGTTCTCCTGTTGGCTGGGAATGCATCTACTTGGTTATTTTGGATGCTCTTGCAGTCTGCAGCTCCATCCCAGCTGTGATGGACTCACTTGGGTGGGCATTTCAGTCATGGTAGGTTCTGCTCAGCATTCATACCAGTGAAATTTGAGATAGCTCAGGGTGCTGTGCAGCAGTTGCTGCTGGTGGGGTGATGTATATTTGACCTAAATCAAGGACTGAAGATCTGGTTTGGTTAGCGTGTGTGTCTTTATGGGTTGGGAGTTGAGCTGGTCCGAACCTTGATGCACACCTTAGATACTGGAGGCAGAAAGCAGCTGAGAAGAGGTAGAAGAAGCAGCTTGTAGCTGTCTCATCTGGACTATTTGCAGGAGCCAGGAGATTGGATCCAGCAGTAGTCTTCCTCAGCATTGTCTGCTTCCTCCTCATGTCCCTGCAGGGATGTGCTCTTTGTTCACGGGAGCAGACAGAGCTCTGCCTGTTCCCTTGTCCTTTGCAGGGTGGTTGTCCAGTTTGAATCCAGGTGAGACTGAGGCTTTTGTCCTTGAAATTCCCCCTGGACCCCTCAATAGGAGCTGATTTGGGCCATGCAGGAAGGAGGTTTGGGCTTTGAGGTCTTCTCAGAGGACATCGGACACGCTGAAGTTTCAGGGATGGATGTGCTTATGGAAATCAGGAGGGCTGGTTGAGACATTCATGTGTGTAGGAGACAGCACAGACCACAGAGATGCATGAGAAAACCCCACGGAGTTGCCTTGGCCTTGTCCCAGTGAGGTGGAGGGAACTGCTGATGCTCTTGTTCTCTTCCAGCTTTCGGGGGATCCTTTTACTGCAACGGCTCTTTGGCTGTTCAAAGCGGTGGCTGTCGGCCAGCCCCATGCATTTGAAACATGTGGTTCTGATTTGCAAATGTCCAGATCTCAACATCTTTAATCTTCTCACACCTCGGGTTTTTGTTTTGGTTTGGTTTGGGTTTGTGAAGGGCTGAACCACGTGCAGGGGATAATGGTTAAAAAGCAAGAGAGGAAGAAAAAGAAAGAGAAATGGGAAAAGAAATCACAGACCCTCCAGCTGGTGCTCTTCAAAGTGAGATGCAGCGTGGAGATTCGTGGATGCCAACAAATAAGGCTTTTGTTTGTCTCCCCACCATCATCGCTGCTGAAAGTCCCTGAAGTTAGTGCTGAAAAAGATCCTGATAGATGGCTCCCAGATGAAAAACGCAGGGTATTTTTGGGGCTGTTTTCCCAGGCGTTTAAACCCAATCCAGTTCAGGTATAAACCCTGAAGAATCGGGTCCCTGCTCTGCCGATGGCACAGCAGGGCAGGAAAGCTTTCCTTCTTGACCTGGGATTTGGGAAGGTCGCTTGGGCTTCCCTGCCTGCACCAGGGAGGTGGAAAGGAGAGGAGGTCAGGTCAGCCTGGGGAAACCTCTGCTGGGGAGGGGACAGGAAGGACCCGGACATGAATCACCGGGAGGACTTCAAAGGACGCTCCTTCCCTCACAGCGCAGGAGGAGCAGCTCGGGATGAGCCCTGCTCCACGCTGAGAGCATGCCCAGGACGTTTTGCGTTAGTGGCATGAGATGGAAATCAAACCTGACAGGTTTAAAATGTGCAGGGGGAACAGACTTCTTTATAGCAACCTACAGTTAACGTGCGGCTCGGAGGGGCTGTACGTACAAACGTCTGCCCGAGGACACTTGCTGCAGGAAGATGGGTTTCTCAGGCATGTGGCTTGTTTAAGATCTAACCAAGTGATTAGACTTCCAGCTCTAAAGAAACACCCATCGTTTGCCAAAGTGCTCCAGGAGTGCTCCTGCTGGCTTTGGGCAGGCTGCTGTTAGCAGATGCAGCGTGGGTTGACCAGGTGACTTTGCAGGCTCCCTCCTGCTGCCTTCCCATGCTTGGTTTCATGCTGTAGCCTCTGGTGCAAAGGTCTGGGCTAGGCGGTTTAATTCAAAGTGTGTTTGATGGATGGTGTCAACAGCTGCCTTGTGTTCGCTGCCCCACCATCCAGCATCGTCTCTGGTGGACATGGTGCTGCTGATGGAGAGATCATAGAATGTTTTCTGTTGAACGAACCTTAAAGCTCATCCAGCTCCAACCCCTGCCACGGGCAGGGACCCCTTCCACTGGAGCAGCTTGCTCCAAGCCCCTGTGTCCAACCTGGCCTTGAGCACTGCCAGGGATGGGGCAGCCACAGCTTCTCTGGACACCCTGTGCCAGCGCCTCAGCACCCTCACAGGGAAGAGCTTCTGCCTAAGAGCTGGTCTAAATATACCCTCTGGCAGATGCTAGGACAGGAGGAGCACAAGATGCTGTTGTACCTTTGATGGTGCATCCCATGGGAACACAGCAGCCAGCATCTTCCTGTACATCTCCTGGGGATGATGTCCCCACAAACATAGGGGTGGAAGGAGAGAGCCGTGTCCCTATCCCCACCAGGATACACATGTGGGTTGGGGCTGTTGCCTCGTTCTTCTTCCCATGTCACTTTCCTCAGAGCAGAAGGGCTTTTAAATGTCTCCCTGTGCACTAAGAGTTAAGGGGACTGTGCAGCTCTGAAGATAAGAAACAGATGATAAAGGTTAGAGGAGGGATCACGTTTCCATTATGCAGCCTGTAAATGCAGACTAATTAGAATGCAGCCTCATTTCCAAGAAAATGCGAAGAAAAAAAGGCAAAAAAGTAAAAAACCTTCCCCTTTCCTCCCAGAAATGAAACCAAAGGCCTGAGAATAGGGGATAACTTGGATTTGCTACTGGGATATGCTTAGAGCAGGAAAATACGCATCAGCCAAGGTGGGCACGTCGGGTGACTCCTTGGTGCTCTCCCGGGAGTGTTGGATGTGGCTGAATTGGTGCTGAGCTCTCCTGGCCTTATCCTGGGAAAACCACCTCAATACTTATCCTGCTCCCATGGGACTGGTGGCAGCTGATCCTTGGTTGTGTTGGTCTAATGCTCATCTGCAGAGGGACAGGAATTAGTGAAACCTGGGTTTGGTTTTGAGGTTCTACAGCTCCAAAAGAAGGAGTCTTCAATGGAGTTACTGCCGTCTGCAAAGCTGGTTTATGGCTATTTCCAATGACAGAGGTACCTGCTGGGCTCTCATCCTGCTGAGGCACAAGGGAAGCAGCCCCTAAATGTTTTGCTGGCCTGGTGCCTAGGTGCTTTATGGCATGAAGGGTTTAAACACTGGCTATTTATGGGACTTTAATGCCGCCTATCCCTAACCATTCCCCAGGAAAGGAGGGTAGGTCCTTATCCAGCAGCTTGGCGACACGCTGCAGTTCCCCTCTATGGGTCAGCTGGCTGTGGATGCATGACCAGCATTGGGTTTCATTATCTTCCTTTTGTTTTCCTTTTCTTTTAAGCTCTGTTTTTCTCTCCTCTGCAGTTCATTAGCATCTTCCCTTTCCTTGCTTGCTTTTCCCCCCTCTTGCTTTCTTCTGGAACCTAGAAGTATTTCACTGGGGCTTGCCAAATGATTCCTATCTCAGTGAAAAAGAACTTGCTATTTCCTGAAAACCTACCACTGTTTTCTCTCTCTCTCCCCCCCCCCCCCTCTCCCTCTAATACATTCTGAGCATTGAAACAAATCCAGGTAACTTGATAAGAAGTTAATGAAAACAAATGAATTCTGTTTTGCGAAGGTGCATTGAGGAGAAGGGCAGCAGTGTCTGGAAGGAAGGGAATTGTCTCTGCTGAAAAGAGATTTCAAGGGACATCTGCCTGCAAAATCCCTGCCGTGCCAAAGTTTGCAGGGGAGAAAGGGCAGAAGAAGAGGCTCTGTAGTTTTCCACTTGTGCGGGGTGGGTTTTGGGTTATTTTAGACATCGTTTGTGAGGAAGCTCTGGTTTGATTTATACAGTTTGGTGTGTTTCCCTTTGCACCCACCTGCCCATCCTTCCCACAGCCCACCCCATAACACCCCAAGGGGATCCATGGCCATTGCTACTCATGCCAATAGAAATCCCAATTCAGCCTTTGGTTACGGGCAGTTGAAGAGCCAAGTCTCCAAGGCCCCTGGGGATGTGGTGTCCAGCTCCAAGGCCAAAGCACTTCCAGTGTAATGGAGATGTCACTGTTTCAAGGGGGGTTTTAGTAAGCTTTTAGAGTTTGTTTTCCATGGAGCCCCAGCACTGGGCCACACAAAACAAAAAGTCATCATTTAACAAGCTGATTCTTTTATTAGGCTGATTTTCAAGCGCATTTTACCTTTGGGCACACGGGAAGTTTAGCTTTTAAGAAGTTTATTTCTTTACCGTGCATTCGTTTCCAAAGGCTAGATTCGTTTCCAAAGGGTAGATTTCTGTTTGCTTTGGGACATGGAGAAATGAGCCTTTGAACCGACCAGTGTGGGATCAGGTACTCTGTTAGATGGCTTTCTGTGTTGCATAACTCCCAAATATCATCCAGCAGTTCAGAAAACGGATGATCTTTAGTTTTTGCTTCACCCCTTCCCCCTCTTCAGCCCTCCCCATCTTCTGTGTGATTTTTTATGGTCCATGATTGGAAGCAAAAGGTCTGGGAGAGAGAGGAAATCAAACCCGTCAATAAATGCTAAAAATATTTAGTGTGGCAGCCTCTCTATTTTCCTTTTTGTGAAACACTGATTAATATTCAGTGGTTGAAGGTTAATACCCCATTCATTTTATTCCCTTTACATCCTCTGCACAGCAGTTGCTGCTCCAATTTCGACTTCTAATTCATGCAAATCTGGTTCCAATCAGGATATTAGTAACTCACTGCATAAGCAGGAGGGGAGGTAAAGAGAAAAAGAGAGAAGAAACCACACGATTGTTAAACTTATCTTTCAGTACCAGCCCATACACACACAGCCACCCCAAATCCACAAGGCTGCTGTAATGAAAGGGTGTTTATTGCGCGTTCCTCTCCTTTAAAATACAGAGAGAACATCCACGTAGAAGTGTTTTGGCAGGCTCAACCAGAAGTTATTGTTTGGATACAGCAGCAAAAGCCTCTGGTCTGGGTTGCAAAGGAGATGGATGATATAATAGCTCGTGCTGAGCTTAAAATCTAAGGTTCAGTGCAGTGAGAGGAGTGGTCCATGCTCAGGTGAGGTTACCAGGCCCAGCTTGGTGCACAAAATGTTTAGGTACATGAATAATGCAGAGAAAAATAGATTTGTTTCCTCTTCCCCTCCTGTTTTATTTTAAGTGTGAGTGCAAAGCACTTTCCATCAGGGAAGTGGCTTTTTCCGGCCCTCTGGGGCTGCCTGTGGATGCGTTTTGCCTGGCTTTTCCATGCTCTTTGGAGGGTGATGGAGTTCTGCATCCCTGTGGTGCTGTGATGTTGGGAGAATGGGCTCTGCTGAGGGCTGAAGCAGCTGCATGTGGGACCTCAGGTCCTGTGAGGTGAAGCCCAGCTTCTCCTTAGTGATGGACATCGCAGGTCAGATCCTGCAGCAGCATCATCACCATCATCTCCCCATGGTGAGCGGGTCCTGGCATGGACCTGGACCAGGGGAGGACCTCACTTCCAAGGCTGGTGTAGACTTCTCTGAATCCTGGTCAGAGCAGATGGGCCTCAGCAAAGGGCCTCCATAGAGTAAACTGCCTGAATCCCAATGTATTTATCTTGGATAACACTCGGGGTTCAGACTTCCTTACCAGGAATCCTGCGCAAGGCCAGGAGCCAGGGTGGGTGCATCAAAACCTGCTGCTTGTGCCTCTGGGGGTGAGGATCAGGGTTGCTCGGATCCTGCATGCCCAGGGGTGGGGATAGCTTTGCTACTGAGTGATCTTACCCAAGGTCGGTACTGTGAGAGCTACAGCACGTGGCTGTGCATCCCTGTCCCAGGATCCGTGTGCTCTGATCCCTGGGGCTGTGGCTCCCCATGCTGGAGGGGGAACCCTAAGCATGCCACTATCCCCTTGGTAGGGATGGAGAGGTGTCCTCGAGCACCTCTCCAAAGTGGGAGTGGAGAGAGGAACATGGTTATGATTTGATTTAGATGGGATATAAGGAAGAAATATTTTATGAGGAAGGTGGTGAGACAGTGGTGCAGGATGCTCAGAGAAGTTGTGGATGTGCCATCATTGGAAGTGTTCAAGGCCAAGTTGGATGGGGCTTGGAGCAACCTGCTCTAGTGGAAGGTGTCCCTGCCTTGAGTGTGTTGGACAAGATGATTTCTGATGGTTCCTTCCAACCCAGTCCTACGATCTATGGCAGGCCTTAGCCAGCGAGCAGGAGGAGGTGGCAGCCTGAAGGTCTGGTCTTCACCAGTGCATTGTTGGAGGGGGTCCCTCATATCCCCCAGGAGCTGCTGGGCTCCCTTCCTCCTAGATGCTCCTACAGCATGTTCCTCAAAGGCAGAAGCCTTTTCTCCCTCCATGGATCACCAATGACTTCAACTCCTAAAAACAAGCAAAAGCTCCAGCACAGCCCTGCACGCGATGTCTAGCCAAAATGCAAAACTTCACCACAGCGCACAAGTGGGCTGTGTTTTTCCGACCAGGGAACAACGTTGGGGCCCTTTCATCACCTTTCTTCTGCACTTCTTTTAAAAATGATTTAAATTGGAGGCAATAGTATTGAACCTCTGACACTCAGACGAGACTCCCTGAATCGCACACTTAAACTGCATCTATTTTCTATAGCCACTCTGCTTGCAGCTCTTGCGGTTTGTTCTATTTTTTTCTCCTAAGTATCTGTTCTTTCCACTCTGTTTGCTATTTGTGCCATCTCCTTGAGATTTCGCTTTTTGCCTCAATACATGAGAGAGAGCTGGTGGCTTCTGGGGCTTCGTTTCCCAATCCTGCTGCAGATGCACTCCAAAATGCAACGCTTGCTTCCTGCCCCTCTTGAGCAGCAGCATTAAAACCCTTGTGCTGAACCCTCATTCCCCACTGAGGAGAAGGCAGAGCAGAGGAAAGGCAAATTCCAGATTGCTCAGCAGAAAGGAAAAACAAGCTTGGAAACCCCTCTGGAAAGGGGCCGAGCAGTAATCTCATGCCGTGTGGGTGAGAATGGCAGCATCTCCTTTGGATTTCGATGGAGCAAGAGCTCTTCGTGCCCACTCAGCATCCAGCCTGCTACATTTACAGCCCTGATGTTGAACCAGCTGAATGAAAATACTTGTGGGCAGCAAAAATAGCCAGTGCTGAAAACCTGTGTCTGCTGAGGGTGGAAATTGCTGGGAGTTCCTCCGTGGCTGCAGCCCATCATTAGAACCTGTGTCATAAATAAGATGCGGTTGTGCCGCGGCCGGGCTCCCCCCATTCAATGGCACCGAGCCTGGGCATCACAGCCACAGCCCCGGTGTCCTCACAGCCCCTCGGCCACAGTACCGCAGCCTGGTGACTGTGAGGAGAGTGGTGAGTGGCTCAGTGAGAAACAGGCCTTTTTGGGGGGGGTAAAGGATGCACTGTGTGTTTTTTCATTGCATTGGCATAATAGTGTGATGGAGGAGTCTGTCACCCCAAACACTGGTGTGATTTCTACTCCCTCCCTGGGAGCATGGCCGTTAGTCTTGTGATGCCGAGATGGGAGGGGGATTATGTGGAGATGCTGCTGTTACTGCATCTAAGGAGCATTCACAAAGCAGAGTTTAGCCTTAGGAGGTGCAGGATGTTGTGGCCACACTGGGAACTGCCTTGGTCACAGCCCCGGGCTTTGCTTCTCCCCGCAGCACAGCAGGAGCATGGTCCATCAGCTGTTGGTACCTCTGTACTGCCTCACTCATTTATGTTTTGGTGCTTCCAGGGCTGGCTCTCAAAGCCCATGTGGAAATGCTTGAGCAGCCATTCTAACCTTTGGGCTGCAATAATTAGCCTCACATGGCATCTGATCTGCAACATGTGGCCCAGGCCATTACTTTGCTTTAGCTGCTTGTTAGGCCCTAATCTCTGTTTGATTTCAAGGTGAAACCGATTTGAGTTTCCTGAGGTTTCTCAAACGAGCTGCAGGGGTGCTGCCCCCTTCAATCCTGCTTGTCTCCCGTGGCCCAGCCTGTGTCTGGAAGGAGGAAGGAGTCAGATCACCTGCTGAACCCGCTCCTCTGGGTACCATCACCGTGATGCTGTGAGCAAGGAAGGAGACATTTGATTAGATTCAGTCCTCACTCATCTGAAGTATCCACGGCCTCATTTCAGGGCAGGTGAGTCCCTGGTTGCTCTGATGGGAAGGTTTGCATCCTGCTCGCATGCTCCTAGGTGGGTACGCTGTAAATTAGCCACTTGTTGTTACAGATGTTTGAAGCTTTCCATGTCAGCTTTGCATTTGGTTTCCCTTATGCCTTAATTGAGACCAGAAATCCAATTAGACAATAATCCTGTCCTTTTTGAAGTCCCTGGCGGCAGCGTCACATCATCTGGGATGGGGGGGATGTTGTGTTAGTGATGGGACCGACCGGCTGTGGTGAAATCCTGCCCTGGTGCAGATGCTGAAATGCGTTTTTAAGATCCATCCATCCATGGCATGGGCTGCACTTTGCTGTTGCCGTCAGGGACAGCAGATGTTCAAACAAGGGGCTGTGGCATCTCTCTGTTAGAGATCAGGCGTGAGCCCGTGCCTCGTGCGGAAGGGAAGGCTGCTGCTCGTGTTTGTTTGCACAGATGCGTTGGGAGGTGGGGCAGGTATTTCAGTGAGGCCCCTTTAGGCGAGGTCCCCAAAAGAAGCTTGTTTGTAAGGGGCATTTTCTTGATTCAGAGATCCTGGGGGCAGCTGGGAGCAGCCCCTGCTTAATGCCGGCTGCAGAATTGCTGAGGCTGGCGCCGGTAAGAGTCTGTAACGTGTGTTTGAGGAGCTGGGCATGGCTCTGTGGCTCAGTACAGTCCCCAGTGAGTGTTACTGTCTGTTAGTTGGCTCCTTAAAATGCAATAGTGCCCTGGAAATTGCTGTCCTTACAATGCACTCAAAATACGTGTCTGTCACATGCTTTTAGTATGAGTACAGTATGCAGTGTGTGTGTGTGTATGTGTGCACGCCTATCATAGTATCGCTGCCTGGTTTGTGTTGGAATGGGCCTTTAAGGTCCATGCAACTCCAACCCCTTGCCTTCCACTGGAGCAGCTTGCTCCAAGCCCCTGTGTCCAACCTGGCCTTGAGCACTGCCAGGGATGGGGCAGCCACAGCTTCTCTGGGCACCCTGTGCCAGCGCCTCAGCACCTGCATAGCAAAGAACTTCTTCCTAACATCTGATCTCAACCTCCCCTCTTTCAGTCTGAAGCTCTCGGGTTTGTGTGTGTTTTGCAGGGACTTTCAGGAGTTTAGATGTGTTATGTCACCAGTGTACTTTGAGAGCAATGATGAAGTTAATGCTCATGTATTGGGCTTCAGCATCGTAGGCTCAGTGGTTTCTGTGATGACCATTCAGAGCTGGAAGGGGCTTGTGCAAGCTCCAAGCTGCCCATCAGCTGCCATCCATGCTGCAGTTCAAACCCTATCCCTTGGCTTCCAATTGTGAGATCCAGCTTTGTTTATCTGCTGCCTCACAGCAGACAAGCTGCTTTGGGCTTGGTATTAACCATGGCCTTCAGCTGGGCTCTGAGTGCACTGAACTAAGCTTTGCAGCCCAGCAAGTTCAGATTGGCTGCATCTCCCTTTTCTCCTTCTATCTGCTATAGAAAAACAGGAAACTGCACCAAATTAGCTCTGCAGCTGAGTCTTCTCCAAAGCCACAACGTGGCAATTGTAGGCACCACTCAATTGTTGTGTTTCCGAGCCTGCAGCAGGCGTGCATTAGGCCAGCAATTTGATTTGGTGTCTCAGCCTGCTATTGTGGAAGAAAGCAAGAAGGGGAAAAAAAATTAAGTGGAGAAGTTTTAAGCTCAGAGCTTCCTATTGCATTGTTCTCATCCTTTTCCCATCCTGGAAAAAGAATCAAAAATAGCTCAAAACCCATTTTTCTGTATGATTAAATTAGGCTGAAGTGATGATGGAAACAGCGCTGCCCGGCTCTTGATGCTTTAACGCCTCGTTGGGCAAGACAGAGTCGTGCTGAATTTGTGTATTTAAGTGTCCTGGTGGAGCTGGGCCTCAGCTCTGGAAGGTTCAAGGGTGAGTTTTGTGCCAGCAGGTTTCCATGGGGAGTGCAGCTATGGCCACATCGTACCTCCCATGGTTTGCACATCCCATGTAGTGTTGTGAGTACTTCAGCATCACTGAAGTGCCTCTAGATGGTTGTTGTGTGGCTGGGCTTTTGTCTGATTTAAAAAACACCACTCAAACCTCAAAACCAGACATAGAATAGTGGGATACTTAAAGCTGGGACTGTTCCAGCCATTAATTTCAACTATGTTTTCTTGTGATGGGTTTCAACAGCATCAGAAGGGCCATTCTTGTACCTGGGAGATGGATGTTTGCAGGAATGATTGTGTGATGGGGTGAAGACCAAAGGTCTTGAAGCGTGAGGTTGGGAAGGAGGAAAGTCCGAAGTTTCTGAGCATCTGGAAGGCCACGCAAAAGGAAAAGGCAAAATATGGGTGACTGATTCTGGGAGGGTTTGTAAAAGGTACTTAGAATCATAGAACAGTTAGGGTTGGAAAGGACCTTAAGATCATCATGCTTACATACATCTAGAAACGCAAAGCATTCTATGGTGGTTTAGGAAGGAAGAATTTGCCCCAGAAGGACATCAGGAATTTCAAGGGAAGAGAAGTGAAGCCTCCCCAAGCTGCACCCGCCTTCATTGCTTGTGCTGCTCCCACTCATCCTCTCTTCAGCATGAAGATGTACCTGTTACAAATGCAGTTGTCCTTAGTTTAATCTAAAGTCATTTTGGCAAAGCCGGTGGGCCAGACAAGGGTAACAGTGAGGGATTCATTTTACCAAAAAGTCATTTTTTCCCTGTCCTGCGCTTCCATTGTTTCCTTCAGCCTTGCCTTAAAGCCCTGACCCTCAGTTGGCAAAATTCCCCTTACGTGTGCGATGTGACCCATTATTTGACTTGTTTGCTTTTGGCTGTTCTCCAAACATGCCTTGCTCCCAAAGGCCTCCATTTGCGGATGCTTTCGATTGAAAGCTCACTATGTCTGTTGATGATTTAAATACAACCTCAGCGCTTATTTTGGGGGGAGAAAAAAATACTGCAGCCGGGGAAAGGGTCGGAGAAGTGTTTCTGCAGGGTACGGACCTCGGGGTGCTGCTGGGTTTGGTTGGTTGAGGCTAGTGCAGCTTTACCCTCTGATGGGAACCGGCTGCAGCCACCAGCCCCGTTACGCTGCGATCTAGATGGGACCTGGGTGCTGTCACCCAGGGCTGCCAACATCTTAACGCACCTTTGTGCAAAGCAACTAACACAAAGCGGAAGCCTTCAGCAGGACCAAATTCTTCCTCAGCCTTTGAATTAGCTTCTAATCCCTCCGCTCCCATAAAATCTCAGCTGCAGGCTGCCCCCGTTTGGGTATTTCCACTGGCCACGAAAGCCAGCTCCCATAGCATCTGTCTGTGTGGTTTAGGCTGGAAGCTCTCCCCGTGCCAACGGCCACTCCTCTGGGCAAAGACCATGTAATTGCAAACTTCTCTTCTTTTCCCCTTTCCTCCCGTTTAACGTCACCCAAGCAGACACCCGCCACCGGCTCTGCTCCGCTCTGATGCAAGCTTTTTCCACCTGGCCAAGTTAGGCATTCAAAAAATAGAAATAAATACGAAAAGGAGGGGGGGGAAAGGGCCGTCAGGAGGGATATTTTTAACCACATGACACAGAGGAGTGTGACACACTTGGTGTTCTCAGTGGGTGGGTGCAGTGTTATTTCATGTTATTCTTGTCGCTGGGCCCAGCATTACAAGTGTACACGTTATTAGGGCTGTCTGATAATAGTGTGGGGCAGGACTGCTTGGTCCCAACCCGCTGCAAGGGACTGGGAGCGCTGGGTGATGGGGAGGGTTGGGTGGGTGCATGTCCAGCCCCACGCTGGTGGTGCGGGGTTTGGTTGTGCCATTGAGCATCACGAGGATAGGGAGGCTTGAATAAACGGGCGTTTCATTGCTTCACTCATGATTGTTTTGCTCGGGCATGTCCGTGGTGGCATTGCTGTGAGTCTGCTTTTCCGTGTCCATCTGAAGGTGGTGGTCCTCAGCTGGTAGTGATGGAGATGGAAGGAGCAGGGAGCCCGGGTGTGCGGGAGCCAGGGAGGTGATGATGATGATGAAGGTGGCCGAGGCTGATGCCAGCCAAGGTCTGACAGACTCATACATGAACTTGTGGTTTTATAGCCCTATAAAAGCAGCTGACAGAAGAGGTCCTGATTTTGGAGGCTCCAGCTGAGCTGGGAGGAGCCGGCTCCTCTCCCGGCGCCGGAGCTGTGTCTGCTGGTGTCGAGCCGTGGCCGTGACGCTGGGGAGGGAGAAGCCAGGTTGGGATTCCCGGTGTGCCAGAGGGCAGGAGCCGGGCGCTCACCCCAGCCATCGCCGTGGCCCTGCCAGCGGCGCCGAGCTGCGGCTTTCCTGGCTCTGCTCTTGGAGACTGTGTGCAATGCTTGGAAGGGACTCCCTAGCACCTTGCTCCGCTGGGCAGGCGCATTCCCTCCCTTCCCTGGGCTTGCTGCTGGGGGTTGCGTTGCTGGTACAGGGAAAGATGAGGCCAGCTGCGGTCCTGGGTCTCTGTTCATCTCCAGCGCACGTACGCCAGTGCGATGGGCAGAGCCGCTGTGAAGCAATAAGGCAATAGAGCCCCGTGGTCTGGTCCATCACTGGCCTCCCTTCATGGTCTCTTTCACTCACGGGTTGGCTTTCTCCTCCCTGCCACCTTCTCGCCATATCCACTCACACATTGAGTTTCTGTTAGATACCCAAATGCCTTCCTGGAGCCAGGCCAGGTGACTTGGCCAGGGTCCCTTCTCCTGCTCACTGCTTTCATATGGATTGCTGCCACCATCTCTGGGGCTGAGCCCTCGGCAGGACCATGCCAGTGATGGAGCAGGATGGGCACAAGGTAGGAACAACGCCATAAGACCCACTTACTTTGACACTTTGGAGGTTCACACTGAGGGCAGGAGCAGGGCTGGGGATGCAGTTTGTATTCTCAGTTATACTTGGGGCCATTGCAATAAGTCATGTGCTCGTGTGAAGGTTTAATGTTGGACTCAGGGATGCTCCATCTTAAACCAGATTTAGCCCTGAGTTGCCAGCTCAGAAAACAGGGAAGCATCCTCCTTATCCCAAAGCAAAGCAAGGGTAGGAAGGAGAAGCTATGGAGCTGGAAAAAAATGAATTTCTGTTAAATCTTTAAAGACACAGATAAAAGGAGAAACTAACCCTTGGAGATGTTTGGCTCGGATAGGTTTGTTCTGTAAAGCTGGAAATGGAAGGAAATGTGTCTTTTGGTGCATTCCTGTATGAAAGATTGGGAAATCAATGTAAATCTCAGCATTTGGGATGTGCAGGGCCAGCTCAGAGGCTCCTGTGCCTGGAAGGAAAGTGAAAAGTGAAGCCCTGAGCATTCCCTTTCTCCCACTCCCCTGCTCAGAACTCTCCGTGGTGCTCCTATGCCTTGATCCCCCACCACGACCAATGGATCCTGGCTCTTTCTTTATGGAGACTCCCCACCGAGGTAGACGCTAGTTAAAAGGTTACTACCCAGCTGTGAAATATGTAGACAGGGTAACAGCTAAATGGCGGGGTGACCTCATATCTCATATTTATTGACTGAATGTGGCTTGAACTAGTCACCACTAGTAAAATAAACCACAGCCCCAAGTCGTGCAGGAATATTCCATGGCAGACGGGCTCCCGGTTCCTTGTCACGCTCGCTCTTTCACTTGAAAGTTAAAAAAAGGGGGCAAAAACGTTGTTACCAATCTCATTCTATTTACAAGGGAGGTCCTGCAGAAACCCCCCCAGCGCGGTGCTTTTTCCTATGGGAAGCGCTGGGACTCTCTCAGTTTTGCACTGAAATAGAGGGAGAGAATGAGCACTCGGGATTATGTTTTTACCAGCGTCCACCTCAAATAAGAAAGCTTGATCAGAGTAGGACAGCCCTGTTGGGCTTTAACAGGGAGAGCTAGGGTCGGGCAGCTTTTTTGTGACACCTACATCCATGTCTGAATTGCTGCCTCAGGGATGAGAAATAGCTGTAAGAAAAAGCAGGAGACTGCTTTAGGTTTTGTCTGCTGAAGAAACTGATGCGGTATAAAGTGATTTCATTTCTTAACTCCTGCAGTGAATTAAACCCATTCAGCATCAGAGGTGTTTTCCTGAGCATCTCCAGCTAGCCTAACCCCTCTGGAGGCAGGAGGGGCTGTATCACCAGTGAGGATGCTGGTGAGGATGCTGGAGGCAGAAATCCATTCCCTGGCACCCCGATTGCTCTGGGCATCTCTGTCTTGACATAGCACATTCCCTTCCCACCAGCTGAGCCTGGCCTGGGGGCTGTTGCACACACAGTGTCGCCTTCCCCAACCTCCTGGAGCTACTGGCCAAGCGACCCATTTCTCCTTGCTTTGTGACCCAAAAGCCTGCTGCGTGTTGTAAATGCTCTGTGCTGTGGCTTGTTAGCTCAGGGCTGTCTGTGGGTCTTGCAGGGTTTCCCTTAGGGGATTTACACGCACATGTGGGGGGATGCCGAGTGTTGGAAGAAAGCTGAACTTGGCACTGGGATGGGATACAGATGTTGCAGCCCTGAGCCCACGTCAGCATGGGCTGTAAGCTGTAGGCTCTTGGTGCCTGCCTTTCAGTATGGTAATGGTGCAGAAACCCCCTCCCTTGCCCATCCATCCCCTCCCCATCCACCCGTTCCTCAGATAAGCTTAAATCCAAGGGCTGAATGGCAATGATTATGTGGAGGTTACCAGTGATGTGTGGTATTGATACCTAGACCGGTCACGTCTCCTTGGTCATGTCACGGGGCTCTTATGCTGATTGTTATCATCATTAGTTTTTCCAAGCCGATATGTAGATAGATAACGAAGGTCAGAGAAAGGAGAGGAAATGCTCTTGTTAATGCTCTGCAGAGAGAATCATTCCTACTTCTGGCCAGGGGGAACTTTGCCAGCATAGAACAACAGGAGCATCTTTCCCTGCTGATGTGACACCCGCGCTTCCCTGGAAAATTGGGTCACTGAGGCTGAAGCCCTCTCTCTTTCCTCTTGTTTTTTAGGTAGGAAACAATAACGGCGTCTCCTACTATCTGTGATAATATTTTGATAGGGAAATAAGTATTAAAAAGCCATGATAAACCTCCTGTAATACGATAGCGCTATTGCAGGATTCTGCGTTTAGGGACGTGCTGCTCACAAGGGGGGAAGGTAGTGAATCACTGCTTTTCAGTCAGAAAAGATAACTTTATTGCTTGCTTGCCCTTATTATTCTTTGATTTGTTTCATTTCCTGTCTCTGACTTGAGCAGGACCCTGCTTTGATTGGTGTGTCAGCTACTTTCACTTAGCACAAGATGAACAGGGTTTGGATGCGTTTGTGCTGTTTAATTCCAGCTCTGCTTCTTCAGCACCAAATGCAACCACCCCGGGGCTGGGGCAGGCGACCATCCTCTGCTGTGGGGCTGAGACCATCACGTTGCATGGTTTCCACCTGAGGTCATAAATCGTGCCAGAGCTGCATTAAAGCTTAGGTTAGATTCATTGGCAGTTTTGCTGTGTTCACTGAACCTTGCAGTGATTTGGATGTGAGCTGAAGATTTATGCGTATTTGCAGAGCCCACGGTTCCAGGTCAGAGCTTGGACTGAGGCATTACCAGGGAATCATTGCTTCCCCCAGCGTCTTTGGTGGCCTCATCTGAAGCAAGAGGCATTGCAAGGAATCGCATCCAGCATTTATCTCCCTGCTGAGTCTCCTTCTGAGAAGTGAGAGACTTGATAAAACAAGCCCCCAAAAGCTGATATAAACATCGCTCAGGAAGAATGTGATCTGCCCTCGTTCTTAACGGAGCCAATACCGGAGCCTGTGTGAAATGATGAGCATATGGGCAGATCATGAGCAGAGAGTTAAAAGTGGAGTAGAATACAGGTTTTCTTTTCTAGTCTCAGTACATGCAAGCAGGAGTCATGGATGGATGGGATATCTTAGGAAAACCCCAGCTCTGTGTCCCTGACATCAAGATAAATGGGTTGACATCATACTGGTGCTTGAACCAGGGTGGTACCCTGGAAAACATCCCACCCCAGGGCAATCCCTCTCTCAGGAATCATAGAATGGTTTGGGCTGGGAGGGACCTTAAAGCTCATGACCTCTTTGTTACAGCTGTTCCCTCTGGATCTGTGGAGTGGTTCCCTGATGTGATGCCCATTCCCTCTGGATTTGCAGAGTGGTTCCCTGATGTGATGCCCATTCCCTCTGGATTTGCAGAGTGGTTCCCTGATGTGATGCCCATTCCCTCTGGATCTGCGGAGTGGTTCCCTGATGTGATGCCCATTCCCTCTGGATCTGCGGAGTGGTTCCCTGATGTGATGCCCATTCCCTCTGGATCTGCGGAGTGGTTCCCTGATGTGATGCCCATTCCCTTATAAACATGGCTATAATTTTCCTTCCTATATTCATCTGGACGTCGCTGTCAGAGCTTGGATCACAGGTGAGGCCTTGTTCTGACGTGGGAGGGGGGGATCAGGCTTTGCATGCTCCCCTGGGATGCTGTGATCCAAAACACCTCACCGTGCACCCAGCTCACGCGTGCCAACCCACGTACACGTCCGCACACACGTGTGCACACGTGTTCCCTCACCGGCTGATCTCCAAGTCTGTTCTGGAGCAGTTGGAGCCGTAACAATATGGCAATAAAAACTAATGAAATGGCACCATAAAAAAAGATGTGGAAAAGGAATTATTTATTTATACCTGGGGAACTAGGAATAATACACCTGTGTCGAGGGATGCCTGGCACAAAGCTGGCATTGCAGAGTGGTACTTAATCAGTTTTTACCACACTTTATAGGCTTTTTCCTGCAATTAATGCTAAATAAAATCAACATTTCTCCAACTCGCGTTTCTGGCCCTCATTAACTCCCTTCTCGCCATTCCCCATCTCCTCCCCTCTCAGTATCTTTTCTTCTTCTGTATTTGTCTTCTCAGTTTTTCTTCACTCTTCTCATAAGCTCTGCTTTGTGGCAGCTTCAAAGAGCAGGACCTGCTTTCTAATGGGATTCACTGAGATTTCCCAGCCTGGGGAAGGGTTTAGCGAGGGCTGCTATGGGGCATAGACACCTACCCCATGTAGGCCCTGGCATGGGGCTGGGTGGCATCGCCCTCCCCCTGATCCCAATCCACAGCTGGGAGGGTGGCAAAGCAGCGTCAACCACAGAAAACCTGTGGATGTGCACTCGATGGGTGGCAGTGCATGGGGAAGGCTGGAGAGCTGGACCATCATCTGCCAAAGTGAACTGGTAGATAAATGAAAGCGTGTTGGTGGTGCTGGGGGGGTGATTCCAGGACAAAACCGGTCCTGAGCTCTGCACTGAGTTGTCCTTATCTGTTCTTTTTAGGAAGAGGAAACTTCAAGGACTCACAGCAACTGAGCCACCTGGAAGTGCTGGACCAGGTCTCAGGAGATGCGAGTCCTCTTGTTCTCTTGTTCCCCTCCCCATCTTCCCAACTGTCTTCAAACGGTGCGATTTCAACACTTGCCTTTGTTGGGAACCTGGAGGACAACACTGGCAACAGGTAGGGCAGGAAGTCTGAAGAAATAGGAAACTTCTTACGGGTCTATTTCAGGCTTCTTATGTTTCCATATTGCAGGGATCAGGCAGAAATACCTGATGGTGAAGATGTCCCCAGGGTGACTGACGCTGTCTCTGTTACTTCACTTGTTCAGGCCGTTTTTCTTGCTGCTGCATCCCACCCTCACACCCCAAGTAACTTCCATTAATTCCCACTTCAAAAAAGGGGGAGATTTTTGCTTCATTTCCCCTCCTGATTTTCAAATTGAAGACTTTCTGCGTTTAGTTTTTGTTCTTTTAAACAAAAGGCCAGATTTTCCACGCAAAACCATTTTGGATGATACACTGTCCCCCTCTCAAAATCTACCCCAAAACACAGGGATTTATTCCTAATTGCACTGCTATTATTTAGCACTAGTAATTACATATTTCATTAGAGCAAATAAGCTGGGAGAATCGTTAAAAGGCAGGGTTTTCTCTGTGCTAGTGAGCCCCAGGTGAGAACTGACCCCTGATCTTGAAGGGAGGAAGGGTTAAGCTCCAAGGCTACATGCTACAGGGCCTGAAGCTGAAGCCACAATGGGCATTTGGTGATGGCATGGGAAGCCCATCCGAGCCTTGCAGTCATTACAGCGAGAGGGCTTTTTCTTTCTTAATCAAGAGCAGTTGCTAACATGCCTCAGATGATGGGACCGCTTCGTCTGCCATCTCATTCCAATGTGGGGAGGGTGGGGGAAATAGGACCCACATGTTATCAGCTGATACATGAAGCAGAGAGAGGATTATTAAGGAGGATAAAGGCCACGAGGAGAGAGGAGCCGTGCCTGCTGCCGAGCCCATCTCGCCCTCCACGCCTGCGCTCCCTCCTCTCCCTCTTCCCTACAAACCCCGGTTCAATGATGAAAAGGCTGGTGTCAGGGCTGCGGGATTTATGTGGATAACGGCACAGCCAGGCCTGGCATTACAGAATGAGATCCACGTGTTGCTCCTGCAGGATGATCTATAGGCAGGTTTCTGGGGATCAGCAGGGAAGTGAAATACGGTGTCGGGGCCCCGGCTGGCTCCAACCTCACCCCATTGCCCTGTCCCCTACCAGCCATCTGCCATTACCCACACCTCAGTTACTTCTCCGTGGCACCATACAAGGCCAGGCATCCCGGAATGCAGCGTGTCCGGCCTGAGGACCCTGTTTCCCTGCAGGCTACGGTCCTCCTTGTGTGAGTCCGCTTGTTAAATGCGTGCCTCCGCACATCTATATTTGAGGAGGCAGCAGGTGGTTATTACATGTCTCTGGAATCTGATTAATCTCAACCTAGACATAATATGAATAACTTAATGTACCCCAACATATAATATGAATAATTTAGCATACCCCAACATATAATATGAATAATTTAGCATACCCTAACATATATTTTCTCTTGACTCCCCCACAGCCCAAGTAAAGACTTAGAGATTTGCCTCAAATAAGATTATCGCTGTTTTTCTCCTCTGAGCTTTTAACCTTTACAGATTTTCCCATTAAAACACAGAGGGAGAAAAGAAACAAGGTGTTGTATAAAAAACCTGTGACCATCAGGGCTTCGTTGGAGTGGGCTCCCACAGTGCTGGCTGTGGGATGTCAGTGGTTGCAGTGGCCTCCCTGAAGTCTACTAAAAGAGTCCTCTTCCTCCTCTCTTCTAGCACAAGGCTGGAGTCAGCATCCCAGGGCTGGTGGCAGGAGAGCGCATCGGGCACAGATTTAGAGGCTGTAATCCTGGACCTCCTGGTCCAGCCTTTCTCGTGAGGGCAGATGTCTCCTGTTGGCTGCAGCACGATCCGTGCGGGCTCGGCCGGTGGTCAGCACTCGTTCCCCAGGTCAGTCATTCCCTTTTAGCTGAATGAAATGCTTTATGCTTGTCCCTGCTGAATTGTCTTTGAGCGCGTATTCAGGCTCTAGCCCCAGTGTTTTCAAGATCAAGCTAAATAGAGGGGTTTGGCATTGCTATTTAGGAATTGTCTTGCTCAGACTCTGCTGGAGTTTCTCCATCTTCAGACCCGGGCTGACACTAATTGCCCATTTGCCATGCATTTCCAGACGCGTGGCTGGAAAGCGCTGTATGAAAACCCAGGCATTGTTATAAGGAAACCTTCAGGAAAAAAACCATTAATAGATTCATATAACTTCACACTCATTAAAGCAAACCTTATGCGGATCGAAGAGACCAGGACTGAATAAACCTCGAGTCTTTCACAATGAAACTCAAACTGGTTTTAATCGGCAGTGCCAAGTAAGTTGTATTTTCCGAGGTTTCTTTTCCACCCCTCTCCTTTCAATATCAGCCAGTGCAGAAGAGCACATTGGCTTGATGAGGAGAGGGGAGCTTTGCCTGGCTCCAGGTCTTAATGAATATCATTCTCAAGCAGCAACAACCAAATACCCTGCTTGGGCTGGCCAGGCCTCAGGTTGCTTTCAGCTACAGCAGGATCTCGGCCAGCCTTTCTGAGCGTGTCATCCTGTGGTTAGAGCATCACTGTTTGTCCGTACAGTTTGGACAAGGTCTGGTTTGAGCCCCATGAGATGGGGCTGACGATGACCTCGTGTTTGCTTCCCCTGGGGAAGGCGTGCAGCAGTTTCTCACTCTGCCTCCCCAGAGCTGCTCCTGTGGTTGTTTGGGAGCAGAAATAGCTTTCTGCTAAGAGGAGGATGAGGCTGAGCATCCTGAGCTGTCAGGGTGAGTCAGCAGCCTGGAGTGATGGAGCTGCCGGCAAGGAGGAACACCCTTGGAGGGCAGCCCAGTGATGTCCACCTCATCTCTGCCTGCACTGGGGACCTCTCCAGCAGGACAGCTTCCACATGGGGATGTTCTCATTGCTTTTAAAGTGCCCTCTATGAGCTTGGTGGCCTTTTCAGGCCACCATCCCTGCCTTTTACCAGCATGGGACAGCCTCCAACTGGAAAAGGATGGGAGAGCTAACTGTGCTTCTGATAATGACATTTATCTGTCTGTCCCTCTTTCCTTCATCCAGACTTCAGATTCAACATGTATCTTGATGCCATCTGCTTGGTGACTGGGATGAAATCACTGGTGGTGGGATTCGTTGAGAAGGAAAAGGGAACTTCTCGCTTTATCTTCTTCCCCTACACTGAATTTAAGCTCATCTCTGGGGTGAAGAAGGTAGAGACTTAACATCTTGTGAGCTGTCAAGGAGGAAAAGCTGGGGAAAAATGCCCCAGCAATTAGCATGTTACTAATGCACACCTGATCTTTAGTAAAAGCTGTGAAGTCTGCTTACAAGTTCATTTCCAAGTACTATATTTAGTGATGTGTCTTGCAGTGACATATGTGGAGGATGACGCATGGATCAGTCTCATTCCTGCATGGGAAACTTCCAGTCTGTGCTGCTTTCACTGACTGGAATAAATGAGCACCCTCCTGGTGATGCCATCAGGCCATGTGAGCAGGAAATATGCAGGTTCTTGGGAGCTGTAGGAGTGCAGGATTGTGTAACCCATTGGCTAAAGCGTGTGTATCTATTGGCAATGTATTGTCTCCTGCTAACGAGTTTAGGTCCGGACCGGTGATGGTGTTTATTCACCAGCCTCTTTGTAATTACACCGGTATGTAGATGTTTAATTGTATTTTGCCCTCAGCTAAGCTAGGCCCATCTTTATTAATCTGTGTGCAAAGCTGTGTAGTAACTTCTGAGCAACTGTTAGCTCCTGGTGATGCTGAGACCTTCATTCTTCAGCTCAGTTGGCCAACTTATAGGTACTAAAGCAGGTGAGCTTGCATTTAAATCCAACCCCGGCTGAGGTTCATGAGAATGGCACAGTCATTGCACTGTCAACAAATACTTTCTAACAGTAATGACAGTGCCCTAAAGCAATTTCCTTCTAATGTTGCTTAAGATGACGACAATGACTTGCAAAAGCCAGACGCTTCTTTGGCCAGGCGGGATGTCCTGCTGATGCTCTGAGGGTCCTGTGCTTGGATGAGACTTTGCATCCCATGAGCCTCAAGGATGAGTGAGTAGCTTGTGTCTGGGCTAGGCTGAGGAAGAAAGACCAAGAGCAGAACTGCTGATACAGCAGTGGGATGAGTTCTGGGGTTTGCAAGCAAAAAGGCATATTCCTCTCTTTGCAACTTCTGCATGGGCTGTTCTTCTTTTAGTTGCATTTGATGGCATTTCTGCAGACACCAGTGCAGGAATACACAGTCCTGTCACTGAGGAGAGGCTGCCATGTCCTGTTCCTGCTTTCCTGTGATAGCACAGGGTAGATTCCTTAGTGATGAGAGAAGTTTATTGATGCACATGCACTATGGGTGGTTTAAGTTCTTGGTATCTGTGCTGGAGTGTGATTAACAGGTGAGCAGAAGAGAAGGATGCAAAAGGCACTGCACAAATCCTGAATAAAGGAGTTTCCTTGCTAAAAAATGTGCTGCAATCAGGCAGGAACAGAGCAGATGTGACTCCCTGACACTATCCCTTCTTACCATTGACACTCTTCAAGGAGAGTGCTCTTGAACCACTATGGATGACAGTCTCCCCTGTAGCTGCTTCTCCATACGATCTCACAAAGATGAAGCATCAGTAAGTACATCACCAGAGACAATTCCTTAGCCAGGCTCTTCAGTGCCTTTGTCACAGATCAAGTTATTACATGCTGCATCCAATGTGACTCTGGCGTTACTCACCATGTTTACTTTCCATCCAGCTCCCTGCTCCTGCAGCGCAGATCCAGTCATGCCAGCCAGCAAATGCCATCCGAATGGTGTGG
Source organism: Lathamus discolor (assembly GCF_037157495.1). Lineage (NCBI taxonomy): Eukaryota > Metazoa > Chordata > Aves > Psittaciformes > Psittacidae > Lathamus > Lathamus discolor. The sequence goes on along the minus strand of NC_088896.1, from coordinate 11,368,582 downwards.
AATGGACTTATGTGCTAGCTACATTAGGTCACCTAAGTCTTTCCCAAGGGGTATAATTAGGGATCGTCACACCCGCCTTACACATGTGGAGGCTTGTTGGGCTGTGACCCCCCCCCCAGTAGCACCAGTAAATAGCTTGCACTGAAGCCTGCCCAGAGGGCTGGCCGAGGTGATGGGCTGCAGATACATGGGTTTGCACACAGCGGTGTGACAGCCAGCCTGGCCATGCCTCCCACCTGTAACCCATGCCCATTGCTCACTGCTTACCTCTTGCAACCAACAGGGGCTTGGAGTGACCTGTGCTCTGCTATGAAATATTACTGGGGGGAAATCGCTGCCTCTTTACACAGGTAATTTGGCCATGAATGTTTTCTGTTAAGAAAAAAATCAATCTCTCCAAAGTGAAGGCATTTTGCTTCTTCCGTTGCTGCAGCTTCCTCCCATTTCCCCATAGCATAAATAGGAATGGATATTTATTTTTTTATTAGATTCTTATTTTTGTGAGAAGACACACAAAAAAAGCCAGCAAAGAGGTAAATGTGAAACCTCCGCTTATTTAAAGACAAAAAAGTCATCCCACTTGGCAGGACATTTCCAAGAGAATATGAGAAATGTAAGATCAGCCCTATTTGAAAAAGAATTGCCTTCTTTAATGGACAAGTGGCAAAGAGGAAACTGTTGTTCTTATTTAAACACAGCCTATACCTGCAGCTTATAAACTTCCTATTAATCTCAGGCTTATCCTTTTGCTTTCCAGCTTCAGATCTTTTCTTTTGTACACCATTCCCGACTCCTTTTCTCTCTCATATAGGAGGCCAACTTCTCCAAACTGTGCTTTGGCATCGTGCATCCAGAGTCTGTGTCCTAGCGTCAAAATATCCCAGCATCATCAGGATACTTCAGCACACAAAGGCTGCTCTCTATGAGCTGTTTATGCAGCTATCTATCCCAGGTAAGTGTCTGGTCCAGGCCTGGGCAGATGCAAGTTGGAGTTATCCATGTTTCTCAGTCTCATTAGATCTCTGATCTTCTAGACAGGAAACCCACAGCCTTCAGAAGGGGAGGAGGATGCCTCCAGTTCAGCTCTAAGAGGGGGAAAAATCCTGTATTTCCTTTTAATTGGTTTTTTTAACTCTGCCCTTCTAAAAAGGCTGAAATAAACCCCAAGGCCATGTAAGTATGAAACAGAGCAACCCACGTCAGCAAGGAGCTCGCCCTTCATCAGCCATCCTAACCCTAACCATAACCTTGGGTTAGGGGCAAGGAAGGAGGCTGCGGGAAGGTGTCACAGCAGGATGAAGCCATCCAGAGGAGAGCTGCCACCTGGATGGCGAGTGGAAGGGGGGGCATTGGAGCCACTTGTTCAGCATCTCCTGTTTGATCCTTGCGTTACAGCCCACCAGGAGCAGGGTGAAAATGCTGATCCCAAGAAGGTTTCCCCTCCTCCCTCCAGCAGGTTTATTGTCCTAATTGACTTACGGCACACTGTTCTAAATGAGCCTGCTTGGAAATGTGATCGGCACCGGTAATTTTCCACTTTATGACATACTTTATAATAAATAATCCCAAAAAATCATAAATAGCAGTAGGATTAGATCACTGGTGCCCATGAACTAGCCTTAGTTTAAAGTATGGTGTAGAAAAGAGGGGTTTTTTTGATGATACATCCCTAAACCCCGTGTCTGTGTTAGTCTTTTGCCATAATTAAATTATTGCCTACAAGAACTTATGCTTGGTCAAAAAGAGGAAAAAAACCCACCCCAATTATAATTCCACTTCAGTGTTTTCCATAAGCTCTTAGCCAAGTTGGCCGATAACTAAGGCAGAAAGGAGGGGAAAAAAAAGGTATGTATTGTATACTCACTTAAAACTTGGCTAGAAATGACCTTTTATTGTCTTAATTTTTTTTTCCATGCCCAACTTGGCTCCTTGAGGCAGCCTCATTGCCAAGTCCCTACGCTGTGTTAGTTTCCTATGTGTTACGTGTTTTAAAGGCTGCCCTCCAAGTGTTCTACAAAGGTTTTGCCTGGATGGGGGCAGAGGAGCCTGGGTTTGATAGCGTTACCAAGGCAGATGCACGTGTTAAAACCCAATACATGCTTTGCCTTTTTCTCCCCCCCCCCCCCCCCATCCTGTTCCCCATGCAGCCCAACATGGCAAGATCCCCAAACGGGCTGTGCTGACAGACGCAGCCGAAGACAGCCGTGTGATGTCAATATAAACCTCCTCTGTCAGCTTGGAGAGGCACCAGGAAATGGCCCCAGGAATGCTTTTTGCAGCGCCTGTCTCTGCTCGGTGCCACGCGGTGGCATTTGTCAGGCGCACTCAGCCGCCGCTCTGCGGAGGGCGCGGAGCCTCTTCGCCCTGTCTGGGTCACCGCACCATGTGGCGTGTTGTGTCTGAGCACATCGGGGACGGTTTGATTAGAAATAAGGAAAAAAAAAGCAATTCTGGGTCACAAAAACCAAGCCCAAACCCATTTCTGGTCCTTCTGGTTCATCCATGAGGATCCAGCCATCGCAGAAGGGATGCTTGGATCACGATAAACTAAAGAACCGCAGCTCTCTTCTCATTTCAAGGGCAATTTCTCTTTGAGTTCCTCATTAAAACACCACACTGGGGTAAATATAGAGAGCAGGGGCTCAGGGATATTCTTATTTGGGGACATTTTGTTTCAGAAAGGAAGAAAAATGATTAGAAAGTTTGATGCATTTTCTCTGTGGTCGTGCACTTTAAGTGTGTGTTTCACTGAATTTGCCTCTTTTTTTACTATTTAATTTTTCTTATACATATTTAATTTCATTTTCTGGTTTTTATGAAGTCCCTCAATGTTTTTTTTTGTGGTGAGCTGCTATGGTATTACCAATGCATCTGAAGTATTGCAGACAGAAAGACAGCCACTTGAAAGCAATAATGAGGGTGAGTCTGTCCCAGCTTTTATTTCCTATTTTATCTTATATAAAGTTACACAAAAGGAAATCCTGCAACTGCTTACAAACACACTTAGTTAGCATTAACTGTAAGTGGCACAAGCTGAATGTACCTATAATACAGAGGTATAAGCTCTAGCTTTTGATTTTAGAATTCCAGCTATGGAAAAGGAAATAAAAGTGCAGCTTTCAAATATTATATAAATACTATATATTATATACTATATATGTACTGTATATTATTATACATATATTATCATCATAATATGCAAACAGTACCAAACATCTTTTAAAACCCTACCCCAAACGACTGAGGAGCAAAAGTCCCACTAACTGGGAGAGGAGCCAGTCAAACGTAGCAATCAATCAGTCAAGTGTAGCAGAAGGCGATTATATTCCTGATGGGTCCTTTTCCATTTGATGGATCATCCCATTTTCACATGCTTCTTTTCCCTCTGCTGTAGATGGACTCGCTGTTCGTTAGCGTGTTGGTAACCGAGTACATATTTAACTCTGCCATGTGCACTGCTGGCATTTGGTGGGTTACTCAAATGTAGGTCAAAGCAGAGAGAGGGGACTTGGAAGGAAAGCGATGGAGACAAAATGGGGAGAGGAAAGGTCGCGTGCGGCACGATGCACACAGATGGCTTATTATCGCTAGGACCATGTGGCAGAATCCAAACTCATCTGACAGTCTGTTTTCATCGTAAAAAAACTCTTTTCAGGGACTGCTGAACCTCTGAAAGTCTCTGGGTGCGTTCGGCGTGATGTTCACGCTTTGCTGACCTTGCAGAAGCCTCGGAGGAGCTGCAGTTTCGGAGCTAGTTCTGCACAATAAGAGGGTTAGTGCAGTGGTTGGTGTGGTATTAATGTCTGCCAGGTCTCTCAACTCAGACTCACCAGGTTTCTAGATAGCTTAATGGGTCCCAGCTTGCCTGGCAGGGAGAGGTGAAAGGAACTCACCAGAAGCTCTTCTCTGTGTATAAGTCACAGAATCATAGAACAGTTTGGGCTGGAAAGGACCTCAAGCTCATCCAGTTCCAACCCCCCTGCCATGGGCAGGGACACCTCACACTAAACCATCCCACCCAAGGCTTCGTCCAACCTGGCCTTGAACACTGCCAGGGATGGAGCACTCACAACCTCCCTGGGCAACCCATTCCAGTGCCTCACCACCCTCACAGTAAAGAACTTCTTCCTTAGATCCAATCTAAACTTCCCCTGTTTAAGTTTTAACCCGTTACCCCTTGTCCTGTCACTACAGTTCCTAATGAAGAGTCCCTCCCCAGCATCCCTATAGGCCCCCTTCAGGTACTGGAAGGCTGCTATGAGGTCCCCGAGCAGCCTTCTCTTCTCCAGGCTGAGCAGCCCCAACTTTCTCAGTCCTTCCCTTTCTCCTGCCTAAAGACTACCCAGAAAGCAAGAATCAAGCGACTGAAGCATTTATGTTGGAACTAGATCCCCACGGATCAGAACATGAATAACACCTCCATCCCCTCCCAAATCTTCCAGTCCTGACCTTTCACAATCTCCATTTCCTGACCAATGACTCCAAAGAAAATAGAGCTGCTAGTTGGTATTTAATGGAAATCTGCGCAAAACTTGTCAAAATACACCACCATGCCTGTCAGATGCCTGGGACAAGACCTCTACAGTAGTTTCCAGAAACCCAGTGCAATTACTTACATTTTAAATTATCTTTAATTGTCGCATGTGAGCTACAGAAACATTTCTCCCCCCTCTGCAGCAAGACCTCGCTATTAAGAGTCACCCCGTAATTGCAGCTTTAATAGGGGGACCGCAGCAGGTCAGCGGGGAAGGTTAGCACAGGGTGCAGCGAGGCGAGAGCCGCTGCCGGCCGCCGCTAAGTGGAAGTGACACATCACCACAGTGCCATCAATTATGTAGGGGCAGTTTGGAGCATAAACTTTTTAGGGAATCTAATTACCTCGCCAGATGTTTTAATCCAATCTCCTCGCCCCCTCCTCTGCCATCAAATACGACATTGTTTTATGAGTTCTTGATAGGAAAAAGTCACCTTAACTATAGAATCTAGAATACAGTCATGGAGAGTTTTTTGCAGGAACTGAGCATCCTTTTGCTATCTGAGGGATTAGCTGGGTTTATATGTGACTTGTTACCCATGGGATTGCACTGAATCAGAATGAATGTCCTCATGAATTGATAAGGGAGTTATCATCACAAAGGGCGCAAGACTTGATGAAAAATAGATGAGATGGTTTAAGTGTGCTCAAGAGCTGAATGACAACTGTTAGCCTGGCAATGCCAGGTTTAAGCAGGCCCTGTCAATAGCATTAGAGATGCTGCACCAGATTTTCCAGGGCTGTTTGCAAATTGACCTAATGTTCCTGTTGCCACAAAACCTTGAGAGCGCAGCTAAAAGCAGCATTGCTGAATGCTCCTGGTTTGCTCACAGATTGCGGTCAGATGGGAGCATGAAAGAAAAGCCTGTGCAGTCAAGAGAGGGGAAAATAGAGAATTAACAGGGCACGCAAATGCATGGTATTACCTTCCAGAAGCATAGAGCAGGGAAGGATCCAAGCAGCGTGGGGAAGGGTTTCATCATCATTCAGTTGGTGGTAAATCTGGATGTGCATGTGCAACACGTTGACCAGTCTTCAGCCTTGATTGCAGCACATGGAAAAATCTCTGTCTTTGACAACTTAAAACCCTGAAAGAAAACACAACCCAAATCAGAACAGGCTCAAACTGTTCTTTGTTAAAACTCCAGGTGAACAGTTTGATGGTCTTTATTTTCACCTGCTTCTCACAGTAATTGTTGCTTTTCTTCCCTTCTCATCCCATCTAGTTCCCCAGTGAGAGAACATTGACGCTTATACCAGGCACAACACTAGCTGCATGCTCTTAGTATGGAAGCATGCAGAGCAAACAATGAATCAAGGTTGTTTATAAAGCCTTCAACACATTAGGCAGTGGAGAAGAGCCCAACTTTCCACGTAAAGGTCTGAATGGACAAGAATGACGTGAAACACATGGAAAATATGGAAAATGTGGAATAAGTAATAAAATTATAAATAAAACAAATACAATAAATTGGGAATGCAGTTTTACTCGTAATGATTTGTGTTCCTAGTAACCCAAGACGCTCTTACCTTTGGAAAATTGCATGTTTTTCCAGTGGGGGAGCCGATGGCAGGTAACAGACCTGACGGGCTGTGCGGTGGGCTGGATCATTGAATGGCTCAGGCATTCAGCAGGGACTGCTGCAGCCTTGCATAAGCCCTTTCTCTGACAATGCCTTGCATCAAGAGCTCAGGAAAAATCACTTAATCAAGCAGCAGTTAGTGCAGGAATTTTAGCCAGAAATGAATCTTGGCTTGTCCTGGGTAGAGATTTGCCTCGTGGAGTTATCCCAATGCATTGAGCCGGTTTCCTTTTATTCCCTTGGTTATTTGGGGCAGCACTCCATGAGCTTACCTCCATGAGTGTGCTCTCCCACTGACACCCTGTGGGTGAGCCGCTGGGATAGGGACTCCAGTCATTGCCATGGCAGGTACTTCCGCATCTCACACCATGGAGTTGCCTGCAAAATCTCTGCTTTCCTAAAACACTCGTAACCAGGACTCACTTTAACAATTTCAGCTCCAGAAAGGAATGCTCAAAAGCTAACTTGGAAAAAGAAATAGAAATAATGTGTTTACCGGCTTTAACTACTGCTGATGCTCTATCATTAGCTTAACACTAGGTAGACTTACACAATAAGCTTACCTAATACATGAAATATGTCATGAAGTTGTAACTAGTCAAGGGCCTGTTGTAGTCCAGATGCCAGCATGGTGAAGGGCACCTGTAGGAGAAGACCAAAGTACAGAAAGAGTGATGGAGCTGGACTCGGCTGCTAATTAATTGTCCCAATTAATTAGGTACCAATTTCAATGCTGTCTATTGGGAATGGCTTTGGTACAAACCAAGAATAAGGCTTAAATTCATGACTTTCAGATGGAAAAGTTTATACCCACATGGACCATCTAAAAAGACAGCAGAAGCCTGGAGAAGTGAAGCAACTTGCCCAAAGTCCTGATGAGAACCAAAGCGTTCATACAAAGCACGGTGCCATGGTCTGAGAAGATTAAATACTAAGTTATATGAAACTGTCCCTTTGCTGTACATCAACAGCTTGGAAAAGTTTCCTTTGATACCACTGTGATGATTCATTTTGCTGTGCTAGCAATAAAAGAAATTAAAGCAGAGAGGAGTCTGAGCAGTGGATGAATTGCAGCTATTCTTCAAGGTAAAAGATCGGAGTTTCCATTTCCCTGTGCTATTAGGACTGATACGGGTCTGACTGGCCAGTACATGGTGAAAAAAGGCCCTCCGTGTGCCAGTACTGAAAACAGTTGGTGCATTAACTGGAGTCTGCCAATGAAATAATAACTCCCCTTTGTTTATTATATTGAAACTCGATAAAAGAAGGGGTGGGGGGGGAATGGAGAGAGAAGAAGTTTGCGGTGTGAAATGAATGTTCTCATCTGGACTCCAGGATGGAGCTGTGAGTAACGGCTGTGGCATCGCCGGGCGTCCTGCAGAGAACAAGTTATTGAGCCACAGCTGTAACTGGGGTCTGCTGGGAGAGGGACAGGTTGTGCTCTGCCAAGGGACTCCCATGCTCCATCAGTTATGGGGACTGGCCCCTTTTAGGGGCATTGCCTCCTGGAGTGATGACAATGGCACAGACCCTGCAAGTAACTCAAATCTAGATGTTATTCCTGACAAAGGCAGACCCATGCAAGCTTGTGCTGAAGCCCAGCACTATCTATCTTAGTACCCCCACATTCAGTATATAGATCCTACTCCCCCACTCTCCTGAAAAACTGAGTGCATCTTAGAGCTATTTCTAGATCCAAAGCTAGTTTTGCTGCACTGACAATTAACAGAAAAGACCCCCACCAAATGAAGTCTCCCTTTCAAATGTGAAAGCAAAACTACATGTTGCCAATACGCTTGCGCGCTGATGGAACCCCTTTACAACACGGGGGCAAGAAAGCCCTTTAAATTACAACAGCAATGCAAAGCCAAACCAAAACCAACCACCACCCCACAAGCCCACAAGGTCCCTGTACAAAAAAGGATATAAAAACATCTTACCATGGCTGAACTGCTGTGAGATTCCAAAGTGTTAAGCAACATCAATTCGTAAGGGGGAGAAAAAGTATTAGTCAGATTGTAGATGCTTTGGGCCAGTCCTCGTAATTTTGTTTAACATCGGTGTTAGTACTGAGGGCTCTTACTCTATGACAGGGGACCAAGGTGTTAATGCAACAGGAACTGTAATAATAGCAACCAGAATAACATCAGTGGGAATACTGGCATCCACCTCATCCCCAGCTCAGCACTCACATCACCAGCCTATCAGACCACACTGCTTTTTACCTGAGCACCTATAAAATGTGGATACATGGGTGAACTTCCAGCCCAACTCCAGTAGCCAGAAACAGATTTATAGTACTTACACACGTGAGACCATAAACAAAACCGAGCAGGGCATCATCTCTGCACCTCTCCAGCACACACGAGCAGCCTTGTACCCCAAAACCACACTTGAAGCTGAGCTCTGCAGACCCCCTTGTCCAGAAACACCTCCCGCATCCCCCTCCCTTCCCAGCACCCTGGGAAGGACACCTCCAGTTTCTGGTAGGAGAGCTCCAGCAGGGAATTAGCAGCCTGGGAATTGCTGCAGCCATGTGGGAGCTTGCGTAATGTTCTAGCACTATCACTCACATCACTCATATTTACTTCTTTTGGCCCGATTCTCTGCCTGCCAAATAAATTTGCAGCTGCAGAGGCTGAGCTGTAGTAGAAAGCTGAAGGATTTACTTCCAGCTATTGAAAGGTTTATAGCTGAGAAATGTGAAGTTGCACAGATTCTGCTGTTGAGGATGTGCCCTCCTCCTCTCGCTCCCCAAATCCTGCTGGGTTAAAGGGAATATTGCACCACAGACAGCATTCAGCTGCTCCTCTCGTGTGCAGAGACAAATTCCACCTTAAACATTGCTCAGGGCAGTAATTCAGAGGCAGAACTTGGTGCTGGGAGCAGAGAGTGGTACATCACTGTGCGCACGGCAAAGACACCTCATGGGCGCTGTTTGGAGATGAGTTGGGATGAAAAATTCCTCCATGTGTTATTCCCAGCCATCCCTGTCCTTTCTGCTCCATTAAATCTGGGACTGGCCCAAACTGTCTGGGGATACTGGGAGCAAACAGAGCTTGGAAGGCAGCTGCTCCCTTGGTTTCCCTTAAACCATACTCAGGCCCAATGGCACTGGATGCTCTCTCCATCCTTCAGGACCCCAGCCCTCACTCAGGCTGTCTTTATTGAAGCAGCTGGTGCTTCACAGATTACTTCCAGGCCCCTTGAGGGTAGAAAGTCTTTTACGTCCTCCAGCCCTGAGACTATTCCAACAGCTGTAACTATTTCATTTTTAATTTACTCAATACAACTTATTGCTGCTTAATCCATCAGGACAACTTGGAGGGTTCCTGACCCATAAATCCAGAGCAGCGAGGGAAAAGAAGGGGGGGAAAAAATAAAGGAAAAGAAAAAAATGCAAAGGATTTTGAAAAATTAGATCTAAATCACAGCCAAATGTAAGACTGGACCCAGCAAAACAGCCAGGTCTTACCTCAGGGTAGAGGCCTTTGCTCTTAGCATGGTGACATGCTCCACTCCACTTAACTCATCCAACAGCTTAAACCTGCTAAATTTGTCTGGAATGGACCTTACCTCTTTTTTCCTGCTAACCAGATCCTTTTGTTCAATACAGAGAAGGAAAAACTGCTTTGCATCTTCTTTACATAAACACACACAAATGTGTTTTACATCAAGAGCTTTTAAAGGCAAAGCCTCCCTTCCCTCAGGTGCCACTTTCGCTGTGTAGCTGCTGTCAGGGGCTCCGTGCTCTTTTTCGGGTGGGTGGTAGGACTGCTCTAAATCAATCAGTTGACATTAGGCTAATGTCTAATTAGCTATGGGTGGGCATGTGCTTTGATTATAGGAAGAACCTCAGGCAATGACTTGTGTTTTTAAGGCCCAGTTTTACATGTATCAATCATCTTTTGACGTGCAGGGTGGGAGGGAAGAAAAATAAGCTGCAATAAAAAGAAAGAATTCTGAAATATTAATGTGTTAGAACCACAAATGAGGAACACACTCCTGGACATCGGTGTTAATAACAGGAGTTTCTCTGTCTTCGGAAGAGAAAGAAATAAGTTTTTCCTTTACCATCCTCTGATTTTAAGCAAGGAAAGAGGTTTCCTTCTTAGGGAGAGAAAGACGAGAATCATCATCCCAAGGAGAACTCACCTACTAAACCTATTTTAAATAGAGCTGAACAGGCATCTCCCAGCAGTGGAACTCCTCTGGGAGATGTAACCCTGGCTGCATTACCTGTGGCTGCTGCTGCGGGGTCTCCTCCTCCTGCTCTTTTCCAGTAGCCAGGCTCCATGAGACCAAGTTTCCCCTTGGGCTGCTGGACATACTTTTTGCCCCCAAATCAGGTCTTATTTTACCACGATGAGGGCCATTTCCCTGCTCTTTTCACTGCACAAGACCATCTACGAGGGCTTTGCCACGTGTGTGTTCTCCATGTGTTCACTGCTGTCTATAACCAGCTCCATCTCGCTTTCTTCATAGCCACCCTCTGCCTCCAGAGCCTGCCCAAGTGTGGACAGCCACGCTGCAGGGAAAACAGTGATGCTAAGTGAGAACAATGCAGGTTGGAGAGTTTTTCTGCCTCAAAACCCACCCCCCCAAACCTCTTCAAACCCCAGCGTCTCCATTTCTCACTGTAATTGTTTGCCTCCAGTCTGGGTAACAATGCTTTGGTTTATTGGGAAAGACAAGAGGGATTTTTTTAGAATTACATGGAGATATAGAAAACCCTATAGGAAAGGTTCCAATTATAACTCTTAAACCCAGAGAATAAAGGGATCCAGTATTCCGAGCTCGTTGGCGGTTAGGGGTTAGGCAATACTTTCTTTGCTTTAAAACGTGTGGCAAACGATGGGATTTCTTTAAAGGAAGAATTATTTGTGTTCTATTAAACTTACCCTCAACACTGTTCTGCTTTGGGTGATGGGCTTTGCCTCTTTCCTGAATCTCTCTGTGCAGAGCAGATGGGGTTTTGGTGACGCATGCCAGAGGTGTCCTTTAAATAAGAATAGTAATAATAATGCTAGTAATGCTAATAAAAATGGAAGTCATCTGATGTGCAGACTCCGGCTGCTTTATTCCTGGCTCCTCCTGTAATTCTCTGAGACCACAGCTTAAAATTGCTGGGTGATGATTATCCAGGGATTAGGGATTAGCGTAGTGGTTTGACTGCTTGTCAAAGCCTTAAAATAATACACAGATTAAAATAAGTCAATTTTCTCATTAATAATGAAGCAGATGATTTTAAAGCCCATGTAACCTCTGACGGGAAAAAACCTACAGTGGGTAATGAGAAGGGACAGGTTTTGCTGGGTGATCTCATGATAATCTGTCTCATCTTGGTTTGGTCTGCTTTCTGCAGAGATTTAGTAACAGCTATAGCACTCAATTAAATTTCAGAAGCTCATTAGGCTGGACCCTCATTTAGTATGCACGTATAGAGATAAATGGAGTAACTATAATAGAGCTGATCCCTGAAAGCAAGCAGCTTGCCCCCCTTCCGAAAACCCCAAGCACTTTGGAGAGGGAATGATTAAACAAATAAATGCAACAAATCAAAGTTTTCCACTGAACCTTACTCATCAAACCTTGGCTCCTCCCTGCCTTGTGGCCACTGAAAGTAGCTGGGAGAGACTGGGGCTGGAGGAGGAGGAGTAGCTGGGGAAGGCAGAACTCAGCACAGTGCTCTTCTGAGGAAACAACGTGTGTTTTCCTAAGGGCAAGAAAACCCGTGTCAAAAGAAGCAAGCACCAGGGCCCTAAGTGCTCTTAGCACTAAAATAAGGGGGGGGGGGGTAAAAAGGAAAAGGTGTTGCCTGCACACAGATAAATGGGCACCTGAATCATGTGCAGGACACGCGGATATCACTATTAACTCCTAGAAAATGATGCAGTCAGAAAGCACGAGTGAGCATTGGTCACCCACACACCCTGCTACAGATGTGGCTTCCCAAGCCATCCCTGGAGGCTTTGCTGTCTTGGACTCTAGAAAAGACCCACTGGTGTTGAGGATGTGCAACTCCCTGAAAGCCTGAGCCCGCTGGTGTGGCACAACCAGGCTCCAAGTGGGGCTGAGCCCCCACAATTCAGCCGGTGCCTCGGAAAGTCTTTGCCCTAAGCTGAGAGGGAGCAAACCAGACTGCCCGGTCCCAGTAATGCTGCTGGAGAAGAGACTGCGCATGATGCGGGCTGGCTCAGAAGATCCTGCGTTTTTAAGGGACTAATACACGCTGCAATAACAAATAACAAAGCACAGTAACAAATAAATGCAATAACAAAGGGCACTATATTTTCAGAGAAGCTGTGATGCAGGGAAAGGGTTTAAGTCCTGTCTCTATTCCTCAGTGTAACAGAAATATTACAGAGCATCACTAACATTTCTATTCTGTTCTGTTCTCTTTCTATTCTGTCCCTCTTTTATTCTATTCCTATTGTTCTATCATATCATCTCTATCATCTCATATCATACCACATCATACCTAGAAGAATACCAATATAGTCCCAAGAGTGAAGAAGAGCCTGGTTAGGAACACCAAAACCAAAGGACAGCTTTTCCTTTTGACATGTTGCAAAGCACGATTTATGTTTTTATAGGTACCATCATGCTGCTTTAAGGAGTTACTTTGTCCTGCAGCTTGTCTGCAGGGAGAGCTGCTGCCCAGTGGTTAGTGTCTGGAAATGAGAGCGCAGACACCTGGGTTATGTTAGTGGTACCACCACTGACCTATGGCTGACAGCTCTAAATGGGGAGGACAGCTCTTGTAAGTGCTTGCTGTCAGAGGCTGAGTTACTATTAAAGAGGTTTTTAAACCAAGGTTTAACACAGAGAACAGAGAGGCTTTATCAGAGGACAATAAAATCCAGAGGGATGAGCTGGTGGTGGAGTCCAGCTCTCGCATGTTGTGCATGCTCTCACCTAGGAAGGAAGAAGAGGTAACAACCACCCTATGGTAACAACTATGCTATAGGTGATGGGGAGAGCACAAAGGGTGTTTTATGGAGGCAGAAGAGAGAAACCAGGGATACCCATCAGTCCTCACAGCCATGCAAGTGGCCCTGGATCTGGCTTTGTGTGCTGATTCACAGCTTGGAAGGAGGTCCCAAACCACAAATCCTGCAGTAAACCACTGCACCAAACTCATTTACTCAGACTTCATGCAGGGAATTAGGCTTTTTGTCCATTATTCTATTTATTACCAGACATGAAAATAACAACTCCTTCAGCTGAGGCTACACAACCACAATTGCTCAATTCAGCCCATGGCATGGACCTTCTCCTGGACTCCCTTCTGACTTCAAACTCTGACCAGTTTCTGGGAACAACTTTCCCTGTCTTTGCTTGTCCCATCCTGCCAGACAACAATCTGTCCGGATGCAGTTTCTCACCTTACAGGCCAGCTTTGGGAAACTACACACTAAACACGCCTGGAAATGATGCCATTAGCGTGTACAGAGCACCAGATGGTGTAGAATGTGCATTTTCAGGCACTGAGAGGCACCAAATAGCTTCTGTGACATCCTCATGAGTTGCAATGCCTCTTTGAGGACATCGGTCCCCATTTGCAAATCATTTCACAGTAAGAAGGTGCCTGAAATGCCAGCAAACCGAAGTGACCTGATGGGTGGCAGTAAGAATAGACCACACTAAGCTGGCTCTCTGGCTACTTATCTGCAGGATGGGGCTTTACTAAGGCCTGCTTGTCTCAGCGCTTCATCCCATCATGCCAATAGTAAATCTCCAGGTACAAAGTTGGTATTCAAAAACACTGGAGGCTCACTGGGATACAGACTCTCAAAGAAAAGCCCTGGTTGAGCAGCTTTGGTACAGGAGTGACTGGCTATTTCAGAAGTGACCACAGAGGCAGACTGTGGTGTGGCTCTACATGGTGGGCTTGAGCCTCCAGATGCAGTTAACGCATCCCCATCACCAAGAAAACCACTAATGCTCCAGCATTTCACAAAAGGCAGCCCGTGCCTCACTGCTGCACAGTTTGCCTCTCAAGCTGCCCGTTATGAATCCTACAGAATCAAGCAAAATGCATTTATGGCTTTCAACGTGTCACGACTTTGAATCTATAGAAAGTCCAGCTTAGAGTTTCATTTCTCTCCCCCGATCTCATGTTTGCTCATTAGTTAGTGCTAGTTCCAGGAGAATAGATGACTTTCTAATGTTTCCCATGTAAAAAAGAACATAAAGGGAGGGGTTTGCTTTCTCCCCGCTTTGCAAATGCTAAAGGAAAAGTAAAGGGACCTTTTTCGTTTATATGCAGCTATTTTTTAATTCATCTTAGAAAAATGCTGCCAGTACCCAGAAGTGTCAAATTCTAACACGCAGGGGGAATAATGTTGGTTTTTAGCTGGTAATAGTCTGTGTTTTTGTGGCTGACGATTGGGACATTTTTAACATATTTCTTCATCCTGTATTTGCAGGAGATGAGATGGCTTTTTAATGTTCCAGGGGAGAAAACCCTTAAAGAAAGTGCATCTTATTCTCAGCAATTTGGAGGATATCTTTTACTTCGAAAGCAAAAGCAATTACCAATTCCTTGTATATATGTCACGTTCATTAACAACCAGAAACCAGATTAACACTATTTTTGTATGGAATTCAACTACCTGCACGCTTTGCTGAGGGTTTCAGCATATTGTCAGTGCCTGGGACCTAAAGGTGTGTGAGGGGACAGAGCAGCCCTGTGCAGATGGGTTCGGATGCTGCTCCATGTATGGCACCTGCTATTCAACATGATTTTCAGAGCACTTGCAGGGTTGGATCATTTAGGAAGACCATTGGCTTTGCAGGAGGATGGGGAGGTTTCAACAGTGCCCAACTGAACCTTTCCAGCCAAGGAAATTTGGAACATCCTGGTCTCTCTGCCTTCGTATGGAGCTGGAAAATGACCACCGAGCTAAAGAATATCTCAGGGCATAGACTTCAGG
This sequence comes from Lathamus discolor, assembly GCF_037157495.1. Lineage (NCBI taxonomy): Eukaryota > Metazoa > Chordata > Aves > Psittaciformes > Psittacidae > Lathamus > Lathamus discolor. The sequence goes on along the minus strand of NC_088896.1, from coordinate 11,353,526 downwards.
CAGCTTCTTTTTGCTAAGGGTAATGTGGAAGATGTATTTCAGCTACAGCACTGGGCAGGCACCCAAAAGACATGGCTGCAGCCTGCAGAGCATCATGTGGGCACCCCAGTACTGACCCAGCGGCCCTGCTCAGGGTATTTGCTGCCTGGCCGTGCCATATAGCACCACCAGCTCTAGCTGTGACGGAAGGGTAAGAGCTTATTAGATCATGCCCAGAGGTGTGCTGAGATTTGGTGCTAGCTCCAGGTGGAGAGGGAGGTCTGTGCTGTGCTTTGAGAACTTGACTCCCAGACCACACGGGTTTAACTTTGCACAACCAGGAATTCAGGCTGAATTCCTAGAGCTGCTGAGCTCCTGTGCTGGTGCTTTACATCAACACTGCAGCACCTCATCTTTCGCTGCGATACTGGGTCTGATTCTGCTTACTCTTAACCCAGCAAAGCCCAAGAAAACCTCAGTAACTCCACTGAGGTTTCTGCTTCAGGCACCGCTATGGGAAGAAAATCAAACCGCAGCAATGATGTGAGCTAGAGGCGGCCCTGTGAGCCAGAGATGCTCTAAGTGCTGACGTTAGCCCTTGCTTGGACCAGCACACAGACTGGATGCTCATGGCAATGCCCTTGTTCCTATGGCTCATCTCCCTGAGCACCCCACGTGTGCATCTTCAGCTGTGAGATCAGAGGGGCTGAGCAAGCTGAAGGTCCTGAACACCCTACATGATTTCATCCCTTCTTTTCAGACCATTGGATCATCCTACCCAGCCCAAGAGCACCACATAAGCCTGGGACACAGAGCACAACGCCCTTTCCTTATCTCCACACCAGCCACAGCCTTCCCTGCAGGACTGCGACAACCCACACTGCTCTTTGCCATCTCTCAACATTTGCTTTATGTGATGGAGGAGACAAGTCCAGGCCTATTTCTTGATCCCACTGTGCCTATGAAACAAGCCTCTCTGGGCAGTTTCCTTCTGGGAGTAAACTGTCATTTTTCAGCACATAAAATTTTATAAGTTTCAAGCGAATGGAAAATGAATTTTATTAAAAAAAAAAAAGAAAAAATAAGAAAAAAAAATTTTTTCTTTTTTTTTTTTTTTTTTTGACCCTGAATGTTTTATGGCTGCAAAAACAGAAATGTGTGGTTTGAACTGTTCAGGTTTGATGCAGAGGGCTATGGAACCTTTTATGTAACCCGCTGGCCTGAATAATTATCAAAATATTTTGCTTTCCACTCTTTCTAAGCCTCTGCATCAGAAAAAAACCCCAGCGTTTGCAACCTTTTGACCACAAAATAATACTACTAAGAAAGCCCCCTTCAGAAGCCGTGTTGGGGGAGCTGCCGCCAAGGCTGCCCGGGGGAAGGCCGGTAGCTGGAGCTGGCCACAGGGCTGGGACTTATCATAAGGTGCTTGGATAGGGAGAGGGGACTGGGAATGGACCTCACCTGGAGAAGGGCTTCCATAGGAAGGGGCTGATTTCAGGGGGTGAGGAAACGGCTCTTTGCTGAGATTAGTGGGATGCGCGGGGGGGCCATGGCTGGCTCGGCTGAGATGGATGCTGCTGACAGCAGCGACAGCTTTCGGTGGTCCAAAATGTAGCATCATATACACCTATCGCTCTGCAAAGCACCTTACAGTTAGTTCATCTCTGCCCTTCAGTCAAATGCTACTTGGTATTATTATTAGTATTTAAAATCCATCACACAAGGTTTGTTACAAGGCAATATCTGCAGTTACAAAGCTGATACAGATGGCTTCTGCACACACTCACACGGCAGCAGAGATGGGGACAGATTCCCAACTCCAGTCTCTGGGATCTATTTTCATAACTGAATTAACAACACTGGGGAGGGATTTGTCCCTGTGCTCCAGGGCAGGGTTGATGCTGAGCCCCATCATGGCAGGATGCAATGTCCTTTCCTCCCAGCTCTGAGCTCACACGGATCCACATAACAGGGAAACGGCAATGCTTCTCTAGCAGACACAGCACAAAGTGTGAACAACTCCCCCATCTCCAGTGTTTGGCTGCTACTTTATTCCCAAAACTCCTATAGTCTCTTAAGGAAAAGGCATAGCACAAATCTGCTCTTCACTGGTTTATATTTACTTCTGCTCTAGAATTCTAAATGCTTTCAGAGCAAAAGTGTCCTATGAATTTTTGCATAGCAAGTAGGGAATCACTGTTTCCAGTCTGACCCATTAAGTTTCAATTGAGAGTTATGGGGTTGATCACATTAATGTTTTTATTACACCTTTCTTTTCCTAGAAAATACATTGTTTTGGGGTGGTTTTTTTTTCCTTCCAAATTCCTTCAATCCTCTCAGCTTTTGGACAACATATTTGGGTTGGTTGAACGCTTGTTTTGGGTTTTCAGCAATTAAGCACAGTCAGCAGGATGATGACACCCTTGATGATCCACTCACACAGAGATAAAACCATCACTTTTCCTTAAAGCCTGAAGATGCTAAAGGCCATTTTAAAACCCCTGCCCCAGTTCAATTCCTTCTGCTGCAGTTTCAACCACAAAACCCAAGAGCAGCTCTGGCTCAGCAGGAGGAACTCCCCATCCCCAGCACAGCTGATGCGTACAGGTCTTCTGGTTCAAACCCACAAGCAACAATCATGACATTTGGGGCAAGGATTAATCAGGAATGGCTTCGTTATCGCTGATTTTACCTCGGGGCAAGGGAAATGGGCTGGGTGACCTCTGAGGGTCACAACCCACACTGCAGTTCAGGGCTTTCCATGCCCTCAAGGGGGTGGATGGTTTTAGCTCTGGCCTCTGCAACCTCTCCCTGCATCCTCTCATCCTGGCTACCTGCTGCACAGGGCAGGGAAATACAATCCCATCTGGCTTGTGATAGCTCTCAAACACAACCTCACTAAGTCTGCAGTGAGAGATCCCCTCTGAGATGAAGATACCTCCTCTCAAACCGTTACAGACTTACCCTTTTCTGTACGGTGCTGGCACTTTGTTCCCATTTTTGCCTTCGAAGCAAAATAAACCCAAGGAAAGCAGTTTCTGTCGAGCACTGAAAGGTGGGCTGAGGACAACCAAGGCTGTGGAGGCTACTGAAACCTTCCCACACGTGTTGAGCAGATGTCTGCCCTGCGCTGAGGGCTTCCTCCCGTGACATTACGCGCTCTCTCCTTTCACTTAGTCCCATAGTCCCACACATCTTGCCAGGAGACATCTTCCAGAGCAATGCAGAGGGATTTTGTGGTGAGCTGCCCTGAGCGCATCCCACCTGGAACAGGATGGGGAAAGATCGACCCTTACTTAGTGTAAATCAGTGCAATTTCATCAAATCCATGGGACTGCAGCAGTTTGGATGTGAAGACAGTCCAAGCCTGGATTCCATCCTTGCACCCAGGGTCAGACTTTGGTCCTTCTGCCTTACCGCACTAATTAGATAGGGGTGTAAAGGAAGGGTGATGGGGGGGGGAGGAACTGAATTTGTCACTGATCTCATTCTTGTGAGGCCCCGGAGCAGGATGAGGATGGACAGAAATCCCAATTAGATAACTAATTTAGTTCCTTGAGCAGATTTTAGCCTTTAGCCCTGGAGCCAGGAGCAGCACTTACTGCTCCTGGCTTTGCCATGCTTGGCTGATTATCGGTTAATTGAGGCTTTTCACCGAGAGGCCTGGAAACGCCAGCTAACCTGGAGGAATGTGTCCTACGCCCTGCAGCCATCCCTGCTAGCTCTGCCTCCCTCCTGCTGCACCCAGCACTGAAAATGAGCTGGAAAACAGCTGGGGGAAAGGCCTCAGGCAGAGGAGCAGGCATCCCAGGGGAGGACCAGGGACTTCAAAAGGCTGCTGTCAGTGGGATGCTCCTTTCCTCCTGCTCACTGTGCCTGAAACCATCCGGCTGGGCACAGCCAGAAAGCCCTACTCAATTACCCAGTTTAATAACAGCACTGAACATCTATCTTCCCTCTCCTTTCCCTGCAGTCAATAATACACAGTTGCTATCCTGTTTTGTGAGGTTTTGCTGAATCCTATTTAAAAAGTCCCTTACTTGCCTTCCTATAGCAAAACTTCTACAGAAATGGCTGGTTACAACTTACTGGAGTTCAGGTACAAACCCCTGTGTCTCCCCTTCCTTTGCCTGCTAAATCAGCCAAATGCTAAAAGTGTTTCTTGCTGCAATAGCAAAAACACATTACACCCTGGGCAGCATCCATAATAAGAGCATCTTCCTTCTTTACAGCACTAACTGAGAGGTTTATAGGAGTACAGAAAAATATTCCATACCTCTTAGGGCGTCCTATAGCATTGCACACCTTGAAGCTCTAGTTTGAATACACTGAATCATGCCATCACTCACTGAAACATGGGGGTTCTGGTGCAGAAGCAAGGAAAGGGGACAGTTCTCCCAGAAGAGCTCATCTATGACCAAGTGGGGCTTTGCCTCAAGAAGATGCAGCAAATCTTTTTGTACTTGTCCACCAGACATGATGAAAACCTCTATTTCCAGCCCAAAGTGTCTCCAAAATCATAGAATCAACTAGGCTGGACCTTTAAAATCATCAAGTAATGAGGGTCCCTTGAACATCCGCGTGCACGTGCCATCCTCCTCTACACACAAGTGATGTCAAACAGCATCCTGCTTTCTTTGGGTTTTAAATCAAAATGACCAACTGCATTCATTGACAATGTCAACCTCGAGCAATGTTACACATTTAGAGGCAAGCTGAAAAATGCCAACTTCTATGGCGAGACAAATGCAGCAGAAGTGCTATTTTTCACAATGGAGGATTGACTCCTCGGAGCTTACACAGATGATGCTCTTTAACCTGCACCTTTGTGAGCCTTGGACCTGGACCTCAGGGTTTGGGACCATTTTTAATAATTGTGAAGACCAGAAACAAGTCTTTTTATGGGGAAAGCCAAAAATCTTTCCACTCCTGCTCACCTTCAGGGCAGGGACTTCCAACCATAACATCGCCTGCTGGGAAGCTCGCAATCAATAACAAGTGCTGGAAATAAGGGTGCTCCTCCCTCCTCTTCACTGTGAATCCCCGTGTGTCTAACAGCTTCTAGCAGGTACCTTGTAACGATGGAGTCTCACAAAAACCCCCTCTGCTCCACAGGCTCACAGTGTAATTTGTTAGCCTCAGTGTTGTTTTTTCACCAGTGTAACTGGATTTCATCTTTACACAGCACTGCCCAGTTAGAAGCGGGTTGCAAAAATACCTGCTTTTGCCAAGATATCCTAAACACCATTTTTATAGGTAGAATATGCAATCCAGACCCTCAGCTGGTGGAACTTGGCATTGCTCCACCAAGACCTAGTGCAGGGACACTGATTTAAACCAGCGCGGGAGCCAGCCCATGGATTTTCTCAGCCTGTTTGGTTATCTCAACCTTACTCCAACATAATGCTTGGGTTTATTTCAACCCTACTGTAGGAACAGAGCTGGTTTGGAGCACTGACAGTGATTAATTTGCCTCTCCATAGGATGCTATCACCATTTCAGGGACTCTGAGGGTACTTCTGATTCCTATTCACAAAGGGACAACACATAACTGCTAGAACCAGAAATCCCCGTCTTGTTCTTCTGCATCTTTCTTAAGCTTGCTGCTCTCCCTCCCTTGCAGGCAACAGGGAAAAGGATGAAGATGGGTAAAAATCAACTTTCCTTTTTATGGAGAGGCTTTAGAGTATTTCAGGAAATAGTGATCTCAGTAAAACCCAGACCTCACGGAATTGATGGACAGCCTCAGAAACAGGCAGGGAGGTGCCGGAGTCAGAATCCTAGAGAGAATAAGGCCTTCAATTACTGCAGTGATATAATTAATTAATTTATGACTGCAGCCAGACAGCAGCGACAGCAATATTGACTGACTTCACTGCAATCTACATTGCTGACTAATGCTCGTATCAACACCTCCAGCAACCAACCAGCCACCAGCCCCTTCGCTGGCTGAGATTTAGCTTGATTTCTCCAGAGAGAACCTTTCCAGATCATTTGAACTAATTGAGGTAATGGAGAAATTGTTCTCATGCCAAAACACTTTCTTTTTTTCCCTCCCCCTCTTCTTTTGGTAAGATGATAATATTTAGAAAGCTTCTGGCTACTACTTAAAGGAGCAGGGCAGTGTCTTTAGGAGCAGTTCTGAGCCTTCGTGCTATGCTTCATCCTCCTCAGGGTGCTGGGAGCCCAAGTGCACCCCAACATCTGCCAAAGCAACTGGGAGCACCCCCGGAGCAGGAACACGTTGCGCACTAATTGCAGCGATTATCAGCAACCAGCATTTACAGCCTCTCTGGACACAGGGGCCGAAGGCAGCAGCAATGTGGTTTCAATCAGGGCTGTTGGAGGGGGGTCCTGCTGCCCTTTGCCTCCCACCTTGTGCAGCTCTGCTTGAGATGGGGCTGAGCTCGCCCCATGGGTGCTCGCACTGCCTGGACCAAGGGATGCTCTTGAGGTGCATCTTTAGACACCTGAACACCATTTAATTCCTACCCTTAATCAGTGCCTCAGTATACCAGGCTGGCTCTCCTTAGACTCAGCTGCTTTCTCAACTCAGAGGCTCTATTTCCTGGGGTAGCACATGTAAAGAGGGCAGTCTGAAGTTCCCTGGGGCTTCCCACATCACCCCAATCTTTGTGACCGGTTGTGCAGCTCAACACATCAAGAACAGGTTTTTTTGCCTGGGACACCACACTGAATGGAAGCTTAAAGATCCATCTGTGACTAGAACTGCTGCTGCACAAAACCTACCCAGGCAGGTCCTACACAAGTTTGGGATCTCTGTAGGACAGCACTTTGGGAAAACATGCTGCCTCTTGCAAGTTGGGTAACACGGGAATCATTGCCAGGGAATCTGGATTGATCAAGGTTAACCGACTGCTCCCAGCAGCAACCTCAGCCCTCAGAGAAACGCTCCATAAGGAAGATTCCTGCGGGTCCAGACTGCTCAGACACAGGCGAAGAGATGAGGGAAATACAGAAAAAAACCAGGGAAAGGACAATGGTGGGACAGAAAACTTCCCTTTGGAGCAGATTCCCAAGTCCAGCCAGGCAGCAGCATGAAGGTCTTCTTAGGAAATACAGCTGGGAGGGAAATCTTTTCCTGCCTCTAAGGGAATTCAGTCCGAAACATCCAGGAGAGATACTGGGATAGAAACCAAACCTGACGATGGGATCTATCCTGCTCTGTCCTTGAAGCCCTTTGCCTTCGAGCTGTGTGGGCTTGTGCAGTCAGAGGACAGACAAGCAGCGCTGGGTGGACCAGTCCAGGTCTTCACTTTGTGCTATAGCACAGATATCCAAATGCTCATTTTCACGTTTCATCACTTTTTCTTAAAGCACATTTTTGATTTGTATCCAAAGATGCAGCAACCCCAAAGACGAAGCTGCTGCCTGCCTGTGTCTGTACGGGCATGGAGGGTTGAGAGACTAATCCTCATCTCTGCTGAGCCAGCATCCCCCAGCCCACGCTCTCCTATAACCTGCCTGCTCATCGGGTGCTTATAGACATTGCGCTGGCTGTAATGGACAACACTGGGAGAGGAGAGAGAATGAATCAGCTGAATGCCATCAGTTCTGCTCTTGTGCTCCCAGTGAATGTTAATTACACAGGGCTGCCACAGCCAGGATTAAGCATACCAGAGTGTCTAGAGGCCTCTAGTGTCCAGAAGCTACAAGAACCAGGCCAGCACCTGCACAGAGGCACGGATATTCCTGTTCTAGAGCCACGATTAAATAACCAGGACAAGCAGGATGGGGTGGGGGGACTGAGAGAGGCAGTGGTATCAACAGGAGCCTGATTCAAGCTCATCTTTTTGCTTTGATAAATGGCTTACCCAGGAGAAAATAATCACTGAGAGGTGCTTTTCCAGTACTTACACACAAACCGCATCATTTGTACACAGAACACTACGACACAATGACACACTGAAGCCAACATGAGCCTGCACGGGTGATCTCTGCAGCTCACCAAATCAAGCAATGACCAAAAGTACCTGCAACCAGAGCAGCATTCACAGGCAGCATAGGCAAAACCCACTGAAAGAGCACATGCTTGGTGTTACCTACTAACATATGAAGCAAGAGAAACCCTTACTTTGGTCATAAAGGAGTCCCCAGACATAAATCTTCCCAAATGAAGGCCTTTGACATGAAGGAGAATTGGATGCCCACTGTTGGAGAGAGCAGCACCGAGGGCAGAACCATCCCAGGACAAATGCTTCCACCTGGGGAACGGGGAGGAACTGGGAAATGAGACTTTTTTGGTTCTCCATACAAATACCCTGGCATCCAAGGTTCCTCTTACAGGAGATGGGGGCAGAGGAGATTCCCTCTCCCCCACCTGCCCATCCCGACAAACGGGGCTCCACTGGTCCCACATGGAAATGCAAATCATCAGAGGCCGCTTTCTAAGGAGCAGAAAAAGCTCCTGCTTTGCCAGTAAGTCACAATAACGTGAATTTAAAAGAGAAGCTGGGGGAAGGGGCTCTAACGACTTATTGTCTTCCACAAGTCCTTCAATTAGCAAACATCCCATAAGGAGAGAGGGAGAGGGAGAAAGAAAAGAGATTTCATGCACTGACACAGCCCCAGTCAGTGGCAAACGCTCCCAGCTCCTGCATGGAAAACACTTTCATCTCCCCTCGCTGGCTCTTGGCATTACATCACGCCAAGTGCATCCTGGGCAATATTGTTATGTTAATCAAGCAGCCCATGAGACTGGATTCTCCAGAGACATTCCCACCAGGTCCTGGCACTCCAGCTTATTCAAGCCGGGCTGAATTGCCCCCGGAGAATAAAAGATGGAGCCTTAATTAACTACTGCTCTCAGTTCCCAATCCCGCTCGATTGTGTTGTGCTGGCGGTTGGGGTTGCTAAAGAGGCAGTGCCAGGATGCGATGCTGGGGCTGCTGGACCACAGCAAAGCTCAGAGCAGCCTCTCCTTGGTTGATTTATCGCTATTATGGTGCTGCGGGTGTTGCTTTTCCATGCCAGCGGCTTGCAATGCTTGAATAAGTCATGGAAAAATTCAGGCCCCTTGTGCCAGTTTTATTCCCCTTTCCTTGTTTTCACTATTAGGTGCCTGTCTTTTCCGGTTTGGATCTCTTGAAGAGCTTTTATGACTCCGGACAGAAAAGAGCCAGTTTTTACATCTAACAGCATCTTTAATAGGCTCTTCTAGCTGCCCATGCCACTGGTGTCAGAGAAAAGCTGCATGCTTTAAGGCAGAACAGCAGAGAAGTAGCATCTGGCCTTCCCTGACCCTCTCTTTGGAAGGGAAAAGCAAGTGGGAGCCTGGCAGGCAACACAGACAAGGACTAAACAACACTCCCGAGGTCTGGGAGGGAGCCACACGCTTCCAAGAGAGCAAATCCCGGGAAGATGGGCATAGGGAAAGCAGCCTGGGCTGAGACCCGCTGGGCAAAGTCCCTTCCACACCCCAGGGAAGCAGCTGTGATTGCGCAGGGTCCTCCTGGGAACAGCCCTGGAGAGCGGATGGAGCTGAGGCTCTGTGCATCTCCCCTGCGGAGGGAATGGAGGGGGAGCAGCTGCTGAGATTTGAGGCTTTTTCTGCCGGTCAGGCAGGTGAGGGTTTAGCACTAGGGAGCAAGGCAAGGTACAAACAGGAGCATCACTTCCACCCCAAGCACACAAAGGAAGCAGAATAAGGCAGACTTCTGACATACAGCACTGTAGCTTCACTCCTGTTTGCTGTGTCCCCAAGCAGCTCCCATGTTTTCCCTGCAACACATTCCATCCAGGAGCTGAGGGGAAGTCCTCAGCCACAGCCTGTCCCTGCTGGACACAAGGGAATCTCATTTGACATAAGAAACTGAGCTGCTGAGGTCTTTGCTCACACCATGAGCCCAGCAGCCTGCAAAGAGAGTTTCATTACTGCAGCGCTGTGCAGCAATCACAGCTGCTGTTTCAGAGCTGCTCAGCATCTGCCTTGCATCTGCCCGCAAACACGGGGCTGTACCCTCGGTTCAGAGGCTGCAGCTAAGGAAGGACATATCAGATATTGGCTATGTGGGAGTGCAGGGAGTTCACAGCAGGGTGAGGGTGCAGGGATTGGAAGCTCTCACATCTGCACAGCTGGGGCCCTGCCCCTCCACTTAATTGGCAATTAATGCTGGAAGGGCACTTAATGTGCTGTATATCAGCTTATCTCAGATGGCAGATCAAGGAGGAGACCACTTTAACCATGGAGCTGGTTTATCTCTTAGGGAGAACCGGAGTATTTCTTTCTCTGTCCCCTATCCCTATGATTTATACTGACCTGACATTTGCTTTTACACCAGTAAACCAGGTTCTGACAAGAATCTCATTAAATGCTGCAATAAATCAGTTCCTTCAACAAACATCTTTTTACTGCCTTTTCAAATGATAGAGGTATACCTGTTCTGAGACGTAGGACATGCATCTACACACACAGATGCACATACACTTAGGCAAATACACACACTTCAAAGCAAGAAACCCTTTGGCTTAACATCCTGAGAGGCTTTCCAGGGCTGAAATACTAGTCACCCTCAGCAGCAGGGGAAAAACACAAGTTAAGAGTTATAGACAAGGGAGAAGAGAGGCACTCAATATGAAATGAGATGGGTCACCTGCCAGAGGGATCCAGGGATCTCTTCCAGACCACAGAAGCTCCGGAGGCAGTGGGGCTATCACACCCACTGTGCTCAGATTGTGTGAAAGTTGGGACAGGGCAGGAGCCAGATGGTATATGGATATGTATATTTATAAGAAAAGCTAGTATTAAACCTTTTGGAGATTACATTCCGAAAGTACACAGACGTTCAAATGAGAAAGAAAAGCCAGTTAAAGTTGGTCAAAGCACAAAATTAAAAGAAAATAAATAGTTTAGAAGCAGCAGCGACAGCCCTCACAGGAGAGTAACTCCATTTTCTAATCCTTGCAGATGCTATTTCAAAGACCGAGCAGGAAAGAGCCTCATTACGGAGAAACTCTTATTATGGGTAAAAAGAACAGAAACACACAAAAACCTCCTCACCACTTACCAGGTGTGCCTGATACCAAGGACTTCTTCTAGTTCATGGAGATACATGGCAGGTCTTTGAAGCAAGCTACCCATAGCCCTGGTCCCTCAGGAACACAGCAAGTCAACACTTCTCTCCAACAGCCTCTATGAGCCCCTAGATGCGATGCATGGCTTTACTTATCCATGCTAGCAATCCCTGCAAGGCACTGGCTCACCGGGATTTAGGCATCAAGTAAATAGCTGCCACCTTTATCCCCTTGAGGAGAAAGTGCTACAACATTAACTTCACCTGTGAAATTAAGCAGTTCAGTTGGAACAAACATTTTCTTGGGCTCCTGATCCTGGTAATGAAAGCTCTAATCCCACTCTCAGTTGTAAACTGAGCCTTTGCCTGAGATCAACTTTTGGCTGATGGTTTCCCTTTACAAAAGCTGTTGGATAGTGAAAGACAATTAATTCTGTTCATAATCAAGCCTGAAAGTCTTGGAGGCTGAAGGCTCTCCATCTAGAACACCAGCAGACAACGGGCACAAGAAACCTCCCTGCGGGACCTAAGACACGTATGGATCATGTCCCATCTCTTTTCCCTTGCCGATCACAGGATGCCTCCTGACTAAATGAAAAGGTCATTTCCCCATTGCGCCATCACAATGTGGTCTAAAAATAAACTCTGGCCTTAAAAAAATATCTCCATCGGCCTTAAAGAGAGAGAAAGGGGAGAAAGAGGGGGGAAAAAAATGGAGAGAGGGAGAGGAGAAGCAAAAAAGGAAAAGCCCTAAGTTGTGCTGTTCTTGTTGCCAACATCCACAATCCCTCTTCCAAATAACCTCTCATTTACATGCATGTTTATTTGGTTTTCATGGCTGTCTGGAAGGCAGAACGTTTTTCCCCCTTCTTGTCTAAGACAAAGATGCGGAGAGGTAGAGAAATGTAACCCCCATTACTCAAACACATCCCCAGGACCAACCGCCATGGCTGGTTTCCTGCCTGACCGACCAACCGAGCAACTCGTGTGTGCTGGGGGTTTACGTGCAGGGAAGGTGCTTTAAGAAGGAGCTGATAAGAAACAAAACAAAGAGGGATATGCACAAGAAACAGCCCTTCCAGCTCCCTCCTGACATCCACAGCAATGCTCCTGAGCTTTCTTAACCTGGCCTTGCCTTGTGGAAGGGGATATTTCCCCTGAAAAGCTCAGCATTGGTTTCATTAGATTTCCTTGAATGCATTGTTTTATGTGCCTTTATTAATTACACTGCAAGCCTGCTAAATATCCCTGGGAGTCATTGGAGCTAGGACCATACATTAACATAGGGGCTGGAAGTGTTCTAAAGACACACGCAAAACTCATGCTGCTTGGTAGAAAAGGCTTCAGACAATATTTAGAAGGACAAACTGTGTTCTTTGGGGATCCAGAAAGTCTAAAACACAGACTATCATTTACTTTGGAGACCAACAAAATCTGCACTGGAGTGTAAAATGGAGTAGGTGTAATTAAATATTGAATAGCCTATTGATGTTCTTTCCTGGTATTTAAATCACACCCCATGTGGCTCTCATTATCCAAACACACACGTGCTTAACTTTGACCATGCAAATACACCGAGGAGAAATATGTCCATGCATAGGAAAAGCTACAGTGCCATGTTTATGGGATCAGATGATCTCTGCAACTTGCTGCACCCTATTTCCTTCTCCTGGAAGGAGGTGATGATCTGTGTGGTCCAGGAGATGATCTCCCAAAGCTTTTTAGTATGTATTTTTGTCAGAGATGGAAACAGGGCAGTGTGCTCTGCAAAGCCTTAGAGGTCCTTCAGAGAGTACCTCCCATGATGAATTAACTTGGAAGGAAGAGTGGAACAATGTGTTTCTACCCATAGCAGTTATTTTGAAGCTTCCATAATTCTTCTTTTGGACCATCTGATGGAGTGAAACCAGAAAGCGCAGTTGGAACCTATCGTTGTAATCCTGGGGTATCAACTCTGGGCCTTGATTTATCCTTTAACACTGGTCTAGACATAAAGAGGGCAGACTTGATTATTTTGGGATGCCAAATACGTTGGCAATTTCTGGACTTTTCAGGAAACCCCTTCATGCAATGGCGTTAAGCTCCATCTGGCTGTGGCAGCCCGGGCAGTCAAGAACTGTTTTGGTTATCTCTCCCTACCTCTTTAAGGATTTTCTATGTAAAAGTTTATTTTCCTTTGGATGGCTAAAACTTTAATAATTTCCCTGATGTGGGTGAAGCTCTGCTAATATAAAACCACTTCTATTCCTACAGCTTATTCCTGTAGGAGAAAAGGGAATGAGCTTAGGTGGTATAAGGCACCCTTATGCTGTCCACGCTACAGGATATGCCGCTATAACTGTATGGGTAAAATATCACAGCCTTAGCCAACATAATTACACCAGTACAAAAGATACTGTGTGTAGAACAGAGCTACATGTGCCACTTCCTAATACTTTCATATGCCACTTTTGGCCACTGTTGCACCTGAATTAAAACACTTCATTCAGGCAGATCCTTGTCAGATCCCAAGCAGCAGGGAAAAATCTGGCCGATTTACTTGGAGCAACAGACACTTCTGACACGGAAAGGCAGAGCCTAGGGCAGTCCCTTCATTGTCCCTCTCATTCTTCTCATTGATGAGTTTATGGTCTAGGATTCTGCTCAAGAGAAAGGCTGAAAATAGAAAGGGAGGTGTCACAGGGCAAGAAACCCAACCCACCCTAAACTCTGCATCACTTTTTGTTGTTTCTAGGGCTAGGTCTTCCCTGCATGACATGCTGCATGTTAACCACCACGTCAGCCGTCATGGAAAAGCAAGTTTGTCTTTAAACAGACATTCGAGAACCACTGCAGTGGTGGAAAGGCCTTGAAAGATGGAAGAGAAGGACCACCTCCCTGTTCTGCTCCTCCATGGGTGGCACATTCAGAATGGCTGGCATTGCTGAAGGGCTTTATCTTTTGGGGGAGCAGGAAGTGCAGCCCAGCATAAATCTCTGCAAACTCAGGAATGAAGCGGTTTCATCAGATGTACAGAATTTCCTGGGATGTCTCCCTATGCCTTAGTTCAACCTCTTCAAAATGGAGACAGCAGTGAGGTGAATTGTTTGGATTTTGGCCAAACAGCCGGAATACACTGAACTCATCTAATCACGGAAGTTCAGCAGCCTTAGGCCCCTACAGTGCTTGGATGAAAGGCCAGGCCAAGCCAAGGGGTCATGGTGGAACATTAAACCAAATAAATCAAACCAGCTGGGAGACTCCATTTGCTCCCAACGTTACTTTTGAGCTGACGGATGGGGAGGAAAAAGGAAGGAGGAGTTAATTCATTTGGTCTCTGGAATGACAGCTGCTCACCCAGCTGAGGTGGACAGAGAGCATGAAGATCAACTGCTCCGATCAATCAGTTGGTCCCAAGGTGGGGAGAAGGCTGGAAAAAACCCTACTGGGTCCTGAGAGATGGAAAAAGGGGCGTTTAGGGAAGGGTGGTGTAGTGTGGGCATAACTGTGGCGAGACCCAGAATGGTCCCTCTGATTTCCACTGGTTCTACCTCCCTACCTACTGCAGCTCTACCCACTTTCTCCTGCTGCACCTCTTTTAAGCTGAGAAAAATAAAGGGTAGCACATGACTGCCTCTCTACAAGAGTGTCACTAAACTTGCACAGGGAACAGTGGCAGTGCTTAAGCTTTCAGATGTGTACAAAGCAGGGAAAAAAAATGAACTTCCGTGTTAGTTAGCACGTACCATAAAACCGATGTCAGGCCCACCAGGAAAAAGTGAGCCTAGTCCATGAGGAGACACAGACACAGAAAAGTAACCCGCAATTAGAACCAAGTTATTCACGTGTCAGATTTGCAATTTCAATTTCTATATTAAGCACCTAATTGTTTGCTCACACATAGGAGCAGAATAAAACACAAACACAGCATTTGCCTTGCCTACTACTGTGAGGACCTTGAGGACACAGTAATTAGACTTGGACTCCCCAAGTGTGGAATTAACAGTATGTTTGGGTTAAACTCTTATGACAAATCATAGCCGGGAGTTGTCTGAGCTTCCCTCTGCCCCCACAGTGTAACCAGCCTCGGAGTTTAAGCATATTTCGGTCTCCAGTTCTGTTATTCTATCACTTATTATTATTAGAAGTTTTTCTCATATCCCGATTGGTAGAAAATGTCATCATCGATTGCCAAGAATAACCTAATATTGTTTAAAAACATTATTGCTGGGGCTGACCCAGGGCATGTCGTGCTGTGAGTGGAGTAGACTTGGAATCACAAACTCCTTTCAGCTTATGGAAGCAACAAGGGCCGATGTGTTTCATGTGCTTTCTGAGGGCAAGCTGGAGAAGGAGGTTACACCCGCTTCACACCGGCACTTCCTGCCAGCCAAAGCAGCAGTGTCCTGCAATGGCTGTGAATGCAGATGTCCATCATTCCCTAGGTGAGAATCGAAGGGAGAAAGAGGATGTGCGAACCCGAGGGTGATGGAGGCATCCACGCTTCTGTTTCGGCTCACGTGTCACTGTCTCCATCCCGAGTGGTTCTTGCAGAGGGCTGGCAAACTCCTTTTCAAAGAAAACAAAAGCGTCTCACAACATTTGGGTAAAACTGGAACCACATCTTTAGGGGTTTTGAGAAGTACTATTAGAAATAGTTTTGCCATTTTATTTCCCCCTCATCTCCAGTTACTTCCTGCCTTTTGCACAGCTCTGGATTAGCCTTAGTGCTTTCTAGGACAGGAAACAGCAGAACTGTTACTGCTGCTTAACTTCAGGAAGACTTGCACCAGCTGCTTCTGACGGGGCATCCAGTGCTTGGTGCTAACCCCATGTCTCCCTGGTGACTCCTCACTGTGACCAAAGGTGACAGAGGATGGAATAAAAGCGCTGTAAGTATTCGTGTGTTACATGCCTGACTGCATGGAGAGATGCAGCAGCTTGCCCGAGTACCCAGTAAATCAGCGGCAGAGCCAGAAGACTTAAGAATAAGCCTTGTATTCAAACCAAAATACCCTCCTACTGCCAATTCAAGAGGGTAGCAAGATGTTAAAACCATCTTGGGGGGGGGAAGAGGGATACAATCACATCCATGCTTGGGCTAAAGATGAAGTTGCTGTCTTCAAAACCCTGCTTTTTGACCCTCTAGAGAGGCTGGTCTCCATCCATCTCTTCTGAGTGAGCCCAACACAATCCTCTTTGCTCCCTAGTTCAGACAAGAGCAGCTCTCTCCTCTCCCTTGCTCCATTATAGCTATTGAAAATGTTATGCATAAACAAACGACTGAGACAATTTATTTCATCATTTCCAGTAACCCTCCCTCTTTTTTCCCCCCCTTTCTTCATATCTGTGGCCCAGCTATAAAGAATCCAACAGTCATTTGGAAAGTTGAATATCTGTGATTCATCCATGACTATTTCACAGCAGATGAATGTGCTGTTACAGTGAGAAGACATAAATAATTAGGTGCTTGTCGATTTATTTGTTGCCATTAGTATTTGTTCACAATTCAGGCACTTTTTTTATTTGAGTGCCTGAATTGTTCCTAACTAACTCTGGATTTGTTACAATAGTCAATTTTAATGGATGTCTGATGGAAGAACATCTCCGGATCGCGTGGGACCTGTGCGATTTGATCATTTGCTGCTTTATTCTCAGTGTGTGATGATGATTCATAGAGCACTATTCCTACTCCTGGGTTAGACGGTTAATACTTCTTGGAACAAAATGCTGTTGTTACTGTTTTCATACGGCTTTGAAATGTGTTTACGGCCCTCGCAGAAAAAGGGCAAAAAGTCTTAGTGCAATAAGGAAATAACAACTATGAGGGGGAGGAAAAGGAAAATAAAGGCAAGCGGGGTTCACCTCACCTTGATTTTGCCATTTCCCCCTTCCTCTGATTTAGTTTGCCTTTTAGGTTCAACCTTTCCCATTAAGCAGTTCATTAGATAACTAAATTCCCTTCGCACAGTGCTTTTCCCCACTCCGCCACTGCATGACTGCATTGTACGAATGGCAAACCTCAGCGGTAAGCAGTGATTCAGGGAGGTGGGCTCCTCCACAGCTGAATAATGGGCACGATAGAAATCTGACCTTGGCATTTGAATAATCCTATAATTTAGGGTGTCAGAATATTTTCGTCATTAAAACAATAACTTGCAGCAGGCGACTGTGGTGTTAGCATATTCACTGCTCTCTTCATTAGTCTGGTCATGTAAATTGTGTTGTGAGCAACCATATCTCACACCTGGTTTGCCACGTGAGTGTAAGACTTGGTTTAACTCTCATGAAGTTTTACGTAACGTATGTCAGGATACAATGATTTTGGAGCTGGTGATTTGGCATCGTGTAAGAAAAGACGTCTGACCAAGACAGCGTTAACACCTACACATAAATGACAGATAGTAATAGCTGCAGCAAATCATTTGTGATCTGAGATGATGGTGAGACAGAAAAGAGCAAAGAGAATCAGGCCAAGGCTGGGAATTACAAAATATATACTCCTAGAAAGAGCAGTTCGGGGAAACAGGATAATATCCCCCAGTGTATGCACAAGAATTCATCACTGCAGAGATCCAGCAAGAAGTGATCCCATAGAGCATTACTGCTCTGGGAAGTGGCAAGCTCAGGCAGGATGGCCCATAAGACCTTTACCTACTCTACTGTTCATGATTCCATTAACTGAGGTTGCCAGTGCCAGTCTGCAGTGATTTGTTCAAGATCTTGCCATTTACAAACTGAAGCATCTATCAAAAAGGAACAAAGTTGTGTGTGTATCTAGTTTACAAACAGGAATTCCCTGAATTTGCTGCTTTCCTGAAAAAGCCTGAGATTTAGCACTGTGGTAGGCCACTCGTGCAGCTTCCCATCTTCAGCGACTCGCTGCCAAAGCTGCCACTGGAGAAGACATGTTTAACTGTCTGAAACTGAGGATACAGCCACATCACTCTTCAAATTCCCCCTGCCAACTGTTCCATGGTCAAACGATGCTATGGAAAAAGAGTCCTTTGCCAGCCCTAGAGGGAAACTTTAATGCTTCTTGCCAGGTGGATGGAAAGAGAATCATGCAGCCCACATGAACATTACATTTCTGATAGTGATAGAACGAATTCTCATACTAGGTTTTTTTGCATCAAAATTCCATGGCCAAGTTGTCCCCCTTGATGATGAAACATGCCAGTTGGATTCTTGTTGCCAAAACCAATGCATTGAACTCAGAGTAATTTTATGTTGTGCTCTTCACAGCAGCAGAAAGAGGGAGATCAGTGGGGAAAGCTCCTGCCTACATCAAATATAGTTAAGTTAAAAGACAAATTGTAAAGCAAACTGGAAGAAAATGGGAAAACCTGCATTGTGTGGCTGAAACTGCTTGGAAGCGAGCTGCAGAAAGCAAAGGCTGAGGGTGGCATTGTTTTGTGTTCAGGGTCTGATCTCAGCTGGAAGGGAACTAATCCCGAGTTACTCATCAGCTTCAGAGAGTTTCAGGCTGTGAACAGACTCAGCCATAAATGCTTGGTGGATTAAACAAAAGCTGGAATTGAAGAGCAGAGCCCACTAGTTGCTTAGATGCTCCTCTGATTACTGATGAATGATGGCTCCCTCGGACTGCAGTCTCTGAAGAGCTGTTTTTAATGAGCTTGGTTGTAAGTTTAGATTATTCCAAGTTATTCCTTGCACTCAGTGCATCAGCCCTGGTAAGAGGGCTAATATTCTACCATATCCTCAATTTAGACTGCTGTGTGACAAATGCCGGACCATACATATGCTTAATCTTTTCCAATGTCTGGAAAAAGCTTGACTTGCCTTATGTTCCACACAGTAACCTTAGTGTATGGGGCTTGTTTTTCTCTCATGATGGACTGAGTGAAACTAAAACTCCCCAGCTACATGCTGTTCCTTTAGCAAAGGGCCTGGGGCTTGATCGCATCCATGTTCAGGGATATACAAGGCCTTGCTTAGGATAACTGCAGAGATGTCTAGTTTTAAGGCATGCCTAAGCTAGGGAAGGAGGGAAGGGGTAGATCCCAAAGCTGTAAGTGAAACAATGCTGGTTTTCCTCATTGTCGTCAATGCCTTGTCTCTGCCTCTGCAAGGAGTATAATTCCCATGATTTACAGTGCCCATCCCAGTTTGAATGACAATTAAACTCCCGGGGCAAGCAACTCGAGCCCTGCTCAAGCCATACAAATGGCACCAGCTGATCCGCAGCTCTGCCTGGAGTCCCCCTGGGCAGGCGAAGCAGGCAGATGTCTTCACAACCACTGGCCTTGCACCAAACGTGAATAATAGAAACTGGGCAGTTTTTATAGGAAAACCTTTCTGAAGCCATGGTAGTGTCCTGGCAAGCCAAAACCGCGACACAACACAAGCCCCAAAGAGGCTCCTTGAGGCCAAAGAAAACAGGGGCAGATAACAGCATGGGGCTACTTCCCTCGGTGCGAATTGATAATGAAACATTCAGAATAACGCTGCTGTCTCCTTTGAAGCTGATCTGATTTCTGCAAATGCAGAGAAAAGCTTTCATTGAACAAATACACCGGTGAATATTACAGAGCACCACATCCAAGTCTCAATCCATGGCAGGGAAAGGAAATCACCCCACACTTTCCCAAGCGCTGGTTTTATTTTGCATTTGAAAACAGAAGTTCCACCCACGGTGCAATTACCTTGCAGAGGTTTGGTTCTCTTCAAGCTCTGCTTAATCACCTCGCGTTGTGGCATAGCAAGTATCAGAGATTGTTATTTCTTGTGTGGCTTCAAGACTAAAGGAATCCAAAGTACCTGCATTGAATAGCTTCTAATCACTACTGTCATTCTCAGAAACTCTCCTCAATGCAGTTAAGGAGAAGCAAAGACATGGCTAAAAGTGTTTGCAAGCATTTAAACACTTCTCAGGCAACTAATGCCATTAAACTCAGCGGAATACATGTGTAAAATTCAACCTCTCTGCTAAGGAAATTGAAGCCAATATTTAAACAGGCCAAAACAGTTATCAGAGAGATTCTTGAGAAGATAAAAGGAGAAATATCTCTTATCAGTACTTTAATCCATTGCTTCCAGAGTGCTACTGTGCACTCTTGACCTGGGAAAGGAATGAATCCTGAAGGGGAATAGCAATCATTGCAGGGAAATTGGAGTTCACAACTGGATGGTGCTGATTTTGCTTAATCTCATTCAACTCACTTAGAAAGTACCAAAATATTAAAAATAACACTTTTATTTCCTAAACCAGCTTGGCAGCTCCAAGCCGACAGCCCCTGTGGCTCCCGGACCAGCACAAGATCAGATAAGGGGATTAATCCCATTTAAAACTCCTGGGGGAGCTCAAGAAATGGCTGAATTTTCCCCATGGACCTGGTGGGATTCCAATGTACCCAAAAAGCTGAACATGAAAGTGAATGCCAAAGAGCAGCATTGTGTGAGACTTTGTCTGTTGCAGACTCTCCATCATAGACAAGGCACTCGAGGTAAAGAATTAAACAGCTTGGGTGATCCAGGAAACTCATCTCCTATGCTGCTCTAATAAAAACGCTGGTCCTTGGAACAGCCCTTATCTCTTGCTCATTTAGATGGTAGTTTTTTTAGGACAGAGAGTAGGTTATTTCCATAACGTAGCTTTCCATAATGAAGGAACTTGGAACAGAACAAAGCCAAGTCATCAGCAGCTAATGATTCTCCTAATTTTTGCTGATGTTGAATGCTAGAAAAACAAGACCATTTCCTCTCCCATTTTTCACTCCAAGCCCGAGGTTGCCCATTCACTGGCAGCCCGCAGTTGGGGGCTATGAGTGAAAAGCTGTAGGCTGAGTGCTAATTCTCCTGCTAGTCAATGCCTCCCACGCCAGGATACACAGCCTGTTTGACCATCCTGCTCATCACCCAGCTGCAAGGGGGGGTCACGCACCTGCATAGAGCAGCTCCAGCCACAATCCAGCCCTGCAGGCAAATGGCTCTTGGCTGCTGCTTCCTCCGACAAGAGCCATGCCTTCAGCTTTTCCAGCTTTCACTCAGTCTCTATCCAGCTGCTCCTGTCTAGCCACAGATAAGCACTTAATAGGGAGAGGAAATGAATAGCGATGGAGCTGTCTTGGAATGAAGGCAGAAGACAGTTGTTTAACAAAGAGCTTTCTGAAACACAACAGCTTAAGGGATCTGCCCACCACTATCTTCTCCATTGCCCTAACTAGGAAGCGATCTGATTACAGGCTGGCTGTCTGGCTGCGCTCCCTCCAGCTGACCACAAAGCAGCTGGCAGAGGAAAACGGCTTTAAACAACTCCTGTTGTCAGGCCACAAACAAGATGTTTGTTACGCAGGATGTAAACCTCAAACCCAATGAATTAAACAGCAACGGCGATGCTCCTGCCACTCTGCTAAAGGCATTCCCCTTTGCTCACCGTGAGCAATGGGGCATGGAAAGGCATGGGAAACATTGGTTTCCAACTCAGCAGCAGTGTCATGCACAGTGCAACAACTGAACGGCACTCTTAAGGATATTAAAACCACGCTGAACACCAACCAGTAACTCTCCAGCTGCTAATTCATTTCCTCTTTGTCCTACAACTCGAAAACCTGTGGTGTGCAGACATCTCCATCCTTGATCCTCAATCCCTCCATGAAAATCCTCCCTTAAAGCTGTTTCATCCTCACCAGCCAGATCTGCTTTATGCAGCTTTTACTCAGATAATATATTTGATTTATAGACACACAAAAATCATATAAACGAAGTCTACCTGGGGCAGATCTTGAAAGACTTTTTATAGTGCGGCACAAGCAGCGACGATGGTTATTCCTGCAGAGACAGATCTTAATAAAAACATCAAACTCTACTTGTCAATACATCCAGTAATTTTTATTCTTGCTTTAACATCCATTCTGGGGTAATACCTCTCTATTTTAAAGCTGGTCTTCGTTAAGGTAAAGTTAGCTCTAAAAGTTAGATCCAAAGGAAATGAAAAGCAAGCCCTCCTCTGGAAATCCACCCAGGAGGAGACAGTCTGCTTTTGTTAAGCAGTTTAAAACACAGATACATCTCTGCTCAAACCAGCTTTCTGTGACATCTTAACAATGACTTGTACGTCCTGACCAGACCTAAAGGAGAAACAGGGTTGTCAGTGTGTGTGGTGTGAAGGTCTCCAATGTGCTGGAGACCAAGCGGGCAGCACGCATGGGCTCTGACCTGTCCAAGCCATGCCTCAGCTCGCTGCAAGCCTGATTCATTGCATACCATGAAGTGACCCATGGCATCCCGCTTGCTTGCCTTGGCTTGGCTGAAGAAACCACAGTGCCTGCCTTGCCCAATATGCCTACAGGGGAGGCAGAAGACCTTGGTAAATCCTTCTTCCCACATATACCCCCAGATCTTCCCCCATTTGGACCTTTTTTAGGGGTCCTTATAACAGAACAGAGCAAATGAACAACATCCTACTAGAAAAAAAGTAAGAGGAAAAACACACATCAGGTCTGGAAGCTTTAGTGAAATGAGCACCAGAGCTATGACCTTGGGTGGTTGGTTGAGTATCAGCTGGTTAATTCCATTTCTGTAGTTCCCTAATCCCTTGCTCCCAAGCCACCCCAAATGCAGGCTGTTGGAAGAGCTTCCACTACGGGGAGCTCAGAAGTTAGATGGCAGCATGGAGCAAAGCAAAGCATCCGTCCGGCGGCACTTACACCCATGATAAAGGGTTCTGAGGAGCTAAAGAAGACCTCAACACACAAAGATACGTAACCACTTCCCCCCAGCTGAAGGACACGTAACAACGGGATACTGCAAGAACGTCTCAGAGAAGACAGTTATAGAGGACAGAGAGTCACATAGTTTGCACCTTTCACATCAGCAAGAGCAGCATGGAAGACTAACAGGAAAAGCTTTTCTAGTTTAACTTGGCATTTCCAACTGTGCCAGTCATTAGGCAGTACCCAGGTTTACTAATAGATAATTATTATTAATAATAAGCCAACTTAACTGATCAGTTTTCTCATCAGAGTTATTCATTGATCCAAAACACAATGCTCTTTCTGCTCTGAGACTTCCTTACCAACGTCTGGAAGAAGAGACCTCCATCTGCCTTCCCTGGCTAGTTCTAGGGCATTCGACCTCTCAGATGAACTGCTGTGCTTGCATGTTTCACCTCTTTGATCCCAAAGTCCACGGCTGCCCAAATATGCACTTCCACACGGAGGAATGGCATTCCCTGTCCAAGTCAGCCCAGTGGGAAAACAAACAGCGAGGGAGCAAAACAAACCTATAGCATCAAAAAACATCAATCACCAAAGGTGTCAACTGCAGAGGCATTTGTACTCACACCATCAAAGCCAAGCAATTGTTTTCCATCCAGCTAAGTTGGAAGGGTTATTTGTTTTCCTATATAATTTAAGCAAATGTAGTTGTGAGACGGGGCTGCTATGACGTACATTTATCTTTTAAACATCTTGAGAATCCCACAACTTTGCTGCTAAATATTTACAGAAGATAAGGCAGGTGTGGAACATGCAGATGGCTCCGGGTGAGGGAGGTGGGGTTGGTTAAAGTCTCTGTGTTGGAGCACAAGACACTTGCAGGTGGATACACAAGTTGAAAGGAAGCAGAGATGGGTCCCTTCAATATTGTGACTGCTAGGACACAGCTCAAGCCACCGCTGGAAGACAGTAAGGAATCTTTAAGGTGTACGTTCAAAAATCAGTGCGCTGAACTCCTGCCAGCTGCCCCTTGAATGAGATGGTGCCTGCTCTGCACCAACGCCTCCTTCAGGGGCTCAGTTTTGGGGTTTGCTTCCACCGCAGGTCATGACAAGGCTTTTTGTCTGGGATACTGTTTGCTTGGAGAATGAAATGGGGAGAAAGCAAGTTCTTTTACACTGATCAGTCAAACAGGCCACAGGCTGGAAGGGATGCTGTAACATGGGAAAGTGGTTTTAAAAGCACAACTCCTAGGCAGGATGGAAACACATCATATTCACACCATCCTGTTCCATCCTCTGCCCCCTTTGCAGCCCCATGAGGACCTGCATCGTTTTGCCTTATGAAGGAGCAAGGAGGGATGAGGAGCTCCCACCTGCTGAACTGCTACCACAGGAACATCCCTGCTACCAGCCCATGCCCAGGACAAAACCATTTCTGGATTACACTCGAGGGAGAGGCGCGGAAGGAAGGGATATTGTTTGTTTCTCTTACATCTCCCTCCTGCACTAGAAGTTTTAAATTGGTTTATATGAGTTGCAGGCTAAGCTAAACATTTTAACTTGTCAATCAACCCGTGTTTGTTGACCTAAGATTGGCAGATACGGGAGACAGTTATTAGGGAGAAAAAATGAGCCCAGTGGAAAACTCTTTCCTTGGGCTTTGTTTCAGCTCTATCATCTTGGCATCGAGGCCGAGTCGGGCTTTTTTTCCTTACTCAGTTAAATAATGCTGTAAAAATAAACCCACACAATCAATTCATCTCCTTAAAGAGACATGTGTGCGTTTCATAATGTTTAAGTTGTTTACTGCAAGGAACTCACAACTCCTCACTTTATTTCACTGATTAAACCCTCCTTTGGAGCCAGTGAAAGTTACGGAGGTTTGACATCTGCATTCTGCTGCTCCTGCAGCCTGCTCCACAGGAAAACATCTTCTCTTTGGGGAAGGGAGCAGCTACTGCTGGGGAGCTCTTTGCCATTGCTTTGCATGAGTTCTGCCTGTATTTGCTCTCTTATTTTGCTCCAGGACATGGTTTAGTGTGAGGTGTCCCTGCCCATGGCAGGGGGGTTGGAACTTGATGATCTTAAGGTCCTTTCCAACCCTAACTATTCTATGATTCTATGACATGAACCTCAGCAGTTCATTCTTCTTTCCCCATCAGCTACTGAGCCCATAGGATCTGCTGCTCCTCAGACAGCAAACCAGGCAGCTCCCTAGCATTGCCACAGATTGCAGAGAACTTCCCTTCATCCTGATTATTCTGTTTTAAGCATGATGGCTTCCTGTGGTCCAACCTCAAATTATAGAAGAGAATGGGAATAAAGCTCAGGGAAGGTGGTGGTAACCACAACAGGCTGACTCCACTTGGTGAAGGGCGCAGAAAGACACGGCTATCATCATTTTGTGGGGAATGCAAAGGAACAGCGGGGAATTGCTATTCCCCAAATCACAGCATGGCTGCTCCTCAGTTTCTGAGGCAAAAGGATGCGACAGAACCCCCAAAGCAGTGTAAAACAGATGTAGATAAGAGTACACCATTCCCAACAGCCTTTTCTTCCTTAAAAAGGAATTTCAGCTACCCTTTGCAGTTGACTTAAACCCAAGGCCACCAGCAGAGCTGGTGCAGACCAGTGTGGTTCTCTTGAAGCCAATAAGGTCTGTATCAGCTGAAGATTCCCTCCCTCGTTCCTTAATTTCCAAACATTATTTCTTCTCTGGCAGGCATTAAACTTGCATCATAGCTGGATGAAAATTGACTTTAAGGTCCCAGACAGGCAATTCCCACAGGCCAGAGGTGTCATAAATGTGGTTGGCTATTTAGCAAAGGGCCACCGCTGGCAGCAGGCTTAGAAATGCCTTTCATACTTGGATACATGCTGTGCATAAGGAAAAGATGACTCTGCAGTCCGTGGTAACCTACCTCCACTGCATTCCTTCCACGAGATCTAGCAGCAGGTCAGTTCTTAAAGGTCTAATAGCACTGGTAAAGAGAAGGGGTCTGATCCACCACTGCCATCAAACCTCTGTCAGATACCTGTGCAGAACATCACCGGATGAGAATGGCTGTGTGTTAAAGATCACTGATGTGATTGTGAATGATCACGGTGGATAGATGATTGCAGGTGAAGGGTTAGGCGCAATGCTTGTGTCAAGGAGAATGCTGGAAGGTCACCTTACAGAGCGGTGATGGGTCAAAATAAAGAGAAAAAAAGTGTGATCAAGTCTGCTTCTTGAAAATGGGCATCTCTTAACTCCTTATCTGACCTTTAATGTGTGAGAAAGGGCGAGTGCTCAGTTGTTATCCCCATCCTATAGGAAGGGCAGGGTGTCAGCCCCTGCTCCAGCAGGGAAGGTGCAGGTTATGTGCGAAGTTTTCAGCTCTGAAATAATAGGCTGTGTGTTGCAGCAGGAAGGTCTCCTCCTTGGGAGGTTTATCGGAGCTAATGAGGGTCATAAACATTTAGGGTCTTACTGAGCTCCAGCCACTGGCTCAGGCAGGAGGCAGATGCCTTTTCTGCATCACTTTCCTCATTTCTAAGATAGGAACAACAGCAATTAGGGCAAACCTGCCCCACCAGCTGCAAGAGATGCATCATCACCCAAGGGGATGGGACACTTAGTGTTTGTTGCATGCTGGACCAAGGAAAGGCATGTTCACAGTTTGCTTTTACATCACACATGTATCCTAAAGTTGGATCTGGTGGGTGTATATAAGACACCTCTTTGGCCATTGGAATTTGGCCTGAAATATGAAAGAGAATCTCTTTTCCCTGTCTTGATGAGGTTTTGTTACTGGAACATGTTTGTTACAGAGGCTGCAGAGCAAATCCAGCTAACAGAGGAAGACCCCCATTCCCTTTAAAGCTGTCTACAGTCAAAAACACATTCTTCCCATTATCCCAGTACTGCATGGGTTTCCAGTTGGTGTTCAGGTGTTTATGCACATCTATAAAGCCCCACATAGCTTGGCTTCTGAAATCTCAGGCATGTCCTGCAGACAACGCTGCATTCACATAACACCAGCAATGCCTTTAAACTGGTGTCGTTAACTCCGCACGCACAACACATTCACACATCTGTGAGATAGCTCAAACCTGCATTTTGCTGGTTTGATCTGCATGAAAAGAGCTCTGAGGCACAGCTGAAACAGAGATACAACAGCTATCAGCCTGGCTGTTGGAATTGCTGCTGTTATTCCTCCCCAACTACAGCTAACATTACTGAGCTTAGGCTTCAAAGGAAGTGTAAACGAGCGAATGCAGCTGAATACACTGCTCTTGGAGTAACATTTATGCAGTGCCCAAAGGCTTTGGGACAAGCACATTGTAGATATTGTAAAGATAAAATAATACAGGCCTTGAAATAAAAACGTTTGAACGGTTTATGGTATTTGTTATTTCACATGGGGCAAACACTGCAGTCAGCAGCAAGGTAAGGTTTTTTCAAGACAAGTGCTCAAGAGCATGTCTGGCACATCTACATCTTAAATACTCATCCAAGGCGCTGGAATTTTGGTCCAGGGAGACAAGAGCTGGTGGATTTCACACCAGACAAGTGATTTCTGCATAGATCTGAGCTGAATTAGATGGAGGTAAAAATGTGGCTGAAGTACCCAGCCAAGACAATCAATTGATGCATCACCAGAATCAGGTTTGATTCTTTCTTAATCAAGTGCTATAGTTAGAGAAGATCCAATCAGATGTTTGCTTCACTGCAGGATGCTTCTTCTAAGACGGGGAAGAGAAGGGGAAAAAGCAAATTCCAGTACAGCTCCAGCAAGGAAAGCAGACCAAGGAAAAAGCATTTCAGTGGAACTACCTTAAGCCTATCAGAACTCCAACAAGCATCCCCCTTTCCACTCAAATAGCCAGAGGACCAGAGGTGCTGTAATTACCCTGCAAACCCGTGTGTCATTTGCTGGACCACAATATTTTCCTTGCTCACTGTGCTCTCTTTCTTACAGACAGATTTGCTCTGTTGATGAAGACGTGAATTATCCTGGTAGAGGCTTTCCAGAAAACCATCTGATTTTAAAATGGCTGGGGAAAAACCTGAATGATGCCAATGCAATCTATTTATTTTGTTTTAGAGAGGTGGTGTCCCTCCTCTTTATGCCAGTGACATTTAACTGCAATATATATATGTACATTAGGAGCCTGATGAAAGCCTCCATGTGTGAGGAGGAAGGTCACAAGGGAGATGAGCTTGCAGCCATTAGCCCTGGCTGTAATTACAAATCTACCTCGGAGGTTAACACACCTTGTTACAGTGGGGTTTCAGAAGATGGCCTGTAGGATTAAATAACCCCTGGGTGGTCCTTTAGGGTCAGCTGAAGGGATATTTCCACTCGCTCTGTATCAGGAGGGCTGGTTTTAACGGCTTCAGTTTACACCTATTAACCTGCGCTTTCCCACTACAGCCATGGTGCTTCTGGCCCTGCTGCTGGGTGACTGCAGATACAGGCAACAGCCCCATGGGACTCAGCATCACCAGGAACAGCCCTTGAGGACTCACGGTGTCCAAACTCTGCAGCTCCATGCTGAGCACAACTGGGAATAGCCTGAGCTATCCAGAGCTGAGAGCGAGAAGAAATGAGCTGAACGGGGGCTGGACATTGTGCCAGTGAAGAGGGATGGCAGCCTCTGTGCAAAAAGCAAGAGAATATGGAAGAGAGGGAGATACTGCCTTTGTCTGTCCATGTGTGACAGAGCAGGGGTAAGAGCCATGCAGCATCTCCACCTTGGGCCAGCTCAGGCTCACTGTAGTGGTGGCTTTTCACCATGCAGCAGGCAGAAAGCCTGCTTCCCCATCAAATCAGCACCTCATGCACTGGGATTTAACCCTTATGAAACAGCTCTCCTCCTCCTGGCATGGGGCAGGTTTAGACCAGGAAGCCAGCAGGAGGTGAAGGGAGAGAGGTGTCTGTGGGCTCTGACATCTCCAACAATAAGAGAATCTTCTTCCCACTAGGGAAATGCCATTGCTAGTTCTGTGCTCTGGAAATGCTATGCAGAAGTTGTGTCTCCAGGGAGCTATACAGGTGTTCCATGGTTTGCTCCACCTCTAGCACTGCCTGCACAAAGGACTTGTTTTCAGTCATGGTAGAGAAAACCATCTCTGGAAGTGGGAATAGAGCTAAACCCTACCTGTGACTGCTCCTTTTATTCCAGAGGAAGCAGCTTCCCCCCCATCCCTGTCCCTGCATGATACATGCTTGTCCCACGCTGGCAAACCCCTGTGTGGCTTTTTGCACGGGGCTGGGGTTTGCTGACTCGGCAGCTCCCCGGTTCCCCGCAGCACCGGATCATTGAGCAGATCACAAGCAAATATTTAGACATCAGTGCACACAGACGGGCATTCTCTCAGTGCTTTCACACGGGGATACAGTATTTAATCAAGCCCTGGGCAGAAAACAGCAGCTCTGAACTGAGGAATCATCACAAAAGACTCTGGTGGCTTCTGGCTACAGGAAGGAAAGCGGTGCAGCATCATGCCAACGTTTCCAGTGTATTTCTGGGGGTAGGGCTCCCTTATTTTCTGTCTCCCCTTAAAACTTCCCACATCATCACTTCAGTTGTGCAAAAACTCAGCTGACAACTTTGTACTCTTAAAAGCAAAACTCTCCTCTGTTTTAAAAGCCCCTACAAACTCTGAAGGGTCCTGAATGGGAGAGGATGCCTGGGGTCAAGTTAGCGTCTTATTGAAGTGATAACTGTAACTGAGACAAAGTCTCCTGTAATACTTCTTGTTCTGCAAATGTTATATAATGAAAAAGTGGGATTATTACTGCTGAGAGCCAAGCAGTGACATTCTCAGACTCAGGACAAATATTGGCTGCTATCATCAGCCCTAACTTCAGCCAAAGGAGCAGGCAAGGACTGCAGACTGCTGGTAACTAGAGTTGAATTAAGGGTAGGACTCACCCCTGTCCTTTATTCAAGCAACATAAGCAGTTTGTTATCAAGGTTTGGGGTTTGGTACCACTTACGTGGCTTGTCCTGACCAGGAGTACAACAACTCTGGGATGTGACAGAGCCTGTTCCCATCTGCACCCCTGGATGAAATGCTTCAGCTGCCCCAGGCAGTGAGTCTGAGCATCTCCTTTGGGATACAGTGGAGAAGGCTGAAAGCTTCTGGGCCTGTAAGTACACAAAACCAATCTACATTGGAAATGATAAGCTGTACAGCTGTACTTCGGTTTGAAATGACTCGGCCTGCTCTTTGCCTTGTGTGCCACTGATGGAGAGCAGCCTCCAGGAGGTCCTCTCTCTGTGCTGGCTCACCCATGCAACCTTTGCTTGCACAACAACCTGCTTCTATCCATGGGGTGTATTCACTTGACCAGAAAGCTTCATTTCTGAAGGTATGGGCTGAGAGCACCTTGTTCTTCTGCACCTATTCCAGAGGCTGACTTCACGTCCTGTTACACATTGCAGCTCGTTTGCCTCTTTTCCTCCAGCAGACAGGGCGAAGCCCAACGCTCACTAAATCACCGGTGGAGCAGCTTGTTTACAGGCAGCACCAGCTCATGTGTGACCCAAAGAGCTGGTCTGATTCAGCCGTGCTCGGTAAAACACAAGCAGGGCAGACATCAGGTGGGAGCGCGGTCCGTCCCTTCGGCAGCGGTGGATGAAGATCAAATAAACTTGGCGTGGGATGGGCTGGGGAGGCCGTAAATCTCCAAGGTTTCTTAGAAACTGCCCTCCTTTGTTTGCTTTCTCCGTTTGTCTTCTTGATCCCTCAATTCCTGGTGTTTGATTTAAAGGAACAGCTCAAAAAGCCCCACCTCAGCCTGGGCGCTCGACTGGCACAAACACGAACCTCAAGCTGCTGGCAGCAAAATGCGTTCTCAGTGATGACTGTATTTTCCAGTCTGCAGAGGTCTCTGCTTGTACCTGCCCATGCTTAACATCAGGCAGCCTTGATTTACAGCAGAAGACCACGATGAAGTTACCTTGGGTGGCTCAGGTCCCTCTCCATCCAGCTAGCAGACCCTTTCAGTCCCTTGCATGAGCATCATGATGCTGTAGGTTCACGTGCAGGTCCAGGAGCCATGATGTCAGGGCTGAGGATCATGCTTAGGCTTATCCTGGAGCTGGAGGGAGTTTGTATGAGCTTGTTTGCCACCCAGGAGAACATCAGCTTGCTGCAGGGTATGCTCTCCAGGCTATGGGGCAACTCAGCCTGATACCAGTTCTGCAAGCCAACTGCAGTTGATGCCAAAGTTACTTACCAATAGATGGGCTCTATTGAGTAACATCAAGTTAATGCTAATTGGCATCTAATCGCAATGACTCACACAGTATTTAGGTGGCTTTTAAACCTTACAGAACCAAGCAGTGTGGGGTTTTTACCCCTCCCAAACTGATTTTTGCCACTGAAACTTGCATCATGAACAGATGTTCACTGAGGTCATGTTTTTCCTCTGAAATTAGCTATCAGCTGCTTGCTTTCAGCCCATGTTTTATGGGCACACCAGGCTTCCCTCCACCTTCCCTTAATCACAGCAAGCCTACAGGACACAGACATAACCAGGTGCCCAGATGTGCATAAACCCATTACTCAGCACTACACCTAGGGAGGACACGGAGATGTCAAATGCCAACAATCAGACATTCTCCTTCCTAAAAGCAGAGCAGAAATAGGAGATGGACGCAGCTTGTGGAGAACTCCCTGATCACAGATAACTGTTATAGTGGGTGATAGCCCAAAGCAGAGACGGTGCAGAACCCAGCCAGTAAAACCTCTCTGAATCTGATAACTCCGTGTTAAACCATGACCTAGGAGCACCCAAATCCAGCTTTTTTCACTGTATACTTTCACAAACTGATTCTTGAGTTGATTTTGCCTGAAGAACACGGGGCAGAAATAGGAAAACTTGTCATCATTCCCACGTGTTTTGTCTTGACATGGGCAAGATCCCAGGTCATAAATAAAATGCCTTGGCTTTCTGGACAAATGGTTTAAAAAAAACTATTTCATTGAGAAATTACAACAGGATTTAATCTGACTTTATTTTCCTTTAGTGTAATTATTAACATAACAACCACCTTTCCTTGCTACAATAAGCACTGGTGGAGGATCGGAACAAGAGACAGAAATTCACTCCCTGCAACGGTGTTCGCTATCTTACAGCAAATGCAAGACCAGTGCTTTAAGAGAAGGAATCTGCTTGAAAGAGCATCTCTTCTTAGTGCACCCTATTCCAAAACTACTTCCTTGAAAGGAAAACCCAAAATTGCTCTTAGATTTTATTTTTCCCCTTAAAGATACATCCAGGAAATTATTTCAGAAAGGGACTATTAAATAATAAAAATACTTGGGAAATTACAGAGTGCAGCCTCTTACATCCTGAGCTACAAAAAGCTGCTCCCAAGAACCTCTCTTTTGCAGCTATCTCAACCCACCTGCAGTCTGCAATACGCTTCCTATTGCCTTCCAAAGGCTTTGCTCAGTACAAACCCTCCCCATATGCACACAGAGCTCAGGGTTTCTCTGCCTCATCACTTCTTGAATCACAGAGCAAGTGCTTTGCCTCTGAAAGCATTTCAGCTGAGCAGATTTCATTCAGGACTCGCTTCCCAGCGTGTTTCTGCTTATGAACATGTAAGGAATTGGCATGAAATGAAACCCAGCCCTCATGTTCTTATCATTTATCATAGTCACTGACGTAACGGTACAGCCCGTTATGGAGTAAGATGTTTGTCCAACTCACTTTTCCCTGCTCAGAGACCTGGCTAACTCAGTGCAATGAAATCTGCTATTGCCAATGGCTAATTCCTGCTGTGTCCTCAGCAGCATTCCTGTGGATGCTCCAGTCCTCGTGGCAGAGAGGACCGGGGTCTCCGAAGACCCCAGGCAGTGCAGGGCTCCCTCACCAGCTGAGATAACCCCTGGGATCCAGAAAGGAAAACTCAGCCAAGATAAAGAGCATCTGAAATGTAAAGGAATTTACATCTTCCAAATCTCAGGAGCTGTGTCCAGACTTCCAACTGCCCATTCCCCTGGCCAGGACAGCAGCACGCACGGCTTAGCTGCTCCTTCTCCTGATGGAGGAGGGATTCATCCTTCCACCATCTCAAACAAGGGTTATGATCAAGGTCCTGTGGGACCACTGCATGTTCTTACCATACAAGAAAGGAGACTTTCTGTCTGTCCCAAGATCCTGCTGTGCAGGAGAAAACAAGGACGTGCCCAGCCCAGGTTACCCCATTATGCAGGGGCACAACTCTCCCAAACACCCATTTCAGCCCCTAACCAGAATGAAGATTTCTGGTATCTTGTCTAGACAGACTTGCCTTTATCTCACTTCAGTTTGAAACGAACCAGCCTGCAATATAAATGCTTTCAGCTAAGAGAAACGGGCCTTTTTTAAGGTCAAACTCTCCATATCCATAGCTCTGAACTTTCCATCCAAGCCTGAATCTCACTAGACTTGACAAAAAACCTACAACTTTATTTTGGCTGCGGAGCTTTCCTGTCCTTTGGGGACAGGGAGGGAAATTGTACTCCACAACCATTGTTTCTGACAGTTCATTTACTGGAATGAAACAATCCATTCATCACCGGGAGTCCATCAAACAGAAACTGTCTTCGGCTTTGGCTTGCATAATAAATATACAGTATTTCAGCACTATGGATTTACATTCAACAGTGTGTATCCAATACAACGCGCATTTGCCTTAGATCCCTGGATAATATAATCATGGCAGTTGCTGGTTCTGCTACTGTACCAGCCTTTGAGTAGCTGTTTGGCTCAGAGCTGCCCTCTCTTAGCCTGTTAGTCATAGAATATCCCTTTTATCCAAACTGATTGCACTCTCCTGTTCCAGTGTTAGAGAAAATTGATGGCAACATTTCCCCCCCCCAAACAGGATTTCATCAGATATTGTTTTAATTTCAGCCTCCCTTGCCTTTAAACTTGCAGTGAGTTCAGACTCTAAAAGCTATATATAGCAATTCCATAGTCAGTGGGGACAGTGAGGGACCTCCAGAGAGTGGCTCAGCCTCTGTGTTAAAGAGCTGAAGTCAAGCAAGATGAAATAGTGCAACATGAAAGGAATAAGGGGGGGGAAAGGAATTCATAGAATCATAGAACAGTTAGGGTTGGAAAGGACCTCAAGATCATCCAGTTCCAACCCCTCTGCCATGGGCAGGGACACCTCACACTAAACCATCCCACACAAGACTTCATCCAACCTGGCCTTGAACACTGCCAGCGATGGAGCACTCACAACCCCACTGGGCAACCCATTCCAGTGCCTCACCACCCTAACAGGAAAGAATTTCCTCCTTAGATCCAATCTAAACTTCCCCTGTTTAAGTTTTAACCCATTACCCCTTGTGCTGTCTCTACAGTCCATGATGAAGAGTCCCTCCCCAGCACTATAGGCCCCCTTTGGATTGGTGTTTATCTGTTTTTTCTAGCTTAGTTTAACAGTGAAAACTCGTTCCTATTTACAAGCTTAAACTGCCCAATGCTTGAATTTGCTGAGGGGAAGAATTAAATCCAGTATAATTAAGTGAAAGAAATTAATTTATCAGGGAAGAATCTTGGGAAGCACTGTTGAAAGAGAAACCCTTGGACAACTACAGTAGCTGCTGAAGAACACTAAGAACATGGTTTGAGTATTGCAAGTTGATGGCTACATTAGGATGATGACCTGTAATCACGAACACTGATTTTAATATCACATTTCTGCTTGAAGGACTAAAGTACTGGTTAACAGAGACTGTCAGCAGATAAGAAAAAAACCCTTTTATTCTGTGATGTAGGAAATAAAGAATTTTGAAAGATACAGAAAATTTAAGATGAGACTTCAATAAAACAGACCAGAAGAGAAAGGAGGCTTTTTCTCTCCTTTTTAATCCAGTTTTAATCCATTCCGCTTCTAAAGTCAAATCAAGACCAAGCACACAGTAACCTTCCTCCTTCCCCCTGGCAGGACAGGTACCTGGCAAAGACAAATCTCAACAACTGCAATCCTCCTAGGCTGCTGCCTTAGAACAGGAATGGTCCCTCAGGGCCAGGCTCCCAAATCAGCTCCTTTCTGCTGCCCGAGATCAGTTGTCTGCTTGTACATGTGGGTTTGAGGAACAGGCCTGAAGAAAACCCCAATGCAGCAACAAACGGTCCCTCCAAAGTCTCACCGAGTTTGCCAAAGTCCTTTTTGATGCGTTTAAGTTCAGAAGCGATGACTGA
This sequence comes from Lathamus discolor, assembly GCF_037157495.1. Taxonomy (NCBI): domain Eukaryota; kingdom Metazoa; phylum Chordata; class Aves; order Psittaciformes; family Psittacidae; genus Lathamus; species Lathamus discolor. The sequence continues at coordinate 11,318,649 of NC_088896.1, read as the reverse complement.
GCGTGGAACCGGTTTCCTGAGAGACGCATCCTGCTGAGGTGGGGGTGGATCAGGAACTAAAAACACACGAACAAAAAGGTCCTGAAATGGAATTGCGTTTCAAGCCCGGACGGGAAGGCAAAAGCGTGGAGGAAGCACGGCAGGATCAAACCAGGATGAGGATTGGACACTTAAGAACAAATTGATCATTATAGGAAGGGGGTTTATTCCTCTTCTTTCACCTTTTCAGGCTGTTCTGTAGCATGAGAACACAGCCCGTAACACTTCCCAAGCCCTGCAGCAACAGCATTCACCCGATACCCACACATTGATGCTCAGTGGAACAAGTCCATCAAGCACCCAGTCAGTTGGTTAACTTTAATCATCATTTTAGCTCTGGGAGGACATAGGAGCTTTGGTTATCTTATTCCAGGCCAACTGCATTCCCTTAACAATCAGCCACACACATGCACAGAAGCAACGTGAAACGGGCTTCAGGTTCCAGAAACAACAGCAGGTAGAGGGGCACTGCAGCAGACAGCAGGACGGGTGTCCCAGAGCACCACAAGTAATCACTGTTGTTCTTGTGTTGCCTCCAAGTCCTTCAAAACGCGGGCCCATTAAGGGGATAGGCAGAGGTAGGGAAAAGCCGCCTCACAAATCACTGCAATGAGACCCTGGAGTGAAAATGGAGTCTGCTTACAATTGCTAATGAGGTGTCAAGCAATTTGTTTCTTCTACTGGATGCTTTATTTTGGGAGGAGATAAGTTCTGACTGCAGACTATTTGGCTTGATTGAATCTAGTGAGGTTGGGAGCTTTGCGCACCAGGTTTGACCCTTGCCAAGTTGGGCTTTAAGGAGATAGTCTATTCTATGGGAGGTAGGAAACTGCAGATTGGAGATCCCTGGTCTCCATGGGACTCCAAGAGCCCATGCAGTGGAGCTCTAATGTCCATTCGCCCAGGGAAGCCTTAATCCCTGGTCTTCCCTGAAGCAACCCTTGACTTCCAGAAGTCCTCTCTGAATTCTTGAGGCTCCATGCACAGAGAATAGAAAACATCTCTGCTCTCAGCAGGTTCTCTTTATTGAGCCTGTAAAGAGAAACATCAGCTTGTTCTTCAAGAGCGCTCCTCAGCCCATAAGGAGTTTCAGTTCACTCCAGGTAAGTTTGATGCTCATCCAAACGGTAAAAACCTCGGAGGTCTGAAAATTCAGCTTTATCCCTCCTGTGAAACTGGGCTATCCACTGCCGGCAGACAGGAAACACACAGGAGCAGCAAAATCTGATACACTTGGGCACTCCTAATTGCAGCAGAAGAAACGGACTACTGGATGACTTTGGAAGCCACCAAAGCTGCTGGGAGCCTTTACTCAAAGCTTCATAGGAGGCACAAAATAAACTCACAATGCCCATTCCATCAAGGTTAAGACATGGAAAAGCTTGTGGCCAGCCTCAGTTCCTGATGGTGTCCACTATCTTATTGACTTATTCTCATTAGGCAGCACCAGTGATGGGAGGAAGATGAGAGGTGGGACAGGGCAGGAGCTGAGAGGCAGACCAAAAGAATGCGAATGAGCCAGGGCTGAGCTTGCACGTAGTTGACAAATAGGAGATGTGCCTGTGTGGAATGCTGCTGAGCAGTAGCAGCCCTGCCTTTGACTGAGACCCAGGGCACCCACAGAGCTTTCTCAGGGAGAAAAATGGGAGAGAACATGAAAACTTATCATAAATCTGATTAAAACCCCCCATTTAAAAACAAGTCCCTCCGGCATGTTCTTCCCTTTCAGTTGCATGGACTGAAGTGGGACAAAGGGGAGGAAACATCTTAATCCTGAACCTGAAATGAAAGATAACAAGCAGGAACAACATCACCCTCATACAGAGCCAAAGTAACAGGGTTTAAACCTGAGCACCCTCCACCAATCCAAGCACGAGGCTCGCTCCAAGAGTCAAACATGCTTTGGGGTGTTGGGATCAAAGCCTTCACCATCACTGATGATAGAGGCCATAAATATAACTGGTATAATTGCACTGATACAACCAGGCTCTGAGCAGCTCAAGAAGCGAGGTCTCACCCTCATATTGCAAATGCCACATTTCCCCCGCACCTGGCCAACACAAGGAACCCTGGGGCAGGGGGATAAAGGGAGCTTTGCAGCAAAGCATCACTTGTGGGCTTCAGGGTGTTTTTAAGCCATGAGCCAAGCAGCAGGAGCTTTACTTTTCCCTGTGATGCTCTGGGGAGGAAATGTTCAGGACAGAAACATGAAGAATCCCCTTCACACCCTGCCTGATCCCGCTGCCTCCATAGAAAACCTTAACTGCATTGTGCTGTAATGAGCCATGCCCAAACTACTGTTTTCTGGCCCTGTGTTTATTTGATTTCCTCATTGTAATGAAACTCAGATGGCTGCTGTTTACCCGAGCACAGCACAGCACGAGTGGGCTTCCCTCCGTCTAATGAGCTGCAAGTCACTTCTGGAATTAGGGCAGAGGAAAGAACACATTTTTAGTAACTACTTCAAATTGAAGCCCTCGTTTATTTTCATTACAGCCACACAAAAGCAATATAATGTTTCCTCTCCTGTTCCATGCGCAGCTTTTGCTTCCCTGCTTGGGGCTGCATTCTGCTTGCAGAACATCCATCTCTCCAACCCTGTACCAGGAGGCTCATGCTCCTGTAAGGTGGTCCATGAGGCGAGTTCAGGCTGCAGGAGCAGGGCATGAGCTGGCCTCAAAACTTGTGCTGTTTGACCACACAAGTGAAACAGGATTAAACCCACTGCTGTAACCAGCTGCTTGAGTGCTCTGTCATGCAATGCAACTGGTGCTTAGGTCACCTCCAGTCCTCCTACAGCAATAACTTATATTGCAAGGCAAACAGCTGGGAGCCATGAGGTTTAGGTTCTGGCTTTAAGTCACCATTGGGTGGATGCAATGACCATCTGAAATCAATGAATTTATCATTGAAATCCAGTGATTAAATCCATGGGAAGTGCCTCATTGACTTCAAGCCCTGGACAGCATTGGATGAGTCACACGATCCCAAACTCTATAGGCTGTGGATCCCATCACATTTATTTCTAAGGACCCCAGCAGAGCCCTCAGGGTGCCTGACCCTAATGTAGGGACTGCCCTGCAGCAACAGCAAACTGCGACAAGCATTGTTAGTAAGGCACCATTTGGATAACAATGAAATCAAACTCATTTGTAGCCAACATGAAGCAGTCTTCTCTATTTAACAGCCATTCACGTTGTTGGTTTATTGCACTGCCATGTTTGAAGTTAAAATGTCATTTTTCCCCTCTTCAAAATGAGAAGTACAGCATTTCCAGAGCAAATACATGGACCCGTCTCATGATTAAAACCCAACTCATGCTGCAGTTAGAGCTTCACAAGGAACTGGTACAAACAGCAAGCACTGAGGCAGAACACAAACACCTCCCCTGTGCTTTCCGCAAAGCATCCTGTGATCCCCACCAGATCCATGGATGGAACTGAAAGGCAGTTCGCAGGGAAAGATCCCATTCCCCTTCATACCTTCAACCCACCGATAACAACAATGGGTTTTCTACATCAGATTCACTGCAATTCAAATATTACAACCCTTTATCAGATACAATAAATTTTGACTATATCGTTGAAGTGCCACCTCAGCATGTAAGCAGTAGTTTAGTCCTTAACTACCTTACATCCAAGCTGCATGTAATAACATATACAGCTGAGTAGTCACATATACACAAGCAAGACTTCTTTATCTAAACCAGCTCCTGATTGAAGGCCAAATACCTGCCACTGGTCTTAAAGATCAAGATCCTCCACCTATACAAGATACCAATTATAGACAATGATGTTACTGCATCAGAAGATATCCAAGATATTTAAACCATTACCACCAAGGAAAGGTACCCTCAGAAGAGTTCTATTGAGGAGCATTCAGAAGAGGTGGCTGATGCTTTAAATAGAGCTTTTCAGATCCTGAAATCATCTTTCCCGGTCAAACAGCTTTTTAAAGTATATATTAGGTAACACATTTGTTCAAACTATTTTGAGCTAAAGCACCCTCAGATTAAGCTGCAATATATATTATTTACAATAGATCTATTTTCCCGTGTGTTGGATGCAGTGTTGCCAACTGTCAGGAAATTCAGGAACAGCTTGTAAATTTAAGTGCTTTCCAGAGGGCTCTTGGTATGTGTGTAAAATACTCATTTTGTTCCTAAAACATGGCAAGACATTTTTTTCTCTATGCTTGAAAAATAAGGGAAAAACCTTCATAAATAACATCATTGAAGTGATGATGTATCGGTTTCTAAGAAGAAAATGAAGTAACCCAGTGAGCCCAAATATCAGCTCCTTCTTGCCCTCCATGGCCCTGAAGATACCAATGCCTTGATGTGCTTTCAAGGCGAGAGTGTGCACAAAGCCAAAGGGCTGTCTCATTTCTCCAGGGAGATACATGTCCTCATGCTCTTAAAGAAAGCAATAGTAGTAAGGCAGACAGTGATTCAGTGGTCTCATTATGCAAGCCGACACTTGGATTCTGACAGATTTCAGTCAAACGTGATGGCTTAATGCAAAAATAGCTGCATGAAGACTAGAAAAAGGACAATTTCTCATGTCCATTCCCAGAACTGAAAATAACACATTTCAGAAAAGACTGGTGTCCAGCCTGGCTATTCTGCTGCAATACCAACAGAAAGGCAGCAGCCCTTTTGAGCTGCTAGACAGCAAAATGAACTCCGGATCTCTTTCCTAAGCCTCCCTATTATATACCTATAAATAAACAAGCCCTCCTCCCGATGCAAGAAACACTGCAGATTGTTCCCTACTGACTTATATAGCCCATGATCAGAGTTTGGACCCACAGTCAACAGGAATCTCCTTCCTCCTATGGAGCACCTATAGAATTCTGCCCACATAGCAGATTAAAGGTGTCTGCAGGTGTTTAAGGTGGAGGTGCCAAGATCCTAGAGAAACATCCCCTGCTTTGTTAGCTCTGCAGGTCATCTATCAGGTGGTTGGGGAAATAGCCCTTTACACAGAACCGAGCCAGGGTAAAGGACAGGATTTTGCTACCTTCTCCCTCTGGGATGCAAAGTCTGATCCCTGTTTTATTCCTGGAGCAGCTGATAACAGAGCTGTTAACTCTTAAATCACTGCAAGCACCTTTAGATATTTGGAGTTATTAACCATTTTAGTCAAAACTCAGAGGCTTGAACTCAGCATCTGGAACAAGTGGAAAACTATTTGCAGCACTCAGTTTAAAGCACATTTAAGTTTATTCTATTCATCAGGCCAAATTCAGCTATCAAACCGAATTGGATTTGGGTAAGGAAAGAGCAGGGACTGAGGATGATCTGAGAGATTAGGGAAATGTTAAGCTTTGGTGTTCTGCTCTTCATTAAAGGAAGCAATTTGCTGTCCCCTTAAAGGTCCTTTGAGGAGTGATGTCTCTACAGACAGTGCCCAAGTGAGGACAGCAGTGGCAGAGGCACTTGCAGACACCCAGCAGCAGCACTCATAGGGTCTCCAGCCTGGACCACACTGCCTGGGCTGGTTTTACAGCTGTTTGGAAACAGTTATGATTACCTAAACCATACATCCTGCTGCAACAGGCACAGCACCGTGGCTCTAGAGAGGGGCCCTATAATGCACTGCATAATACTAATAAACATGATTGTTATAAAAAGATAAGGTTACAGAACATTACACTTCGCCAAACTTCAGTTGACTGTAACTTCAGGTTTTGGCTGAGCCAAGAGCCAGATTTTAACATTCAGCAGTAGTAGCTATTCAGAGGGTTGTTCTAGCACTGCTGCCAGGAAAAACTGCGAGTGAAAGGTCTGATTTATCACACACTGGGGTTGCAAACCTGTGCTCGGGTACCAGGCAGTTGCTTGTCAGGTTGCAGGCAAAGTCTGGAGGAATCCCTGCGTTTGGAAGTGGCTGGAATTCCGGGTTCTGTTCTGCACAAGCAGCAGTGCAGCAAGAGAAATGTGTCCTGCCTGATCATGCACATGCAAAAAGATGGATTTATCCTCATGTTGCTTTGCCATCCTCCCCCTACAAATCACCAAAAACAGCCCAGTTGTGAAGCAAAGCTTAGGTTATAATAATGGGGTTTAATATAAGAATCTAGTACAGCAACCTCCTATGTTGATGCAAACAGAAAACAGTGTTGGGGACAACATGACTCAAGAATCCTGCGCAGTTCCTGTAGGCTGGAATATTGGGAGTTAGTTTTTATGTATTTACATTTCCTTTTCTCTCCCTGTAGTTATCATCTCCTTTATTTTCCATAGGACTGCTCCAAGTTCCTTTTGACAGTAGTTTTCCTTCTTATGTTTCTTTTAGACTGCCGGTGACTATAAAGCTTTTACGAACCACTTCAGACATGCCGTTTTGGGGGGGATATATACATACCTATAGAACAAACAGCCATTATGCATACTAAATGCATATCACTAATTATAATCTCCTTGCCGATGCCAATCATAAGAACAAATTAAAGCCATTGAGAAGGGGAGAGTGAAAAACGCATCTGCGGTTGGCAAGGTAGGTGTACTTGACACGTCCTTTTATTAATGCTAATTATAGAGATCCCACAAATGGATGTCAAACAGTTTCAGGGTGTTTTGCTAGGAAATTTCTGTGATGGCAAAGGGAAGAACTCCACCCCAGCAGATCATCTCTTGTTTGTTTTACTATTTTCACTCTTTTACTTTTAGGGTAACCAAGAAAGAAAGCAAGAAAGAAAAATCCCTTCTGGGCTATGGTCAGTTGCTGTTTGTCCCTCAGCTGGAACAGAGGGCAAATATACCCAGAATCTGCTTCATTCAAGTGAACTGAGAATGAATTAAATGGGAGCAGTAGGACTAATTCCAGTGGCTGGCTGGATGAGTCCCTACATCTTTAGCAGCACAGCTTGCATCTCCCATCTCCCACTCTGGCTCTAAGGACCATTCCTCCTCATTCTGTCCCACAAGCATTTTCCTAAGTGTTGCAGTTCATGATACTCCAGGGTCCCAGCACAGCCAACTGCCCTTACTCAGCAGATCAAACACAGGCATCAATATTTGCTCAGGTTCCACTGGGTTTGATCAGACCAATGCAGGGGTTGGAAGCGGACAGGAATGAAAAGCATCTGACTGTCCCATCTCTCCCTTTCTGAAGGGAAAGCTTGCTTAATCCCCACTGGTAAAGAACCAGAGAAGCCACAGCCTTCCCATGACTCCCTGGATTTATACCAATAGAGGAAAATCTTTTGTATTATAAGAGATCCATCACAATGGGACATCTCATTTAAATAATGGCACCTATTTGTGCTCGCACCCAGGGCACTCCTACATGCTCACACCTTGAAATTCTGACCCCCCCCCCCTTTTTTTTTAATGCAGGATTCCTCAGCTCTTGCAGCACATCATAAGGCATTACAGCAAAGACACAGCACACTCTGCTCTTTAACCCTTCACATCCAAATGGCTCTCTTCCTCCCAGGTTCAGACTCATAGACCTTATGAGGTCAACCAACTCTCACAGTCCAGTTTATTGCTACAAGCCTGGGTGCCCTAAACTGAGGCAGAGAGTGATGGCAGCCTATTTATTTAGAAGTTAAGAGTTTAATTGGCAGCAGGTATAAACAGAGATAATTCAGTGCATGGCCCAAGAACCTGTCCACATTAAACACCAGAAATGGGATGTTTTAACAGAAGAATCAAATGCATCACAGATTCCTCATTAATTGCCCTTGCACAGCTGTCAGCTACTACCAGACTTTAACTAGACCACATGAACAAACAAGTCAGTAAACCCTTTGCCCTTTCCCTCCCCATCACCCACTTGCCGCACAAACACACTTCCTTATAGCAGGAATTCCACAGCCCTGTACAAGTCCAGATACGTTAGAACCCAAACCCATCCTTTCCCTTCATATAAATGGAATCATCAGCTCCATCCATGGACCAAACCTCAATGAGAACAATGCAGCTGCATGTGCGTATAGCATCTGAGAACTTGGGCTGAGGTCCAGAGCCTCAAAAGAGGTTGAATTGCCTAATTTCTATTGAAATAACTTGGGGTTAGACACCTAAATACCCCTGAAAAGCCAGGCCCAATGCAGTTGTTCTATATTTTTAATTAACTAACGTAAGTCCAGACAGAATTAGTATTAAAAGCTCTTAACGGTCTATTCTGTAGTAGTGCACTCGGGGGTTACTGCTCTTGACTGGCTAATAAATTACATTTTTATTTGCCAATAAAACAATAAGAATAATTTCTGTTATTCCACTTGCAGATGAAGTGATTTCTTCCCTCACAAGTGTTGGCAAACGCTAGAATAAGCTCTGGAAAACCAAATGATTCATGTATCAATAGAGGAGCAGTGGGGAAAAGAAATACCCCGAGCAAACAAAAGCAGCAAGAGCAAGTTGTAATCCGCAGCTCAAATCCATTATATTGCAGCTCCCCATCAGTGGATGGCCTGGTAGAGACTGTCTCAAGATAAGCATTTGCTGACCTCCACAGTAGGTGGGATTTCCTGTATGAAGCCAGGAGAGGAGGAGCATGAGAGTTTTGGCTCTGTCACAGGTAGCTGAGCAGTGTTTTTGCAAGCTATATGAAGCTTTGGAACAATAAATGATGCCTTTTGGTAAGGTCACTTGGGCCAATTTGACACCCATCTGCTTCTGCAAGCAATGGCACAATGAGGAAACGCAATAAAGCTGCAGAAGAACTGCTCACTGATATACTAAATACACAGGTAACCTCTTCAGAGCCAAAGTACCCAAGTCCCACCTCAGGCGCAGGTGATAGTACTGCCAGTGGGTGAGCTCCAGAGAAATCACCTCTTAGCATTCATGTTTCCCCATAGTGTGAATTAAAGGCAATAACCCTGAGCTCCCCAAGAGTAATATCCCCCTTCTGCAAGGACACAATTATCCTTTACCATTCAGGACCATTTTCAACAATGATAATTTGTCCAGGCCAGGCACAGATGCAGATATTAACCTTTATAAAGAATGAGAGTGAAGGAATGAAAGAACACCAATATTACATCTGACCACAAAGGCATTCAGTAGGTGTCAGATGGCATATAACATTTTGTCATAACATTATACTGCTATTCACTGTGACATCCTCAACTTATCAATTCATAATAATACCCAGCTAGCTCCAATGAAAATATTTATACTGAGGCAGTGATTTTGCCCCTAATATCCTCACAAGGTTTTACCACAAAGACAAGCTCAGAAATCATTTACTACAGGTATCATTAAACTCATCTTTGCCTTGCTGGAGGCTGAAAATGAACCAGGGAAACCCAAGCTTTTCTTGCATGAAGTTACTCTATACACACTTCTACAATACTGTTTGTTGAATACAGACGATGGAGATATCCACAGGGGAGCTTCAAGCAGCTCCTGAGATAAAGCCACCCCCAAAGCAATACAAACACACTAAACAGGCTACTCTGCAACAAGCAAGCAGTTATTTCTATTCAGATAGAGATGAGTTTGTAGAAGGGTTCTAAACAAGCTGAAAGGGATGGCCAGAACCACATCCCAAAGCAATTGCTGCACGAAAAGCTACAAGGCAACATGCACCAAAATACCTGCATCTCCTGAAGCACAGGGAACCACTAGTCTTTATCAGAGAGACAAAACAGCACAAAGAACCTCTTACCTCTAGTCCATAGTGCAAATTGTGGAGCTCTGAGAAGAAAGTTGCCTCTTCACCTCCAAGCTGAAGCCTAGAATACTGCCTGCAACCTGGCTTTGAGCACTGCACCTCTTGCCCACCTCATTTCCAGCAAATTCTGTTTAGTTTGAAGCACCTGAGAGCAGGACCCAGCCCTGGGTACCGCAACTGTTGGCAATCACAATAATCATCACCAGCTGGGACAGGGTGGGCTCATCAGAATCAATGTGCAGCTGGAATAAGGAAGCCTTTCTTTTATGTCCTTTTAATTGTTTCCTTCTCCTGCAAGCAATGACAATTCCTTGGATCGTTGCACAGGATCAGGAAGCAGCATCTCGTACCTAGGAAAGACAAGAAATTAAAGATGTCTGGGTAATTCCTGCTGGCATCACTTGCAAACTGAGAAATCAGATTTAGCACCTCCATTCTGGACAGGAGTGTTGGGGGTATCAGGATTTCAGCACTTTCCAATGTGATAACTGACTAATCTGCTGAAAAGAAGCTAATTATGTTCATTGCAATGAAGTTTGGCTTTGAGAGACTGTGTTTTCCCTCTGAGAACACGAGCTACTCGGAACACAATGTACAGGTCCCTCTGATCCCATGGATTTTGTAGATGTGGATTTCCCATCACTTTGACATTGTGTTAGGGCTGAGGTTTCCCTCACAAATTTGCTTTCTTTTTCCTTCAGGGATGTTAAAGAGGGAGGAGGAACTATCTTTATCCACCCCTTACAGTGTTTTCTTGATGAATTTAGAGTCATATATACATTTAATACCATGAGATTAAACTTTTATCCACTGCATTACATAAATGTGTTTCTGATAATTACAACCACAAGCCTCATTGTTTGGGCTTTTGTGATCATGTTATCCAGTGAAAACCTATATGCTCACCAAGGTGTACTAAAATCCATAGTAAAGTAACCACAGAGTAAGCTACCTCGAACAAAGTTCATAAGCTTGGTTCTCCATTACTCCTCTCCTTGCAGAGTCATTTATACCAATAGAAAGTGTGTTCAGAGTGGTTACAATATTCTGCTGGTCTCATTTAGCAGCAGTTTGAGACCCACCTTCAGGAAGATGACAAAGTGCAACACAAGAGAATACAAAATGCCATGAGAGAGGTGATTTGATCATTTCCATGTATTATATTAGTACATTTTCCCCATGGACACTGGCGGAGTTGTAGCATAGCACTGGGAAGCACCGAGTTCCCTACTTATCCTTTGTACCTATCTTCATGTCTCCAACAACTGAAGCACATGAACAAGAGCACAGCATGTGTGACCAAATCCATGCACACACTGTCACTCTGCATGGGTTGATGGCCACAATAAGCTGGGATGCTTGAGCTCTGCATTGCCAAACAAAACCAGTGTTGACCTGTAGATCTGAATTTCTGCTGCACAGTGACTCATCTACTGCTCTGACCTTCCCTTCTCTCTTTCCTGTTTTATGCTCAGTGCCTGTAGCAAAAGTGTACATTTACAGCTCTCCTGGAAACATAATTAGAGAAAATGGTAGTAAATGATACTGCAGAAACTATAAATGGTTCCAGAAAGACAGCAGCATGTGCCACAGAGTATTCTGGCTAAAAATATATCTGGAAGCAGATTGTCATTTGGTGGATTGGCCTGGCTCAAAGGATGCTGTTGAAATGCTGCCAGTTCATGCCAACTGATACCAGTATTTTTGTTGGTAACCAGGCAAAACAGAGCCAAGGGTGGTCATTTATGTCCTGGCATTTTTAATTTTATCTTGAGGTTCTGGGGACAGGAAGAGTATAAAAAGCACTTCCCTCGTGAGGTTTATGTTTGTTCAAGAAAGGCTTACTATAAAGAGAGCCTCATATCATACACACAGAAACTCCCCAAGCTCTTTTGCATGTAGAAAGTACACACGCACCGTGTCCGCTGAGCCCGACTGCAACACTTACAGACTTGTTCTATCAGCCTTCTCTAATTAGCTGAATTTAACAACTATCCTTGCCAGAGCGAGGATGAGGATAAAGAAATTCATCTGAGCATCTTGGCACTGATTTCTAACCCTGCTGTTCCCATGCTGGTACACGCTGTTTCAGAACAGTTTGTTACCTGACACCTAATGAAGGAAAATAGGCACATATAGGTGGTTATCCAAAGCCACAGACCTAAAACTAGAGCAGAACAGACTGGGATTATGAAACTGCATCCAGTTCAGAATAAAAACCAAAGGTGGCAGCTTTTCCAGGCTCCCTTGGGAGTCTGTTGTCTGTCCCAAAATATGGGAGGTGTTCTCAGTAGGTCCCTTGGAGCCATGAAAACTCTCGTTTCCTTCTATGAATTTCAGGTTTTGTTCTTGCATCTCTAGAAGAGCATCAAATCTGTGGCTAGATGGATCCAAACATGCCTCAGCCTTCAGATTTGGGGACTAAATTGGAGAGGGGAGGGCAGGGAACACTCCCATGTATCATTTGGGATCAGAATACAGACTTCAACCACAATTTCCACATGAATCTTGAATTGCCATTGGCTGAAGCAGATTTATTCCATCATCAGCAAACCCCAAGCCATGGGTGAATCTCAGCTGATGCTCTGACCATAGAGTCCCAAACCCAGTATACCTTCTGGATCACTGGGGCTGAGATTTAAAATGTAACATTCACAGGGGCCCTTTTCTTTCTTTTTTAGGTTATTCCTGTATTCCTGTGCCTTTCTAATACAGCGTGTTCCTGTACATTCTAGTACATCCCCAGCCACTGCATTGAGTTTCTTGCCTCAAAGGTACATGACAACATTTTGTGGCCAGAAGTCACAGAGTGGCCACTACCTTTCTGTGGTACCAAACACTACCTGTATTTGGGCTCCCTTTCCCAACATGGCTTTTCATCTCTGGTTTCCCACTGCCCTCTACCAGCTGCCTGTGCCTAGAGTATCATTCAGAAGACCTATAGAATGGATTTAGTTTGGCACAGAACAACAGGCCTGGGCCAGAGCCTCCATGTGGGCTCCTTTCCTGAAGACCAATGTAGGTGGGAGAATTTCATGGCAGATCAGGATTTTGCTGATCAAGACAGCAAGGCTCTTTCATGGGGAGGCCGCTTCATTCAAAAGCTACATGACTTGGCAGCCCAAGGAGCCTTTTCCTTGCATGCTTGTCAGTTCTGCTGGCAGCACACGGGCAGTCCGAGCTTGTGCTTCATGGATTTCACAGCCCCTGGATGGCTTTGTACTGTGTGCCAAACAGGGAACAACAGCCTAAGAAAACAAAGCTTGTGCTATCATGCAACCTGGGAGGGATTTAGTCTCCATGTAAATGTTTCCAATGAGCAATTGTGTGAAGGTCACAATTTACATTACAGTGATTGCCCACCGCAGGAGGCACCAGCGTGGTTAACCTCCTTCTCCATGTGCATGGTATCAGCAGAAACGGGATGGATTAGTGTTACATTGTCACACCACTCTTTGGGGATCCTGGTTTACATTTCAGCTCTGGCTGGCAAACAGTTCTTGATTCTTCTATGTGAGAAGACCATTTCAAACCAGGCAAGGAACAAAGCACTTGCATTTCAAAGCATGGAGGAGACCATTTCTAGTGGAGCCTCTCTATCCTTAGCAGCTCAGGGAAGGCTCTTTGCTGTGTATGTTTTGTTGAACCCCTTTCAAGTACTCCTAGTGCAAAGTGTGGGAGCTCACCGTTGAGACTGCCCTTTCTTATCCACACAGAAAAGTGAGCCTCTCCATTCCTGCTCCACCATCACGTTCCTCAGCCTGCAGGGCAGCAGGTTGCAGAGGTGAAGTGCAGAATGCCACCCTGTGGTGTATGACCTTTGAAGACCTTACTCCGAAAGAGAGTGGTTTTGGCAGGTGAGTTTTAAGAAGCACTTACCCAGCAGAAGTGATGCCACCGACCATCAGCTTGCAGCAGCCATGTTCTGTAAATAACCTTCCCATGCAGAATACACATACTATGTATTGCAGAGATTTCCTTAGTTTTGAAATCTTCGGTTCTTGGAAGTGTTTCACTTTGGAGAAGCCTCTGGAAAACAATCAGACAATTCCAGAGAAAAAACTGCATTAGGTCAGAAGGTGCTTCTGCATCACCTTTCTTCCCCACCACGCCATCCCTTTTCCTTCCCCTCTTTAAGGACCATTTCAGCAGGTGCTATATTTAGACCCATCACTTTTACAGACCTGGTAAACATGTCCTGCTACCGGCAATGTGGTCTGACTTGACTTTTGAAGGAGATGGTGAAATGAGTTGTGTTTGGCTCAGCCTGAAGGGCTGCCTGGCACAGATCTTTGCAGGGAGCAGAAAGCAAACCTGCCTCTGGGAGCACGCAGACACCCAAACGCCGCAGGAAGGGTGATATTACTCACAGTAGTTGGTACTGGGGGTTGTGTAGGATGGCACTTGACCTTGGAAGCTCTTTGAGACAGCGACAACGTTTTCTTTGCTGTGTTTAGCAGCCTGGCATCAGTTCTGCTCACGAACAGGACTCCTAGACCATAAACAAATACATACAAATAGTAGTGGTCAGTTGAAGGAGCAAGTAGCCAGTCAGTCCTGAAAATGCACTGTTTGTGCAGTTGTTAGTTCTCCTCATTCTGTCCCTCATGCTGCGCTGGCCATTATGCAATCTGCATTTGTCTCCATAAATCCAACCGGATTTCAGTGCTGCTGTGTTGTCATTACCCCATCAGCTGGTGCTGGCTATGTATTAACTGGCAACACCACCAAATCCCCAGGGGACACCTTCTGATGCCCCTGAAGCAAAACGCACCTAACCAGGCACGGCGGACAGAACGAGGTTTACTGACATGTGTGGGTATCAGAGGCAGACTGAGACTGACAGGGAAGCAGTGAGTGGCAAAGGCTGGGAGAGAGATCCAACGTAGCCCTGCAATTGCCGAGGCTGACATTTAAATTGCAGGCAGCCATGGGCTCATTCCAGGAGCCGCTTGTGGTTGGATGCAGGTTTGATCATGTAGAGGAGAAGCAGGAAAAGAAAAAGGGGGGAAAAAAGAAAGAAAAATCAAATTGTTCTCGGAAATCATGTTTAATGTAGAAATCTGGTTAATATTAAACTGTAATCTGCAGTTTTCAAGTACACTATTCCTCCAGGAAAACGTTTCCTGTTTGAGTATTAAGGGTTCCCTTATTACATCACTTCCTATGTCAGACCCAACAAGCCTTCAACATGCATTAGTGTATTGATAATGGGAATTTCAAAATGATTGTTTGGGGAAAAAAAAAAAACCCTATCTGGGCAATACTCCAATCATATGGATCAATTTAGCTGTGGAATAATGGGGCCAAGCTGGTATTTTTGACACTGTGTCCAAATGGTACTTTCAGGAGAGGTGTTCGCCACTGCAATTCAGTTTCAGGAGCATGTAAGTGTTTGGCCATCAATTATAGCACCAGGTCGATTTATTCCCTGCTAAACTGACTTTGCAGGCAGAATTCCCCTTAATCCCACACAAATTGCAAGTTGATAACTGTGCCTGGAATGGAATGAACATTATGCACCCAAGTGTAATAATTTATATTAATAATAATAACCCACAAAATACCTGGACACTTTTACACACAGCAAAGACATATATTACCCCAAAAAGCCCAACCACTAATAACCAATTCTGCCAGCAAATGTACACGCAACCCTGAAAGCCTCACGAATTATGAGAAGGAATTCTTGCAGGAAGACACCACTTATGCTTTCTATAAAATACTGATGGAAAGAGCTTTCCAGACCTGTTGACAAGACCAGAAGAAGGCCAGAACTCCACTTTTAACTCTATCAGGCTTAAAGATCGTTCGTGGTTTAAGATTTAAGCTATCGTGGTGTGATCCATGAGTCTTCAGCAGAAGTGTTCATAGGTCACTGACAGCATCATGGTTACTTAAAGACTAACTGGGTCAGAAACTTAGCCTAACCTTGGTTCAGCTAAATACACTTCTCATTGTGGAAAGAGAGAAATGATTGAAAAAATCAACTTGAAATCTCTTTAAAAATCCAAAATAAGATTTAATTTGGGGGAAAAAATCAAACTGTAGTACAAGAAAATGAAACTCAAACCAAAGTATTTCTAAAGGAATCTAAACGCAATGTTTTCATGTGTGTACTGACTTGAAAAAGGCCTTACATTATCTGATGGCAATGAATTCTTGGATGGTGTATACAGTGCTTTTCTTGGAATTACAGTGATTTTCAGCACAAGAAGTCACTGCTCAGTTAGATAAGGAAGTTGTATCCTAAACGTTCCAAATGCACTTCTATGTACACTCAGTCAATGGAGTCGGATTTGTTCTCCCTAGAAAAGGTTAATCTCAGCTGCTCTGATTGTACCAGATGATTATTCTTCTTGATAGGTAATTTTGTTCTCTACGAAACCCTCTAGACCTTAAAATATCTTCTAATAAGACCATTGTCTCTTTGAATGGACCTTTGTATCACTTGATGAAAAAGAATTTTACTACAGAATTTAACTATAGCTGCATTTCCATCGCTTGAGCCTAGATTCTCTTTTCATTTTCTAAGCACTGACCTCCTATTGGAGCTGCCACCAGCCTGATTTTCACAGAGCACCAACAGCAGCCAGTTGCCTTCAGCGGGACTCAATGGGCACAAGCACAACCTTGCCTTTCCTAAAGGAATAATGAATGTTAGCTGCGCTGAGATACACGGTTATCATTGCTAAATCCAACCGCTATTAATGAACTGGCATTTATTTAACATGTAAAGATCATCTTAGTGAAATAAGTGATAAAGCCAACCAGGATACCCATAGTCCCAGCAAAACATAACGTACATCCTAAATCTGTCACCAAATTCTTTCTTTTCTTAGCAAAGACAGCACGGGTATTTCTGACATATTCAAAAGTGTCCAAACCATGTGTTACATATTAGAAAATTGATCAATTTTCATACTGTTCAAGATATGTGGCACTACGCATTATATTTGAATGTATCATCAGAGCATGGAATTCAAATGCAAGGAAAATGGATCAGCTTTGTATATGCTGCACTATACATATATTATCCTCTTTTATTTACCGGCATATGTAAAGAAACGTATCAAAAATTTACACAGATTCTTCCCTCTTTGCTAATATTGAACAGAAACCCCCGTTTTCTTTAGAGGAGGTTAGGAAAGAGGTAAAGCAATAAAAATACTCTTTAAGTTGTGTTCTCTGATGTAATTCCTTTGAAATCAATGTCGGCTGATGAAAAAAACCTGCTGTTGCATTGAAAACAGGCTGCGAATGAAAACATCCTTTCCTTTCACTTACACCAGGCAAATACAGAAAATCAGTTCAGAGCAATAGGTCAGTTTTGCTGCTGGAATAACTTAAACTGGCTTCAGAAGTCAGCTCTGTGGGACCTGTCCTTCTTCCTCGCAAAGTAAGGTGAAATCTGCAGTCATAAACAGACATATCTGGACCCGGCTCTCCCGATGCTCCTATCAATGCACAGAGCAAGATTTGCCCAAGAGAACTGGACCAGAGCAAAAACCCCTCTCAGTGGGATCAGGGTCAGCCCTCGGCATTTCATCCAAATACTCTGGATTTAGATGAGCCCGAAGTTAACTGGGGACAGTGACTAAACCAGTGTGAATCGAGGTGTTTCCATTGAGTTCTGCAGCTACAGATCTGGCCCTGGGCCCATGCGCAGATGTAGATGGGGTAACGGAAAGCAGACTGCATCCCTCCCGCCACCCCTCTGTCTGCCCCTCTCCCTCCTTCTAATGCTGGGCAGAGTAAATCCCGCTGCCGGTCCGGCCCCCGGAGCTGCAGCTTGTAAAGAGGCTGCTGCAGACTGGCGGAGTCATACCCTAGAACAACAAAATCCATTGGCAATAGGGAGCAGAGAGAAAGCGGCTCATTTTTCAAGGGCTTTCTGCCCCGGCTCCATGCAGGAGCCAGCCTCACAGACTTCCCAATATTTTCATCATTAACTGAGCTGAACGTTCATAATTTGTAAACACAATAAAAAGAGCTTTGAGACACAGGGTGTGCAGTCAGAGGGAGAGTGTGTGCGATGGGGGAACGGTGCCGGGCTGAGGGGCAGGAGGGGGACGTTTCCTCAGGCAATTTACATTTGACTCAGGAAAGCTGGGAGGGTGCCCGCTGCAGTGAAGTGATCAGGCTCACGACTCAAAGCGATTTTTCTTGAAGTGTCACTGCAACATACAACCACCATGTGTTCTTTCTTGGCTCGGCTTTCCCTGCTGATGCTCCAAGGCTTGGACCGGCTGCTCCAGCCTGCCCAGTCTGCATCCGTTCGCTTCGGCAGGGAAAAGGACAGAACTGCGTTTTGATGCATGTAAGAGTGCTCCCCCGGCCCTCCTCCTCCTCCTCTCACCTCCATGAAAAGGGGCCCTCCTGATTTTTGGGATTTGGACAAAAGTGCTAGGGGTTAATGGACAACAAGGTCTAGGATGTGTGTCTCTGTACGGGAGACAGAGGCTGTGCGAGGAAAAGGAATGAAATACTTCAGCAGCGATCCAAATCGCATTTGCCAGACTCAGCCACCTCTGCTCATCTGCCAGCACCTAACCGAAAACGAAAGCCCTGATCCAGTATTGTTCTGCACTTGGGCTCATCCCTTACACTGGTTTGAATAGGTGCAAAATGCCTCAGCTCAGAACCGGACCCATGCTGGGACCCCTGGGCTTGTGAGAAGTAATGGGATTAGCTAGGGCTGGGAGCAATCAGAGCACCAGGGGAGTAGCGTGTCTGAAGGCTGTAAGTAACTGTCAGTCCCACCGTGCCGAAAGAGGACACTAATTCGGTGCTGTTTCACGGGGATGATTTAATCCTTACCACCATCTGGATTCTAGCTGGAGGCCACCCACTCAAGCACTGACCAGCTCGCACGTTGCTCAGCTTGGATGATTTGATGCGATCGCAACCTGAGGCTGTAGAGCTGTCATAGGGGAAGAAATACAAACCAGCTTCGCTTACAGAACCGAGCTCAGATTCAACTCCCAGTGAAAAAAAAAACCCAAAACAAAACCCCAGAAGAATTTAAAATACAGTAATTCTGAGAGCTGCAAAATCTCCTGTGAGTGACAGCAGTTTCTGTGGGGCACACGGTAGTGATTTATGTCTTGAAACAGGCAGCTGGCATGGCTGCAATCAGAGCCACGGCTCTCCTCTCCTGACCGCTGCCAAGTCAGCGCAGCACTGACACGCCAGGTCCCAATGATTCTATCACCTTCCTCTGCTCCATCGTGGGTTTCTCTTCTTGGCGGCCAGCAGCATGGCTGCAATGCAGTATTATGGTGAAGAGGGATGCTGGACATGCTTGGCAACAGCCACAACCACAGCTCAGCTCGGGCCATGCAGTGGGGGCGAGGTGCTGGAGGCAGTGCTAAGTAGAGAATGACACGTCGACCTTACTGCATGGAAATGCCTCTGAAGCAGCCAAGAGCCAGCCAGCACACGCCTGTGGACGGAAGGACCATGCAAAACTGACTTCTCTGCTGCATTTTAGGGTTTTTTTTTAAGGATATTGCTTTCGTAGGCATGATAAAGCAGGACAGCCTCAAGTCACTGATATGGCTGACTTGTTCTGGTGCATCTTAACTCCTCCGTTGCCAAACTCAGACGTTTTCCTTTTGCTGTTTTTCTGGGGTCACCTGGATTTCTCTTTGTCCATCCTTGCAAGAAAACTCCTTATTTCATATTCTGAGTCTCAAGAGATCTCACTTGCAGAAGCTCTCCCCTTTTGCAACGCTAAGACCTGTACAGCTCAGCTAACGTATGTTGATCTTCACCTGCACAGAGGATCTTCACTCTCAGCCTGGTGCCCCTTCTGATCTGTGTCATTCCCCAACCCAAGATGCCATCAGCACCAGCTCTCTGAGCTGCCCCATCACTGGCTGTCACTGGTTTTCCCTTAAGGAGACCTGCAAAAATGAGGTGCCTTGACTTAGCGTGTCAATAGATGGCTTTTTGGAGGACCACTAAACATAGAGATTGCAGCCTCCAAACCCACCTTGCTTTTGGACCCCCCTGATGTCTTTGCTCCCACCAGCCGACTGACCTGCAGTGACTAGGTCTTCTAACTGAGCTGTCTAAATGAGGTGTACAACATTCCATGGGGTAAGTGAGCCGCCGAGTTTATCAGCCTGGGTGGTAATGGGGCTAACAATGTCAGAGGGAAAGAGCATGCCTACATGTTCTCCAAGCCGTCCGGATCCGAGCCAGCTCCAGCCTAGCAGCCTTCTAGCTGCATTAACGTGGCACCTCGCCCAAACTAATAAGTCCTGTGGAGAGGCGCCATGTTAACATGGCCATAAAGCTTCCAGATTGGAACAGCTTCACGGGCAGAGCCTGGCTCTGTCAGCACGGGGAGAGGTAGACCTCTTTGCTGTTGCTGGTCCTCATTTTACAATCCAATTTCAGCAGAGGCAGAAGACCTCCCAGCTTAGCTGTCCCCCTTAGCACGGGGCAAAGGTGCTGCCCTCGCGGCACCCTCCAGCACAAACTGGTAGATGTCGGGTGGTTTTACCTCCTTCCTCCCATGCAAAGTCCTGTGTGCGCAGGCACACATAGGTACACATGTGTTTTGGTCTCATTCGTTCAGCTTTGAAAGCAAACAAACACCATTTTGGCCTGGAATAATTCAGCCAAATTACAGAAAGGAACGCCACGTCCTGGTTTCTTGTGATGCTTTTGTGCTTTTCATGAAATGAAAGATAAATGGCAGATAATGACTCACTCATCTCCATCCACCTTATAAGCCCCGCAATCAAACCTTATTGCACAGGCATCTAAGGTATGTAGTGCTGAAGAAAAGTGCTTGTCAGGAGGGATAGAGAACAAAGGGTACCTGGAGGTTAGTAAATGTTTTTCATGGGTTCTGTAAGCTGTGGTTTCCTCTATTGGGGGTGTTACACACTTTCGGCTTTCGAGCTCCTCTGTCAGACACCCAGCCAAACAAGGGAGTGATTAGCAGAGCTCCCTTGTTGAGGCTATTGTTGTAGGTATGGTTTTAATACACCCACAGTTCTTGGCACTGACGTTCATTTTCTGACTCCAGGAAATCTTGAACTGTTTATTGATTCAAAGGCAAGAAATAGAACATTGAGATGGAGCTAATTGGCCAGAGACACAATCTGCAAGTCACCCAAATAAATATTGCCATTAATTGAGCCCTCGTTTTGTGGGAGGAAAAAGTAGCCTGCTTTTAACAGCGATAATTTCTTGCAAATCTATGTTTTATTGGTTTGTTTTTCCATGGAGAGACCCTGAAGTGCAGGCTCACTTGAAGACACACCGATGTCACAACACAAGAGCCGAGTGCCCAAGCCCTCAGTTTGGTGGCTCTGGCACAGATGGAGCCTGGCCTTGCTCTGAGGAAGGGGGGTTAAATCTGCCCGTGACATTTCAGTGTTTGCACAGGAAAAGAGCCCGCAGAGACCTCTGGCCCTGGCAACCTGGCTGCTTGTTTCTGCTTATGAATGCTCTTCAGTGGTAGATGGGATAGGATACGCCTCAGATACGTGAACTGGGCGTTCACTGTCCCGGCGAGAGCCGCACAAGCCTGCGTTAACCACTAAAGAACATTCTCTGCTATGCTGGGATTCTTTTTGGTCTCTTTTAGTTTTGCCTTTCCATCCTTAGAACTATCCATGGGCAGACACTGTCCCAAGCTTCTTCAGGGAAAAAGGAGCCCATGCTTTAGTAGGCTTGCTGTATGACATGGGGGGAAGACACGCTGCAAAAGACAATGTTAGTGGGAACTAATAGCTCCTCTGTTCTCCCTCTACATCCTCCAGTAACTGGTACCTGACAGGAGGAGAGGCTTTAGCCCTCTGTTCCTCTTCCCCTTCAGTGTTCACGTGTCTGGCGATCAGGAGGATGGCAGAGATCCAAAGCACTCGGAAGAGGAATAAGAATAAAGACAGAGCAGAGAGCAATATTTATAATGTTCCACTCTTTGGAACTGCAAGGGCTGGGTTATACGCATGAAAGCTCTTACACTGGAGAGGAACACTGTGCTGGCTAAAGGAGCTGAGCAACCTATTTCTAATTAAAAAGGACTCCTCTCTTCCCTGCCTCTCATTTTACAGCAAATTAGATATGAAATCAGAGCTGCTTTCCCTGTTTCTCTGAACTCTAATGACAGCTCACCATTGAGAAACATTTTGTTTGGGCCTAGGAGTGAGGGCAGGAGCCAAGAACAGTCTTCACAGTTTGAAATGCACTGAGAAATGTTCGAGAAACTCCCTTGCTGCTGCAGCAACAAGGCCAGTGCATGGCACCGACAGCAGAGCCTCAGGCCGAGGAGGAGAGCAAAACAGCTGAGGACTGAGAGGGGAAGCACTGCTGCAGACTAAGACGTGCAGGGTACAGCGATGGGTACATTCAGGGAAGCAGAAGTTTCCTACTTCTTGTCTGGACCATAACAGATTTATGTCTTGCTGCTTGCCATGGAGTATCAAGCAGGCAGATGAGAGCCTTCATGCTTAACACTGCACTGGAAAGCAAAGAAAATGAAAATCTCCACTATGTGTGCAGAGAGACAGGTCTTCTAAAGCTATAAACCCACTGTCCTGTTCTAATGTCACTGGAGCAACCTCAGATCCCCATCATCTCCAGAGGAAAGGTTTGACTGACCCCAGAGTAAAAGGAGCCTGGGAATTGTACAGAGAAACCTTGTCAGGATTACAAAATGAGCCCATCTCCAGGTATGTTACGAACAGGATAAAAAACCCATTACTGCATCTTTTCAAGAGCCTTGGTAACATGCCAGTGCTGGAAAAAAACTTGAATCCAAACAGATCACAGAATAGAAGGGTGGGAAAGCCCTTTCCTCCCTGCCTCCACTTCTGCATCATGTCCCAGCTTGAGGAGACCATGGCTGTGGCCTCTCCTGGCCATCAGTTCAGAGTGACACTTTCTGTTGGGTACTCCCCTTTACAGATCTGCTCCACCAGCAGCACTCCTGAGTTCACTTCTCAGTTCTGCTGGAGAAATCCCTTAAGGTACAGAGACCTATCTTCACCATAAGGAATAAAGCCAGCCCTGGAATGCAATGGCCTGTCTAATCCTGTTACTTTATTTCTTCCCGAGTGCGGAAGTCCTCTATTGTTAATCACTGTTTGATAAGCTCATATTGCAATTTGCCAATCACAAAGCACTGGCAGAAAGGGAAAGGATTTGACTGACTCTGAAAAGCCAAGGAGTGCCTCTGTTAATCTCCCTGCCATTCTTCCGGCATCCCTGAAATGCAAATACTGGTGGCTGGTGATAACTGATGGGCGGTCGGCGATGGCAAGACACCCCTGAGCCAATCCACGGGCCAAAGGCTCAGCTACACCTCTGGAAGTTGAGCAATCTCACTGAATTGTGTGTGATAAAGTTCTAATCTATTGGCTATAAAAACCTGGTCAAGGGAATGTTTTGGCGTAGTTGTTGAGTAAGAAGATAAAGGAGATTGGAAGAGATGGGGAAGTTTCTTGTTTAGTTTCTAATCACTTTTTCCCTTCGAGGTTTCTTGAACTCCAAGTTCAGCCTGTTAAAGGCCCCCTGTGCATTGCTGCATATCAAATCGGAGAGCCTGGAACAAGTGCAGGGATAGAAGAGCACGTGCACAAACATACACATGATGCACACACACGAGCTGGCCATTTCTTTCAGTGGAGAGCTCTGCAGAGGCAGGCTTTCACTGAGAACCCCAAAGTTCAAGTAGATGCACCCACACACCAGCAATTCCAACACACCCCAGCACCGTTCTCTGGTTGTCCATCACCCAGTCTGATCAGTCCTCAGCAACAAACTACATCTGGAGCTACTGGAATGGGATAAAAGCTATATTCCTTTAGGAATACAGCCCATATCAAGGTCTACAGCAGCATGGACGGGGAGCAGATGAGGAGGTGGGCTAGGGAACTGGAGGCTAAGAGGGTAGAATCCCTCTGAGCCCTTCCAGTGCCCTGGTACTACTGCTGTCCACCTGAGAAAGTGCTTCAGAAACCAGGTGAAGGATGTCATCCTTCAGGCGATGGACCCGTTGGGTCCATGCGTAGTCATCACCGCTGCCAGAATAAGGGCCTTGATGTTACTGTTCCTATTGCCTTGGAAAGGGACAAACCCCATCCTCTCGCTGATTCTTACCCGTGATCTGCTGATGGACCGAACTGCAGCCCGTCACATTGCAGTCTCATAAGGGTACTGCTGAATCACAGAAACATGCCCAAATCAAGTAACAGCAATAACAGAAACAAGAACAAACATTCATTTGTATGCTCTAGGGTAAGAGGTCCCCGAATGCCTTAACAAAAATAACTAAAAATCAAAATTACAATAAACAAAGGCAATATGCTTATAAAAAAAATATCCCACTTGGAGCACTCGTACCACTTAATCCCATCTGTCAATAACACAGCTGCGCGGCAGGGACTGTTCAGCATCCTTCTTTATTTTTCTAGGCATCCTGGCTGCGTGGAGCACATTAAATGACTCAGAGTTCCAACAAGCAATTTTGAAAGTCACTCTCTGTGGCTGCTACGTGTTTGCTTTCTCTTGACCTCACCACTCGTATCTTGCTGGTGGTGCAAAGCTAATTCATGGGCTGGATCCAAAAAACGGGG
This sequence comes from Lathamus discolor, assembly GCF_037157495.1. Classification (NCBI taxonomy): domain Eukaryota; kingdom Metazoa; phylum Chordata; class Aves; order Psittaciformes; family Psittacidae; genus Lathamus; species Lathamus discolor. The sequence continues at coordinate 11,294,378 of NC_088896.1, read as the reverse complement.
AACTGTGCTCCCTTTGGATTCCTGCATTTCTGAAGAAGTCCTTCCTGCTTCCTGTTTGCGCTCTCGGCTGTGTTTCCAAAACAAAATTTCCACTGCCCTTGAAAAACACAGAGCCACGCTGAGCAGGAACGCAGGCTCCAGCTCAGTGGCTGGGCCAGGACAACCCGAGAGTGATGTGCTGGTACAGAAGTCTTGTTTTTGTCCATAAAAGAGAGGCTTCAGGCTTCCAGTGTCTTTCGGATGCAGGTGAGGTAGATGGAGCTTGCTAGGCTGTGGCACCAGTCTAACCACTGCAGCAGGTTGACTGCTGTGAACATCTGTATTGCCTACGCATGAGTTAGACAGATGTGGAACTTCCAACCCTTTTGTACTGAGTGTTAGGATCAATGTTAAATGACAGCGCGAGCTTTCCCCACAGCATGTGCACCAGGGCTCTGTCATGGCTTCTGCTGATGGGGCTAGGGATAAAATAGAACTGGAGGGAAGCAACTTTCAGAACCTATGGCCCAAAAAAGCACCAAATCCCTGCTGAGATGAAGAGGGTTTGCAATATAAGGAGATGAAGAAGAGTCTGTCCTGGCTGAGAATATTATCAATTACTACTTTTCCTCATTCAATATTCCCCCAAGACCACCTAATTCTAAGGTCTGTTTTCAGGGTCCTTTGGAAGGCTGGAAAAATCTCAATCTCCTTCAGCTGTTGAGAAGCCTTCTGCTGGCTCTGGGTTCCCCTCCTTGGTGCCTCTGTTTTCTTAATGATCTTTAATCATTCATTAGTTTTGTTCATTAGATGAGAACCTGGTGAGTCTTTAACTCAGTTGGCACAGAGACGTCAGGGTTATTAAAGGGAATATCATTATCACCATCTCTGCAGGTATGAAGCAAGTCAGTTGGAACTGGCTGGGGGTTTGGAGAGGATCAGGAGATGGGAACTGCAGACACCTGGGCTGTGCAAGTGATGCACAAACTTGTTTTACAGCTCCTGTTGATACCAGATGAAAGTTACTTGGATGCACTAGAGATCTGCAGGTGATGGTTTATAATGGCAATAGAATGACGTGTGATGCGAAGAGTTGAATGTCCAGTTAGGGCTTTGCTTTCTTAATGTTGTGGCAGCTTGTCTGAAACACCTTACTCTGCAATTTCAGGAAGAAGATGGCTAAATTTCAATGCCATTTCTGCTTTGTTTTCCTCGTATCATTTTTCCTTTGCTAAAACTCAAATCTCTCTTTCACAACCAGGCATCTCCTGCAATTACAGTGTCAGTCATCATCACCCATATTACCTGGATTTCGTAATGTGTGCCTGGCACCTGGGCTGTACTTGAAAAATGTCATTTTCTATGTGCTCAAATATGCACAGAAACGCATCCTGCAATGGATACCAGTGGTGGCTACAAACAACACTGGTCTAAAATCGGTATTTGTTTCTATGAAATGAAGTTGAAACAAAACCTCCCAAGTTTTAAGGCATTTCTCCACGTTAACTTTGTGGTGAAGGGATCAGCTTTGCCTGTACTGTAGAGAGGATGAACTAAAAACCAGAGCGATTTAGTCACTTAAGTCACATGGAAGCTGAACAGAGGATGGAAATCTTTTTTCCACCTGTATTATCAGCAGCTTTCTGTGGGCAGCCACTACACCTCCTGCATGCGATGCATCACGGCTACCTGGGGAGAATAAGGTCTGCATGGAGAGTGCTGCTCAGAGAGTGCCAGCCCAGCCAGGCTATGGCAGAATAGTTGCTGTGTATGAGTGGGAAGTATCCCAAAGCTTCAGGATTTTTATACATTTCTAGCAGCTCTAGTGTGTATTGATGCATTTCAGTGTAGATGATTTTCCTTTGCTTTAAAGGAACCTCATCTCCATCATGCTTTTATCATTGCTATGCAAAAAACCAATGGCTAATTCCTCCTCTGCCTTCACACTCTGAGATGTGTCCTAAAAACTGGGGTGGCAGAACCAGGGAGCCAAGGGCAGGCGAGCAGTGTGGGAAAAAGTCTTGGAAGCGTGGAAGGCAGAACATCTGCAAGGAACAAGATGTGGGCAGAGGGAGTTTTCAAGGAGCCATTCCCTAAGGCAATTTATAGCATTGCTGAGCCCTTTCTCCCCACAGCAGGCACGTGGAATTTGATTTGGCAATTCCCTGGCCACCTGTGATTTGAGATTCAACATCATTACAATCGCTCACTATGTTCTGTGCAATCAGACGGCTCTTGTTTTCCTCATTCCTTTACATCTACCCCACCGCACCAAGTTTCACACCAAACCCTTATCACAGCGGGGTCGTATCTTATCAGTGGGTTCAGACTTCCCATGGCTGTCACAGACTACGGCACTGCACTCAGAAGGGTCATTACCCTGTTACGTGTCTGCCCTTTCTATGTTGGGCAACACCAGGGAAAAACAGCTCGATAACACAGCAATGAGTGGCATCTAAATGCAAATAGACGACGGAAGATGCAGAGTCAGCATAGAGAGTTATAGCACGGGCATGGGTAGCACAGACTGGTGATAAATCCCTATCTTTGCTTTGAAATTGAGCCTTAACGGCTGGCCTGATGCCATCTTGGTGTCAGGTCTCAGACAACTTCCCGCAACCCCTTGTCTGTGACCTTCCGTGCCGTTAACCATTATTTCTGATAGATGCCACAGCGTGTCATTGCACAACCCCATCAGCATCACCTGCACCAATAAATGCCTGTTAGTCCTGTCCTCTTTTAACCTGCTGTAAATTCCTCACCACGCAACACTGAGTTCACACTCTCAAGAAGGTTAATACGAGACATTAAATTAAGCTATTTCTCTTCCCTTTCTTGTGCAAAGACTATCAAAGAATAACGATACACTTCCCAACGTCCCTCTTATCTGCCCGAGGTGAGCTGCTACCTGACTTTACAAATTTTCCCTTCCATTTTTAAAGGTCGATTACGAACGATCAGAGAATTTCACTTTCATTGGAGGTGGTTTATGTAGCAAAACCAGGATCATTTTCATTGACACCTCAGAGCCGGGCTCATGTTGATGAGTGGGGTTATCTGCCTGGACCTGTCTTCTATAACTTCTGCTGTGGTTGTTACCTACTGGGTTTCTGAACACAGCCTTCTTCTCGTCATCATCTCTGAGCACCTCCTGAAGCCAAAGGGAAACACCTTGGGTTGCTCCTGGCTCTGAAGACTCCTCCTTCCTGCAGGCGCTGGTAGTGATGCGCCTGTCACCCAGAGCTTCCTTGTGCCTGTGGCTCAGCTCAGATGAGCGCCTGTGCTGGACACCCCATGCCCAAGCCATGCAGTCACCGATGTCACTGCAGTCACTGATGTCGAATGAAAGAGCAAAGCAGAGATTCAATCCATGTTGATTTTGAAATGATCTCTGGAAACATAACATGATAGCAACTCAAGTAACTCCTTTCCTTTTGGCAGTGGCAGCTCTTCTTGAAATAAACAGGTAAGTTACGAGCCTCGGGGGGATTTTAAAAACCACTTGTCCCTCAATCATTTTTCCACTTTCCAGCTACTACACAGTACAAAAAAAGACTTAAATGATATTTATGTTCCTGTAGACTTGGCAGCATGGTTCTGTGCTCATAATGGGCTATGTTTTTTGGGACGTGGGGAAGGGGGGAGAAATTTCCACTCATTTTGTATAATTATGATATAGAAAATATTTGTAGGTCATGTTTTCGGACCGTAACTAATGTGCTGTTCAGTCCTGCCTCCTACGTGAGCCCGACACGTTTGCCTTCGCGGGGCCGGTGGGATATTTACACCCCGATGGCATTTGCAGCGACATCATTGAGTGGGCTCAAGGAGCTGCAGCTTTGGGGCTGTTCTTCATCACTTGGTTGGCTTGGAATTCTCTCTGCCATGAACAAACCAAACCACCAAGGAAAGAAACACCCCTGAAAATCCTCAGCTCATCCCTGGGCGTGTTTGGGTTTGGTGGTTTTCTCCTTTCATTTTGTCCTGGTCTCTCTTTTTTGGTGTGTGGGGTGGTCAATGGTGAAAATCACAGGGGAAGAAGTATCCATGGCTACACAGAGTGGTCATATGTAAGTAAAGGTTTTTACATCTTGCTCAGTGTACTGCCTGGATGTATGATTTGGGTTATTCCATACCAAGCCCTTATTCCATACCATTCACATCATGCTCAGATCCCACGTTTTCCAATATAGCATTGCTTTTTGTCTCATATACACACACACACAGATATCATTCCTTAGTCCATGGAATCTGTATCTATATAATCTACATATATAATCTATATTTAATTAATCTATATTAATCTATATGATTCCCTATGTCTTGGACCTTATATGTAATCCTTAGTTGTCTGTCAGCGCAATGGGAAAAATGAGGAGTCCTGTGTCATAGGGTTCAGGATTACAGGACTCACCATCTGCCATTCAGCAGTTTCAAAGGGAAAGGCCACTTTCCAAGGACTGCTCCAGGCACTAAGCTATGCAGAGCATCCTTCTGGGAGACCTGGAGTCCTGATCAGCTCCTACCACCATGGGGCCATTGCCAGCCCTCAGTTACCATGGGGCAGAGCTGATTCAGATGGGCAGCTCAACCCAGGAGAGACTGAAGCCTCCTCTCCAAACTGAAGCACCTCTTTTCACTGCTATACTTCTCTCCATGCCTGTTAGCCCTCTGTAACCTGTGTGAGGTGATGTAATTGCCTTTCCCCTGACCCCCAAACACAAAGAGAAAAGAAATGGAGAACTTCAGGGTAAAGCAGACACCTTGCTCCGTTCTCTCCGTTCAGTTAGCAATGCCCACAAATCCTAGCCATCTGATTAAACCCATAGAAATAAAATCTTCCCCCCCCCCCACCAACCATGCCCCCAAAAGCCCTAAATTAAAATCAACAGTTCCAGGCTTGACTTTTTCTGTTCATTGTAATCATCCCAAATTGGTGGCTCCAGCCTCTCTCAGCGGCTTCTGTAAAAACAGTTCTCCTTTACTGCTAAACCAAGGCTTCTTTATCCAGCCTCCGAGTGCACAAATGCTGCTCTTATTTACATAGAGAAATTACAAACAGGCTCTTGATTCTTTGATCCTGTGTATTCAAACAGCCCCGGGCTTCTGCTGATTCTGGCTACAGGAATCAGGTGCGTGGTGGTGGGTTATTACGGTGCAAGGAGCTCGGATTTTAACAGTCCCAGAGCCTAGTTGGGCATAAAGCCTTGGGAAGGAGAAAAGCTCCGTGTCCCTCTCCTGCTCCAGCGCTCTCAGGACACTGAACATTGTTCCCTTTCATTGGCATTCAGAGATGGATCTATTCCTATTGGCCTTCATTCGTACAAGTGTGCCCGGTTCTTGGCTGATATGGGAGGCAAAGTAGCTTTGGGGGATGCATCTCACCTATAACTGGTTTATTCTGGGTATTTTCAGTGTCAAAGACTGGAGGAGGAAACCATGATAAGAAGAATTATTTTCTTAACGCTTTCTATTTTTTCCCAAGCTTTATTCCAGGAAAAAGGAATTTCAGGAATGCTCCCCAGTCTACAAATGTAGAGGCATCTTTGTTGATGTCTAAATCCCTCATCAAAACGAAATCTGGAGTTGTTGCATCAAAACCATTTTTTTTCCTGCTTTCCCTCTGCCTCTACAAGCCAGACACTTCCTGAAGAGCCAGTATATTCCTTAAGAACAGGGAAAATAGTGATCACAGGGATATGCTCCACATGTTTGCCTGGGCATACGTCAATCGAGCTGCTGCAGCATTCTCATGCCAGCACAGGAGCACCGTGGTTGGGGTGTGAGGCCTGACTGCTCAGCCTTGCTCGGCTCTCCTGTCACCTCTAGCATCAGTCTGTGCTGACACAGAATACTAGAAGCAGAGCAACATCAAGATTTCCTGATTCTGGGCTAACTAAGCCCAGAAGTAAAGATGAGATAAAGCTGCTAAGAAAGAGTGTGGCAGAAACAGTAAGTGATGAAAAAGCCACTAAGATCCATAAAGTCCTTCCTCGTAGATTGTTCCTGCCCTTGTTCCTTGCTGTGCTGTGCCTTATGCTGGGAACTGTGTCCACAGCAGCCCCAATGTGTTTTGCTGAGTGTGGGAGGACAGTCCAGCAAGCTGAGCTCAGGGATAAATGTTTCTCTGCAAGGTTTGGGCATGCTCTTGCTGCATTATGCACAATGTGAGCTCTTATCGCCCGGCCTTGACATCTCCAGCCTCTGCTTGGGTGAGGGTTACAAACAGGGAATACGTTCTTCCAAACCCCTGTCAGATTGCCAGGAAAGACCTGACTTTGTGCATGGTCTAGCAGGCTACTGCTTTTGCAAGTATTTAATGGGGCTTTTTATTGTTACTAATATTACTACGCTGCATGTGAGATGTTGGGCCAAATCCTGTGCTAATGCTGGCCTCAGCCAGCAATAATCCCCATCAATTTTATGTGAGCTTGCTGCTAAGTAAGGCCAGAGAAGAAGCGAGTGGGAAGCTTTGGGTTTTCTCCCTGAGCCTAAGTCCCTGAAACCAAATGGAAAGACTTCCCCTCAACCAGGGCAGCTTCAGACACGGGTGCTGAGCAGAGACAAGGGCCTGACGTTGTCATTCCCTAATCCCATCTTTGGTGACAACACGCCTGTGCTTCTGGGCAACAGAGGTGAACAGATAAAATCCTTATTCCTTATGAAGTCTGTGACTAATTCATAACGTCCTATTCTCTGCTTTCTCCCCAGTCTCCTGCCTCATTCATCTCCCTTCACTCACACCCTGGCAAACCCCCTTGCTTTAGCGAGCAGGAGGACCCTGCACAGCCAGATCACATTTTATCTTGGTTCATGGATCGCTCCTTATTTATTTAAACCTCCACTGCCTCCAGCCCCAGTAACGATGCTGCTGCCCTCAGCATCAATGACTCTGCCAATAACAACAAGCTCCATTTAGTCTGCTACAGCTTCCTACGGAGAATTGTTTTCTCACTTTACTCCTGCTCCTCAACCCTTTAAAAATAGGCAAAGCCTAAAAATTATCCCCAACAGGCTTTTGCATTGGTTCACTCTGAAACAAAGCCTTTACACATGTTTGTTCTGCAGGGTCCCACTGATTTTTCCCCTTACAAACTTTTCTCCCATTGCTTTTTCAATCCCAAGCCTTTTCCTTCAAGGGCTTTTATAGATAAATGTGAAGGGGGGGGGGGAGAAGGAAAGAAAAATGAGATTTCTTTCTTTTATTTGATTACTGGTTCCTTATTTATGCATTTACACACACACAAGGGCAGTTGCTGCGTTTTAATCCTGCAATAATTGGCTTTGGAAAAACAGTAGCTCATAATAATAATATTGTGAGTGGCCAGAATAAAAAGAGCTACTTGAATGATGGGGCAATTAATCATGCGTGTGTAGGCCAACCTGAGAGTGCCAAGCAGGCACCGAGGGAAAAATCATCTCCCCTATGTCTCCTCCTGTCTTCAGACCCACCTAATTGGTAGTCAAAACAGACTATCTCACTTCTAAATTTATCTGCCCCTTACACCGAGGCAGAGCTAAAGGTCCCATTAGGTCTGCGGTAGCGGGCGCTGGTGAACACGCAGTGTTTATAAATAAACCCTATATGAATAGCTAATTCCTGGCACTGCTGCTCTCCTCAACAGCAGCCTGGCAGCTCAGCAGCATCGAGGAGGTGGAGGCCGTGGTTTCATCATGCAAAGTGCTCAGCAGTGAGCCTGGCCTCCTGCGCTGCTTCTGCTGTGATGGGGCCGGCCCTGGTCCCCATCAAACCCAAGCAACTGTTTGTCTGCCTGGGTGTGGGAGTCTTTCTTCCCACCCCTGGATCTGTTGCTTTGCCTGCAGGTCAGTGCTCTGCAGCAAGAGGAAATCAGCGTCCTCCTAAACATACCGCACTGGGATGGGAGGAGAAGGCAAATCCTCCTTTAGCTGCAGTTGTCTGGGGGACAGCCCCTGCATCAGCAGCTCTAGATGAACCCACTGCAGCTCATCTGTCCCCCTCAAGTGCAAAGGTCCAAATGACTTTGGTGTTTGGCAACTTCGGCTACTCTGGAGGATGATGACACTTGAGCTCCTAAGTTGCCTGGCGTACTTTGGAAGTGTTACTTGTGCCATTTGGGAACGTGTCCTTGTACATCTGTTCAGTCATAGGATATGATTTCATGGCTGGGCTTGAGCTGATCTAAGACTTTTGCTGCTAAGAGGGAAGATCCTGCCCTGATTTCTGCCTCCAGTCCTACTGGCTCCTGTCAGCTCAGCTGCTCACAGGACCATGGCCAGGTCTGTGAGCTGATCCAGCTGAAAGCCAACCCTCTGTAGGCTGGGAGGTGGGAAGCTGAACAGAGAAAGCAACTGATCCATTTGGGGTCCCCCAAATCTTAACAGTAGGATCTATAAGCCATCCAAAATATTATCTTGCTGGAGACATCAACAAGCCTCCCAGCTCCAAGTGGATAACTACTGTCCTTTACATTGGAATCAGCACATACATGAACCTGAACTCTTCCAAAACTCCAAACAGACAAGATCAAATACATTTTACCCCCAGCCCTTCCTTTTCACAAGCCTCATTTATTTATACCACAAGCCAGAACTCAGTGTCTTTGGCACCACAAGCTATAAGAGCAGTTGGCTGTTGCAGGCACAAAGGTGATGACCTGACAGCTGAGCTGATATGGGGTGAGCTGTGATTTAGTTTTGATTTATAGGGGCTGGAATGAACCTGTGCTTTTCCCACCTTGGGTACGACTGCACAACTGAGGTGGTGCTACTGAGTCTAGGAACCTAGTATTTCTTACAGGTATTTAAAATGTGATTTTCCAACCATGATTTCCCATTTCACATGCAAGAATCCATAAAGACAGCAACCTCTCTGGAGCTTTCATTCAACAAAGTGTTGTGGGACAGAACTTTCTCCTTGATTATATTGTCGAAACAGGAAAACTGGAGTAATTCAGAGGATCTCCGATCTTTACACAGTGCATGTTGAAAAGCTTGCTCCAGTGTGAAAGCCCTTTAAAAACAGAGGCTGTATATCCGAAGTGAGCCCACCAGAAAAGAGAAATAATAAAGAAAGTAGCTTTGAAAGACTGGGCAAAGGCCTGGAGGAGCCACAGTTTTCCTTCCCTGCAGTAAAGCGTGGCTAAACCAACACAAACTCCTATGGCTTACTAATTTTTCAACCCAATATTTTCATATAATTTGTGTGCTTTATAAGCCCTGGAAAAGCCACAAGAGGCCACACATTTCTGATGTAATCGTCTTTGAATTCAACAAAGACCATTACCATGTCAATGAGGGGGATGGTTTCAAAGAGCAGAGGGTGGTTTGCAGAGCACCCAGAGGGGATTTTCACTGCAGCTACTGAAATAATAAACTCCTCTTTCCCCCCTTCCCTTCCAAACTTTGGCTCCAGCTGGAGACATTTCAATACTTTAGTTCTAATCACAGATAATTCTTTTTTTATTGTGTCATTTTGGATTCTGTTGTTACACACAACAATTGTTGCCATGTAACTAGACCAGCGAGGCGAAGTTTTAGCTTAGGTCAGTTTGAGCACAAACTCTTTGCATCTTGGCCTTTGAAGACGATGTCTGTTTGGGGAGGAGGTTACCTTTGTTTCAAGGGGCTTCTTCACAGAAATGGCTTTTCTCTCTCTGAGCTTATCCCAGTTTTTAGTGTGTCTTGAGGTTCATCACTTCTGCTTCAAACTGCCAAACACTTCTGCACGGGGGTGTTTTGATGCATGAGAAGTCCCACCGGCTTACACTGAGCTATTCAAGATCCAAAACACTTCATAGGCATTCAGTCTTTGTCAGTTTAGGACCTCAATTGCGCCCTTCTAGGAGGCTGAAGTGAAAGGAAAGGCAGGAGGTAGGAACACGAAGCAGACAAACGGCATCACAAACTACTACCACTGTAAAATACCCAAGAGCATCCAAAGCAAAAGGTTTTGCTGCAGACCATCACCTTAAGTCCAGCCCCTTGCAAAATGCATGCTGGTGAAACAGCCTGAGCACTTCTTCCAGTGCAAAAGTTACCAGCTGAAAATAATAGCTCAGGGTGAAAGAGTTGAAGAGTTGGATCTGTAGCTAATTACAAAGAAGCCTAAAACCCAGCATTGATAGCAACATGGCACTATCATCCCTTTACAAAGAAAATAGATCCCTTTATATGAAGAAGATATATCCCTTTATGAAGAAAATGATCTATTTAAGTGCTTTCCCTGTTGCTCCCAGAACAGTGATCTCTCTCTTCCGGATCTACTGGCCCATGAAGTGATCATAGCAATGGAAGTCTTGAGTTTTTTCACAAGTGACCTCATCCTGTTCCCTCTGCAAGCGGTCCCTGAACTCCTCTACGAACTCACTGAAGTTCCAGATCACAAGGAGTTTCCAAACAGACGTCAAAATGCCTCGGAGAGAGGGAATAAATCATGACCAGCAATCCCATCTCTATTGACTCTGGAAGGAGCCCAGCCACCCAACTCAGCCTAGATGCTAAGGGCAGGATTCGGTTGCCGAACCATAGATGTCCATCACTCTTTGAGAGCCCTGAGCTAACCAAGATGTGTGTGTGGGGTGGCAAACGTAATTTAGGAGGTCACACAACCCCTATGATCCCACAGGAGATTCCAGACCTTTCCAAAGCAGCTGGAGAGCACCAGAGATACTCCAGCAGTGAAACCCCACCCACTTTATTGCTGGTTGAGCAGAAGTACTCGGGCCAGGGCCAACAGTCACAGAGAGACAAATCTTTTGGGAGGCTTTAGGGGAGGGAAGAGCATTTCCCTCCCATTTTAAGAAGACGCCACTTGTAGGGCTGAAAAACTGCAGCTCGCCAGAGCATAACCATTAAGGGTTTATTACAATTGAGTTTTATAACACGCGTTCTAATAAGTCCTTAAAGAATGTGGCTGTATGCAGTAATCATTTCATAAATATTAATACAGCATTTAGAAACGGGGCCTTAATTTAAAGTGTTACCTTTTTATTAGCAAGTGCATGGTTTAATTACTGCAGTAAACCCAGAGATTAGTTAAGCTTTGCTGCTGTTCTATTACCTGGGAACCAGCACCAGCCCAGCTTTAATAAGCAGCTTCTGAGGAGGTGAAATTCCTCTGGCTAGAGACGGAGGGGGAAGGTTTGCCGCTGGAAACTGACTGTATTCTTTAACAAGGCTAGACTGTGGAATAACTTCTTCTTGCTGTCTGCATTCTTGTGTGCCTGTGTGTTAATTCACACACGTCCCCAGTTATTTCCATTAGGGATTGACAGGCTGGTCCTGAGCAAACAAGCAGAAATAAAGCGCGAGGATGTGCGCCCGGCATTGGTGCTCAACTTGAAAGGGTTTGATTTCTTTTGGGTTTTAAAAGCCAATTCTGAGAAAATATTTACTCATTTTTCCATCTTTTCGTTTGCACTCTGGGGTTGGAAGCTCCTTTTTCTTCCTCTATCATTTCTGGTTCAGCAGATAGAGCTGGGGAGGAGGCAGGACACCAAGTTTCCATCCTGAACTCTGCAACCGATGTGCTCAGTTGGAGGGAACAAGTCAACCTTTGTACATCAGTTTCCCAATGCATGAGATAAAAATAACAATCCTGGAGTGATTTATCCTGGTATTGTTGTTTGGAATATGGGCCTTGGGAAGAGACAACGGAGACCTCAGTGGTAGCTGCATTTTGAGCTAGTACATGAGATGACCTGATTTAATTACTACCTACTCCAGAGCAGGGGAAGACACCCCACTGCCTAAAATCCCAGGTTAACTGCAAGCACCAGATTCCCCCTAAAACCAAATGCTGCTCAGGGACACCGGATGTGCAGACACTTGCAAGACACCGCCTTTTCGCAGAGAAAGGACAATCCAAGCAGACGTGGGATGGGAAGGGCGAAGGAGAGACCGTATCTGTCCTCTGCAGGAGCAGATTTCAAGAGCAGCCCGCTCAGTAACTGTCTGAGATCATTCAAGAGGCCTGTGGCTATGCCAAAAGCTGAACTCATGTCCGTTTGGTCCCTGTCTAGGAAGATAACACAAGCCGTTCTGTGAATCAGTGCAATGGGTGAAGACAGCTATGTAAAAGCAAGGCAGTTGTAGTTTCTCCTGCTATTTGCAACCCTCTTAGTCTTGTGATTTATGATGTTTCTTGTTTTGCAGACCCAATGTCTTCTGGCCAATACAGATTTAAACATTTGGAGCCACACGCAAGTCACACCCTATCTCTGATGGACACATTTGTGATCACAAAGCCTAAGCTCTCCTCTTACATGAGTGCGTGTGTGTGTGCTTTTGGCAAACACAGAGCTGGGAAGACAACAACCACCTACAGCTGGAGACCTGAGGGAATTCTCAGACTTGGTTTTGGAAACAAGGGGAAAAACCCCTCTGAATCATACGAATGTGGCAAAAACCAGAGCAAAATGAAAGCTAATGCAGAGAAATCAGGACTGAAGGTAACTGGAAAGTGGAATCCCAAGAGAAGATGTGACTAATGGAGGATGAAGAAAGAAGAGAGATCTTCTGAGCTGTCTTGTGCATCCATCTCCTCTAGGAAGAGGGCATTGGTAGAGCCTTGTGCTATCAAGGAATGACACAGTTTGGTTTCTCCTGGTGAGGAATTACAAAGGGAAAAGGAAGACAAGGAACAATACGAAGGGACTGATGCTGGATCCCTGGTAAATACTAAGCATTCATGTTAGACTCCCCTGTTGGGATGCAAGTGGGGAATCCGAGTGCTGTCACCTATCCAGCTCTTTCGCACCTTACTCGGCCAAGCTGAGCAGCATTCCCAGCTGTGACACATGGATCAGCACTGGCTGTTGCCATGGTTAATTTCACAATTAAAAACAAATACAGCTTATGCTGCAGCCCATGTTATAAAAATAAATGGGACTACTTTGCATAACAGCATAATTAGGGCCTAATTGCCAGCTGGTCTGTTAAACCATACATGAAAACAAACAGGGCTATAAATTACATTATTAGAATGCTATTGTGGCTTGGGGAGATATTATACCATGAGAGCTTATTCTGAGGATCACACTGTAAACAGGGCAGACCCAACTGGAGCACAGACTAAGCATCGCCCTCCTCCCATTGTCTTCCTCATAACCTTGGGGATCATTCAAACAATTCGTCATCATCTTCTTTCCACTTGAGATCATCCGTGCATCCTCTCCACAGAAGAACACCACAAAAGACAGACATCGCTTTTCAGTGTAAAGAGATGCAGCAAACGCAACCCCATGGAAAGACACAGATACAGGAAAGCAATATATACTTCTATATCTTAATTCTTAAAGAGGCTTGGAGTGGCGCTGGACCCAGAGTTCTCCTGGAAACTTTACCTTATGTTAAAACATCATCCATCATTAAAGCTGAATTACATTGTCAGCATCCATACTTCTGCCTCACTGTTTTCTGCTGGTGGTGTTTGCTTTTGGGTGAACAATTGGACTCAGAGACAAAGTCTGTCTGGGAAACCAAGGAATGATGCTGAGCATCATCTCTAATAGAACCTTGTCTGTAAGTGATTTGCCTACATGCACACAGGACACACTGGAGTGCTGTTAGCCTCTGCTATTAGTGTAACTTCAACTCTCTGTAGATATATCATACACGTGTTGAATTAGCCGTAATAATCGAACATCCCACGATGACATTAGACACAAGGGCAGATTCAGGGTCTGGCTTTGCCATTTCCTGAAGTCTCTTCAACAATTAGGGTAGCAGTTGGATGGGGAAACAGATTCCAGCCAAAGGGATTCAAAGAAAAAGGGGTAAGAAATCACGACTATTTGAGGCTGCTCCAATGGCATTAATCAGCAGCGAGCTCTCTTTCATTTCACAGCCACTGCATTAGCTGAGCCCGTTCACTTCTATGATGTTTTGCATTTTTTCAGCACCTTTCACTGGAATATTTCCAATCCTTTCCACACAGTGGGTCAAATGTTGTGTTGGTCACATTATCAGTAGCTGGGCCTTTGGCTGAGTGTGGACCACAGGGTTTGGCTCATTGTGTTACCCATAAGATGTACCTAGGGAGCTGTTTGTTAGTGCAGGCGAAGGACCCCTGAGAAGGAGCATGACGGTGCATGGGAATGTTAAATAAGGTTTGGGAAGGAGACGCTGGCAGTACCAGATTTAGCTCATAACACTGAGGAGGAGTTCGCACTTTACCCAGGGACCCTGCTCTTCAGCAACCCGTTAGCAGAGACGTGTGTGTCTGCTAACGTGTGCTCACGTCTCCGATTAGCAGAGATGTGCACCTCCATCAACACAATGCCCAAATCCCAGCCTGGGTGTTCACTCCTGGCACGTCACCCTCATCTCCTGCCCACACACAATCTGCTGAGAGTGTTTCTCCTTTCCACTGCTGCCTTCTCCTTCCCCTCCCCTGGCTGGGCTGAAGATAAACTACAAGCCCTCTTTACACACAGAATTACCCCTCTAACACCCCAAGCTCTTTTCTTCCCCCTCCAGAAATTTCCACGAGTCTCAGTGATTCCTGATCTTGGCTCCACAGAGAAGCAGGAATGCGAGGCTGCAATCACTGCCATTGTGGGAACGATAGCAGAGGCAAAGCCCCGCTGGCTTTGGGACCAGATTGTTATTGCAGTAAGTTACGCTGTGCTAACAGAACCCACTTTGTCAGGCAGCCACAGCGTTGGCAGCCTCTTCCCCCGGGTTGTCCTGTGCCAAGCCAAGGGGCAGCCTGCGGAGATAGGCCATTTGATTTACTTCACAGTTATTTCTTGCAGGATGAAGGAAAACTAGAGAAAGGAAATTAAAAGCAGACCTGGATCACTGAGTCAGCACAGACGCACATGCTCGCTGCCTGCTGGGTCATTGGTTGGCACTGGCAGAGCTCCACTGGGTGGAAGTTTATAGACTGCATTATAAAGCCTTTTGCCTGGAGTGGTTATCATGAGAAACGCAGGAGCAAATGAATCCAGGCAGGATGGGAAGAGTGCTGTGAGGATTAAGGAGCCCTTTGTGTCACCTTTTAACTACTGCTTGTTATTTATAACAAAGGAAAATATCAGGGGGTAGAACCTGATGTAAATCACTGTAACTCCCCCAGCCTTCCCTGCTATCTGCAAGTGCTAAACATGCAGCTCTGCTCCCCGGGCTGTTCCTTTACGCACCAGCATCCCTCAGCCTTGTGTTTCACATCCCTGTGCTGGGTGGGGACTGGCTCCCCAAAGCAGGGTCCATGGGAGGGTGTCTTTCCATGCTGAAAGAATGCCAACATTGTGGCCGATGGATTCCACGTGCAAACTGCTGTCTAGTGTCCAGCACTGAGCATCTTCCAGGGCAGCAAGGTTTAAGGACAGGGGTTTAAAGAACATTTTGTATGAGCAGAGTAGGTGGCATCTTATTTCATACAGGCCAAACGTATGTCTGACATCACACTATCACCACTCCACGTCCTTTTCCCATGGTCTCCCCCGTTTCTTTTTCCTTCATCCTTTAAGCAACAGATCTTCCTGGAGTCACTTAAACAGATTAGTGAACAACCGGTACTCACTGTTTGCCCCTTGCTTAGAGCTACATCCATCTGCCTGGAGATGATCTAACCTCCTTGCTTTCAGGACTTCCAGGCAGGAAGGTTTTCCTGTAGATCGATACTATTTGTACACGAGCCTTTTTAAGACCCATTTTCCTTAGAGCAGGAAGCATTCCCACATTTGTACTAGGCACTTTCTGAAGAGACATACTGCCATTCACGTTTGTTTTCTGTTCTCTTTGGCTGCCTCTCGATGCTTTCGTCCAGAGCCGTGCGTCAGCGGTTCTGGCAGAAGTGGATAACTAATGACTTTGGAAGGTCCTATTTCATGTGAAGTTTATCTGCTTCTGACTGACAGCTAAGTGGACCCTTTCCAAAAGCTTCAGGTTAATTTCCCTGGTTCCTGATGTCCTCTTATGTCAGACATGAGATTTATGCTCCTGCCAATACCCAGAAGGTTTGAATCACAGAATACGCCTGTCATGCTTTACCTCTCCATCAGCTTTGATGGGCATATGGGATATTAAATGGGCATTTTCTTCCTTGGGGAAAAAAAAGGGGACTTTGTTTTAATCTGTTTGCTCCTCACTTAAATTGGCATCTGTGAGAGGGGAGTGAGAGAAATGAAGGTGGAAAAAAGTGAAAGAAAGATGTGGAAAAATTGAGCAGAATTGAACACAAAGAAGATGAATCAAGGATCAATAAAAGTGAATGAAAACAGGGAAAATCATTGGAGATCTTGAAATATCCCATGGAAGAACAACAGACATCAAGCCCTGCTGATGAGACGTGATTTGAAATTGCGGCCATCCCATGAAACAAAGGGAATACAGAAGAATATAGAAAGTGGATGTGACCTCAAAAGGATTGATGTGTGTCCCTGCGGTGATCCCACTGCTGCCAGGCTCAGGTCTGGTCTCATCCTGCTTAGGTAGGAAACGGCACTCATGGAAGTCCCAGAAGGGCAAAGTCTGCATCATGTCAGTGTACAAGGCTTAATGTCAGTGTAGTGGAGTGCAAACTGAAGAGTAAGAGCTGTGAGACCTCTTGTCGTCATCCAGGCACTGTGAGCTCCACAGAGGAGCAGCCACAAACCCAGAGGATAACCTGGAGCCACCGAGCGCTCACTTCACTGCCTGCTTAGAAACCTCTGCTGGTCCCAAAGCAGCCCTTGCGAGGGGAACACAATACAACAAGATAAAGGAGAGAGCCAATACCAACAGAACATGCCTACTGCCAACATTTCTTCATCGCTATTTTTCTAGAGAAAGAAAACACAGACTAAGCACATAAATGGACAGGACTTACTGAGCTCAGTCATTTTTCTCCCTCCCATGCACCACTTTGGAAAATAAATAGTTTTAAAAAATATAGAGTTTTTTTTTTGTTTTTTTTTTGCTTTTTCAAATCCAAGCCCCGTATGTAGAGGAACAGCAACGCTTTAAGAGAGACATTTTTGCCTTTTTCCCCCTGCTGTAATTATGGTCTCATTAAGATTCCAATAAAAAACAGTCAAGAAATCCATTTTTTTATGCAGGGAAAACAGCAGTGCCCACAGTGTCTCGCTCCATGTTACGCTTTTCAAATATTTGCATTTGAAATTCCTCACTGCAAATAATTCCAAGCCAAATGTAAATATAACACTTAGATTACTCCCAGAAGAACATTCTTTTGACCATTAATCCCTCCAATTCGGAATCAAATTTTTCCCTCTCTCCCTTCTTTTTTATCCCCTTTCTCCCCAGGACTGTAATTTCACTGTATTGACTGGACCCTGCAACTTGACAGGCAATATATATATATATATATAAAAATACATATATATATAATCCTATTTTATATATATATACATACAATCCTATTTATATATATATATAAATACATATATATAATCCTATTTTTTATATATATATACATACAATCCTATTTATATATATATAAATACATATATATAAGCCTATTTTTATATATATACATATAATCCTATTTTATATATATACACATATAATCCTATTTTTTATATATATATATATATGCTGTATATATATATGTATCTTAGCACCCACTGGAGCTCACTTTGTCTCCTTTGCTTGCTTTGTGCCAGCCTCTCTGTCAACTCTGTCTGCTCCTACACAGCCCATGGGGGAAGAGGTCTGTTTGTTATGACAGAATCACTGGGATGAGGTTCTTGGCAGGATGTTGAGTGGATGAGGAGCTTCCAGGCCTAAAAGACAAGGTGCGTTAACACGATGAGCCCTAGCAGGGAAGCAGAGCACAACGCTGAGCTATAAGCAGGTAGGGACATTATCACTCTTGCTTCACCTATGTTTTCCTAGAACAGAGATAAAAGAGGCAGGAGGAACCATCCAAACCCTCTAGGCAAAGCTCCTGCAGAATACAGGCCAAAGGATTTCTGTTTGAGTAAATCCTTCAAAACCAGACCAAATCCTGCAGTGAGGCCCCCATGTGTTAACGTGGAAGATGTTCCATCATCTTCCTAGTTAACTTGTGCCAACACCACTTCTCTCCACCTTTCAAAATGAACGCGTCACGACAGACTGTGCCCAGTCAATCTCCTGGAGCTGATGGTAACCGGGTTCCTAATCCAGGTGGGTTTCTATGAGCAAGGATCAGTATAAAATCCTTCTGTCCTTCTGCAGCCAGCGTCCAGCTTTGTGTCCATCTGACCAGCACTCCTCCAGGCCAGGAAGAGCTGGAGCTAACTCCTAGCACTGTTGTGGCTCTCTCTTGGGCATGATGTGCTTTCACATTAAAATCCTGAATCTGATCTTCTCGTCTACTCTTCTCCAGTGAACCACAGAATGGTGAGGGTTGGAATAAAACAAACAAAAGAAGAAACAGGGGAGTGATGATGAGAGCCCCTAGAGCACTGCAGAGACTCCTTGAAGCAAGGGCGAGACATCATTCAATGTATTTTATCAACCACCTCAGCTATCATGTCACTGCGCTTTCAAAGGTGCAAGACAAGTTTTCTCTTGACATTTGAGATGAGAACTGCTTCAGAGTTCATTGACTGGGTCTTTTATTTGGGTTATTTTTCCCTTTTCCTTTTTTCCCCTCTATTGCATTTCATCTCGCATGACCATTTCATAAGCCACCACATACAATGAACTGGAGCCTTCTCTTCTCCAGGCTGAACAAGCCCAGCTCTCAGCCTGGTTCCAGAGCAGAGGTGCTCCAGCCCTCTCCTCACGATGGCGATGCTGAGGGGGGATTTGCTGCTGAACTGGAATCTGGGTCTGTTACTGATGGAGAGAAATGAAAGCCCCGATGCAGAGACTTCAACGCAACGTGTTTATTCGTATTTGCGTAGTGTTTTGGTCATGGCCATGTCCATGGAGGGGATTTGAGTATTTGAACAGAGCACTTCCCCAAACAGCAGCTGGCTCCCACAGCCAGCACCGTCGGAGGCACATGGACAATGCACTTCTATGCTGCACTGCCATGCATTTCCAGGCTTTCCTCTTCCAGCCCCCCTCGCCTCCCACCCCTCAGGAAGATGGTTTATGAACTGTGTACAAATGTTTTCATTCAATAGGAGGAATGTTGTTTTCCTAAAATCAGGAATTAAGACTGGGGCTCATTTCAGGAATTAAGGTGTTAAGCCTCAGGAATCCAGCTGCAAAGACACGCAGCATCCAAGGTACAGAAATGCCAACCGGCAGGAATCTGGGTGCGGAGGCTGTGCAATGTTAATTGGGTTTTTTTCTTAAAGCTAGGTTTGTCCTGGTTAGTGGAAGGCATTTTGTGCACTCTCCTTGAAGCAGCACTTGGAAAAAGGCCCTGGGGGACTTCTTTCCAGACCTTGTATTCATTGGAAGCAATTGGGTTGTATCATCCCACTTTCCCCATGGTTTTTTTCCCTTGTGGGAATTGAGTCTGGTGGTGTTGGCACACAGCTGCCTCCCACCTCTGTGCCTGGGGTGGAATGCAGGGAGCACAGACAGATCATCCCAGGAATGCAGTGGGTGTTTCCTTGGGTCTCGTTTCTGTGTTTTAATTGCTTTAAAAATAATAGCAAGTGTGATGAAAAAGAAAAGAAAAGATAAAAAGTTGTGAAGTGAAGGGGAAATTAATTTATAAGACAATGGAGCAGATTGCATTGCCCTGAGCCAGGCAAAGCCAGTCCTGGAGTAGCTTTCTCCACCTCCCCTGCTTTGCATTTGGCTCGATGAGTATCTCCCAACTGAGCCTACACATCTCTGCTGACAAACCTCAGCCCTAACCTGCATCTCCCACCCTCGCTCTGATTATGGACCACTTGATGACAGGCTGATGCATCCTCCGTCTGGAGACCGACACGGCATTGCTAACATGGTTCAGCCCTGAACCACGCACAACTTCCCCTGGCACTGGTTTCCATGAGCAGAACCTGTCAGTCAGGATTTGAATCTCTCCATCTATGATGCATTTTGCATAAAACACATCAAAATAGAAGAAACATCTTTAAGAGCATTCTCCCTCTTTGTCTGTTTTGTTTTGGGGTCTCCACTGTACCACAAACTATTCATCAAAACGAATTCCAGTACACAACTAATCAGCTAAGCAAACAGGCACAATTTAAATACAATTATAAATGCACCAAACCTGCACTGCTAAATCACACCAGCTTTTCTCTGCAATACTTGGTCAGGATTTTAGGCTGCTTGTTTTCTCTACGCAAAGGAAACATAATCAGCCTCTGTCCTTGACATGAGGGGAGATGATGAGATCTTAGGAGACTCCCTGAACCAGAGAGAAATCAAAGCCATTTCACTGGCCTCTGATTTAGAGACACAAATGTGTGTTTCAGATACAATTGCAACATTTGCCATGGAAAGCTGCTTGGAAACGATAAACTTTACAGTTTCCCCATCACTACAAAATGTATTCATTTATTGTCAGCAGCAAAGATTACCCCTGTACACAGAGTCCAAAAACTTGTGCCCAGCTCAAGCCTCCCATCCCCAGCTGGGGCTCTCCCTTTATCCCACTGCCCGTGCAGCTGGCTTTCTGCTCCATCATCCCTTTGCTTTGTGTGTTTTCATCTGCATCCCTAACAGCTGCACTGAGAGGTAATCTAAGGGTGTCACAGTCAAATTTGCTCTATGAAATTCTTCAAGAGAAGAAATCTGCCAAGGGCGAGAGGATTGGTAAGAATGAAATGAAGAAAAGTGGAACTTAAGGCAACCACCAAGAAAGAAATGTTGTGAGCAATAGGATTTCTGTAATGTAAAGCATAATATGAAAGCAGAGAGAGTAGAAATCACTCAGAATTTACTGCAAGGCCAATTGTGGGATAACTTTATCCAGCACCACGCTTTGAGGACCACACGTCCCGGTCCAGCCTGGCACTGAGCACAGCACATGTGCTACACTTGAAGCCCATTCAGAACCTCAGCAAAGCTGACAGGTCTTGTGGCAATGCTTGAAATAAAGTAGGTGTATGAACACTGGGGTGGAGCGAGGGCATCAGATTGGTCCCTGAAGGCTTCTGCTGTCTGGGGCAGTTTGGCTCTAGGCGTCAGTCAATGGAACAGGAGAAGCAGCTACACAACTGGCTGTGGTCAGACAACCTCCCTGTCCGGTGCAGTACAATGAGATCCGTAGTGAGAAAACCTCCTCTATTGACACCCTGTAGCCTTTAGAGCTCATTGCCAACATCTTCCTTTCCAAAGGAACTCCAAAGCAGAGGCTGTAAGGAGTGCCAGGAGAGCAGCAGGTTGGATACCCCAATGCTCCTCCCAGCCTAAGCCTTGGCCAGGCAGCAGAGCTGCTTCGCAGAAGTGGGGCATCTTTTGATGGACACAGAGAGCTGGAACCCTGAGCTGTCACCCAGACCTTCCAAAGCCTCCAAACACCTCTCTACCAGCACAACCTTTCCTCCCTACACCTTCAGCAGAAAGAAGGCCACAAAACTTTAAGGCTCAGGATTCCCCTGGGAGAAAGGTGGAAGGGAGCTCCCCAGTTTTACCATCACCCCAGGCGCAGGCTGGTGGACAGGAGGAGGCTCCTCGCTGGGGCAGCAGACTGTAAATCCAGTCCGTTCCCAGAGTTTACTCAACAGTGCAAACAAAAATAAACGGGTGTCAGCTCGCCTGCTTAAAGAGGCCATGAAAGGTGACACTGTGTCACTAATCCCTTGTTGCCATTCATTAAATACATCCTCTAGGCTGTTAATCTTCACACCTTCCTTTGGGGGCCACCAGGCAACAAGCTGGGAGGTCTTGACCATGGCAGAGGATGGCAGGAGATGCCGAAGGTCAGCCTGAATAAGCAAAACCAAGAGCACTGGAATTGTAATAAGATCATGTGTGAAGAATGCACGCTAAATATGATCAAATTAGCTGTGTTATGAGAAGCAACCAGGAGCCCAGCGAAGCTGACAGGGGATATCCCAGAATGCCCAGAGAAACTGGATAAGCCCAAATCCCAGATGTGGTATTTCTGTCAGATCATGATAGCACACATCCTTGGCCACGCTGGGGACAGCAGCAAAGGTGAGGACACTTCTAGGGCTAGCAAGAAGCATGTTCACAATGAGAATGGACCTTTCTGGCCTGCCTGCAACATAAAGCATCCAAAGAAAGGCAGCAAACATGGATTGGCTCCCCGCAGGAAGCAGCTGGAGAAGGACTGACATTTCAGGTTGTATCCCAAGCAGCCCTGCACATACAAGACCAGCCAGGCTGCCACAGTATGACAGAAGAGCAGACACAAAAACCCTCGTATGCCCTTCAAGGGCAGGACAAAGGCACTCCTCACCTTGATGAGGTTACATCTGGATCAGAATTAGCCTCATGTATTTTGTCTTTTCCATAGCAGATCTGTGGCATATCCTTATTTGTACCCAATGAGAAATGCAGTAGAGCAGTCACATCCCATGGCATACAACAAGCAAGGGCTGCCTGCGAGGCTGGGATGAGTGGGTCAAACCCAGCAGCCTGGGCACAGTGCTGACCTTTAGGGGTGAGACTGGGTTAGAAAAGGTGCTGGTGTGTGTTGTGCACTGAGATACTGCACAAAACTGGTCTTGTCTCAGCAGCTTTCCAGGCTGGGAGCTCTACAGGCTCTGCCTTTTTGTATGTCCTTGGTGCCAGATGTGGATGTGCGCTGGTGCTTTCCTCCCCGGGCTGCTCATCCGAACACACATGCGGATGTTCACTACACATGTGGATGTTCACTACACATGTGGATGTTCACCACACATGTGGATGTTCACCACACATATGGGATGTTCTGGGCTGAGCTAATCGGGTTTAGATAAAGATAACAAACAAACAGAACGCGGGATTTGGGAGCCTGGCTGTGGCCTGCCCAAGTGATCCCAGCTCTCAGCATTGTGCTGCATCTCGGGCTGGACAAAACATAGAACCACAGAATCCCAGCCCGGTTTGTGTTGAAGGGACCTTAAAGCTCCTCCAGCTCCAACCCCTGCCCCGGGCAGGGACCCCTTCCACTGGAGCAGCTTGCTCCAAGCCCCTGTGTCCAACCTGGCCTTGAGCACTGCCAGGGATGGGGCAGCCACAGCTTCTCTGGGCACCCTGTGCCAGCGCCTCAGCACCCTCACAGGGAAGAGCTTCTGCCTAAGAGCTCAGCTCAGTCTCCCCTCGGGCAGGTTCAAGCCATTCCCCTTGGCCTGTCCCTGCAGACCCTTGTCCCAAGCCCCTCTCCAGGTTCCCTGCAGCCCCTACTGTTACAAGGTCTCCCTTGAGCCTTATCAACCCCGTTCTCCTCCTGCCCTGCTCCAAATACAGGTCTCTGGGCTTTTCTTGGGCTTGTGCATGGAAAGGAGGTGAACACTTGGGACTACAAAGTTTCTTCCTTTAGCAGATAAATTTAGTAACACGTCTGCAGTGAGGCTCAGAAGGACGATAGCACGTCTCCAAGGCATGCTATTCCCTCAAAGTCTTTCCAGTGTTGCCTCACCATGTAATTCCCTACAGGTGTTGTTGTTATTACAGTTTCATGATAAATAATCCAAGTTAAGTGGACATTTTGTTATAAAAATACCCCACTGGCACATACATCCCTTTAGTATTCACCGGGTGTTTGTGCTACTGTGGAAATGCAACGATATGCACTAACACTGCCCTTGTCTGGAAACGAGAGCTGCCAAACACACAGCAAGGAAGAAAGACACTGGGCAAGAAGGGAATAGTTCAGGCTGTGTCCTCAGCCAGCTGTGAGGCCGTACAGATTTCCCCATTAGATACACTGAGGTGTCAGGGTGACTTTGTTGGATGGGACAGATGAAGAAACTCCTGATGCCCTGCCCCTTCGTGTCCCATGGGATTACTCTTCTGAAAGAGCTGCCGTAGTTTCCTTGAACTAAAAGGAAATCTCTCATTTTGGCTCAAAATGCTGACAGCCAGGAAGGAATTGGCACAGAGGAAAAACACACCTTTTTCGTCACATGAAATCGATAGGAAATAAGGTATTTAGAAGAATTAGCTTGCAGAGATCAAGCTGCACAAGGGAGAGATGGACAGAGAGGCCACTGCAGCTGGTGGCGGCTCAGAGTGACCCTGCGATGAAAGATGGGGAACTTTGCCTGTATCATTTCAACATGGCAATGAACCAGCATCCCTTCCTCAGAGCAGGGACTCTGACCCCATCCTTTGGACAGGAGCTGCTTTGCGCCAGGGCATCACCGCAGGTTCTGCTCACCAGCCCAAGTTTGTCCATGTGTTTTGCCACCAAAATGCACTTGTGTTCATTTGAACCAAAAAACCCCGACACACAAGCCCCGTCCTCACAAACCAGGGATCCCGGTGCATGCAGCCCTATTTACTATTTATCTTTGCTAAGAACATATGGTTCCACTTTGTGAGGCTGCTGGTCTCCAGGGTTAATGACATATGACCATATGGCCCAGAGCAAAGAGTGATGGGACCAACGTGCAGGACAATTAATGGGGGGGGGGAGAAGGAGGGGGAAGAAAAATAAAGGAAGGAGTACTGAAACGCTCCCCTACACACATAAAATGTCAGGTCCTTGGGCTGACATCGAGACAGATGTTGTTAACATCTGCGAAGATGTTAAGTGTAGGCTTTCTTTTCCCTTTTTACATTTAAATGTTCCAAATGTAAATATTATACATAAAAACATTTCTAAATGGCACTGTCTTTTTTACCCTGCTGAGGCCATGGTTGTCTCCACACCACTTACATCTCGGCTTTTAAAGGTTTTCCAGTGACATACTCTCAATGTGTCCAGTGACAAATGATGTAACGTGTTATTAGACCATTGGTGCTGTTTCAGTGGAGCCCTGGGTTTCATTAAAGCTAGCACGCAACATTTCTTTCCAAGCAGTCTCACAGAACACCACCACCTCCATCCACACAAAGCGATGTGAAGCCACTCGCAGGTATTAACAAACTGACAAAAGCAAATAGCCAGAAGGGTCCTTCGGACTGTCCCTGTCTCATACACCCTCCCCACGGACTTCAGCCCTTCTGTTAGCAAGGGAATAGGCACCCCTGGGAGGCATTTCACAAACCAGCACCAGCCATGGGCCAAGCTGGAAGCCCCGAAGGGCTTAGAGGAATCTCTCCAGGTCAGACCTAAAGCCCTGGACTTGCCCCATTGCTCTGTGCTTCCAGGAACAAGGCTCATTAAACACTGGTGGATTTATACAAGCCATGAGCAAAACAGGCTCAATACTAGCTGCCTCGCTCTGAACTCAAGCCTTCATCCTGCACATGTTTTGTTTGCTGCTCATTTTTAAGTATATAGGAGTGACTCTGACAGAGGCAATTGTTTTACTGGTGTCACTTAGAGGAAAGAGCTCCTTCAACAGTACATGGCCATATTTTTATACTTGTGACACTAAGGGCAGATAGAGTTTTACTGAAAGAGGAGTGCTTTTTGGAGGACTGCTTATTTTGTTTGGGGCACTAATATAAACCGTGCTGGCAAATCCTTTCTCCTGTAGGCAAAGGTTAAGTAGTCCATTGATTTAATTGGCTTAAAGTTAAGTAGGTGCCTACAAGATTAGAGCCTGAGAGCAGACCCCCAGTTCAAGCTGGCTTCCTTCTTCCTCTGACATCACAAAAACGCTGTGTGATTGCTTTTTTCCCCCAGCTTTGAAACTTCAACGTTATCTTCTGTCAACATCTCAAACGTTGGCAGAAAGATGCAAAGCAATGGGTCACCACTGTTTCCAGCTCACTCCTGCTTCATTGCTCATACAGCTTCAGGGACGCCCTACAAACAGCAGAAGTCCCATTTGTCCTGCACCAGGGCCACATCTGAGTGAACGCAAGAAGCTCAGCTCACTGGTCTAGTGTTTTAAAGGCTGACATTCTAACTCCCATTTTCAAACACGTCATTTCTGTGCTGTTTACGCAGATCATATAGCATAAATATAGCGAGAACTCTGGGGAATATGAGACGCAGGATGGGCCCTTTTGACATACTACTTCCTGAAAGAACATCCACCATCCCATGATTTTCATGGGGCAAACACTGCTGGTTTGAGTAAGCCCTTACAATAAATAGCCTCCCAGCCCATTGAGTTCCTTATCATAGAATCATAGAATAGTTTGGGTTGGAAAGGACCTTACAATCATCCAGTTCCAACCCCCCTGCCATGGGCAGGGACACCTCACACTAAACCATCTCACCCAAGGCTCTGTCCAGCCTGGCCCTGAACACTGCCAGGGATGGAGCACTCACAACCTCCCTGGGCAACCCATTCCAGTGTCTCACCACCCTAACAGGAAAGAATTTCCTCCTTATACCCAATCTAAACTGCCCCTGTTTAAGTTTTAACCCGTTACCCCTTGTCCTGTCACTACATGTAAGTAAAGTTTAAGTTTATGATCCACTGACACGATCCAATTATATTAAGAGTGTGAGCACCACCGGGAATCTCTGTAGCACATGAGAAAAGACAGCACTTTAATACTGGAAAGCACAAAAGGTCAAAATCTGAGTCCAAAAGATGAGAATAAAAGACTTCAAAGGGTATTCCGTGTCATTTCTACCAATTTCAATCTGTGCATTGCCATAGCCAGAATGAGAAACTGCTAACAGCACAGAGACACTCATATTCAAAATACAGAGAACCAGTAACTTGAAGGCATCTGTTTCAAGCTGGAAGTAAATTCTTTTACAAACCCCCTCCTTCTTACTACGTTTTGGTTACTTCTTAATTCTATAGAAGCTTGTTGGATTATAAATGTTTATGGCATATTTGCGCTGCACACCTGGCTCTCCAGGGCATGTACAATATTAATATATTGAATATTTATTGAAGACATCTTAGTAATGCGCAGTTTTCCACTGCAGCATGTTTGAAAGAGCAGGTTGGCATTACTCTAGTGCTTCAAAGATTCACCCATGTTCTTCATCATCCTGTTTAGGACAGAATGCTGTACGAAGTGTGAACAGGTAATGCCCCTCCCTCCCTCCACGGTGGCCCACTCTCCAGAGAGAGTGTTAAAGGCTCTTATGCGAGTGAAAAATATCACTGCTTCCCACTGAAAAGAGAGCACTTGAACACATCCACTGACACTATAAACTCTTCAGAATGGGAACAGAGTTTTCCTCCCTGTTTTCTCAGAATAAAGTTCTGTTTTCAGCTCTCCCTTAAGCGCTTTCAGTAACTATAATAAATCAAAAGATGCAACAGAGAGCTCTGGAGGAGAACACACATTATGTTTCGATAGATGCTTAGATGTTAAAGATACAGAGAAACACACAGTTGGGTTTAGCCACAAAGCGAACCAGGTTCCTAACTCTGATGAGCTCATCTTCATGGAAAGTTCTGCAGGTGCCACTAGGAATAACTCTTCACCTCTGGGTGCCTATGGATGCCCAGGGAATTTGCCCCTTGATTTCTGCTGCTCTACTATAAAGCTTTGCCTCGAGGGGGAACTGCTCTGTACACACTTAGGATTTTTTAACACCACTGCTCCTCACCCAGCTTGCTGGGTTATTATGGCAACTCCACACCCTGCTACTTCCAATGGTTGCCATGCCCTCAGCAGCAGCACCAAGTAGTGCAGAATGCGCTACGGAGACATTCCTATTCCACAGAAGTAGGCTTGGAACCGCCAGTGCTCCAAGGCTGTAAAGTCACGTACATTGGGATTATAATGCCAAAAAGAATGAGAGCTCTGATTTAAAACTGCAGATCTCTTAACGCAGAAATTACCCATTAAACAAGATAAGAAGACACAAAACCCTGCTGGAATGAGTGTTGGGTGTTTGTGTAAACAGCCTGGATGTGAGCAAGGGAACAGCTGTAGGTTAGGGCTGATGTCGGGGGGGGGAGGGGGGGGGGGGTGATGCAGACAGCTTCTTTCCTTTCAGCTGGTACTTTGAAGGGTTCTGCTAATTGCTTATCTCATTTTCTAATCTGATTACCTCCGGCTGCAAACCCATCCACGCTCTGCCTCTTGTGTGTGTTTATTAGAAGTGTTTTGAACTGTGAAAGGCCTGCAAAGTGCATACCCCTTGCAGAAGACAGGTTAAAAACCCCAGCACAAATACCCCCAGGGTTTGTCTTTTACCTGTTTCCTCTCCTGATTATCTCAGAACAATCAGACTTCACCGTGCTTTCTTTGGAGCTGGCGTTGCACTTACAGAGTTACAGGAGAATGTGAAGTGAAGGTGGTAGCGTGTTGAAGCAGGCAGAGGCTGCTCCGGATGGCTAAGCAGATGTGTGCATGATGTCCTCACCTCCCAGGGAATTATAAATGCATCATTTGATAATAGTATTAATACATACATAGCCAACCATCTGAGCATTGATCTCCCTGCAGAAAGCATAGGTGTTTTCCCATGGCAGAACAGGAAAGTGGTATCTGAGCTGCCTGATCGGGGAAATGCCCTTTGCTAATCACCTTCGTCTCCCTAATTAACACTGATGCAGGGGTATGTTCTGGATCAGTCGTGCTAAGTATGTTGGGTCCAAAGACACACTCTGGATCCTGACTCACGTGTCAGGAGTAGAAATACAACAATCCTTTATCAAAACAGTGTTATTTTGCACAGAAATTGAGTTTTACTGTGAATATTCCATATATACGAGTCAGTGTGCACGGCACTGTAAAAGGCTCCTGAGAAGCTTAAAATCTAAATAGAGATGAAATTGGATTTGCTTTACCCGAATAATAAATATTTAACTAAGACAGAACTAAACCGGTATCACAGTTCGGTGACTGCAGCCCTCCCCTGTGAGCAGACTCTAAAGCAAGGCTGTGCAGTCGCAGGTCGCTGTCCTGACCATCACCACACTGTTGGTATCGCAGTCTATTCCTTCAGTTACTTTGTGATAACCCACTTCACAGACCATAGAATGGTTTGGGTTGGAAAGGACCTGAAGATCATCCAATTCCAACCCCCTGCCATGGGCAGGGATGCCTCACACTAGTCCACATCACCCAAAGCTCTGTCCAACCTGGCCTTGAGCGCTGCCACGGAGATCGCATTCTATTTCCTGATGTTATATGAGAGAATTCTTGGATCTCAACATAGTCCACGGGACAGGAGAAATCCAACCTGAATTACGAGTGTCCAGTTATTCCAGGCTTAATGCAAATGCCAGGACAGATCCAGAATGGATCATTTTCCTTCTTCTTTCCCCACCGCATCTTCCTTTTCATCTCTAACATAACCATCTGACCAGAAAAGAGCAGCCCTTCTCCCACACTAGAGATTTATACATTGGAGTAAGTTTGGGTTCCCTTAGAGCAGACATACAAAGCTAAAGCACTGAGGGAGAAATGAACTTAAATGCTCTTCGTGTTTATTTGACTTAGGCAGGTCCGCTTTGCCTGCATCATCTTAATGGTGCTTCGGAGGGGAAGAGAACCGGCAGATCTGGAGCAATGAAAGGTCTGCCCTCCCCGGCGCTGTGTGTGACAGGCAGTTGTTGAATCAGACCACATCAATTAACAAGAATTTAATTAGCTTGTATCGTTTCTGTCAAATCTGACAACTCAAACATGGAGAACAGATCATGGGTTTCCTTGGGGAGCAGTTTGGGGGGGGGGTACTCTCTGTCTGAAGGGAACCTGAAGTTGGATAGCTATTTATAGGTTTTACATGGCCTACTGCTTCCTGTGCTGTGGGAGGGTTCAAGAGTGAAGCCATAAATGAATTCCATTTCCTTTTCTCCCTTTAGGACTGCGGGTATGGACCCTCTGCTTATTTACCTTCTGCCTGACAAGGTTTTCAACTGACTAAGCCATTCTTCTGTAATCCCCACTGGATCCTTGACGTGGGTTTCCATCACAGAACATCCTTTCAAAGCATTTTATCTTGGTTCTGCCCGAACTATATATAAATATGTTTGTGTATATATGGTAGTGTTTTCTCAGGAGAAGCATGAAATGACTCAGATGAATTTAAGACAGTCGTGAAGAATTCACCTCAGACAAAGAAGCCAAGATATCACCCAAAGCTAGAATTTACTAGCAAACACCACAAAAAGTTCTACATGTAAGCCTTTCAATTTAAATTCATTTCCTACTACACTCAAATTGGACAGTAACTGTAGTGACAATAGTTATATGAATGCCAAAAACAGTACAGCATCAGCTTTATGCCCCAGAGTGCAGTCCTACACTTGTATGGGTTACCTTACACTGAAGATGTACCTAACAGTGTAGCTACTATAACCTGGGCTGGCACCATCAAAGAGCAAAGGAAGGTATTATGGTTGGAGTGACTGCTTGCTGGATGTTAGCTCAGTAATGATGTGGGGTTTTGAAAGCAGCTACTAATTGCTTTCATTAAACAATTATCCATAAGATCAAATAAATACCAAATAATAAATCTTGCCGCTTTGGAGCACATTTCACTTAGATAAGCATCAACTGTGAAATATAATAGAGCTTCATTGTTATTATTAGTTTGAACTGATGAATTAGTGCTTACAAATCACAGTACCTGAACTGCGCAAGGCACAGGAGACGCAGGTAAAGCAAGCATTAAGACTAAAGCCTCTTTTTAGAGGCTCAGGGGATAGTGAAAAGTGTTGTTTCTTTACCTCAGCAACAGAGGGAAGCTCTGCAGCCCAGAGACGAGGACGGAGCTGCTGTCTCAATGCCTGTGCTTGCCTTGAATGTCATTTCTGGAGGCCCTCTGCCTGGCAGCATCAACCTCCTCCCCAGCCCTCCCCAGAGATGGAGCTCGCAAGGTCACGGAACAGGACTATCATATTGAAGCTTAATTAATTCCATGCATCTTATTAAATAAACAAAAATCCATGAGTCCCGAGTGTTTCTTATACCCCAGTGTTGGATTCGTTTCTGGATCTGAGCCACCAGCTTCCCAATCTGTTCAGGAGAGGCACAAAGGAGACCGTTTCCAAGTCAGTAACCAAGCAGTGATTTGTGACATGTC
This sequence comes from Lathamus discolor, assembly GCF_037157495.1. Taxonomy (NCBI): domain Eukaryota; kingdom Metazoa; phylum Chordata; class Aves; order Psittaciformes; family Psittacidae; genus Lathamus; species Lathamus discolor. Next base: position 11,263,552 of record NC_088896.1, on the reverse strand, counting down.
AGGAATATTTAGGGAAAAATGATGGTGCCAGTGACCCTGGAGAAGGGAAATCCATCTTTTGGTTGGGAAGCGGAAAATAACTCTTGGAAACCTAACACATTTCCCCCTCCCCTCTTGGTTCCACTCTATTCCAAGATGGAAGATTAGTAGCTTGCAAAAGAAAGAATGTCACATAAAAAAATAAAAGGAACAGATTACCAGGAGCAAAACTGATACTAAAACCAAGCACTGAGCCACTTTCTCTCTGTCCTCCGCTGAGAAATACTGAGCGAACATTTACTTAGCAATTAGGGTTTAATGGCAGAACTTTCAAGGCAGCGCTGGGCAGAAAGTCAAAATCTACATTTTAAGGAGATATTTTAAGTACCCTACAATGCACAGGAGCCCGTATGGTTTTTCTTTCACTGTAATACAGCACTTTGTCTTCCTACAAATGCATGTGGCTGAAAAGAGATAAATGCAGAAGTCATTAGGTATCCCATAGAGCTCATTCGCTTAAGCTTCTCTGAGCGGACAGCTAGTATTGCCCTGCTGAACCACTGATGGATTTCAGAGAAGGATGCGCAACGTAAGTGTTCAGCTCTAGAATGGATAAAGGCCTTAAAAAGACTTTGAGATTAACTATTTCCCTTAAATTAAAGACTTGAGGGTACACAAACAAGTAGACATCTGAAGTTCAAGAGGAGGTTAAGTGCTGCTCATTCTATGGTGTATTTCCTGGTAGAGCATCCAGACACCTGCATCTGCTGCTGCTGTGTGGTACCCAGTTCATATTCCTTCTAGGACTCTCCCATGTGCCAAGAGCATCTATTTGCTCAAGAAGGGACTAACTCTCATCACGTGTTTGCAGCAAACCTTGCCTTGTGCAAGCTTAATGCAGACACAACAAGGGCCAGACCAGACTGGCTGGTCTGGTATTTTATCTGCACTGAGATCAAGACACAGCCTTGACCAGGGAAAGAGGAGCTATTCCTAGAGAGATGAGTTGTGCAAAGAAAAACAAGTAGTGAGAAGAACTGAGCACGAGAGAGAAAAGCCACCTGGGAACCCCGTGCCTCAGTTTCCCTTTAAACCAGGAATCTTAACACAAGACTGTACAGTGCAGAAACCAGCCATTAGAAGTGCTTGTAAGGAACCACCTCTCACTATAAATAAATTGTTATCAAAGGAAGAAAATAAGCTTTGAAGAGAGTGAAATAAACCCAGGATATAGAAACTAAGTGCTCCCTGGACTCACAACTGGAGCGAGATGGCTCGATGTTACCATCCTCCCTGCTAATACAGCTTGTTTATTTCTGATTGCAGTAAATGCAGCATTAGAGAGGAAAGGCGGGGGGGGTGGTACATTTCCATGAAAGCTTCCCCCATCCTTTTTTCTCCTTTCTCTAATGCTGCCCCTGATATATTAAGCTACATTCCTGCCAGCTTCAAGGACATGTTTCTGAATCCCATTCAAAACGCTGACAGGCACTGAACGTGTGAGAGGAAACATGCCCTCAGATGGACTGCATTTATTCGTCTGGTTATACCTTTAATCTGACATGTTTAGTAAAACCTCTGCAGTGAGTGCTGAGAACGTTCCAAGAGAAGAAAGGAGAAGCAGGATTCAGGTGTTGCCTCTGAAGGTTGCTGTAGAGTCAGTTAAGGCAGACGGCAAACTCAGAAGAAACTGGTTCAGAGCAAGGAATGGGGCTCTCCACTGATGCTACCATGGTTTGGGGGGTTCTGACCTCAGGGATTGCTGCTGGATTTGACGGTCTTTACTGAAACCTTTTGCTACATGGAAATACAAGGATGCCCATGTGCTCCTTCATATTCTTCAATGCAAAAATACATAGGTCTGAGCTTGAATCCATTCCACTGTTGAGTCACAGGATCTGATTTCCCTTCTTTGAACTGACCCAAACAGGGCTTCAGCAGAACCACTTTGTGTGAATCATGAGCTAGAGTCAAGGCAGATGAGACTCAAGAGCTGCTCCCCTCACTCAGCACAGAAACTGCTGAAATCCTGCTCACTTTAACAAGGGATCTGCTGATTTACCCCTTGAGAAGAAGGGAAACTTTCCAGCCCCAGTTTTAATACATCAGAGCTCTCCTGCAAACAGCTGTATTGTATTTGTTTGATTTTGTTGCGGTTCTTTTTCTTCTTTCTCTAGTTGGGGACTCATGCAGTGTCTTTCCTTGTTTTTAATGGTGAGGATACGTATTTGTTCTGTCCTGTTACTCTAGTTACTCCTATTTCATTTACATCAACATCAGTCGGGACCTATCCACCAGACTTAACTAGGGATTAAACAGATTAACAAATGACTCACCATGATCTGAGGGATTTCTGAGACTGTCTTAATGCTGAGCAAAGGGGAGAAAGTGGAACAGATCTATCAGTCCTTAACGTCTTTAAATCCTCCTTTTTCTCTCTACTAAAATGGGAGGAGGCAATTCCCTGTGCTGCTAAAACTGGGGTGATGGGAAAAAAAGGTCACTTTGCAAAATACAAAGCAACTTTAATCGCTATGATAAGGTTCTCCTTAAAAGTATTCAGTTCTGCCCTGATAGCCCTGCAATAGGCACGTTCATCAGCAGAGAGACCTTGAGCCATGTTAACTTGTATTTGCTATCTTGAGCATTTGTGGTTACAAAGTGCCCATGGGACAGTCAGCGTGGACAGCCCAAGGATGAGCTGGTGCTTCAAGGCACAAGCAGCAGGACCCAGAGCCCCCAGGTGGTTCAGAGGATGGTCAGTCTTCCTATACCCTTGTCTGTACCCATTTGGGGTCAAATTTTAAACAGAAAGAAACCCAAACTCCTAAAAAATCATGCGCTTAAATCTTTTCAAAGGCTGGCCCTTATGTGCAAGCAGCCCTGCTGAGACCTGCCCTATGTGCTGCTTTAAGCATCATCTCTCACATCGGGGTACCCTGCCTCCGGTGGCACAGTGACTGGACACAACTTCTCTGGGGACAGAGAGGTCTGTGGAAGGGGCATCCTCTTGCTCATCATGTAACAGAGCCCTTGCAGGGGCTGACCACGGGGAAAGAGAGGAACTGAAACCACCTTCGCTTCCCTGCACATTCTGAATCAGTCACGATGAGAGCATTCATCTCAGAGCGCCGCCCTTTGAAGACGGAGCTATACACAGATCCCAGTGGCCAAACCTTCACAGGGACTAGAACTTGGCAGTCAAAGCCAGATCTACATTATCCAAGCGCAGTCACTTCACTTCACAATGACGCACAGGCCTTAGATCTCCACTTTGCTCCTTTATACCAAGTAGAAAGAGCAAATCATAGGACACCCCATAGTCCTTTGAGGCGCATCCAGCACTGGTTTTAGAGCCCTATGACTCAACCGCTAGCATTGCTTGCCACTCTTTACGTCTGGATTAGAAAGACAGACAGAAAAAAGCACCTCTGGAGCCTTTAAGACTAATTAAGAAGTGTATCAAAAGCAAAAACAAAACAGAGAGAGGGAGATAGGTTTGGCTGCCTCTGAATGAATCTTATAAAATGGAAATGGGAAACATGTGCAAACACTCGAAATAGTTTTGCCCCTGCAAGATACTTGAAGACTTCCCTTGTAAAACAAATAGGGACCAAAATAAAACCAGGTTTCCTTCAGTCAGCACATAATCATTTTCATGCTAATTTTTATCTTGTTAACCCCAAAATCTATTAGAAGAGAATTATCTGCCTGAAATCTAGCTTGTGACTCATGCTAAGTGGTTCTGATATTTTGAGAAAATAAATCTTTACACTGTTTACACAAGTCTATCTGAAATTACAGTGTGTAAAAGAAATAATGGTTTCGAGTGACCATAGGTGACAAATGAGCAGGCTTCTGATGTTATTAACTTTGGCCTTGTCTACGTCGGATCTTTTTTTGCTTTACTTTTAAGCCCTACTACTTGTAGCAATCGCAAAGCACCACCAGGGCTAAATGCAAACTCGACTGCACTCATTCAACAGGAAAAGAATCTTTAACTTCAGCGTGCTATGGACTATGCCCAGGTGCTGAACAAGATTACATGGTCAAACCCAGTTGTAATTACAATGGGCAGAAGAGCAATTTAATAGCAGACAGAATGGAGACAAGCCTCTCTGCTTATGAAGCCAACCTCTACTACCGCAGGAGTTAGCTTGCATAAGGAACATTTGCACATACAGGGCAAGGTGTTTTCTAACAGGGTAGAGATTCTCAATGCTCGGTCTGGATTAGGTGTCCAAGCAATGACTTCCTAAGGGGACTGGTTTTACAGAGGAAATATGGAGTGAACCAGTGGACACTGGTCTCTCTAAATACACACACCGCGGTTACACCTATGAGTAGTCATTCTAGGATGGGGCATGTTTGTGTGGATTCATCTTCAGGGCTTCAGGAAGCGCTTCTGCCTTTGGAAAACCTGGGGAGCAACCAGTGTCTGCAGCAGCCTTTAAACAGTTGTGTGTCAAAGGCTAGAATGAATCCTAATGCCTTCCTTTTGCTTGAATTTCAGCAGCATAAAGAAACAGGTTGAAAGTGATGCTTAGTATTGATAAATCTGGATGAACACACAGAAGTCCTAACTCACTGATGAGAACAAGTGCTGTGGTTTGGCTAGAGGACATCTTTCTGGGCAAAGAGAAGGAAACAAATGAGATGAAAACTGGGCAGTTTCATTCCAGGTACTTTTCCTGCCTATTGATTAATTAAAAGAGGACCTCACAGCTGAGACTTTCTTATAAAGGATTTTTGCCAACTGGCAGCTTCCTCTGGGACAAGCCAACACCAGCTGTAGCTACGACCTGATGAAACCACAATCTGCTCTGGAGGGCTGTATTTGCCATCAGGCTGTTCTCTTGCAGAGGAAGAACTAAGCGGACGTTTCTCATTACTCAAAGAGATGCTCAAGAAGCCTCTGCTCACTTTGTGCACAGAAATCCCTGTCCAACGAAAGAATTCCACAGACAGTCCCATTGGAGAACACCTTCTGCCAGCTGATGTAACAGAGCTATTGCTGTCAGCATCTGGTTTGAACCTCCCATATTCTACACTGCGTTGCTTTATTGCCTTAGCTAAGGCTACGGGAGGACAATTATTTAGTGGTTTATATTGAAGTTATGTCAATTCATCATGGGCAGCTTGAAAACACTGCCTTAGGTGCTACAATTGCTGAAGAGTGCACAGCATCAAATGAAAGCCTGCAGGGAAAAGCTGCTTTTGAGCTGCTCTTTGTCACAAATTTATTCCATTTCAGTTATAGCAGTTATCAAAACATTTACAGATGCGTTTGCTTTCTAAAGGGAATATAATCCTGCCCATCCCGGTTTACACAATTCATTCCCATGCCAGATTTTCCACCCTCTGGTTTAAGGGCTGGTTAACTTCCTAAATAAACCCCAATAAACAGATAAATGCCCCTGCTCTTCAGACAACCCCCTGAAATCCTATGAATCACAGTCAGTCAGTCCTCGCATTCACCTGACAGGACTGACACGTGAATTCTCTTTATCCAGACTGGGAAGCTGACACAGTGTGAAGAGATGGCATGAAGAGGTTTCGTGAGTAAACGGCAGTGAGGTGATCAGCACCTTGAAATGCGCTGCAGAAGCAGAGCGAGTGGTTTCGTCTGTGGGTGCAGGAGAGCTGGGGCTGGGGAGAGGAGGTGGCAGACACGCTGGTGCATGAAGCGAGCCCAGGCTCGGAGCCCAAATACCTTTGTGATTTTTCTCCCCTGTTTCAGCTTTGCTCCTGTGGCTTGGCTGGGCACACTCGAGTTGTTTAGCAAGCAATAACACAGATGCTTCCCCCTTTTCCCTAGGCAAGATGTGGCAGAAACCAAAAAGAGAGATTTGCTTTAGCCAGAAATAAAGCCCACCATCTGACTTTGCTGGTGTGCTCTTTTCCATTGCACAGCTCTGTGTTAAAGAAGCACCATAAAGCCAACGTTTCCTTTTCACGTGCACTTCTCATCCCCTGTTTCAAGCCTTGACCAGCATGTGCAGTGTGGCATGGTGTTGATCTAACCAGAGCTGTGGAATGCTACGGTCTGTTCCATCAGCACTTGGAGCCTGCCACATCAGAGAGGACAACTCATCACCCTTTGAGGAGTTAGCGATGGGTTGGATTCCAGTGGGGAAAGTGAAGGGTAAGTCATTTATTGTAAATCAGCACATACATGCAAATTTATGAGGTGACAGCATCTCTGAGTATTTGCCTTATGTCAGGAGGTACCACACTGTCCTCAGTGAAAACAATACCCCAGCCTTCCCGGGGGCAGGGCAGGCAGGGAAGTCTGATGCCCGCCGCCATTCTGGGATGAAATCCATGGCATTCTTTTGCCGTTTGCAATCTGAGAACTTCACAAGAATGCTGGGGGTGAGCTTCCCACCGAGACCACAGAATTAATACTGTTTAGTTTAAAGGGTGGATCACCCACCACAACAACCAGCACTAACGGCATCGGGGTAGCTGGCTCAGCAAAGACGTCAAGCACAGAGTAAACTGAATCCCATACGGTAAGGTGAAGGATGCCTGGTGGGAAAGCATGGAGAAGTCTTTCCTGCTACTGTTCAGGATGCTAAAGAACTGCCCTTACTGTATCTACACATGTACCTAATGGGTTGGTTTCTTTCAGGTGCTCAAGAACTCACAATTAAAATATACTATACGATTTCACAGAGCTTAGCCAGAAGGGAAGAACCAGTCTGAACACCGCCACAACGTCAGCCACAGAATTATACCCTGTGTTTCCTGAAGCAAGGAAAATTTTCTTCTCCATTACCTAAAAACGACACAACCGAGCTCAGTGGCTTGAAGTTAATACAATTTAGAAACATAAGCAGGAGTGATTTAAAGATTTCAGTAGTGAAGTGCAGCGCTTCTGTTAATAAACTGGGTAGATGGCTGCATCACTTGCACCTAGTAATCCAGATTCTTCTGCGTGCATGTGAATCTTGAGGTTATTAAACACTGTGAACCAAGTATTAACAAACATGCACAGGTCATCAACTGGGGCTAACTAGAAAAGCAATGAAAAATGACCAGAATGCACATTATTCACCCAGTACAATCAAAAAGAGACCAGAACATGGCTGGTAATGGGAGAGGCTAGAAGGTAGCTCAGGGATAGAAGAACGGGGTTGAATAGTTGATGGATGCTGGGGACCCCACAGCTGAGTCTCGTCAGACACTTCACCTGCTGTTGAAAGGCATTTTTCAAGTTGCCTATTGCTCTAATGAGAATGGCAGGGCCGGGCACTATCTCAAAACTAGTGCCATCAGCCAAATAAAGCAGAGAGCTGCCTGCCAGCTACTCAACAGGGATTAATAAAGTGGCAAGATTTACAGGGAAGTCAACTCATAAAGCTTTCCAAAAAACATGAATCAAAAACATTATATTGTCTTGAATATACGTCATTAGTAAATGGATTTGATGGGTTTCTGGCAGAAGGACACTTTCTAACCCTGATAGGCTAAAATATGTTTTACTGGAGCTTTGAGGGTAAGGAAAAGGTGGATGTGAAGCATGTGAAGTGAATATTAAAGCCCCTATTAAAACGGCTCCACTGAAGTTAATAGCGTTTTACTGCTTCTCATCAAAGCCACAGAGGTATGCAAACAGAAATCAAAGGTAGTGGGACAAGTTGGTGGCACAGCCCCTTCTCTAGCAGCATGTGTGTTGCTTTCCATTTTCTGAGCCCCTGAATATCCTTTTAGAGAAGCAATTCTAGCACTGAATCTGTCCAAATTCTTGTAACTAACACCAAAAGTAGCAGTTTGATTTGTTGCAATAAAATAAAGGATCAAAAAGTGATTTTAACGTTATTTGGCCCAGACTCATCAAAAGTACTCTTCATATCCACTGCTGCAAAACCCAACAACTGTCCAGATTTGAGCCCAGCGATGGTGAAATCATTCCACTGATGGTTCTGAAGAGCTCTGCAGTTAATGCCTGCTGGCGATGGGGCTGGCATTGAATTTCTGTCACACACAGCTCAAATGCTTAATGAAATTGTATCTTTCTAAGGTTTGGTTGGTTGGGTTGGGTTTTTTTTTGCCTTTGTCATACCTTAGTCTAATCTCTGTACACATAAATATGCTGCTACCACCTCTTAAGGAAATAGAGCAGAGAGCTGTTGTCTGGAGGTTGGTGGCCTCAGTACTATGGATAAACCATGCAACAGGTCCAGACACATCCAGGGTGCCTCTGTGTGGTAAAACCAACCCAGCAATACACTGGTTATCTGTTTGCCTCACAAAAGACCTTCACGTCCACCAAGGGGATGACAGCTGATATGCCTGTATTATTGAAGGTCTGACAAGCTAAAAGAACACATTCATATACTGAAAGATGATTTAAGGTTAGGAAGCACAGACTAGGTATGGAGAGGAAATTAAGTCTGGATAAGTTCTGTACATAGATTTGAAGATGTACATGGAAAGAAGATGAAGGGGACAGAAAGACTACGGTCCAAGAAAAAGAAAAGCAAATGCTTAAATGTTAGAGATAGCAATTCTTGTTCAGCAAGGGTGAGCTGAGCCTTCTCATCTGCGTTTTGGGTGCTCTCAGTCTTTTGCAGAACCTTTCTGAATGTACAGTTAAACCCCACAAGCCAAGACTTCTCTATGGCACAATGCTTTCTGAAGAACTGTACTTCCCGAATCCTACTTCATCAGAGGTCCAATGCTTACCAGTGTAGCACCCATTGATACATAAGACTAAAGCTTCAAAGTGGTGATGGCCAAGAGCCACAAGGTCATTTAAGTACTTTTATATGGGATTGAGATGCTTAAAGCGTTTCTGGATTTATCTATGATTTTGAAATAGGACATTGGAGTCCGAATCACTTAGATCCTACTGAAGATCTAATTGCATTTTGATACATAGAGATAATTAAATATGGAGATGGTGAATACAGAAGAACAGAAAGTAGCACTGTCCTTACAATTCAAAAATACCATTGAAACTATGTGAGCACACTGGAACCATCACATACACTGAGCAGCCCCTAGAAGACATCTCTGGGTGCTTGTATTTGGTAGAAGTTAATCTGGATGAAAATAAGACCTATAGAGCAGTGAAAACATCCCTGACAGGATAATGTTCGATTTAAATAAACAGTCCTAATGAGATCTGTTATTACCTGCTGTTTGCTCATGCGCTGGCATGCAGTCCCGAGTCTTAATGTTTCTAAATGCTGCCATGAATTTTTTCAGCCTAATCTGCTCCTGAAGATTTCAGCTAACATCTCTCCTGCTTCACAGTAAACTATAGACAATGCTGCAGCCTGCGAGTGGATCTACATCTCTCTTAGAAAACCCCAGCACACCAAACCCAGTGCTTTCCCCATCCAAGAGAAGTTTGCTCTGACAGTTAATAAAGAACAACAAAGGTGGAAATATTAAGCATATAAATTTGCATAAAATATAGATAGTAAATTGTATAGCTCATCCAAAGTTACTCATATAATGCATAAAGAGGGACAAAAAGCTGGAATAACCTGATACCTGACAGCACTTAGACCTGGTGTGATCAAGTCTGTTCCCTCCTCTGCTGTTCAGATACATCTGAGAAAGCTCCAATTAACATCTCTCCTGTCCTGCCAATGCTGATGCAAGTAGGTAGGTACAAAATACTACTTCTGATAGTTAACGTCAACCTCAGAAGAGGAGGTCTGGCCATGGTACCATGCTTGTGGGCATCTGCACCTACTTTAGAGGGTTAAGTGAAAGCAGGAGTTTTCAGAGCTGCAGAACTGAGCCTTCTATTACTGCCACTTCCTTGTTATTTACTGCGTCCTCAACCTTTAAAGCTTTTGGTCATTGGGGATGTGCCCTAAATTCCACATAGGCAGAAGGATCCCAAAGTGATGCATGTTATACAAAGCTCACCAGTGTGGGAGATGGTAAAAAACAGATAGGAAGGTTTGTTCAGACTTGCACTGCGGTAATTACGGGATAGTTCCACTTATTCCAGAAGTCTTGCTCTTACATTTTTAATGAGAAGACAAATCTATAGCACTCTGATAGAGTAAGAATGGCCAAGAGTATCTCACTGAATCAGGAAATAGTGGAAATAGTCACATTGCAGCATTCTGTTGGGTTTAGCATTACATCAGCAGCGCCTTTCTGCTGCATGTGTGTGCTGGGAGAAAAGCACTGAAAGGCGGCCAAACTCCAAGTGAAATGGAAGAGCTCTAACAGCATCTTCTGAGTGATCCAATTTACAGTGTTTCACCTAGATAGGGTAGTGTAGCACCTGAATCACTTTATCATGCCTCAGGAGTGCAGCCCTTGCAGTCCTTCCACTGGAGTATAAGGAACAGCAAGAATTCTGTATTGTTAAGCTCCTGAAACAGTGCTGCTGGCAAACGGTGACGTTCTTAAACACCAGAGACCTCAAACTACCCCAATTCTGCATTCTGCTGACTTCAGTCAGTGGCTTTTCTCCAACAGAGAATGTCACCCCCAAACAGGGAACTACCTACCACTGAGAGCTGAACCTCTCCCTGCACCCAGAGCAGCCCTGCACACAGAGGGGGCAGGGGGCAAAGGAGGGCTACTGTTTGGTAGAACACGAGTGATGTCACCTGTTGGCAAAGGAGACATAACCCAAGTGTGCTTACAGATTGTGTAACGTTAAAAACCTTATCGCTCCCGTGCAAGCAAATAAAGGCAACGGGAATACATTTTTTGTGGTAAGAATGCTTTTTAGCTTGCTTTCCTGTAACACGTAAGTCTGCAGAAGTGTTGTCATTCCCACAGTCCAAACAGTTTATTCAAAGACTAAGAGGAGTTTCAGTTTTCCACAACTTTCCTTTGTCCTGACAATCCCCAAGCAGGTAATACTTCTAGTGCTTTATTAACACAGACTGGGGTCAATAAACACTTTGTACTCCCTGCCTCCCATATCTACAAATGTCATTCCCCAACCCTAATGCTTAAAGACCAGAGGGATTCCCAGACCCAAGCCAGTGTAAGCTCAGCAGTTCAGTTACGTTTCAGCTCTTTCCAAGGCCACCACGTCTGCCACCTTGATAAATGCAGTTGTTGCTAGGCTAGAACAAAATCCTTTAATCATTTTCAAACATTAAATTCCATCATGTCTGGCCCGTAAATGAAAAGTTCACTTTCCAGGAAGGATTTACCAAAGTTGATACCTTGTGCTGGCAGAATGTTAACTGTACATTCAGCAAAATGATTTCTTTTTGGTGTGGGGGGGGCTTTTGATGCACTCAGTTCCAAAACTACAGCGATACCCTAATTTGCCCCAAGTGGCTAAAGCTGGATGTTGTCATCTGTACCTAATAAGGCGCAGGGATTTGTTTGTCACAGGCTTATCCTGGGGTAGTTAATGCTGCAAAAGGAGTGACTAAGCTCCGAGTATGTTCTCCCTCCCCATCCAGCCTCGAAAGCGTTACGTCTGCGCTGGTTTCTCAGAGGCAACGCACAACATCTGGTGCCGAACCAGTGGGGTCAAATAATGTTCTCACCATTTAGCGTAATTAACTCCAACCGCCCGTCTGCTGCAGGCCCCCGCCGCAGCCAACACAAGCAAAGCTGGGCCAAGACGAAATTTCTCCTCATTATTAAACCCAAATCTAAGCACTTGTCTGTCTGTAAAAACAGAGCAAAGGGAGGAAAACTGAAACCAGCGAACAGGGTCTGAGGTTTCAATAAATGTCAGAGAGCGTCAAGTCTGTTTGGATTGCAAATTATTGCTGGCTGATGGTCTATTATTTTACAACTAGCGATTGCTGTCAAGGAGTTGGGGAGGGGGTGGCAGGGAGAGGCTTCTCGAAGCCCAGCCAGAGGGGAACAGAAGTTACAAAATACTCCAACAATCGTTTAAAAACCCAATTCTAAAGTAACCTTCATGTGCGCTGAATTTAGAGCTTTTATAGAGCATCTCTTCAAAGGAGTCACCGAGTGCTCTGCTTGTGATAGAACCCATCACCAGGTCTGCTCTGACAGGGAGCATCCGCCATCCCTGCCTCTTGCTCCCAAATGCCATCCCTGCCTCTTCCTCCCAAACGCCATCCCTGCCTCTTGCTCCCAAATGCCATCCCTGCCTCTTCCTCCCAGATGCCATCCCTGCCTCTTCCTCCCAAATGCCACCCGTGGTAGAATTAAGACAACTGGAGGACTGCGAACACGCAAGAGCGAAACAGACCATCCCCACCCCTCGTGGTGCTTAAGACGAGCTCGTATCTTGTCAAATGTGCTTGAACAATACAGACAGAACATTTACACGGTTGCTACATCCTTTTTGTAAATGAACTAATGAATGAATGGATAAAAAGGTCACTTCTTGAATACAGGAGGGGAGGACACGTCTTGACTCCCACTGACTGTAAATCACACAATCACAGAAGCTGAGGCTTCGGACATAGGGAAAAGTAAATAGATCTGTGCTGTATGCAAAACAATCAGTGAAAACATCCTGGAGTTAATGGGGGGAAATATTTCCCCCAATGACCCTGATCCCAGCTCCCAATATCTCAGCCTGGTTTTTGGAAGCAAACCAAGTCACTGAACAGAACTTTACAACTCAACACGGACTCTGGGTCCTTGAAATCTGTAAAGTAATGAAATGCAGAGCTGTTTTATATGGACAACATGGTTGCTCTGGATTAATATGTGAGGTGGGCTAAAATACTTTACAAGTGTGTCAGGGGCTATATGGGAAAGCTCCTCAGTCCTTCTTTGGTCTAACACTGCCTGAAGATGGGTTCGTATTACATATCTGAATATCTTTGTCATCTACAACTGTCCAGGTAGGTCACCAGGATGCCAATACTGTTGTGACTGAATACTGCACCATTAAACTACGCTCAAGACGATGTCCGGTGCCTATGAAGGATGTTATAAATCCTGACATTCTCCTCTCCAAAGATCCATTGAAGTCAGTAATCCATGGCTTGTTTGTGAGACCCTCATCTCTCTTTATGCTTGGGAAAATCACCTCTAATTCTGTCTCCTGCCCCCCTTGGGGAGAGCTCCTGCTTATGGCCTTCTTCAAATCCCTGAACAGAAGTTTCACACAGCTTTGGGCTCCATGAGAAGTGCTATTAAGTCACATTTCATCTGTGTAACCAAGGCCTTCACGTTCAGGTGACGCATTGACGGCAAGGTTTTACACGGCGCTTGAAGACTCGGCATGTAAAAACTGCAACGTGCAATTGAAACTGTCTGCAGGATGTAATGTGGACATTGCAAGAAGAAAGAACCTACTTCTTATTTGGATGTTCCAGCAATGCAAACTGAAGAATTCACCAAGTCTGAAGAAAAGCAGACTTTAAAACCCCCATAAATTGTCACAATACGTCGGTTTGACGCTATTGGTAAAAGCAAATCCTATTTTTTCCTCTCCCTAAAATTAAACCTGGGTTTTGCAAAGCAAAAAAAAAAGAATGGATTCATAGTTACAAAGAGTGGTTCTATTCCCCTGGACCCGCCACCTCCTCCTCTCCCTCCCTCACACACGCACACAGCAACTGGTAATAAAACTGTAACTTATGATTTCGCACCAATAATATCCCAAGAAGGGTGCCTCTATTTTACCCTAGAGCAAAGGAAAGAGGCCAAAACAATCAACCTCTCTTGTGCAGAGCTGAACATGGGCTCCGCTCCGCCTCAGCTGTGTGTACCCCTGATGTCTGTGGGATATGCTTTACCTGCCAAACTACTCAGCCCAAAATGTGATTGTGACCTTGAAGCTTATTTTGGCCCATCACGAAGTGAGGGGAGACGCAGGAGGAACGTGAATCACCCAAAGGCCTCTCCCTGACTTTTCCTCCACAAATGCAACCCGATCTTTCATGCAAAGCTGATCGATATTGTTCCAGTGCAACAGCTTTGGATGGTGAAATCCAAACGCTTTGAAGAGATGGATCCATTTTTATGACTTCTATCAAATTTATCACAATTTCTGGTTTCTGGAAGCAAGAACAATTTGCTTTTTCCTCAGTGTCCTGTATTGTACAATGGCACATCTCAGGAGGAAAAAACAAGTTAGATTTTATCAAGGGGAACTGAAATTCCTGATTTTGGTCAGTTCTGCACAGAACTGAACAAAGGATCTTGATTTGGTTAGAAAGTTCCTGTTGTATCACTACATGAAGAAGCAATCTTGCATCCCCTCAACCATACAAATGTAGAACTGAATAGTAAATAACTACAGCCCTTGGTCCAAAAGCTGTTCTATCCATGATAGAGAGCGGAGATGTACATATGATAACTCAGATATCAGCTCCCTGCTTCATGGTATAAAAGATGCACATTCTATGAAGCGTTCTGCTGCTGCCCATTCTGCAGACTGTTAAAACACAGTCACATTTGTTCTCTAGCCTCACAATATGCTGCTGCTGTTGAGCTACTCTAAGGGATAGTACCAGGCATGGCTCATGCTTTGTACCAACTGATGGTTATCAGCATTGCAGAATGAAGTAGAGATGTACTGTTTGTCACAGAGCTTCCCCAAATACAATGCACAGTAATTAAGTCAACTCTAATGAACTAGAACACCTTTCTTGGAAGTATCCACTAGTGAACGGCTCCCTCTTTAATTAGTATGAGGTTTTCTTATTAGTTACACCAAGAATTACATTTAACTTCCTTGGCTGACTAAACTAAGATGCACAGAGAGGGCTGAGAATAAACTGTAACCATTACATATTGAAATGCCCCTGGCAAGCTCAGTATAAACTTAATCCCAGCAAGACCCCCTGCTCAAAACATGCACCTTCATGGTTAGAGTGAAGAGAAAAGCCTCCTCGAGCTGGTTTGGCTTCAGCTCTGCTCCTTCACTTTGGCACTTGTTCACTTCAGAATGATGGATTAACAACTTAAAATTTCAGCACCTCCCCCCCCCGCCCCGTATTGGGATTAAGTGTTTTAGTGTAATTAGTTTCTAATTGCAGTGTCTAAACCATAGGAGTCTATGGGTGCATATACATCTCAATCTCAGCTCTCCTTAGGCGGGAGGGAGTGAAGTTACTTTGAAAGAGAGACTGACCATTGTTTAATGAGCAGTTATGGTCTGACAAATGATTGTGTAAAACACTTCCTCACTTCGCATGTGCTCCCTGCATGCTGGGTCCCCACAGTGCCTCGCTCTTAACTTTAGAATCATAGAATCATAGATTCCTATTCGGTATCACACCCTCTCCAATTATTTTGTCCCCTTGTCAGATCCTCGCTTGTGTAAAGAAGCAACTTTGTTATCTACCTGCATGGTAACATGGTGTTAATGGGCCACTCAGTTGCCTGAGTTTACTACTTATTATAACAACAATGAATATCTTAGCTTTAGGGAGAAAAACATTTTTCCCCTGTCAATACCACCGACAGTTTTAGCTCCATTTCAGATGCAGCATCTTCTACTGAGATAGAGAGATGCTCTGCCAAACCTAAGTTATATCTAGCATTCACTTCCAGAATGAGATTATTGGATGTGAAGCACAGGTATGATAAAACAGTACAAGCACACTTATTGTTAGGAATCCAAGTAGATTTGCTGTAGAGTTACAGAAGCATGCAACTGATCCTGTTCATAAGGAACAGTGAATAATGATTCAGGTTCACGAGGTCCAAAAGCATATCAAGAATCACTGCACTACTCTTCGACCTGGAAGAGTGATTTTAAGAACCTCACATACATAAAGACACTATCAGAAAGGAGAAGTGGAAGGCAACTAAGACAAGCCAACAGTTTGTTCTCTGTTTGGATATCAAGCCATTTTTCTTTCTGATGCATCTGAATTTATCTCCGCCCTGTGAAGATGCATCTCCAGTGAACTCCACACTCAGCTGGCTGGTATGCTGCTTAACTGATTTGGGCTAAGGAAGTGTGATGATCCTCAGCGACCCTCAATGACCCTCACAGGTCCCTTCCAACTCATATTCTATGACTGGGAGCTCAAGACTGGGTAAAAATCATCTGAGAACAGATTCTCACACTAAATTTTACAGCTGAAAAATTCTGAAAATAAGAATCCAGTGAATCTCCATTAAAATGTGACCTAAAATTGTATCAGCTTCAACAAGTCTCATTCTACTTGGCTAAAATATCCCTAGACTTTTCCAGAGGTAACTAGGCACATCTATTAATCGGCCTTCCCAGAACATGGATGAGAAAAACACTAAGATCATCACATTTTTTTTGGATCTTCAGAAGAGTTTCCAGGCAAAATCCCATCCAAAATGAGGGTTAACATTTAGAAGCTGGACTTGGCACTTTAAGATCTGGTGGCTAACATCTAGCTTGGGACAAACCAAACCAAACCGAAAAAGACTGCTGAATAAAACCTAGCATGAGCACATGATGGATGCAGTCTTTCTTTGGTTGCATTCAGCATGTGAAACCACCCATTGGGCTGGCCACCCTGAGCTCAAATATTATTTAATGCTAGTGTAAAAAGCAAATAATAATACTGTAGTGTGAGTGTTCCATAGCGCGGCTTCCAATTCACCTCTGCCCTTCCAGACTCTGGGTAATGATTCATTTTCTCCTGACAGGAGGGGTACAGCATTCTCAGACCTTCTTGGGTGGAAGAAAGCTGGTAGGAAGCAAATCCACAGTGAGCCATTAAACCTGATGAGGATTAATACCCTCCCTTACTAGCTTAATGTACAAAATGCATCGATCGCTTTGAGAATTGTGCTTAAGTCTACAGCTGGGAGCAACCCTGTGATCTGGGCTTTTTTTTCACTGTGTATGTACTACCTAACTAATGGTGAAACAAACCCCAGTGCAGTAGAGTTGGGTAGTCCCATTACAGCAATAACATATTGTAAAGGATCAAGTTTCAGGACAATTAGCTCCTGGCTGCAGTTTATTACCCCATCGGAGATTTAAAACATGATTTTTTTTTTTCCCCCTACTGCATTCCAACAATACTTAAGTGTCTGGAACTGACACTGTAAAACAATAATAGAGTGACAAATATCTGTCTATCTGAAGGCAGACACACAAGCCGGGGTGTTTTGAGACAATAAATTGTAAAACACGGTTTAGAAAAGCCTTTTCCTTCTCGACAGAACTGAGTCGGAACATTTTGTGTGTGCTGGTCTGGTTTTACTGTTTGTTGGGATCTCCGGGTGGCTGAACAGCAGCATGTCTTCAGGCAGACAACTCTGCGGAGATGTGGTTTCTGGAGGGACAAGGGCCCAAGGGCTGAAGGAAGAAACCACTTTTGTTTCTCCACGGGAACTAAAGGAAAATGCCCGATTCCTCAATGGGGAGGAAGAATGAGGTGGACTAAAATCCTTTCTGCAGATACAGTGGCACGTCAGGAGTCCATGGGGACTCACCTGCATGGCCACTTGGATGACAGAAGTTATTTGTGATGAGACTCACCTATTTGGTTCATCCAGGCATTACAGAAACCTTTAGCGGCAGAATGGAGCTTGTGATTCACCATAGCATTTAAAGGGTCAAAGGCTTCCTGAAACCTAATCTGGGGTCAGCCACCTTCTAAAACAGCCTCTGATAAAAATAATTAAATCAACATTAAGCAAAATTTCTGCTTCCAAAACCCAAAAGTGCTCCCACAAGAAGGGAATGGGAAGGATGTTTGGGCAAATGTGGCTGTCTTTTGTAGTGCTTGCACGTGGAGCGCAGACATGACCTGATCTTTATCAGACACACATCTCTGTATAACCTCTGCTGCCTGGACGTTGTGGGTTCTTTTCAGATGGGCTTTGTAGGGAGCTTCAGTTCCTGCTGCCTTAGGTAATTTGGTTGTGCTCAGGTAAGCACAGCTGCAGGCAGTGGACAAAGGAAAATGAGGTGCAGGCAAATCATATTTGATCATTGCAATTATCTGTCAGACTGAATAAACCATTGCTCACAAACGTCCTCTGCCAACCAGAACTCTACTAGGATACTGGCTCTGCTTCCAAGCCAAATTCGTGTTAAGTGTCTCCAGTCATAACTGCACCATTTCTCTTCTCGCAGCTGTACCACTGATGTTGGTAGACTTGCAGGATTCCTTATTGCTGAGCACCTTCATCTTCTATTGACTTCCAAAATGAGGAGAAAGTATTTCCTGAAGCACTGAATTTCCCAGCAAGCCAACAGACCAAACGGTGCCAACCAAGTAACTCACTGCAGTTCTTTAAGCCTTCCCTCTGCCAGAACATACATTACACTGAACAACAAAGACCAAACTGTAAGAGAGAGTGTAACATATATAACGTTGCACTTCAAGTCCACTGTGCTGTGGAGCATCTGTATCCTTTAAACCAAGCTGTATCATTTGCAGAATTTGGAACATAAAGAGCATTAGGGCATGAAGACAGTTTGATTTCATTGGACTGGATGGCTTTGATACTGGAACATCATTTGCAGAACATCATGAGTAGAAACATATTTGGGGACACCCTGCTACACTGACTTCCTATGTGCACCCTGTGGCCTGCAAACAGTCCTGCAGCTTCCAAAGTAGAAAGCCAAGAATCATCAAGAGAAATGAAAGCACACAGGGGAAAAAGGAAAAGTTGGGAGCTGTCAGGGTTGATCTGTAGGTTACTTTCCTGGATTGGAAGTGAAAAGCATCGTGCATGTTGCAAAACATGAAGTTGCAATTACAGGAGCAAATTGTAGTGATTATACCATACATAATACTTGTCAGTGACACCATAAACAGCAGCGCAAAGTTATTGAAATTTAATTCAAATCCTATTTACTTAGGAACTGATGTTTCAATCATAACCAGAGGCTCCCAACAGGACCACATTTCCCCCATTGTTGTGGGTGTAGTGCAAACCTGTCTATGTCAGGGTATCAAAAGAGCTTCACTTGTGCGAAGCTGACTGCAGACAGCACCCTGGAGGGTCTGCAATATAAAGCTCTGCTCTGTGAATGGGGTCAGACACAGAAGAAGCTGGAGCCTCCAGGAATCCAGTTGTAGGACTGGGGCCTAAGAAAATACCCAGCGACTGACACAGCAGAAGAACGAGGCTATTCAAGATGTTGGTTTTCCTCCGATCACTTTGGGTGGGATTCAACTCACTAAACTCTACCCAGCTCTAAGTCACCTGTCTGGTTTAAGCTGTTTCTGTAGCCCGCTTCAAAGCCAACAGAAGAGAGAAAAGCCATAGAAAGCAGTTGTGCCACCTCCCTTGCATAAGAGTTCTTAGCATAGATCCTCTCAGGTAATTACAGAGGCTGTCCAGAGACAGCCGCCTGGATTAGATGCCTCATCTGCAGGCAGCTGTGGATGGACATGCTAAATCCCAGTTTTCCCGTGTAAGAAGGATGCTACTGCTGCCATTAAAACTGCAAGTCCAGCCTGTCTGAGTTCCAAAGCAACCAGGACAAGAGGGTTTGGTAATCTTGCTGGCTGCCTACACAGGGTGGTTTTGGAGCACAGAGACTAAGTCTAGCCTAGTTTCCACAGGTCAGGGTTAAGGCACATTGGTGGAGTGGTGCAAAAGTCAGCCTGCACTGCCAATATGCTGTGGATAAACACAGGCTGCTCTCTGTGGATAAACAGCAGCCCTGGAACGTCATTTTCCAGTGATGTCGATCTGGCACCTTTCTGCTGCACTAAACTCACTGTAAAGGAGTAAAGTGAAAAAAGAAAAGTGGGAAAACTAACAATGCTAAAAAAAGGCCCTGCTATATTTAGAATAAAGCTGAGGACGTATTGGTCAGTCTCCAAGGGAAATGGCCCAATGACCTGATTACTGTTCAGCAAAGTAGACGGGAAAAGCTGAAACTGGAAAACTGAATCGGTTTTATGACCTTTAAGAGCCGCAGTTAGAAAAGTGAGCTTAATGCCACTATCTTCCCATTTGTTTGGGCTATTAGTCATCCTCAGGAGAGGGCCCGGCTCGTGCTGCCAGAGCTCACCCTCCTGCAGAAAGTGCTGTGACATTAAGTAAGTTATTCAATTATTTTAGGCCCCTCCCAAATTAATGCTCTCCTTGAAGCACCTTCTCCTCCCAGTGACACCAAGTCTGCACAGAATAATACCTGGCACCCGTTCATTCCACTCGGCTTCAGGCGCCTGCTGGAGGTGGCCTAAATTAGAAGCACATTCACCCTCAGCTCTGTATTCAGTGCTGAGAGGATGAACATCCCAAGTCTAAGCTTTCAGGTTTATTTAGGGCTAGATCTTTTTATGTTGGTATCTCTGCGCTTAGAAGCACTCTGGCATGTTTATCTTCATGTGTTTATGCTTTCATGAGTGGAGAATGCATCCCCAAGTATTCCTGCTTTTAAAAGGAACCAAGCTCATCGAAAGCATCACTCCCACCCCAGTCAAACTGTACATTTCACATTTGATTTCTTCTCGATGCAGCCCCTATTTTACGTGCATATTAAGAAAGTCAATTTACAAATCCCAGCCTGCAACATCTGCAAATCGCCATCAGATCTGAACTCAGTGCCCACTTATGACCATAATCCCCAGATGTGCCCTTTGATCCCTCCAGAATGAGTGTTCGAGATGGAGACCTTTAAAACTTGGCTCCCAACCACCACGCAGGTGTTTACTTTGAGGATTGTCACAAAGGTGTGAGAAAAAGAAACCCATTCCAGTGCAGGCTGCCTAACACTTATTTGCTTTCCTGCTAATTGTACCTGCAGCAAGCAGATTCCCTCATTAGCCTTAGGAACACCGCTGAACATCCAGACTGCTTTCTCCTTCCCGCACGTCAGATGTGTTATTCCTCAAGTTGGCGAGATGGAAAACTGGCCTGGCTCCAATGCCCACAGTGCACCGGCCGAGCTGCCTGGAACACGACCATTGCACAACTCTCCCAAGGCACCACTTCCCGCGTCGCCATCGGTGCTGGCAGAAAGGCATCGCCATCCCAGGGCCTCTTGCCCAACCATCCTGTGTTCCCCTGGGAAAGTTGATGGCTAAGTTCTTAAATAGAAAACCGTGTTTAAAAACAAAGCCACGTGGTAAAAGGGACAGCTCAACACGGTCATGGAGTAAAGAACAGAGATGATTAATTGTAAGGAAATCTTCAGTTTGACCATGGCGGGGTGGTAAAAGCAGCCCATGCACTGCGCTTCATCCCCACTCAGTTTTCATGGAGTTCAGTTCAGTTTTCAGAGTCTCGGGGTCAGTGTGTGACTGTTTCCTATGGACTGACAGCAGCATCACCAAGTGAGTGCCACTTTGAGCCAAGGTCTGTCCCTCGGCAGCTGTCAGAAGCAGCCCTGAGGGTGGATTTGTCTCTAATTATCCTATTTGCTTGCTAGGCACAACCTCTACTTAAACTGAGCAGTGAAGGGGAGAGCAGCTCACCTTATACTCTAGGAACAGCCAAAGAAGAAATGACCGCTGCAGTGAATGGTCCCCAGCGCACTGCATCAGCTGCCTGCCTCATGGAGTAACCATCAGGCAAAGAAGTCCCATTTTCCAATGGGGATGCTTTAACTCCAGCTAAGAAACACGTGGATACTACCCACATTAATGAGTGCCTTTAACTTCCAGTAAACGAAGCAGGAATATTAAAAATACTTGCTAACATAAAAATGTTACAGATACTGAATTTAAATACATATTTAAGACCTTTCACTAAATGACTGACCAGAGGTTTACGATACAAGTCAGTATTAAACATGATTTGTTTAAAGCACAGTTACATTTTAAAACGCAAATGCTGTCAAGCTATTCACG
Source organism: Lathamus discolor (assembly GCF_037157495.1). Classification (NCBI taxonomy): domain Eukaryota; kingdom Metazoa; phylum Chordata; class Aves; order Psittaciformes; family Psittacidae; genus Lathamus; species Lathamus discolor. The sequence continues at coordinate 11,241,932 of NC_088896.1, read as the reverse complement.
GGGGAAAAAAGTGCCTTTGGCATTGTATTAGCAATATAGTTTTAATGTCCCAGTTACTGCAGTCTTACTGTTTGCATTTAAGTCTGTCAAAAAGAATTGTTTAATAAGTGCTGCTGAACAAAGAGAATGGAAATCACCACCCTAGGAAAGCTAGAAAAGCTTTCAGCAAGAATCTGAGGGCAGAAAAGGCTGCCCAATACGGCTGGAAATAACTGTATTTAATGAAAGGAATTTTAAGACACTAGAATTTCCATGTTGCTGAATAATGTCTCCTAAGCAGAGTGGGGTTAGAAAGCAGTGATCTGTTGGTGCGTTTCGCTGTCAGTCATGCAGGTGTCTCTTGGGAGATGTGCCGTTTTCAGGATCTGCATCCCTCGGAGGCATGGTCATCAAAGTGGGGCCCAACTCAGCTCCAACAACAAGCAGCAGAAGGAAGAGGGATGGCTCTAGGAACGTGCCACATCAGGCCTGCTATTGCAGGGAGGTATACATCTCCTCTTGCTTCTTTTCAACTTGATAATTCATGAAAAGGAAAGATGGAGGCTGGGATATTGGTAAAAACCTCTGGGTTTGATGGGTAAGTCCAAACGATTTAAATTACATTGGGGTTGTTTTGTAGCACAGAGCCCTGTGCTTATCCTTATCACAGAATCATAGAATAGTCAGGGTTGGAAAGGACCTCAAGATCATCCAGTTCCAACCCCCCTGCCATGGGCAGGGACACCTCACACTAAACCATCCCACCCAAGGCTTCATCCAACCTGGCCTTGAACACCGCCAGGGATGGAGCACTCACAACCTCCCTGGGCAACCCATTCCAGTGCCTCAGCACCCTAACAGGAAAGAATTTCCTCCTTAGATCCAATCTAAACTTCCCCTGTTTAAGTTTTAACCCGTTACCCCTTGTCCTGTCACTACAGTCCCTGATGAAGAGTCCCTCCCCAGCATCCCTATAGAATATATCATTTGGTATCAGTTCCTGGCCTACTCAACTGCACAACATCAATTTGTGAGCTCTCTTTCCAAACTCCAGTGCTCACTCCTGATGAAGTATCTCTCAGCAGCAGGCTCTTGGACAGCTTATAACAGCGAGCAGTACATTTCCAGCCCTGTTTTACGTAACCTTTGTTTGGCTTTGTCCTCCTTGCACAACCCTGACACTGCAGCCTCTGATTGAGTAAGACCAGAGACTTGGAGGAGTTAAGTGGCCTTGAACAAATAATACCCAGAACCGAACCCAGTTCTCCAGGGAGCCGGCTTCATGTACAGGAACAGGGTGAACTTTGCCTGGAGACCTGCTCTACTGGAAACAGCGCAGTGGCAGTTGGAAGACTTTCTGAGGCAGCTTTCAGTATGCGCTGTGCTCATGTGTTACCTTCAGGCAATAGCTAACCTTCACTTTGGACAGCTTTCACCCTGTAATTACCTCCTCTTAGCTTCATGCATTGTTATTTCCTGGTCTCATCTTGGGAGGGAAGTGAAGGCGCTGGGTGTGCATGGGAAGCTTTCCACACCCTTCGTGAGTCTGCTGAACTTTGCGGGGTGTTAGGGCAGCGCTGGTAATTGGCATCCTCCACACAAACCTGGAGATCTGCTTAACCAGTCTGGGGGGTCCTGTGCACAAGGACAGGTATTTTATCTGGAGCAAGCCACATTACTTAATCAGTCCTGTCTCGCAGCTCCTTGTGCTTAGAAAGGGGGTAATTATGACACTTCCTTTCCAGTTTAGCTCTTTCGATAGCTTCTTGTAGTATCTCTGTACTGGTGGCACGGGGAAAAGCACGTGCACGTGTGAACAGCAACACCACTTGCTGGTGCACAATATTCATGTGCTTTGTCCAACTCACCATTCAAGAAGACGAGAAAGAAAATCGTTGGAGGGACTATGAGGGTTGAATTAACCTGATTATATTGCCTTCTATGAGGGTAATGTGACCAGTAATGATGGGAGTGATCTAAGCGCCACACACTTGAAGCTCCTCCATACTTGGTGACATCTTATAAAATGATAAAGTTTTTGGGGGTGTGAAGAAAATAAATGAAAAAGTGTTACCAGAATTTCTCTACTCATTGTGAAACTGGTTCTAACCAACGGGTTCAGGCTTTCTTTTTAAAGCCAAAGGAGAAAAAGAAGGGTTGGGGGTGTAGGAAGGTTGAGATCTACTTGTGAAGATGTGAAAGACCTCTTTAAAGTGTTCCATGGTGCCAGCAGGGCTCCAGGCAGTTTGGGTTTCCTGCTGTGGCTGTGGATTGGGCAGTGGTCCGGGCGGCTGGGAATCAACAGGAGCTTGGATGGTGTATGCAGTCTGAAAAGTGAGGATGATGCGGACTGGGAGGGACTGGCAAACACCCTCAGCTGGGCTCTAGCAAACACGCTTAAGGGCTGTGTTTCAGGACCTGACTCTCATTAGCAGTAGTTCCATGGTTCCAGGCCCTTTACAGGATGGAGGGTTTTAAGAACACATTTTACCATCCATTTAATGTAACAATATTAAGCTAGATTTGGCAAGGCCACTTCAGACATAAAACTTTAAAATGAGCTTTTTCAGAGCATAAAATCACAATTGGTCCTGCTAGTAAAAGGATAAAATAAATGTCTATTCACCCTAATTGCTGTCAAAGTTGTGATTTTTTTGTTTTGTTTTCTTTTATATGTAGTAAAGCCAACTTGGGTTTATTGTATAGGGTGCAAACGCTTACCGTATAATATTATAAATCCTGCAGAGAATTAAGCATCTGCACATTTTTCCTGGCTGTTTCTTGCTTTAACTCGAACCGTCTGTTAGCACTGGCACAAAAGAAAATGATGTGGGCGAGCCTGATCCCACCTCTTTTCCAATTCAACTCTTTCCGAAAGCCTTGCTCGTGTATTGGCAGCAGGGGCTTCATTCTCTGAGTGCAACTGATGACATACTTAGGAGCATGCGAGAGTGGCAAGAAAGGATTCCGATACAGAACATTCATGGGGGTTTTATCCACCTCATTATCCCAAAAGGAAAGAAAAAAAACCACCCTAAAAGTTGGAAGGAATCAGCCTCCTACAAGCTCAAAATGGAAAATAATAATTATTAGATCAACTACTCCTACCTCGGAGCCAATGCAAGAATTGGTGGATCCACAAGCTGAGATCTCTGACCTTTGCTAAACTCGGCTCTGGTTAACCAGCCCTCACATCTCCCTGCGGTTACAGAATCACTGCGGCAACTTCCTCAGCAGTTCCTCTCTAGCTTCATTTTGTCCCTGAAAGCACCTACAAGGAGGGCTTTTGTAATCTGTTTGCCCAAGTTAACTGCAGTTGTAATGTCCCACTGGGGAATGCGCACAGGAATTGCTGCCATATCACCTGTTTTGCAGCTGTAAACAGATCTATTAAAAGAAACAACTCCAGGTAACCCTAGATATGAAGCCAGTGACTGAGGAGGTGCTGGATAACCTGCACATGCACCAGCAGATGCTCACTTCAAAGCAGAGGAGCACAAAAAGAACAAAAGTTTCTTGGCTATTATTGGGTTTCTTTCCCTTGAAGGCTTCTGTAACCTTAACAGAGATGGTCAAGATGCCCAAGACAGTTAAGCAAGAATAGCCATCCCAAGGTGGCAACAGGAAAAGGGAATATCTGAAGTTCATGTATTTCTATTGAAAAACAAGGGAAGAATTCTGCATTATGGCCTTGTCTGTGTGGGACTGACTGGGCTGGTGAAGCCAGATCAGGCAGAGCGTGATGGGCCCCATGTTTCTGCTGCTCCTTTGCTGTCCACCACCACTTCTCTTGCCTTCTAAGTGCCTCTAGTCAGATCCAAATATTCCTCCTTACTTTGTTTTTATGGCAAAGAGCAAGAAATGTATTTGCTCATTTGGAAATCGAACCGATGTGCTGCTCAAGAACAGCATGAACTTCAGGTTTCTCAGGTTTCTCTGGACTTGCAGCCGCTGTGAGCCCTTGGGCACAGCAAAACAAGACACAACTTAAAACCCGACACTTTCCCATCGTTACTGGTGGTTCCAAGGAGATGTAGTCATGCCAGGCATCCCCTGTTAGTAATACTGCACGAACGCGAGCCAAAGAGGAGGCTCTTGTTTCCAAAACAATGTCATCATTTCCCTTATTTACTTTATTATCACTTCAATCTGCAGATGAGCTCTCACTGAAAAAAGAAGTAAGAACATTCTCCACCTTATAATTCTAAATCAGTGCTTTCTAATATTGCAAAAAGGATTATTTGCCCCCAAACGATGGATTTCTCACAGCTTTTACTTTGGTTTCTTTTCCAATCTTTACCACTTTGAAACCAGCAAAAAATAGAGACTCTCCAGAATTACTCTTAAAATTGAATGAAGGAGATTTACACTGCATTTATTTCTGTTCCTCCTCATGGGATTACTTTGGGAAAGGGGATTTTCCCATCACAAGCTCCATGTACTTGCAGCGTCCAGTCTCCTAGCCCAGATAAGGACTGGGCAGCATAATGCACTTTAGTATTCTTCCACTAGATGTCCCCAGGTAAAATAGTATTTACACTGATTGGGGTTGAAGGACTTCCCTGGAATGTGTTTTTTCCCCCTGATGAGAGGAATGCTGTGGATAAGACAATGTTGGGTGACCTACCCAATTCTTAGCTTGCTTCTAGCATCCCAGTGAGGAGCCAGCGGCTCCCATGCTGCCAATGCTGACCTTCCGGATCAGGCAGTGGCCAGACCTGCCAGCTTTTGTTCAAGCAGCTCTTCCAGGTTGTCCCAGAGGCACCCAAGTGCCTCCGGAGAGACAACGGTCCACCAACACACAGATAGTATAGCATACAGTGTATAGCATACAGACAGCTTGGAAACAGTGCATTTCCACACCATTATCCTTCCAGGAGGGAAATAAAAGGGGAGCTGAGCAACTGCCCCTTATTTATCACTAGGCATGGAGCAAAAAACATGGAAAAGCAAGGGACTTCTTAGACTCCAGAAGCCTTCCATGCAGAGTTCAGCTGAAGCAGGTCTGACTCCACACCTACCATGACACCGGGTAAGACGCATGTTCTCTTTGACCACCTTTATGTGCTCATCAAATTGGGGGCTTGGTGGTGGGGCTTCTAAGCCACAAGCTTTGAAAAGAAGAATGGATCTAGCTTATAGGAAACACATAGGGCATGCTGCTAGAGAAGTAGAGGCAGTGTAAAGGCGCCGAGTACATTCCTATTGACCAATGAAACAGAAAACCAACCAAATAATCACAATCAATTACAGCTCCTCCTTTTATAGGCAATCTTACTACAATGGACCATTGCAGCAGGAACAACAGCAGCTCACGTTGGTTTGGTTCTACCAGATGAGAAGCACAAGAAACATTAATGATAGGGTTGAAAATGATTCTGCCCTTGCTAAGCTGTGCACAGGCGAAGGATTTTGCTTTAATGTGAAAGGAAAACAAGAGACACATAGAATAGTGTTATTATTATCCACTGCTGCTCACTGTCTAAACAAGGAGGGTTCTGATGTAGCCCCTGGCCTGAATTGTGCTAAATTTAACTCATTGCGTCAGTTCTCAAGAGTTAAAACAAGAAATATTTGTCCATCTACTGTACAAATAGGGATGTGCTGGGTCCTACCCCCGCCTGTGTACGGTGTAATTAGAGCTGCTGGTTCTGCTCTGCTCTCTTTTGTTCTAGTGCGGTGGTCTGCTCTCAACCTGCCACGACCAGAAAAAGCATCTCACTTGTTCCTTCTTGCACAGCTTTTTGCTGTCCTTCAGGAGGGGAAGGCTTTAATCAGACATGGTAAATGCCTGAAGGCAAACTGCAACACAGACAAAGCAAACGCTCCCCCCCAAAACGAAATCCCCAAATACCCCCAAACTGCTCCAGGTGCAGAACACAGCACATGAGGAGAAACATGTTAAACTGTGTTCCTTTCTGAGCTGAAATTAAAGGAATTGGATTAACGATGATATCAGTAGACACACACGAAAACAGATTGACTACAGATAGGGAGACAGGTGAGTGCAAAGAGAAGTGATAAAGGGGCAGGTGGGTTAATTAAATTGCTTTCTAAAATAGAGATATGTGTGAGGTAAGAAGAAATGGTAATGCACTGATTGGTTTTAACTCCACACGATCACAAACCCACTGTGCACACCGTCACTCGTATGATCTTCCACAGCAAGATGCTTAAAGAGAAGGGCAGAGAGTACCTAGAACTGACTTGTACAGACCAGAAACCGGAGCTGGAATTCATCTCTCCCAGCACCAGCTCTCTGAACCTTCATCACCCAATTGAAATCTTGCATCCAACTCCCTCTCAATTCAATGTGGAGAAAGAAGCATTTGGAAAGAGTATGCCGAAAACTGACAACTAGGGAAGGCAAGAGGAATCAATCATCCACTCTTGGAGGCTGTGTGCCTCTCATCCCTTGGACTAGGAGCTCAGGAGACTACCTCAGGTCAGACACCTATATGGTTAAATCAGCAAGTCCTGTCCCTCATTCCTCTAGGGAAAATGCACATAAATCAGAAACAATTCGGAGGATGACTTCAGCCAGTTTACACATTTCACTTCTTTAGAGAAAATCTCTCCCTGGAACACTGAGATTCAGCATCCTGTTTTTTCTGGTAGCAGGATCCTGCTTGGGGATGACTTTAAGAGGATTGGGATGTTTTTTTCCCGGGAGAAATTAACTCAGCAGATGAATGTGGAAGCTCCAACTGGAAAAGCATGTCCAGACTGGTCTGGAGAGGAAAAAATATGGTGCTAACAAGGCAAATCCTGCAATTTCAGGTTTATATTACATTCATGGGGCAATGGGGAAAAAAGTAGTGCTCAGCTTTTAAAAGTGTCCTCTGTCTGCAGCCAGCAATCTCAGACTCTCCATTAGTTGTGCAGTAAAAGTCAGCAAAAGATGGAAACAGACAAAATATGGGATGAGAGTGCAGTGGCTGGAGGATGATTGCTGTGGTGTTGCTTTTGTATAACATGATATAGTAACCTGCAGAAATGCTGGTGCGTTTAGACAGTCTAAGGTAGCTCTGGGTAACTTGCCAGGATCTTCCTAAGTGGAAGAAAAAATGGACAATGTGTTTTAAGTAGTTCCCTGGGCTCAATTTTCCCTAGCTTTGAATGAAAGAAATCCTGGGTATCCTCTTCCATCCATCAACACAGATCTTTAGCCAAGTAATACTCAGGCATAAACAGTTAGAAGCTCATCAAGAATGAGTTAGGTTAAAGTCCAGCCAAGCCCTCTGTCTCTGTGTATCTGCTTCTGCTTGTCTCAGGACGTGATTGATCAGCAGTGTCAAGGCGCAGTCAATCAGCTCTGGGGATTCCCAATCCTGATAAATCACTGCAGCGACAGTTAGTGCCATCCTCAGACTGGGGGCAGGGAATTGCTTTAGACATGTAAGGAACAAAATGACAGAGAGACAGAGTAGGAGGACAGAACGGGAAAGCCAAGGCTTATTTCATAAAGCAAAGCGTTATAGAATTATCATAATTCTATTACAGAGTACTTGGTGAGAGCATATGGTTTTATCTGTGGTGGTGGCACAACTTCAGTACTTGGAAACCTTTCCTTTCCTAGATTCATCACTGGCTTACTCCGGTAGTCTTTCAAAAACGAGGATGATGATATATACCTTTCCCATGGGAAACTGTAAGGCTCACTCACTCCAAGTTTGCAATGCTGGGCTTTGAGATTATCATATGGAAGATAGCTTTAAATAGCGGTGCATCTCCATGGGGAAACAGGTATCCAACAGACTTGAAGAGATTCAGTGTAAATGCAAGATCCCAAAAGACAACCAGACACACCCCCCCCCCCCCGAAACTACCCTGATACTGCAAAGCATATTAAAGACTGCGATCCTGCTAGCAACTCTACAAGAAACCTGTGGTTGACTTAACCTACGAAAGAGAATAACGTGCAATTAACGGGTAACAAATGACAGGTCTTATTATTGCTGGAACCAAAAGCACTTCCAGGACAATTTGCCATTCTTGGCTCAGTCTGACCCAAGTGAATAGTTCTGTTTTGGAGGGGTTTTTTGGTGTTGTTTTTTTGATCCCCAGAATCAGGTTTTAAGAGCCCAGGGTGCGAGAAGGCACTATGGGATACGGCAAGGAATTATTTTAACTAGCCCTCTTCCTGAAAGGCAGTTATTATGAAACTGAGAGAGATGTGGCTCTGATAAACAACACCCACCTTCCCCAGCCCGCAGCCTGTTTGAAGTGGCATGGGGCCAGAAACGAGCTTTGTCAACAGGTTTAATTTGGGTTCTTTCGATTCAGGGCTTGGTTTGCTGCAGAGAGGCTGCAGTTCGCCCCACATGGAATCCAACAGACTTTCTCCATTTTTGAGTGCAGGTAAGATGTCCACAAGGTTCGGAGCATCACAGGACAGTGTGTTGGTGTGAAGAGAAAACCAAAGGTGGGCTGACATCCAACTGGATCCTTAAACATCACATCAAAGTGTGCTCCTATTCCTTATTTGCAAATCACATCCTTACAAAACCCTATCCATCTCCTGAAAGACCAGGGGTTGGTGCTTTCAGGGCAGATCAAGCAATCCACACCTAATACACAACCTTTCCTAGCACTTCATGTGAATAAAGTGTTAATGGATGTCATCAAGGTGTGTCTTTGATGCAAGGACCAGTTCAACAGCCATGCCAAGCACCAAGCACTCCATCAGGCTCAATGAGTGAGCAATTAAAGTCTATCCAATAGTAAAAATAGCCGCAGTTAGCTGCGGGGCTGTGAGAACACATGGGTCAGAATACAGCCAATGAGGAACTCCTCAGCCCTCCCTGAATTCAAGAAATAGATCAAATAATAAGAAACAGCTCCACAATTTTAGTAGGTCTTTTCCAAGCCTTTAAAATCAATGCACAAGCAGCAAACAAGCCTGACATCCCTGTGAGAACTGCATTGCCTGCATCCCTCCACAGATGAGCTAATTAAATGGCAGAGAAGCACTGCAAAGCACCCATCACTTTTAACTGCTGGTGTCCTCCCTTTTTTCCTCCTAATTTCCATCGGAACAGGAGAACCAGTGGATTCCCATGGTGGCACCCAAAATATCAAGCATTCCCAATTAGTGGAACCAGAGGAAAAGCTCAGCCTCTGTGGCTTGACACAACCTTAAGAGGGAACCCAATTGCAAAACTGATTCATGAGCTAAGATTTCTGGCTCTCCTATTTTGTCATGACCCAGCTCCAGCCCTCAGACCCCTGCTGCCTGCACAGAGGAGCTCCGTGTCCATCCTGCTTGTCTATTTTCTTGATTATAGTTTCTTCCTTTTCCCTTTCTGTTTAAATAGGGTTCAGGACATGAAAATCTCTTCAATAACTAAAGCAAGCTGCTGTTAGGCTGCATGTGCTGCAAAGCGCTAAATTTCATCCACAACTACTGTAATAATTCTTACAGCAACCATTATGATACTTCCAGATGTTGGTACATGCATTATGCTTTCCAAGTACAACTCAAATCCCACATGTATCCCGAAACCACATGGAAGGGAAAAGTTAGATCTGGGGGTGGACAGCGTCTGCGTAATTTCCTTAGCTCTCTGCAGTTGCCTTCTCCCTCTATTCCCTTCTCTCTCCTGCCACAGATTAGCTAAATGACTGCAAATAGGTATGAAGGATTTGCTGCAATAGAGGCAGCATGTCATAACAAGCCAGTCTTTGAGACAGCCACCACGTTTCCCATGCTAGCACCCACACTGGTCCCACAGATTACGGATACTGCATATTGCCATCCTACAAATCAAAACTTGACCCGCCATTCGGGCTGTTGAGGTGCATTTAAACTAATTCCTGAGGTTTCCACCATGACTGTCATCATTTTCCTTTTTCCCCTCTGCTTTTTCAGCAGAAGCAAAACCAGGATTCTAAAGAAACAACCCAGCAACAGACGTTGCACGTTTTCCTATCTGCTCATCCTTGGCTTTACTGGGATAGTGGATTTCCCCTTGCTGCTCCTTGGAATTTTGACTGTGAAAAATCTATAGTAGAGAAAACTGGGAGTCTGCAAAATGAAAGCAATGCTGCTGAATCCTTTCAAGGATAAACAAAGCAAGCTTGCTCTGGGATTTCCATATCAAAAATAGACTGTGCTGTCAGTTATGGGTCCACATTAGGTAAAGGGCAAGGGAAGCATTATTTACTTATCCATCCCTTATTGTTCACAAGCCTCTAGTGTCCTCACAAAAAGGGATAACTTTCCTGTTGACTAACTTTAGAGTCCATAGGCTGGAGAACAGCATCTCATGCAGGCCCTGGTAAGGAGCACCACCACTGCTAGAGAAATAGGGCTTCTTAATCATGATTGACTTTAGATATTACACTGTCATGAACTACCGGATTCCTCCTAGTCTGATTTTACTACTTTTGCTGGCTGAGGGATGACATTTCCACGCTGTCCTTTGAAGTGCCAGGCATCAGACTGAGGCAAACCTGATTTTTAGTGATTTGTCCTAATAACAAACCTGGTATTTCATCACATCACCCTGCACTATAACCCCATCGTGTTCTGTCTGATGTGATCCCAGCCACTCAACAGGGACCTGGGCAACTGCCAAATGCTCCAGCCAGTTGAAATTGCTGAGGGGAAACCACAGGGACTCTTCTGGAGACTGGCTCTCATCTGGGATTGCATTGAAAGGTGAAAACATTATATGAGATAAAACATTGTATGTAACAGGAAAGCCCCCTGGGGTGACAGTGCCTTTGGTGCATGCCATCTGCCTAGTCCCCTAGTCTTTGCATGAGCTGTCTTTACCATGCCATGTACATCATGGGAAAATGACATGTCAGGGCTTAAAAAGAAGGCAGAGCATTTGGCTCTCCTTATCAAGAGCTCAGGTCCTCTGCCTGACAGCAGACTGCACTTTTACCTGGCCACCTACTGAGAGGCAACATGTTTGAAGGCAATCCCTTTCTGAGCCATTCCAAGCATCAGTTGTTGAGGTTAAACACTCTCTTCCCTGACAAATATTCTCTTGACATTCATTATATGTCACAAAGCAAAAAGCAGCAGGTCTGAACAGGAGAGGCAGAGAAAGAGCCCCATTTGCTACCTTGCAGCATTATAGACTGATCAGACAGGTAGATAAGGCCTCTCCTCCAAGTTATACAATCAGATTGGAAGTGGAAGTGAAGACCACAAGTTCAGTGATGACTTATCACCAGAGATGCTCGTTTTATCTCTCGTTAGCTGGAGTGTAAATACAGAATAAATAGAAACAAAGAGAGTAAGAGAGAGTGAGAAAAGAGGATGTCCTGAATTCAGAAGACCAGTAAAGATAAATCTCCAAACGCTGGCACGGTAAGTGCTGCTGCCTAGCAGTGTGCTCATAATCACAAGCGCATCCTGAGAAGGAAAGACAGAAAATACATGGAAAAATGGGAATATTCCAATAGCTGTTTTATAGCAGAGTGGTTAATTGGGTGAAATTTGGGGTCTGAAAACACCCTTGTTGCAGTTGTGACACAGTTTTCCTTTGGTGGCCTTGGGCCAAAGAGCATCACATGTTGAGTGAGAGCTGGCTAATTTTATTAGGCCCAAATAAGATGCTGGAAAGATGGGGGAAAGCCCTGGGATGAAGACCATAGGCCTACTACCCCAAGCACACAGTGTTGCCACCCTTCCTCTATTTCCCAGCCTCTTCACCAAGCTACTTTCTTGCTCTAAACCCCTGTTATTGGCCTGGGGAATGATCCACCCCAGCACAGTCCCCAGCCAGCTCCCTCCCAACAGGAAAATTGGCATATAAGGATACAGCACTGGTCTGGTGGAGCATTACCAACCCCCTGTGTACAAGAAGCTGTCCTGGCCAGGAGATGCTTTGGCTAAACCGTCTGCAGTGATGCAGCCGCAGTGTCACTGGTACAGGAAATCTGATCAGCTGTGGGAGGCTGGGGAAAACTGAGACCTGTGCCAGTGGTATTTTTAAGTGCACATCAGGCCTTCACAGTGGTGTGGTGAGGCCCTGTGCTTATAAAACGCTTAGGTTATAAAAAGTGCTAATTGGCATTTTCTGCCCTTGGCAAGAGCATACTTTGGCTCCTACGTGAAAGAGCAGGGGGATGATTCTTCATCTTGGACTTCAGCTGGTGTTAACTGACTGGGAACAGAGGCAAAACCAGCTTATTCTCTGCAAGCAGGAGGAAAAGGGTTAAAACTCCCATTCACTTCAGTGTTGTACTGAGACCTTCCAGCATCAGAGTGGAAGTTGGCGATGAAGCGGGCAATGGCACTAGATAGGTAATACTGCTGCAGTATTGGTTTAAAGCTTGTTTTCGTTAAACCTCTTTACTAGGTAATCCTACCAGCAGTCACTATTTTGCTGATACAGCATCATTAGCAGCTTTCAAAGCACTTTACTAAGGTGATCAGTAAAGGCACTCACTCTTCAATGTAAAGGCAAAGAGAAGCATTTTGCTACCTCAGAAGGTCTCTAACCAAGGTGGAAACACAGCAAACAATATCCAGTGTTACAAAACGTACCACAACTCAGAGTAAAAAAAAAACCCAAAATTATAGGGATTGAGAGGTGAGTATCAGTAAGGACTCAGACATGGCAAGCATGTGTCCTAGGACTGAGATACTTCAGGATATATTACATAAGAAAGAGTTAGAAAGAAAGATCTGATAAAGACTGTAAGGGCTCAGCTGCGACAGTGACATTCCTGCCAGAGGAGGATGCTGCTCTGAGCAGTTCCATCTTTATCAGATGTGCAGGGCTAGAAAATGATTGAGCATTTAAGAAACTGAAATATGAACTGTTCCATATTGATTTGAAGTATTATTGGGAGCAACCGAAGAGCAAAACCTGGCTACTCTAATATTTCCCACATGGAGTCTGTTCACATCAATGACAGTAACTTGATGGAACCACAGCAGGCTCTGAACTGAATTCTTGCTCTTTATGTCTATTTTTCGACTGTACTCTCATACAATGCATGTGAATTACAGGTAGCATTTATAGTTTTCTTGGCTCATTTGACCTTACTGCTGAAAGGGAAATGTGAAGATCCTTCAGGAAACACAGCTGTTCACAAGAGGAAACATTTTTCCGTTGGCACATGACACAGACTAAGACATAAACAAGATGCTCAATAAACTGGAATCTGTGATGTCAGTTCTGAACCTGAAGCCTAGAAAAACCCAACCACCATGGATTAGGCATCATTTGTTGTATTGTTCCGCATCATTCTGACATTTTAGACAAAACCCCTGAATTAGAGTAACTGTAGTCCCTTCTCAAGAAGGATTGTGTTTGCTTTTTATGAATGAACCTCACTCAACAAACCTTTGTTTCAAAGCCGGTTTTTATCCTCTCTCAGCTGACTTTTCACATCCTGATTCAACAAAGCATTAAAGCTTCAACAATCACCTATGGCGTAATTCATGCTTTAAGCTGTTCTTTGCTGAACCTCGTTCCCTGTCAAAGGAGATGCAGGCCTAGGACTCGTTTTTATATCTCATGATCCTTTTTTCACTGTCTTCTCATCCTAACTCTCTCTTTTCCCTATGAGTTTCTTCTTGCTACTCCCACAATTCACCAACCTCATTTGCTACCAAGCAGGCACTCACCACGCTGTGTATGGGGCATGGGCAACACCAAGCACACTGGCAATGGAATCTCCCTTGGATCTGTCAGGATTCCTCTGACAAAGCAAGGGAAGTGGCAGGAAAAAAGGATCTGATGTTTTTTTTCTCCAAGATCTCTGCCTGAAGTCTCACGCATGAGGGAAAATCCTCTACAAGAGACACAGTCAAACCCATCTCCTGTTGCGATTGTCAATTTTCCGGATGACTGGAAGTCTGTAACCTGTACCTGAACCTTTCTGGTTGCTCAGGCTGTGGGAATTATTTTGGCGGAAGACAAGACAAAACAAGTCCCTGCTGACTGCAGCACAAAAGCTGACAGCCAAACGTAATTCAGGAAAACCCACAAGCTTACTCAGGCTCCGGAGCCTGCGGATATGAGGGTCGGATCCTGCGAAGTGCTGAGGACTTCCTACGGCTTCTCTCCACCCAGGTAGCAAAGCTGTGGAGAAGAACAGAACTCCCCCCAACACTGAGTCCTGGCTCCTGCCTCCCTCTTTCTGCCTCATCCTGCAACAGATTTGCATGTTCTGATTTTTAATTCAGGAAGGTCTCAGCATTTCAAGGTCACAAAAGAAAGACACTGCGAGGGAAATGCTTTGGAGGAGCATCGCAGTTGTAACAAGAAGGAAGATGAACAACACGTTTCCCCTTCAGTCATTCACTATTTGCATATCACAAACTCTCAAATCCTTCTACGAAGGCCCAAGTTATGTTTGGGACATGGTATTTTTCCTCTTCATTTTGTTATGCAGAAAACCTTAAGATGATTGCTCCTGGAAATTATGCATTTACACTTGTCAAAAATGTCATCTCTTAATTACTCATGGTGAGGATCTGCATAATTTTGCTTCGATGCTGTGTTTCATTCTGGCCCTGGGTAAGTTGCCTACTTGAGCCCCAGGGTCACAGGCAAGAGTGTAGGGAAAGGCAGGCACACATATGTAGATACCAGTGATGTCTGTGACAGAAAACTCAAAGAAACATTTGGAAACAGTAAAAGTGAGAAATCATTCTATAAGGATGCTTCTACACTCAACGGTGGCCAGAACCAAATGAATCATAAAACAAAGCCTTGATGAATATCCTCATTAGCTCACCAATGCTGCTGCTCCTCCCCTCTCCTACAGGTAGAAGACAGCTCTCTTGCCAGCCCTGCATGGGTCTGACTAGGAGAGTGATCGTTCAGTTTATAGATTTTGAATCCCTTACATGTTTCATGACTATAGATGTGCATATATACACACTGCAAGAGCTCTGTGCATTGTCTGCTGTGGGGACAGGGCTCTTGCATTCACCCTGGCGGGTGAGCAGAGCACATCTGACCTCTGTCCTAAGCTTCAGGTCTGCATCAGAATTCATTCTCCATTCAGAGCCTTTATAAGCATCGGGCACCTCTTTGCTCACTTTATCCTTGCTTTCCATTTCCAACATACTCAAATTTGCAGCATTACAGCAGTTTCCCTGCTTTTCCTACTCCTGCTGCTCCCAGGAAAGATGGTGCATCATCTCTTCCAGCTACGCTCTTTCTACTCCCCAGTACAAACCCCTCTGCAGCATTTCAAGAGGCTTCCCATCCTTTCCCCCCATAACCTCATGGTGCTTCTGGCAACCACCTTTTCATTATGAAAACGGGAATAACTAAAATAATTCGGGTTTGTCTGAAGCTATGCAACACACAAGATATTGTATCATAAACTAGAAATACGAATGTCTCCTATCACCATAGTGCTCACAGAAGAACCGATTCCCATTTTAAACCATTGTCACCCTCTGAAAACCATTTAAAATCTCTAAATCTTCTAGAAGCCAGAATTAGAGCTGTTCAGCCATTGAGCAGAACAGAATTAAGCCTCTCTTCAGACCAAAACAGTAAATCCTTTAAGAAGTTAGAATACATTTATCAGAGAAAAAAGAAGTTATGGATGTTTCAGAGGTCAGGAGAAAATACCTGAGAGACCCATTTCATGTGATCCATGGAGGTCAGTGTTTTATTCTTTATGTGTGAAATGTTATATGAATGAAGGCTATTATCTGACAATTTACTGCTGCATTTTGCCTGATATTCTCTAAAAGGTGGGAAAACGTATATTCCAAAGGGCTGGATCTACAGACAAGAAAATAGCATTGAAATCAATTGCAAGAGCTTTTGCCTTGTAACTAGGATTCCTCCTGGGACTTGCTGATCATTCTCATGGGTGAAAACAAAGCACAAGAAGAAGGGAGCCAGCAGGAAAGGAAGCATGCCAGAGATGTGTTTTTCTGCCTGAGGAGCTACGCGGGGATGACGCTTTCCCTGTTTCAAAACACCCTCTGTGATGGCCAAAACTTGCCACTAGTTAGTCTAGGTAATGTAGTTGATACCAGCTCCGTGTGTGAGAAGCTCTAATCTGTTGACTGCTCTCCTTCTTCATCCCAGCGATGGGGCTGTTTGGGAAGCAGGAATGGCAAAGATCACAACAACGCTTTGGAAGAGGATGACATTTGTGGAAGGAAGAAAAAATACAGAAATTCAATAGCAATGAAGCTTGGTTTTTATTTTTTTTAAAGGCAACCCCCCCCCCTTTGTACTAATGTGCATTGCAGAACAAGGTAAAATAACCTCGAAAGAGTAGGGCCCTGGCTCCAAATGCCAGTCATCGATCACACTTCTACACTATCAGCTTTCAGCTGCAATGTCAGTCAATCTAATCATCTTGTCTCGATGGGAAGACCAAGACTGTGTGATTTGGGAAGTCTCTCCTAGGGACATGGCATTCTGTGCTGTAGAATGCCCAAGGAAATGATGTTTCTCTGCAGTACTTAAGAACATGTTTTCTGCTCCTAGCATATCCTCAAGGAGAAGGGGAAGATTTAGGAAATCACTGCCTCTTCACTATTACTCTCTAAGTATACCCTGCCAGGTGTCTTCTGGGGCTAGTTCTGCCCAAGCATGAAGGAGATGCAGAGACAGTAGTTAGGGTACATTATACACTGGGGACATGGAAAATCTTTGGTAAGAGATTATCTTCTCTCTGGCATAGCTATTCTGGGAAGATGATGTCGATTTGGAGATATGGCCTTATATTTCAATCAGAACACAGCTTACAAGGTCGAGAATGCTCCAGAACAGGGGCCAAACTGAAAGAGAGTAAGTGGCAGGAAAAGGGCACTTTCAGAAGCGAACAACACAGTTTTCTTTTACTATTTAGTCTGATCCTTTTTTCTATGAGGATGTTCTTGGTCAGGTTTTGCAGAAGTATCTTTGCTTTTGTAATTTCTAAAGTGAAAGCAAAAAAAGAAATTAAGTTGGAAGTGGGATTTCTTCTTTAAAGCATTTCAAATCTCTACTTTTATGCTGCTAAACCAGGATAAGAATAATGATCACCTACAACACTTTTCAAACCTTTTCATTAACAAAACTACACCCCCCCCCCCCCCAAAAAAAAAAGAGAGAGGGAGAGAGAAAAAAAAGCAAAATCTGAAGAAAACTTGCAACAGGTTTTCTGTGAGCATGGGTGGAGTGGAAAAAGTGAGCCAAGATAATTACCCACACTTAGTCATAAGGAGCAGGAAACACAGTAAAAGAAAAAAAGTCTAATTGGAGCTGTTTTCATATATATATATTAAGGTGTTAATTTCCATCACATCATACAACGCAAGAACAGATGATCCGAGGTCCAGCATCCTTTGCCTGCATATGAAATGAGTAAAGTATATATGCAGATGTTGTATACTCATGCATGCACGTACACATCTATACATCAACTCGTGCAACACCCTGTGGTCAGAACAAGTTGCATTGCTGTGCTTTCAGGCTGCGAGCACTTCTGCAGCACAGAGGGAGTACAGGGAGGACAGAAAGCAGAACTGCAAACCCACGGGGCAGATGGAGCTGACAGAAAAGAGGTCTCTATCTTATTGCAGCCCGGGTCCAACGAGGTGTCAGGTAACCACAAATCCACAAGGTAATTAAGAACGACCACAACAAATCCTGATTCTTTCAGAAAGGGATGGAAAATTCATCTCTGCCACAGGTTTCCTTTCTTCCAAAGGGGATAGGTACAAAAGCAGGATATCCTACTCTGTTTGAGAGCTGGTGGTAATCTCAGTCTGCTTTGAAACAATTTCATTTCAAGGGAAACGTGACTGATTAATCTAGCTGGGGTTTTTCAGTTTGAATGGTCTGTACGACAAAGGAGTGTGAGGATTTGAGCTTCCCAAGGGCTAAATCTTTCTGCTGGTATAAAGTGATGTAGCTTATCCAGCTAAGAGACCGGACCTATGGATCATCAGGAGCCTCGGCGTCACAGCCTGCCTTTGCTAACATTGGGTGTTGCCCTTGTTCATCTTTATGTCATGTTAGAATTACACGTACTGATGGGTTTGTTGTTCTAAGGGGTGGTGGTGTTACAAGTTCTGCTGGAGCAATCTCCTTCAGATGGAAAGTCACCTAAGAATTAGCATGGAAAAACACCAGAAGCAAGCAAACAAAAAACCTCATCTATTTGTATTTGCCGTGAGTGCCTCTCTCCTCCCGTTTCTGCTGTTATTGTTGTAGAATGGCATTCAATAAAACTAACTCATTAACCTCCAAAAAGGGAGAATGTTAGATTGGGTGGCAACATGGAAAGACGCTGGCAAAACTAGTGTGGGTTAAGAAATAGATTTGACTAGGCAACGTACTGTCAGAGACAATTCATAAACTGTTCCATGAGTTCATGTCTCTTACCTTCTCCTCTTCCTCTATGTTCCACCTAAAAATAGCCAGTGCCTATCCACATCCCGGGAAGTGGCAACCCAGATACCTGTCAGTAATACCAGAAGCCGAGCTGTCTCCAGAAAGCCTGAGAAACACCCGTTGACTCACAGGGCTCCCAGATGCCAATCAACGCAGGCAATTAGGTATCCTAATTTTCTTCCCGTCTACTCCAGTGAGCTAATGCATAAAGGGAAGTGACTTCCATTGGAACTGTCTCATTCTGTACCTTTGACTCCAACAAAAATGGAAGATCAGACCAACTGTAACTGGTGAAAAGTCTGGCATTCCTGAACCAATAAGCTACTCAGCCACCTTCTGAGCTTAAATCAATCACTTACATATAACAGCCAGAAGAAGTTAAATTGTGCCATCTATCCAAAAAAAACAAAACATGCTAGGCCTGAGAAGGTAAGAATCTTGCCCAAGTTAGTTTTTAACCTGGTTTTCCTTTATCCTCCAAGACTTAGCTGATATATTCACTAGCAGGTCAATAGATGAAGAATCTTACTAGATGCCATATGAGGTCTGTAGTATGAACAAAAAGAGATAAATCCTCCCTGGAGCACCTATCTAATCCAAGGAGAAGGGCTGTTAAAAAGCAGTTTGGAGGGGAGAGCTTGAGATTTACTCAGCCATGTGGCCAAGCTTTGAGAAGGTTATGTGATGCATTTTGATGTATTACAGTTTACATCTGAGTCATCTCCTTTCCTCATAAGAGTACAGTTATTTACAACTCCTCTGCCTTCTGCAACCAGGAGTGATCACTTGGCAGCTGATGTTTATAGCTTAATGTTTTCCTTAGAAATACCCAGTGCACTCAGGGATGTCTGCATGCCCTGACTCAAGGTAACTATGCATTTAGCTAACATTGTTTGTCTCATGACACTCTTTATAGCACCAGAGCCAAATCATCACTGTAATGATTTATGCACTTTTGTCTGCTGCTCACAGGTCAAAAACTGCAATCAGACATGGAAGGGTACTGCAGCATGTCCCCATCTCCTGCCATCCCAGCACATGGCCTATTTGAGCCTTGCCATGCCATTTCCTCTCACTGCCCTCCTCTTCCTCCCAGCACTTCTGACAGTCCGGCTGGGGCTGGTCCCTCATCCATCCTCCTCCACACCACTGTGGAATTTTTATTGGCCATAAATACTTTATTGGCTAGATTAATATGATTTAAAGCGTTGCACCTAGTAAATACTGCGTGCTATTTGCTTTAGCAATGCTTGTGGGAAAGGGCAACCTGGGGACCCAGGCAATGTCGGGACTAGTGGAAGTAGGGGATCTGAACGGCTAGAGGGGGGCCTGGATGAAGAACAATCTGAGGTTGGTCTTGGAGGGAGGTCCATGTAGTGAAGGGACTCTCCATTGGTGCGTGCTTCTACCATGTGTTGTAATGTTCCACTTCACTGACTGTCAAAGCTTTCGACAACCTCGCCTGCTGACTTGTGACCAGGGGATCCCTTTCAACACAGGCAAAGTCTGCTGAGGGAGAGAAAGAAAGAAACACTTTTAAAGAGAAATAAATGGTAGTTGGTTTTCTGGTGGTCTCATTTTGATTGCCTGTGGATTTGCTGTTGGAGTCCCGCCTTCACTGTAAAGGTCAAAGCTGATGTGTATTGTTGCAGGATGCAAGATACAGCTTATACCTGCCCCAACCATTGTCTCAGTAATTGGAAGGGATTAGGAGTATTCACGAAGAGAGTTTTACAGTTTTGTAAAGACACATGGACTCCTGGCCCAAAGGGAAAGAAGAAAAGGCCAGTTCACTTCAGAAAGTGAACTGAGAACAAGTAAACAGGACAATATGCTGGGGACCATCTGTTGTCCTTTCCCTGCCAAATGTCTGCTCACAACAACTAGGAAAAAGTGACCAACAGGGACTGAGGAGGTTCACTTGTTCATTTCAGACACAACTGGCACGTTCAGCTGAAAGCCTGTCTCAAACAGCCACCCTCCTGTACTGCTTATATGGGACTGATTGCTGTCACTAACACATTTCTGAGCCATGAGGGCTCATGGGGCACTGGTGGTTCTACACTACTTTGTATTGCATAAAGACACTGTGCTTCTTACACCTGGGACAATATGCTGGGGGGAAAAAAGGAAAGAAACGTGAAAATACAATAGAAAACTGCCTCCAACATTACAAAAGATGCACCAAAGGACTCAGATGGAAGAGGGTGCAGAAATGATATTGCTATGTCCATTAGCTCATCTTTAATGGAGAAAGGCTGTCAAGAACAAAGTCAAAGATGCTATGATGTACCTGAGTTGGACAACTGTCTTATTCCACAAGTTTTCTTGTGATTCCTTCAGTGGGTTTTCTGGCCATTTCCATGCACACTCGATGTTGCTTTTGCTTGTGAACAGTGGGAGGAGAGATGGAACACCAGAATACCAAAAAAAGAGAGAAATTTCAAAACAGAACTCTCTTCTTTTTCAACTTTCTTTTTTTTTGCTCTGGGGATTCAGGGTTTTCTCATCTCCCTCCTCTCCTTCCCAACCATGGGCATGTAGCCACACAGGTACGGCCAAGCGCAGAATCTGCATCTCCAGGTTTCAGGGTCTGCATTTTGGATGTTGTCTATCCAGAAAACAGCCCGTCAGAGAGAAGTGCTTTACTATCACCACTAAATACAAAATCAGGTTGCTGTAACCAGCTGAAACACTGAGTTTGGAGAAGGTAGAATATTATAACCTCAAGTGAAACAGAAGGCAGCACAAAGGACCTTCTTTCCCCTGCTGTTATATAGGCCCTTTGAAGGCAGAGCAGAAGGTAACTGGTTTTATTGAAAGGGGGAGTGTCCTGCAAAAATCAGAAAGAGAGAAAGAGGAATGAACCCCAGGACAGACAAGTGATGCTCCATACAACTGTTCATCACACACTGAATGATCCCTGAGCCGCAATTGATGGCTCCCAGTTTCTATACTGAGCATGACGGTCTGTGGTATGGAATATCTCTTCGGGCAGTTCAGGTCAGGGGCCCTGGCTCTGCTCCCTCCTGGCTTCTTGTGCCTCTCCTCGCTTGTAGAGCACAAGAGACTGGAAAGTCCTTTATTAGGTTAAGTACTACCGAGAAACCACTAAACCATCAGTGTGTTATCAACATCATTCTCACCCCAAATCCAAAGGACTGCGCTGTACCAGCTACTATAAAATATTAGCTCTATCCCAGCTGAAACCAGGACAAGGAGAAATCTGGAGTGCCAGCTCACTGCTCCACGCAATGAGGCAGGATTCCGGAAAACCAATCAAACTGCCTGCTGTTTCTTCCAGTTTGAGACAGAGAAACCCCTTTAGTCAGACATTCCACATGGCCTGCTGTGCCAGAAGCAGCATTTCATGCGACCATGGGGATTTCCAGTGTTGCTAAGGAGATGATACCATGCAGAATGATACCATGAGACACATGGTGGCCTCAGGCCTCGACACCCACGGTACAATCCTCAAAATATCAACAGCACAAGGCCTGTATCAGATCCACAAACTTCAGAGCTTGGTTATTACCAACACAAGTGACTTTTTCTCCTGTTAAAATACCGAACCTACTCCTGAAGATATGCAGCTTGAAAGCTAAAGATAGGAAAACCAACCTGCAGAACACGACATAAAGCTTCGCACATTGCCCTGTGGGAAAAGCACCTGAATGCCTTCGTGCTATGGCAGAAACCTTGAGCTGAATGGATAATGCTGTTTCTAAAGCCTGCTTCCATGTTTATCCCAAGCACATGGCTGTTCACAGCTTCTCCTATTTGACATCTTTAGCCAAGGGCTCCAGAATGTTGTTAATTATCACTTGCATTCACTTCTCCAGTATCACTGTTAACACTGCCTGGCTGCTACAGCATCACCTTGAAGGAGAAAAATCAACTTCCAACTAAAAGGCTCTTGCTTGAATAGGAAAGACAAAGAGCAGGCAAGCAAAATCTCATTCTCTTCCTGCTAAACAAAGTGAAATTACATTTGAACTGGAAAGAAAGCCAAATATTTCAGCCTCAGAGCCTGGCACTGTTAGAAACAAACATCTCAGCTTGAGCAACGTCACAGAAGACGCTGATGGTGAAACAGTGGAAACGTCTAAGACTCATAGGAATTTTTTTGGAAAACATTAAAGATTTTAAAATAAGTGTTCCAAAATTTTAACTGAATTTTTTTCTTCTTCTATTTCTTTTTCCCCAAATACTTTGAGCTGGACAATTTGCTGCAGATCATCAGGTTTTGCACTGAGAATAGTAAAAGAAAAATGGCTTGCAAATGTTTTTCACTGAAAAAAGGCTTTTTTTCAAGAGAAAGTTGAGATATCCGAGAAAAAATATTGGTGCAGACACAGATTTTGTCCTAGGAAACTGCAAACATGCAAAGTCCTATTGCAGCTTTGCAAAGAAATGTTTACTCTTATCAGTTCTTGCAGCCATTTCCATGAATGTCATTCTAAGCAAAATCTGATGATTTCACTATTTCCCTCCGAAAAACACAAACCCTAATCTGCCCCATCTGCTTTTAGTTTGAGTTAAAAATATGTCTAAAACAAGAAGAGTGATGCTTCAGAAAAATATTCCTGCAAAAAGAGAAAAAATGAAGAGTTCTGGATGTAATCCCAAGCTTCCTGACAGTTTTCCCATCCCACAGAAGCTCGAGATTTCAAAAACATCTTTGCTGTGCATTAGGAATAAATGGTTTAGAGAAAGAGAAAAGACCCGCCCAAGAACATATAATAACCCAGTGGTGAAAGCTCTCATTTGGGACCTCAGCTATTCCAATTCAAATATTCTCACTGTCTGTTGGAGATGTCTCTTGCTGTCAAAAGCCAGGAGCTATCTTGGATCTGGGAAGCTTTGGTCAAAATGGATGCATTCCTGCAAAAAGCTGTGGTTTGATGACTCAGGATGAAAAATGTTCCTCCAGAAATTCTCAGCTCATAGCTGAGACTTCTCAATTACTCTCAAAGTAAAACAAACTACTTTGACTAAAAAGCCTCGTGCATTACAAGGACCAGGAGCTGCCCTCTAAAATGATTAGGATCTTCCTTGTCTACCGTCAACAGAGATTTACAGAGTGGGATGTTAAGAGCTCTGGTCCATCTGTGGAGGTGCTGTAGCCCTGGCAGAGGAAGCAGCAGCTGACTGCAGTCCTCTCTTAGGGTGTATTTCATTTAAGAAAAGCCATTGTCTCCTAGCAAGGTCTTAGCAGGCGAGAGGGCTGATAGGGATAGGAACTGATACCAGGAGATGAGAGTTCACTTAAGCACAGCTTCTTCCCTGTTTTTCAGTTAGAGGCAGGTCCTGCCACTGGGCACTCAGGCCGGCCAGAATGATTCAGATGTCACAAAAGCAATAACCTGTCCCTAAAGTCATCTCTGCAGGTAGAATTCAAACCTCAAAGAATGCAGTATGCTTCTCTGAATCCAGCCCCTTCCAAGGGAAACGATCCAACTCCTATCACTGCTCCATTGTCAGCGGCTGAAACATTAATGGTGGTGAGCAAGAACTGGAGGTGAAATTACCATTTTTGACTGACACTTTGGCTTTTGGAAACCTGGAGTTTGGCTCCGTCACAAAAAGATCTCATCAGGCAAAGAATGCACCAGGGTGCGGCCGAACCTGCAGGTAACAGGCACTTTCTCCACCGCTTCCCTTTTATTTTTAGACACATTAGCTGAAATGTCACATTTACTACAAGGCGCAGGAGCCTGGGCTCTCCTGGGAGCACTGACACTGTCAGCAGGTGTGTTTGTATTCTTTTGTCTGCTTTCTTTGAAGTGAACCTAGTAATTAAGAAGGAGGGAAGGCTGCATAAGCTGAGGAATCCATATCTGGACTATCAGTGTGTTACTACTGTGTTACCACTAATAATAGTATATCTAAGTTGTCTGCAGAGATTTTTGTTGGAATTAAATCAGTGATCTAAAGAAGAACCAGATTCTTCTCCTATCCATTAGAGATTAAGTCATCACTCTTCTTGTTGTTGAAAAACAACATCCTCATTGCAGGAACTAGCAGCAGAGCTGGAAATGTGACTTGGGAGTTTGAGGTTACATTCAGAAGGACTTCCCATGCTACAACACTGACAGCTACGATGCTCAACTGCCTTTCAAATGTCTGGCTGCTGGCATGGGCTCTAGAAACTTGCATTATACTCCTTAACTAATGTCCAAAGGCAGATAAGCCTGTTAGGACAGGATCCAGCCTAACCACAGTTCTTGGGTCCTGAGGGAAAGCTGTGGCTCCTGCAGTATTCGATGTGGAGCATCACCAGAACAAGCTGGCAGGGGCAGGGGAGCACCTGCATCCTGAATAGCAGCAAGGCATCCGCAGGAGCCCTCTGACATGCTGCTAAGCACAGCCAAGACAGTGTCTGGGGAAGCACCAAAGATTTGGTGCTTGGGGAGCTCTAATACCTTCAGGGTTTAAGCATCTTGAGCATTCACAGGCAGAGAAGATGCAGGTAGAATTTATACAGCTGAGCCCTGCAGTGTCTCTGATTCATTCTATCTTCTTAATCTGGTATTTAGTTTCCACTACAACTTCCTCCAACTTAACGTATTTTTAAGCTTTAAAGTAAGAAAAGTCTGATCTCACAGATGCTGGAGTGTCCCTTGTGTATGAAGGGATAGCTCATAGGTAGCTGAGCACACCTTGCACACACACATGAGTACAGTATAGGCCAGTACTTCCACCCTGCATGATGGGGCACACAGATGGAGTGCAAATACTGGTGCTGGCAGGGCAGAGCAGTGCTCCAGGGATGAGAATGCTGAGCTATCCCAAGCTGCATCAGTGGGCAGGTGTCAGCAGCTCAAGGGATGGACAAACTGTACTTTGCTTATTCTGACATTTGCTTTATGATCCTCCCGAACTCCTTCACCCCTGCTTGGTCTCAACAAGCTCAAGGCTGAGCTCAGAGTTTGCGTGTTCATAAAGCTTCAGCGGAGGTGACACTGATAGGAATTAAAGATAGAAATGGGGTTATTTCATTCTGCAAACCTCTCTCTCTAAGCAGACTGGCTACTTGATGTTCTTAACAAGAAGTGGGGGCTGGAATTCACTTGGTGAATTTTATGGTCAATTCGGTTTCCCTAAATCATTCCTTTGTACAAAAAGCTGGGAAAACAGAGCAGAAAATCAACTTCAGAGGATGTGGTTATCATGAGATAATCAGGCCCTGGGGAAAGCAGACACACCTGCTCTGCTGTGCCTTGCTGTGCCCTTGAAGAATGATTTAACTCCAGAAGCCGCCCACCCCTTGCACCCCCAGTGCAAGCCCAAACCACTGTCCTCTGATTCCCTATCAGTCACACTGCCCTTCACTGCGCAAGTGACAGCAATCCATAAAACACAGCATTTGGGAAGCTGCATGGGAAGTCACCGGCTCATTCACATTTGCTTGACCAGCAAAATACCTCTCCACAAACAGCTTACTTAAAGCAGAGCTCAGTGTAATGAGAAACAGACACGGCTCTTCTGGTTTCCAACATGATTCAAACTTCCAGCATCCTGGGTGGACCCACCTGCCTGTCAGACATCTCCAGTTCACAACTGATGCTGGAAATGCAAGTGATGCCCCGAACCAGGAGATGGGAGTGACAGCCTCTGCCCGGCTGAAATTCTGCACTGTGATCCAGCCTTCCACGTGTAAATGGGAGGGTTCTGTGATGTGAATGTGAATGCAAATGTGAATGTGAATGCATCACCAGCTAGTATTGGCCAAAAATGAAAACCAGACCCATGTAATTACAGTTCCCAGCTGAGCCATGGCTTTGGCCGAAACAAAACTGGACTGACTTCCTGATACGGACAGTGGAGAAAGGAGTAAGAAAGGGTTTCTAGCAAACAAGCTCTTCAGACTATAAGGCTATTGAAGCAACAGTAGCTACAGCAGGGGGGTGGTGTAAAATGACCCACAGTATGTATAGCAAAGGAAAGAGGGGGGAGCAGGGATAGGGGGACTGGAGTATTTTGGCTACTTTGACATGATCCATGTCTCCTTCTCCCAAGGAAAAATCCTAGCTACCGGTAGTACTGGTGCTGCTGGCACAGTGCACACCTCTCTTGCCTCTGGAAATCTGGAAAGTGGTCTAAAGGGAAAATATTTTCATTGGAAGTCATCAGTTGATACCTAAGCGAGTGGAAGTAGATCTGACACCTCCTGCTCTGAGCCTCTTGGCAATTGCATCTCCTTCCTGTTTTTGTGCTCAGCCCAACATGCCCTAACCAGCAACGGTGACGATGGCTCACCACAACCCCCTTGGCTCCCCTGACCCGGGATCATGAGTTTTATTCCCCCTCCCTTTCGGTCTGGCAGCACAAAGGGATTGATTTGACTCTTTTAACTTAGCATCTCATACAATTCACTTCAAACACTGCTGCAACGGGACGAGAACAACACGCCCTACGCTGCACAAGCAGAAGGTGAAGCAGCTCAGCAGCACAGACCGGACACCTGACGTTGTCTGCTGAAGCGTGACTGGCATTTGCCTGCAAGACTCATCATGAGAGCTGCTTTTCACATGCCAGCCACCCCGAGCTCCCCACCTCACACACTCCAACTGACACAGTGTGCTTTGGAAGGGCGCCAGGCTCCAGTAATTAAACTATTATCTCCCCTCGCTGCTTTTTTTAAACTCGGGTTTATTGCAGAGCTCGTAGCTCAGAGGGATCCATTGTTGCTTTTAATTAGGAGCAAGGATTTGTCTGGAAATCTGTGCCTGGGCATTTGTAATATTCCCAGGTGAAAATGAAAATGTTGCTGGTTTGAAATTAAGGTCCTGAAAGCATCTTTCATTTCGGCACAAGCCTGAAAAACACCCCTGCAAGCCTCCAGTCAAGATAAACCCAAAGATCAGCCTCACTGCACATACGTGCATTAACTCACATTCACTCATGGCTAGTTACCTCCGGGACAACTGTTGCTATAAACTTCACAGGATTTCTTTGCTAATTTGACAGGTACAGTGAAAATAACCAATGAAGGTAGCACTCTGCACTGATTTACAGCCCAGCGTTTGCACACGCTCCTGCTTCTCATGTTTAGGATCTTGCTAAATGCATTACTAGTACAAAACAAAAGCAACTGCTACTCTCTGGTCTTGGTTACTGTAGTTATTCTGTAGGCAGGTTATTTAGCTACTCTTAAGTCTTAGAGAGAGGGCAGAAGCCCCCTTTTCCCCAGATGCCTGGGTTAGGTGTGCTGCTTCTTGCACATGGCTTCTCTCCCATCCCCTTTGCACTTCAGGGTTTCTTTATCCCCCTTGCCCAGCACAGAAGAGATGCACACATCCCAGAATGGGCAATCCTAAAGGCACGGCTTGGGAGCTGAGGAAATATTTGAGAAGGATGCACAGAACTTAGGATTTAAGCTTCATGGCACAGGCAGCCCTTAGCAGCACGGGCAGAGATTAACCTGCTTGTCAGAGGGAAGCCTGGCACCATGCAGATGCTTGTGTTTGCCTCTGAGATGTCTTGGTTTTAAATCTGGATTTCAACAGACAATTCCTTCACACTGGTTATCAATTACTTCATACGGATTTAATTCCTCCTTTTAGGGAAGTTCACTTGGGGGTTAAACTATCACTGCCTCCAAGGGAACATCTTCCTACAAACTTCTTTTTTCTTCTCCCTTAAAAACATTGAACGTTGATGTAGGGAATTCTCTGACAACCATAAGTACACATTTGAAGAGTTTCATCTAGTCTTGGCTCGGCCTTAGCATTTCAGTTAACAGGGAAGAAAGGAAGGAGCGTGAATGAAAGATTGCCACTTAGGACCTTGCTGCTTAGTAGAATGAGGGATCTGTACTCAGAGGGGTTAGATCAGTTTCTCTGGGAAGAGCCAAAGCTGTAATTACCAGCCATAACACCGGCTAAGAAAGGCAAGTTGGGTTTGTTTTGCATTTATTCCATAACATCCACCAGCACAACAAGCTCCACCCATTGTAAATTCTCACACCCTGTCTCTCCCTCTTCTTTTCTTAGTGCTCTGCCTGGGAAAGCGACTGTGATGCTGTCTCTGTGCCTTTCCTACAGCTCCGCAAGGGAATAACCTTGTTATCAGTGGAACAGAAAGATGGAGAGGGATGAATGCCCTGACTGCAGGGATTGGGTACCACTGGCTTGGCTTATCCTCAGCCTATAGAACAGACTCTGTAACCCACCAAAGAGGTATTAAACCCAGTCCCAAAGAACTGCAGCCAGCAGCAGCACTTTCAGTTGGCATGATGAGAAGAGAAAGAAATTACAACCCGCATTTCCATTGCAACTCAGAGCATCATCTAAAATGATCAGCAAAGACATGCCTTGACCTCAGGGTCTTTGCTCCCAGAGGTAAGTTTTGCATGGGAGGTGAAGCATGAAAGATTACACAAAACTTCCCACTCACACAGTTACAGCCACAAATGCAACTGATATTGGAAACGTTATATATACATATACATAGATATAAACACTCCAATAAAAACCCAGGGAAAAGCACTGAAGCGCACTTACTACCACAGTGCTGCAGCAGAGGCAGTTTTAAGCCTCAGTGACGTAAATCCTGGCTTCCTGTCCTCCCCGGCTCCCAGTCCCTATTAGACATGACTTTCAAGGACTCTTTCTAAATGTGCTGGACTCTTCTGCTGACTCATCTCCAAACCAGACCAGGTGGGTCCCATTAACTTCAATTCAGGAAGTTAAAATATGGAGAACGTCCCCACAGTCAGCCAAATATTTTGGCAAGGAAAAAACCTGGAAAGGAGCCAGTTCAGGAAGCAGCTCAGGATAATAAGGTTTATATTTGTTGGTGAAGGAAAGGAAAACCCCAAGGTGCAGAGTGATTTGGGTGACTCAACCTGCTCACAATCTCCCATAACTTCAGTGGGTCCAAGTGTGTTTCAACTCATATCTAGTCCTGAATATCAGGTTGAAAACAGCTATTCTGGGTATAGCAACCCTTAGAGTGCTGTAGCTTTAAGAAGATGGGAGAAAGCTGCTCCTTTCCGACCACATTGCTGTGAATGCAATTCCAGCTAACTTTTGGGGTTTCCTATCATTTTTGAGAATGATCCAATCACTTTCAGCTGAAAAAGTGACTACTAAAAATGAGCTGAATGTTTTTTCTTAAGTCAGTTGTCCAGATGGGAAAGAAGTACAGTCAGCTGCCCAGAGAAAGAAGCATTTGGAATGGTCTAGAAATTGATTTTCTTTCATTGAAGGGTTACAGGATGAACTATTCGATTGTTTCTCTGGAGAAAAATGAGAGGATAGAATAGTTGGAGATGAAAGAATTAAGCACAGGAGCCCAGATCTCTGATTTACCAACTATTCTGTAGTCTTATTCTGACACCACAAGAATTCTGCAGAGCATTCCTCAAGAGCAAGCTCTATTAGATTAGAGGCTGATGGAGCAGAATTGAGGACAAAGTTCCACTACATCCTGGCTGGCCACTGGTCTGACATCCTCAAGTACCATCAGTTTCCATGGCTAATGATACAAACGAGACGGAAACAACAAGAAGAGCTTATAAATGCCTTTGACTTGACAACCTAAAAGGCGAAGCTTTTGGCTTTAATCCAGAGTGATCCTGGAAACCTCATTTTTTAATCCAGAGTGAGACATTTCAACTGGCTTGTAACTATGTTCCATTAATAAACCTGGATCTGCTAATGCACCATCCATTCCAGAGAAGGAACGGGGAAAATGGTAATGGTTATTTATGCCTCCCTAGAACACCACTGTTCCTTTTTAATAACAGGCTTACCTCTAAATGCAGGGCTCTTCAGTGATTAGCATTTTGAGGTAAGCTGTAGGCATACAGGTAATTTTGGAGCTTTAGCTTTCAGTTTATGGAGCTTTTTTGGCTTCCCTGTCTTTTGAAACTATTTAGGGAATTATTAGCTAAAAAGGACAAGAAATGCCACTGGTATTGCTTGTCCTGCTGCTTTCAGCTCCTCTGTAATTGGAAAGCTGGTGAATCCTGATCTACAAAGGCCAAGCAGCCCTGTCTGATTTACCAGAAATACTTGTAGCTAAAGCTGCTACATCCCATCCAAACCATCACTCACCCAGGTCCCTGGCACGAAGGAGTTCCACCTGAAGAGTGAGGATATGTGAAAAACCCTTCTGGTCATGCACCAAGTACTACCCAGTTCCAAACTGAGCTGATAAACAGCATTTCCACCTCTGCCTTCAGTTTCAAGTGAAACTTGCCATCTTTTCTCATCATCTCCTTCCCACATACACATATGCCAGAATATCCAAAATGGACAAAACCCTTTTTCAGGTGAGACCCTGGGGGCAATCCCCCCCTTTTGTCACTTAGTCTAGATGCTTCCAACACACACAGCGCCAGCTTCTAGCACTGGAAATCTTGAAACCATTCTCTTTCCAATTTCATCCCTTGAATGTAAAGCGGGTGAGGAATCAGTCCTAACGACTGGGACCAGCTTATACCCACAGCAAAGAGAAACACAATCCCAGTAGCCATGTACTTGCCGTTTGACAAGATATGACATATCTGACGCAGTATCTGCTGGTTTGTTCAGTCTGGCAGACTATCATTTCCTAGCAGAGTTTCGGTAATAAATTTACAGCCCCATTTAGAGCTATCCCTCAGGGGCTCCTGAACAAGGAAAGCGCTGCCTTACACATAAAGCTGAGGATACTTGAAACAGAACCGAGCTCCTGTGGAGCCCATGGGGTTGAATTGCATCACTGTAAAGATAGAAACAAACAAAATTCCCCCCCTCTCTACAGAATGTTATGTACACATTGCACAGGAATAGCTGCTGGATAAAGATGAGCCTTCTCTTCACTCTAAATATGGTACTTTCACCTACTTAGAGAACTAAAAGAGAAAAAAAAAACAATTTCCAAGAGAGATCACAATAAAACCACAAATTCTGTCACTTCCTTCAGTCAATGATTTACTTCTTTTGATGGCAAAGTCATCAGTGATTCACTGCTTACCCTGTTCCCAGAACAGAGATATCTAATGCTCCAGCATGACAAATTCCAAAGAGAAAACTATTTTAACTTGCTTTCTTTTTATAAAAGTCCTGTTCTCATCTATTGCGAGTACAGGCTTTGGTAAAAGTCCAGATTAAAAGGAGTTTTACTGTGCAGAACTGGGTCCAAAAAGCCAGATTTTCCATTTAGAGGGAGTTTACACATCATGACAACAGGCAATGTCTTTAAAAGGAGAGGTGCAATAATACCTCACATAATAATAGTAATAATAATAGCAGAGGTCTCCCCATTATTTTCTATACATGCGAGTAAATTCACAAAGACCGAGGGGATTATATGAGACCTCCACCTTACCCACTGTTTTAGTAACTTAAAAAATGACTGCTCTCTAAAGTGAGACTTAACAGATTTGAAGAGCTCTTTGCATTTTTTCTCCCCAGATAAAGCCTTCCAAAAGTACTTTACCCGGATAAACGCGCTTCTTCCCACCCCGGGGTGATGGGCAGCTTTCACACCAAGAGGGAGAGTCAGCCTGAAGTCTCCCATGCCCAGGCAGCCAGGCTGGGCACAGATTCCTCTCTGCACTTCAGACAGCTTTGATTCCTTCTTCACCTACCATGGACAACACAGCTTCAAGCTTGCTGCGATGTACACTCCCCTCACATTTCTCTCCCATTTCACAGAACTTACTTTTACTGTTGGTTTAGCTTGTAGCCTAATTCCTGGTTTTTCAAGGCTGCTAGGAACCACTGCCTAGTTCCTCCACTGGTTTTCCCAGATCAAAATGTCATCTACACAAACCTTTGTACCTTCCACACCATCAAACAGTTGTTGTATTTTCCTTTGAACACCTCAGGTGTTGAACATAACCCAAAGGGCAGTCTGAGGAAACAGTGTCTCCCAAAGGGGGTGTTGAATGCACAGAAATGTGTGCTGTATTTTTCTAAGGGCACCTGCCAGAACCCTGCTGACACATCAAGCATAGAAAAATATTTGCCATCAGCCATCTCTTCCAGAATTTCCTTGCCTTTTTACATGGTTATTTAGTTCATTGGGGTCGATATGTAAACAGAATGGTACCCAATATAGGCCTGCCCTGACAGCACGATGATGGAGGAACAGCAAGCAACTAGGAAAACTGCCTGGCACAGCTCTGGGTTCAATCCCTTCAGCAGGAGGAAACTGTCCCAGAAGCATCACTAAGGGGAGGTTGAGCTGCTTCAGGTCTCTACTCTTTTCTCCAAAGGCTGCCTTCAACCTCTTCCATAACTGCTTCAGCTTCTTGCCCTTCCAGTCATTCACTCCCTGAAAATCATTATCACTGTTTTCTGTGCGGCTACTGCAAATTATCTACTTTAATCTGTTTGTTAGCTATGCAATTCCTTCCTGGAAATAAATGCTTAATAACAATGCTTAGTTTTGCACAGTGAACTTTTCCATGGTCTGGGGCTATTTTATTATTTTATTATATTTTATTATATTTTGTTATGTTTTATTATATTTATTTTATTTATTTTATGTTATTTTTCCCCATTGTGAATATCATTATTCCCACCTCCAGCTAGTATCTGTAGCCAAACTAATACACACAAATGTCCTATTGACTTCCAGGTCAATAATCAATGCATCTTCTCCCACAACACCTTCTATACCTTTGTGAAGAATCTCTTCATATCAGACATTCCCCAAGTCATAATGCAGAAGTACAGAATTAAACAGGACTAAAACCACATAAGCAAAGGTTATTATTTGTACGTAGAACTCAACCGTCAGCAAGGCACATCCAGATAAAGAAAAGACTCAGGTGGCTGGATGACTCGAGATCAAGCAT
Organism: Lathamus discolor; assembly: GCF_037157495.1. Lineage (NCBI taxonomy): Eukaryota > Metazoa > Chordata > Aves > Psittaciformes > Psittacidae > Lathamus > Lathamus discolor. The sequence continues at coordinate 11,208,821 of NC_088896.1, read as the reverse complement.
TGAAAGGCAATGACAAAAATGACAGAAAGAACTTGGTACCAGCCAAAGAACGGATACATGGGAGGTCATGGCCTGAAAGCAACAAATCTTAACTGGAAAATACAACACATACCATGAGGGAGCTCTTTTTAAGGCAGAAGCTGTGGAGACCAGGTGATAACAGCAAAACTTTCCACTTACATCCCACTGAATAAAGGCTGGGATGCATTTATTTACTCCTAGGTTGCATGCAGCACATACAAGCTTCCAACAGGATGGGACTGGAAGTTGCTCAGCTTCTCACCTACAACTAACATCAGCTGGAATTGCAACACTCCTCTCTACTTTGGAAACAAACTCCAAAGACGAACCAAGACTATAATATGTTTGCAATTGTCCTATTTTTGAAACATCTATATTTTCCTTGGATATTAAAAGATATGTATTCTCTTTTGCAGGCAAATGCATGACATATGGCCTGGTTTTTTCCTTCAGAAAAGGCATAATGCCATCACTGAGCCATGATTGCAGAGTTGTTAAACAGCAGGGATTATCGGGCAGGACAATATTAAGTGGTATTTAACAGCAAGACCAAAGTTCCTTGTCAAATGCTTGACTTAGTGTTCCTTGATTGTTAGCATCCCAGCAATGAGACCTTTTGCACTGAACCATTTTTCATTCTGACAACAAACTACCGCAGCTATCCAACGCTGCCTTGCTGGAGCTGACAGCAAAGTATTTCTGTGGCAGAAATATTACTGTGTAGTGGGGTTCAGGGCTGGAGGATAGACGGTTTTATCCCTTTCCTTTCAGAGCGCAATGGCATTCCAAGCAGTAGGTGTCCTGAGTCACTGCCTGGCTAATGTACTCAGTATGATCCTCTGTCTAGTCATAACAATGGTGAAGAAAAAGTAAAAGAGAGAAGAAGAAAATCAAACCCTTGATGTAATTGTTTAAATTACAGGCTACCTTCTTCTAGATGCACCATAATGAAGATGTATGTATGGTGGGAGACGAGGGGATAGGGAAGGAAGGTTGAATTACTGATTTAGGGGTGAATTTCCAAAAGGTTTTTAGAGAATCTGAAGTGCCCTTAAACCTCCACCAAAGCTGTTTTTATTAAAGCAATAAACCCAGGAGTGCTTATGAAAGTTATAGTGTGATGTGAGCAAGAGGCAGGAAATAAAGGGGAAGAAAGGGGGAACTTAATGAAGGTTTAATCTTCAAGGGAATATGGACTTCAAGACTGTAAATCTAATGAATGGTCCTATATTCTCATGTCAAAAGCTGGCATCTTATGCCAGCAAATTTAACATATTCAGTTGAGAAATCTAGTTTTAAACCCACCTATTTATACTGTTAAAAGATGAGATGTGGTAGTTGGAGAAAGTGAAGAACCATTTTATTTTCAAGGGTCTTTCCTACTGACAGATTTATTAGGGAGTTCATCACCCCTTTTCCATCGTTCTCTGTACTTCCAGGCTGGAAAACTTCCATGAAAACTCCTCAAAATTTGATTGTGATGTAATCTGGAAGCAGACATAAAAGTATATTGGTTTGCACTGGAAGAGAAAGAGACTTGCTATCTCTGTTCCTGATGCTTAAATTCCTACATTTCTTTAGTTTCACCTCTTCTTGTTTCTCTTTGAACAGGAAACCAGGAGCCCACCTTAAATTCACACCTTCGGGTTCATTCCTCTAATGTAATTCCAGTAAGATTCCTGGAGAAACATTTGCATTAATACTAGAGTTTAATACACAGTTCTATTTTCCCTGCTTCACCTTATTTAAAGGGGAATTATCCGGACCAGGCTATCTACAAAGCTTGTGGCTTTGAGATAGCAGCTGGTGCTCATTCAAACCTGTCAGAAACACAGAAAAGATCTTAAGAAAATCCTGTTCAGCTGAAATGCCCGTGGAAGCTTTTCCCTTCCACTCTCCACAACTGTTCTATGTCCAGATAAATACTGGAAATGTTGGCCACCTCCACCAATACTACCGGCCTGAGCACTTCTACAGCTGTTGGTCTCTGTATACAATAAGCTGTCAGCACTCAAAACTTGCTTGCTGTTGGTTGGAAACTCCATCTGTGCCCTGAGCAAGCCATGTTCCTTGTGCTTCTTACCACAAAAGACTCAAATGTTGTGCTCCAAGCTCTACAGAAAACATTATGAAAAATGAAGATAAAATGCAATCCAAATATTATCCATCCTTCTACATACTTCAATCGATGCACCTCGTCATTCCGCCAACATTAATATCATAGGCTCATCCTAACAGAAATGACTGAGATTTCCTGAAGGTCTAATCACATTCAATATAAACCCGAAAAGAACCCTATTATTTTGAAGACAGAAAATGAGGATAAACATTTTCAACTGCCCTGAGAATATTGCCAACCTCAGCAATATGAAAAGTATATTAATTATGAATGGTTAGCTTAGATCGTACAGCAATTTCCTCCTTTCTCATCCGTCCATTCACTTACATCATATGGTACAGAGCTCTTTGTCTGATTTCACACTAAGAGGCAAACACCGAAGGAGTAACATAAACTGCGAAACCAGCTCACATGATGCATTCATCCCCACCGCTGCTTTCAGTAAAATAAAGGAAAATCATCCCAATAAACAAGGGACTCAATCCTATACTAAGGAACTACAGAACAGAGTTTCTGTATTTTCAGGTCTGTAACATGACACTAGACTTGGCTGGGTACAATGTGCCTTGGAACTGAAGTGAAATAATCTGCATGCGCTCTAAAGAAGCAACAACCCCTCCAAATTTGTACCGAAACTACATTTTCTTCCAATGGAATTCCACATGAATTCCTAGTGACTGACAGAACGGACACTGCACCATAATTTCAGCATTTCATGAAGTGCTCCATACATTTACCTTCCCCTGCTTTCACAGAAAAAGCAACCTTATCTCTGGCCAGAATATCTGGCTTCCAACGTGCAGCTCAGCTGCTATGGGAACTGTATAAAACTGTTTGTTCTCTGGTAATTAAAACATTCAAACAGAACAGCCATGCCAGCAATAATCATGCCTTTCTAAAAATGGATTAAAATTAACACCTTTGGTCCAGATCTCTCTGAACGCTGTGGTCTCTACTAGTGTTCCAAGCAGCATCTGCACGCTGGAGTTAGTCTCTAATTTCTATAATGAGCAAACCTAAAAACCTGTATCTGGATAACTCTTAAATTAGGGATGTTTGAGGTCTGGAGCCTGATCAAGTTGTACACGCTGTGGTTTGGGCACCATCTGCATTCCCTTCACATCTATCTTCTCTGCGGGTGCACTTGTTTCTAAATGCTGGTTGCTTTCCATGTTGTGCGTATTCCCAGGAAAGCAGCACAGGGAGGCTCACCTGGGGGACTTGTTGAGCCGAAGAGCAGGATAACCCTTCCAAAAGCTCTGGGAAGTGCCAGCTTCTAGATTTATCTCCCCAGCAAGGGACTTTGAATCTTGTAGCAGATCTCCCTAGGCTACGGGACCTTATGGGAATGCGCCTCATTAATCACCAAAGAGACACAGAGCTTCCTGCCCTGCTCCACCCTTGGCAACGCTCAAATCCAAATGCTGAATGAGTTATCAAGACTTTAAGATCTCTCTACCAGCAGTGGCTAAGTTAAACGTTAAACCAATTCAGATGTGTCCTAAAATGAAAACCCATTTACTGGCAGTGCCCTCAGAGGATGACACTTCCAGGCATCAGGCAAAAAGGAGACACTGAGTTTGTAATTTAGATGCTTTTGGCAAAGCTTCAGCTCAGACACCTCAGGGCTTTGCCCAGCCTAAGCATGCAGAAATACAATATCACACATGGAATTCTATAGGAATAATGTAAATCCTTCGTTTTAGAAGCTCTATTTACAAAAGAGAGTGCAATTAATGGCAGCAATCTCAAATTAGCTATTTTCTCCAACAGACACAAATCACTTCCACCGTTAGACCCAGGAGAGAAGCTGCTGCCGGAATGGTGCATGGCGGCTAACACATCTGAGCCCACCGAGGCAATTTCAGTGGGGGCAAAGATGAGATGCCCATCCATACCCACTTGCAGCCTTCACTGTCATTAAGATAGTAACTTCACACTGGATAAAACAGTTTAACAGGAAGGAATTAGCAAAGAGCTGGTTGTTACATCGTGATGCTCGTGAGATCAAAATCTTGCTGTGCTTTATTGACATATAAGCCCAAATCTTCTACACCTGCATTCCAGGCAATACTGATGACAACAAATGGCTTCATTCTATCTGGTCATACTCAGCGTATGAATTCATCCGCTGGTTATTTTTAAGCACAGATTGTTCATTATCTAAAATATGTATTTTAGGTGTATATAAAAAACAGAAAACTAATAATATGTATCAGAAACTTGTTAATACATGGAAAATAAATTACTTCATGAGTACCCTGACAACTGTTCCATCAATGCAAGTACTCAGGAAAACCTCAGTATATCACAGGGATATTTATAACTTTAACAGTCTTTGATCAGCTAAAAGAACACAATCAAGAAGGGTTATGTTCAGCAAGAGATCCATAAGCATTAATAGAAGATGCATAAATCTGTGATGAGTGCTGTGTGATAGCTGGGCCTCTTCTGACGTGAATTAAAGCCCAACATCCACCACCAAAGGGTCCTCTAAACTATTTCTAACTCCTGTCCCCACCCCAGGCTATATTTTTCCCTTCTCTGCTCTGAAGCCGCAGGGCTGGAGGGTTCTCAGTGTGAGCTCTGCCTCTGTCAAATCACTTCACACCCACAGGGAAATTTCTGAATATGAATTGGGCTTTAAAAAGCTTTACCTTGATTTAGTGAGAATATAAAGTGGGGCTGGAGTCAATGTGTTGTTTGTACGCATTGCAACGAATACTGTAACCCGAAGGGTATCTGCGACCAAGGCAGGACCAAGTCACACTGAAAAAGCTTCCAAAGAAGCTCTTTATTCAAGGCAGAGTTTTTAAAACGAGCAAAGCAACGCTATCTAGAAGCAGATATTCAAAATAGATATAAATATACAAGCGTTCTGAACACACTTCCAAGGAGCTTTTTGCTGCGAGTGATAAGTTACCTGACTACAGCAGGCTCTGCTGTGTTTTACTGCTTTTCAGGAGACATTAAGAAGGAGGAAAGAAGGAAAAAAAGGCAAGGAAAAAAAAGGAGAAGAAAGGCAACCACAGATTTTATGGGCTGACAAGTGATGGCTAAGCTACTGCTCTATTGGCTTTGAGTGCAGGATCCATTACAGATACCTAAACTACATTTTATCCATAAACTACATTTCAACAGCATTGTAGCTAGCAGGCTGGGCAGGAAACAATAGGAGCTGGTTCACCTCCAGGGAAGCTGGGGAAAGGTCTCCTGGCAAGGCGAGTGTGCCATAACCGCTGCTGTGTATTATCTTCCACACAATCAGACTTTAACCTCAGGGAGACTTCGCCTCCTGATGCAATTGGGAGATCACATCAGAAAAGAGATTAAAGTGTAGGTTCTCAGCCTCTTTTCTCCCCTGCCATTTTGGCTGAAGCAATCTCTTTGGATGACTCGATGTCATATAATACACTCACCAACTGGCTTAAAAAAATAAGCGGCTTTTGTGTACAATGGGACGTGTGTGTACAGACCTGCAAAGCCACAGAGATGGAAAAGCAGCCAGCTATTCTTCAAACCTAAGTGAGTCTTTTCCGCACAAAATCTTCTTAAAGCCCTCTCCAAGCATTATTTAATTTTACTAAACTTTGCAACATAACCCTTTGCAATATCTCTATTTAGCAGCTGGAAAGACTGAGGGATGGGGAAATGAAATGTGCCACCTAAAGGCGATAAGCACGGAAGAGGTCTGCGCTGCTGTCCTGCCCCGTGTGCTCTAGCTGAGACCCAGAGGCAATCCTCCTCCCCTGCACTTGCAAAGGATGACAACTGGGTAAATAGGAACTACAAAGTGCTCCCAGTTTTCAAGGAAATGGTTGTAACTGCGATTCTCTCCCTCTGCCCAGTGGGAGATACAGGAATATTTTTACCCATCTCAGCAGTTGACGAATTTTCCCACCGATCTTCTAGGGAATTCAGATGTCTTTCCAAAGCAATAAAAGCTGAGATTTTTAATACTGACATGTTGCTGTTTCTCTTAGAAAAATCTCCTCTTTAACTCCCCTTTAAGCAATGGGCGTTCATTCTACTGGCAAAAAGGCAGCCTCCCTTTAAAAGCAGCATTTTTTGGAAAGAGCATGTGCCCACTGCATTATCTCCCTTTGCTTTCGTCTGAGCTTTGATCTCCCAGCTTTCATCCTGGTGCTGGGACAGACAGCTCTGTGGTGAGCCCTGAGCAGGGTGTCTGCCTGGAGCACATTGTTCCCTACCCAGGGGCTGCAGGGCTGTCTCTCAGCAAGCATCCTTGATCCATGCAAGGCAGGGGCTCGCAGCCTGCCAGCCTGCTAACAGGACCTGTTAACGATGGACTCCTGGCATACGACAGGACAGGGATGTTTCACATTCCAGCCTTTGATGCCGACTGGACCTCAGCTGAAAGACACGGTGTCTTCAGACACGGTGCAGAAGAGACTTTACAGGCAAGCAAACAGACTCAAAAAGCAACATGGTTATTTAACAAATTAGAGGAAGGGAAGTCTTGGCCCAGATCACTTGGAAAGAGCTGGAAATGAGAGTCATTCTTTCAAGATTTGTTCCCTTCTGCTTTATTACCTCTTTGCAAAAGCACTGTTAGACGAGAGATGGTTGCGGCTGAAGGCATGAGCTAGGCATCCACCGTAAATGCACTACATCTCCTGTATATCATAAAGGATGTTAAAGCCTTTATCTACAGTCGAGTACATCCTTCATTAATAAATCTCTGCAGCACACTGCCTTGAGATGTGATGGAATCTACATCATTGAAGACGCAAGACAATTAATCAACCTACTAGGTTAATTAGTTCTTTCAGCACTAATTTCTATTATTTGCCATTTGCAAAGACAATCCCCAATTGTCAAAGCATTTAGGACTTTACCTAAATATCTATTCACCCTGGTGAACAAGAATACAGGCCTTGTTTATCCCAACAGAAGAAACACCTTGAGAGATTCTCTGTCACTTGTTAAAACAAAAGAGCAAAAGGAACATCTAATTAGCCTCATAACGACTTATTTTGTACCCCCCTCCCTACCTTATTTTAAATAAAACCTGATGATGCAAAGTATTCCTTGGCTTCTTCCTCTGTAACCAACCAGCTCTCTGTGGAAAGAGCTTCTTTTTTTATGGCTACGTATTAAAAGTAAACCAGCCCATGCCAGGTTTGGATAAAAGGCTATTTATTTTCAACCAATTTGATAGCTGCAGTTTTCAGTAATTGAATTTTCTGTGGTCAGAGAAGCAGTAATCTTAGAAACCAAATAAATATTTTTTAATAAAATGGAACACTGAGAAACCCTATAATAATGTCAAATATGTAGCCACTTATGGATGGATAAATATTTTAAGAAATTTACATCTCACCCAATGCTTTAGGCCTTAAGCTTCCCTGGAAATTTCAAACAACGCTATTTTATTTTGGGGAGGGGAGATGGGGGAATGGAGTGTATTTAGATAAAGAGCTAAATACTAATCCTTCTGTTTGCAGCAAGTTTTAGTTCCAGTATTTATGCAGCGGTTGCTGGTTTAATCAAGAAGAGAAAAACCAAACCCTTCCAATGGGCCGTTTCCAGTCCATGCGATGCAGGTTGTACTGCAGACACCCATCCTTGCACAAAAAGGACCAACTCATCCAGAGCCACCCTTAAACACCTCTGCAGAGTTACTGATGTGTATCACTGCCCCTTCCCCATAGCAAAAAATGATGAAGAACCTCTGGGAGAAAAATCAGGTTTTGCTGAAGCCTCCCATCTCCTGTCAATCAGAACACAGATCTGAAAGGACACTTGTTCACACTGGTTTGTGCAAACTGGGGGCGCTGGAAGAGGCTTGACTCTCAGATCCCTCAGCAAGCTAAGGATGAACAAGGGAGGAAGAGACAGAAAACAGTGAGAAACTCACGTCATGGGTATCCATGCTATAAAATTAGAGTTAGGCATCAGAACACAAATACAAGTGTTTCCCTTAGATGCTCTGCAAATGCTTGTATCTGAAGATGTTTCTGCCTACTAAACATAGATCAAGGTACTTATAAACAGTGCTTCAGAGCCAGAAACAGCTCATGGAGGAAAGTTGCCATATGCTGGACCCTCAAGCAGTGTGCGTTCATGGGACACCTAGACCTGGAGATCTATGCCATTCACAAGCCTGACTTGCCACCAACCAGCAACCACTGCAAAATCCCTGATAACTTTGCCAAGCTCCATTTCCAAACCTGGTGGGTTTTCCTTTGCTTGGGGATCTCCTGCTTTCAGGACATATCTGTTTTCTAAGATAGTGCCAAGTCATTCTGGAATAAATGAGTTTCAATGGGATGCAAAATTAGAGCTAACTGCAGAGACAGAATCCGTATTTCCTGCAAGACAGTTGCATTCCAGAGCTTGATGTTATTGTTCTCGTATGGTGACACCTGCTGGCAAATGCAGACTCCTGTAAGCACTTCTGGAAAAGGATCAATGACAAAATCCATTGGGATTAGTGAGCAAAGGTCAGGGGTTTTGTGGAATGACACATGGGAAAGCGGAAGGAAATGGAATGATTCAGCCGAACTAAGAAACAACAGAAGGAACACACATCAGGTCTTCAAATGCATGATAAGCTGCTACAAAAGGGAGTAAATTGCTCTCCACATCCATGGGATAAGATATAATAAAGGATCAATGCATATACTACTGAAGCAACAGAGTGGGCAAGATCCCTGTTCAGTAAAAGATTCCCAACTGCGAAGCTAAAGCATGGAATCACCTTCACGACAACCAGGCGTATGGAGCCTCACAGGTCCCAGTTACATGTTTTCCCCTTTCAGTGTGTCTGCTCACTCAAACCTGATGGATCCATTACTCAATCAGACCAGTCCCGGCTCAAACAGAACCAGCACTTCCCAGTCTACATCTTCCTTTCTTTATGTTTCACTGTAAATGTCGATGAAAACCAAAACCCAGGTGGTTTTCAGCATGACACTCTGTGGAAATCAGGTATGAAATTACCTGTTTATTAATGATGTGTCAGGAGAACGACACGCTAACAGCCAGCTCCAGCACTGGCAGTGCTAATGGAGAAATAACAACCACGCTTTATACACAATACGTATTCTACAGCACTCTAACTTTGCACCCCTGGGGACACAGCTGAAACCCACATGGTTTATCTCAAGCGTTCAACCCCAGAGAACAACAATTCCCAAATGGAAGTTAAACATACGATTTGCCACTATTTTGCTGGATCACCTCCTCGGGATTCATGATTTAGACTGTCACCGGTCAGTGCTCCAGGCATGGAAGAACACTGATGGTGGGGCGGGTTTTGCAAGGACATATCCCATTGCTCAGCATTTCAACAAGAATCCCCATTAGCATCTGAGCCGGCACAAACATGCAGCATTCTTGATGTCACATAGAAAGATTAAAACCTCTTGGGTTGTTCCCACAATAGTGTCCACCACATTGAACAGAGTGGAAATAAACCATAATTCACAGTAGATGGCAAAGTAAATCTTGTTCAACTGCAAGATCCTTAAAAGATCTTTAGCAGATTTTTCCAGTGGGTTTATCTCCCTTACAATACAGTTCGCATTTCCTTTCCTTTCTTTGTTCTGGAAAATTCTTGGGATAACACATGGGTCAGCATGGAACCAGAAGGACTAAGTTTGATGAAAACTTTTACTAATGATGTATCATGTAAATAGCCACTGTGGATTGTTCTCTTGCTGCCAAAGAGGAGCTTCTTTTTCACATTTGTAGAGCTCATCCTCCCAAGTTTTAGTCTTCACAAGTACCTCCTAACATCCAACATCAAGCACAGTCACTAAGAGATTTCCCAGGAGATGGGGGCTTTCTTACAGAGGCTTCATTTTACAATATTTGCCTTGTTCAATGGGGAAAGATGAGTCTTTCAGCAGATTTGCTGGTGCAGCTCTGGGGCATCATGCAATATTTATATTCTGTTAATCTACAGCTTTAAAGGAAAGATGGAGTAGGCCAAATCCAACCTTCATATAAATGCCATTGACTTTGGGTTCTAACAGCACTGGATTTAGGCCAGTATTTTCCCTTGCCTCACTCTTCGCCTTTCAGAATATTTGTGGAAATGAATAACAGGGTCATTTGGTATTCAGCCCTGAATATGAATTATAATCTTGGTATAAGCTACATAGAAATTTAAAAGGCAAATTTTTTCACCTCAGAAACACACTTTCCTTCAACCAGCCAGACGAGCCAGTGCCAGATTCAGTCCATGGCTTGCAGGAAAGCAAGGGAGGACACACATCTGCATACACAGACACACAGTGGAGGTCCAGGAGGCCCCCCTTCAAACCCAGAACAAAACGACAAAGTATTCCCCACCGAGTAAAGGGGACGGCTTGGAAATCGTTCAGAAACCTGAGGGGTTCACAAGATTGGCATAATCAGGTACATAAATTTCCATAATATCTGCATGAAAAATAGAAGCAGGCCACCTTTGTGTTCTCCTGTACCTTTATTTAATAAGGCTCTAATGCAATTAAACAATGACACACATTCGACATTTTTTCTCTTGAGCTATTTCCTGCAGTGACTGATTTCCACCCCCCTTGAAAGCCCTGAGTACAATAGAGCAACAGAGGGGTTAGGCAGAACCTATTCCATGTGCCCTCAGCAGGCAGTGTGGCTGGGAGGTGGCCCTATCCTGAAGGATATGTACTTACTGGAGAGATTGTGTAAGACCTCAGATGTTAAGGAATATGTTTGTGTCCCCAGTAATCAGACACGACCTATAGAAACATCACAATCCTGCTAGATTTAGTTGCCTCAAGATTCCCTGACATATTAAATCTCAGTCTGAATTGGTGCTTGACTCTGACCTCACCAGCTCCTCTTCAGATGATAAAAGCCTGAACCAAAGTGACTGAGCCTGGGTTTTAGGGTGCCGAGATCAATGCTCGGAAGGGCAGAGCTGGTCGCAGCTGGAGCAAGAGACTGGAGTCCGGTGCTGAAAGTGCCCAAACCATCAGAAACAGACCTCTATGCCTCTGACACCTCTGCCATGTCGCAGCTTTTCCTGTTTGAAATGGATTCCCCCTTCCAGCTATGTACAGAGCATCCTAATACATCCAGTCTCTTCTGTTAGGATCAATCTCCTCTCCCCATCTCACAGCCCTACTTTCCTTTTATCTTAACTTTAGTTTATTTCATCACTGACAACCTGAAGTCTCAAGAAAGGTCATGGATTTCCTCTGTAGCTTTTAAATAATGAAAATCCAATGTCCCTTCCTGAGCTGGAAAGAAAAGAGAGAACATCAGACCCCCCTCTACTCTGCTCTGAGACCCTTCTCCGTTCTTCACCTCCATGTGCCCATCAGCATAGGCATTTTCTCCAATGGTCTCTCCTCCAAAGCATTCCTTCACCCTCTCATCTTGCATAACAAACACTTGCTTGAGTGCAGGGCAGCCTGAACACAGACTGGAGTTACTGCAGTGCTGTGTGCCCAGGCACCAGTGTATTCTATCACCCTGTATTAACTTCGCAGTTGATCCTGCAAGCATGAGCCTCTTTCAGCTTGCACATGAGCTCAATGGCCAGACACGCATGATAGAGGATTAGTAAGAGTTTTTCATTATGTTCTCTGAACAGAAATGGTCACGCTTTGTGAAGGTCCCCTTGAGGAAAACTTTTCTACCCAACCTCCCCAAGTGTGCTCTGAATTCAAGTCTATAAAAACCAAACCACAATGCTCCTCACAAGCACACAAAGGAAGGGTTTTATGCCAGTAACCAGGTATAGATTTTTCCCCTCATGAGGATACTCTACAAGATCAAACTATGAGGGATGCTGTGTACCAATTTAATTTGCTCAATGTTGTGCTGCGTGTAACTTCCCCTGTAGATTACAGCAGAAGCATCATCTCGCTGTATGCAGAGCTCTGCATAAAAGATGATGCTTGCTCATAACAATTATTGCCAACATGGAAAAGATGGTGAGTTGACAGCTTGACAGTTTCTTAAAGTATTATCTTAAACTATTGTGTGCACTATTTTGAAGTAGATAAGGATCTGACTACAGAAACTGGGGGGCCACAATTAAACAGACCTCCACTGAACTTTTTACTGCTTTCAGTTGCTGAATGGCCTCCTCTAAAATAACAATAGCATCTATTCCTCAGAGGGAGGAGGATCGATATAAAGGGCAAAGCCAGCAGCCAACTGATTTCAGTAAGTACAAAAGGAGACTCTGTGCCAGAGGAGTTTTTAGTTCACCTTAAAGTTTCCCCTTGGCATTTTAAGCCCTATTAATAAGCAAAACAAACTTGTTTCAGAAAACAGAGGAGTAAACAGCTTTGACGGCTGCACTCTGTTACTGATTCACCTTCCTTCTTCTCCCCCATCACCCCAGGCCTCCACTCTTGGGCTCTGAATATTTTTATCATTAAGGCAACAGTGCTGGGACATGTTGTGGGAAACACTTAAAACAAAACCAGTGGGAAGGTCAAACAGCATTCCCTCAGCAGCACGGGACCTCACCAGGCACTCTCCTTGGAACAAACCCCCCTGTATCGTAACGCAAGGAAAAGAGAGCAGGGGAGAGAGACGGAGAGTCAGGCTGGCACCAGCAATATAATTTAGTGTGCAGGTATTTGATTTGATAAAAACCCTACCTTAATTTAAAAAAAATATATAGATGTATGTATATATGTATATATATAATAGGGTCCTGACAAGGTTGTAATTCATCGCGAGGGGCCAGGCCTGCAGTTCGGGTTTGCCGTGTCACTCCAACCTAAACCATGGCTGGTTTGACGTGATCCCCTAAGAGGGTAGCATGTTGCAGCTGGCAAAAAAATAAACAAACCTGAGCTCTCTGCTAACAGAGGGTTTTTTCCCTTTTGATTTATGCCACGAGCAAAGGGAAAACAGTGACAGACTTGTGAATCCAGTTTCCAGTCGGCTCCTCCATGCTTGCAGCGACGGCTAAGGAGATGGAAAGTGTTAAATACATGGCCTAGAAGAGGCAGGATGGGTGAAAGAGATAAACGGTAGCTCCAAGGGGGTTTGTGGCAGTATCTTGCATGCATAGGCATGACCCTTATTTCTTCTTTTTAATTCCTAGGGATATCTGTGCTGCTGAGGAAGCCATGGCAAAGTCCCTGTGCAGCAGCCAGACAGTGCTTTTCAGTACCACTCATTAAACTCAGGGATTTAGCACTTGTTCTGAAGAGTCACAAACCCACAGCCATTCCCCTGTAAAAGAGTATTTTCTGCTCTTGGGTACTCCTGGCTTCTTTCTAAATACTGTCTTCAGGAACAAATGTATTTAGATCTTTCCCCATCTTCACTCTCCACTAGGACTGCATCAAGAGTTCTACTTCAGGTATGAGCAGGGAGCCTGGAAACTACTAAGTGCACTCAATTAAAGAGTCTCAATACCTGTATTTGCCTGTCAGACGTGTTTTGTGCATGACTGAACACATGCAGAGAGGTCAGCAGTGATAAGAAGACACTAAACCAAGTCCACCTATTTCCCCCAAACAACGCAAGCAGATAGCCCCTAGCTCCCATGTAACCCCAGTCCCAGTACCGGAGCTGTCCCTTTTATAACTGGTGCATAAGAATTTGCTTAATTCCCCACAGCAGACCCAGCCCTGTCTCTGCAGAAACCCTTCAACTCCAGGCAAGGCTCTGTGGTTTCTCCTATTGTTTTCAGTTTGTTTTTCTTTCCAGCAGAAACATAAAGCTACAGTGCTGGATTTGCAAACACAGATGACAAATACAGAGCATCAGACCAGCATGCTGCTTTTCACCTTGGACATGTTAAATGTTTTAGCTGGATGCCTAAAGAAACAAGGTTTATGTACTGGAGTTGTATGGATTTCTTCTCCATTCCATTCTATCCCAAATAGCTTTAATCACTGACTAATTTCAAGCACACCTATCAAAGACCTTAAAGATAAATTTCTAACAGATTTCATGAAACAGGGAATTAGATAAGGGAGACAGCTCCCAAATGCTAAGAGAAGCCTCCCCAACCCCCATGGCAGCAGAAAACACATTAAAGGGAGGAAAAGAGAGGGAGAGATGTTGAAAAGTAGCTTTCATTAAACCCTCTGCATACAAAACTACTTGTTTATTACTACAAGAAGTTTTACATCCATCTCTCTGCTTCCAAGATCCAGGAGCTGAGTCCTAGAAACACATGGGGATTTAGCTTTATGTGCTCTGGGCTATAAAGTTAAACACACACGTAGCAGATCTGGGTCTGAAATGTGGTTATCACGCTGTATCCTCTCAGAAACAGAGCCCAAAGTAACATTTCAGCCCAGCTAGTTTCCACAGCACCCAAATATCATTATCTGTGGCCCAGTGTTACTATTCTCATGATGAAAGATAGGAATTAGTCAGTCTCCTGCAGAACCTCAAATAGGAGGATTCTCTGCTTGCAGTCTGCTGCCACACTGATGTGGTAACAATCCTCCTCCTGTTTGAGAGCAGCACATCCGCACACAGACAGAGAAACTTGTCCTTATTGCAGACGTAAGCACTGATTTGCAGAACAGCAGCAGCCACATGGGTTCACGTGCCTAAGCTTTATATTATATAAATCTAATATAACAGTGTGTCAAATGTTTGCTTTGGCGATACTGATTCCTCAAATCCCCCTTTTATACTAATATTTAAAATGGGAAAAGGCTTTAAAAGAATGGGTGCAAATTACCGGTTCAAAGGGTTTATTGGGCTTCCAGCTGAGCATTGCTTATGCTAAGAATGGGGATTTGAAAAAACCCACTGTTTAGGCTGGTTTATTGGGGTTTATTTCCTCTAGGACACTGCTACTGCAATCCTGAAGGAGCAGCAGGAGGGACAGGGGGCAAGAAATTATCTTCCCTCCTGTAAATCCCAGCAACTGTGATCACTTACAGATCATAAAGACCGACCTCTAAACTATCCCAGTTATGAAAGCTAAGGAAAACTCAGCTCAGCAGAAATGGGATGGACTTCCCAACAGTAACAGCCACCACTAAAAATACCCCTTTTTATTATTATTTTTATAAAATATTTAGGAAATTCTGGGCAAACCTTTGTTGAAACCTCACAGTTTTATTACATTCCACCCAGCTCAGTCGTTACGCACAGGAGATGGGGGGTATATATGAGCACACGAATGGCTGAAGAGGCAGAATTAGCCTGTCTGGATTTGAAGGCATTAACACAAGGGCAGCTTATGGTGTTATTGTGACAATTTCCCTGAACTATCCTAATCACTTTAAAGGGTTTATCAGCTCAGCCTCTGCAGGTTAAGAGAAAGGACCCTCAGGCAGCAAGTCAGTGGGAATCGCCAGGGCAGGTCATCTCACTGTGGGTCTGAGTGTCCTTGATACAAGTCTTATCTTGCTTCTACTCCACTCATCTTTCCAGTCCACTTTTCTCTTGACTGCCATGTTTAAAGGGCAAAACACAGAGCCAAGCACTCCTGCAGAAATACACAGAGAAAAGCTACTGATTTGTGGGGTGGGGGAATAAAAAGCCCCATTATCTCATCTAGTATGAGCTTTGCTGTGCTTTGGATACAGGCACTATTAAGTATATCAAATAGCTTTTCATCTGGATGCTAAGTCTGGAAGCACCAAAAGGAATTGCACTGCTGTAATCATCCACATCCTTATGTGCCAAGAAACTTTTTCTCCCTAACCCATGCCAGGGAAGCCCTTTTTGATGGATAATAACAACCTGGAGATCATGGATTTTTAACACTTTAAGAAAGCGAGTTAATGAAGAGGAAAAAAAGAAGAGGTTAACACAGTCATGTTTCACTACAGGATTATAGTGTCAGACCACAGGAAGTAGTCTCTGGTGGTTTGCTGATCTCTGTGGTCTGACTGAACTGAAATTATTAGAACAGTAACTTCATTGCTGGCAGTATTATCACGTCTTTCTCCTCACTTGTAACTTTAAGACCCGATCCTGAAGAGTGTGAAACAGATCTGACCCTACTATCAATGAAGTCAATAGTGAAATTTCCATTTACTCAGCAGTGGAGAATCAGGTCTGCACAGAAAGGGAGTGTGGAGTTACCAACTGAACTGCAATGAGAGTGCCACGTGCTTGCAGTCACAGGATCTAAGTTTTAGGTCTCAGGATGTAGGATCTAGGATGCAGGCTGGCATGGATGTGAAAGAGGTTACCTGGTGCTACTGAGCCAACCAGCGTATCAGATTTTAGAAATCCAACATCTACCACACTGTTCAAATACTAAAAAGCAAACTACATCGATAATCCCTTGCCTTACAATGGCACCTTCTGATGGTGACTCAATGTACTTTACAAAAGAATTCATCTCCATTAATCCATTCTGCAGATAGTCAACCCAAGCCACATGAAAGAGGTACAAAGATCAGAGTCAGCAGAGGCAGGGCACACTGACATAGTCAATGAAGGAAGAAGACAGCTTGAGGAGTAAATTACACATGTTTTTAAAATTCAACCAGCAGTTCCCAATTATTTAAGGCAGTGTTTTCTTAGCAAGGATTAGAAATGATATTTCAAATCCATCATTTTAGCATGATGATACCTTTTTAAATGACGGGTTTCTGTTGCTGCTCCTGTTACTCTGCCTGTACTAAAAGATAACTTTCAAGTATTTTGTCTATCATTTTTAAAGAGAAAAAACCCCACAACAAGCCTGAAAGAACAAAGACGACACTTCAAAGCCTTCAGCGGAGAAGGAAGTGCTTTCTAGCAAAAATCATACACTCTTGTCAATGAAACCTTTGTCAGACAGTTCCTCTCCTGCCTTGGCTGCTGTATGGTTAAAGATATAAAAGCAAGTGAAGACAGAAGAGAAAGAGAATCCCCGAGAGAATGAAAAAAGTCATGTCCCAGCAAAGTCCTCTCTTTGCCCTCAGAGTTTATCTGACATACTGTTATTGATAGCTCCAACTCCCCTGGCTGAGGGAGCACATATACCTTTGACTGCACTGAAGTTGATTTAAACCACACTGGCAATTTGTGAGGCAGTTTTTCACTTACATAAGGAAGTTCTTGAGAGGATTTTGAAGCAATACAGCATAGTACTTAAAACTGAGGCCATTTTAAAAAGAACTGCATTTCCTCAGGCTGTCCATAATTCTTCATTTTCCCGAAAATACCAGGGAACTCTGCAGCTTTGCTAGGAAGAATCCAGCTAAATGCAACAGCCTTTGGATCACTCCAAAGCATCAATGCAAGTTCATTCCCTTCTGACCCTCACATTCTCAAGTCTTAACTCAGCCAACTCTTCCCAGCCATCTGGAGTGCCATGTGGAGTTTTCTGGGAAACCACTTGCAATTGGTTCCACCACTAAATGATTTTGGGACCTCCATTCTACTTTATAACATGTTTTGGGTGAAGTCTTTTTGTGCAGTTGTCTTGTACCACTTGCTATACAACAAGTGTTCACAGCTCTCTTTAGTGCCCCTTTTCAGCCCCCCTCTAAGTAACACGTGAAGAACCAATTACTCATGCTGGCAATGGTCCCTCTCTCCTGCAGTACTGCGGCAACATGTTACTTCAGATTTGGTTGGCTTTAACATTATTCAGTTGGGTTTCTTCTGATAGCTATTACACTTAACAAGTTTCCCCTCAATAACAAGTCGCTTTTGACCTCAACACACCTGGAGACTTCACCCTTCTATTCCACCTCTGACCTCTCCCAACAGAGTTGACATTTTGCAATTATCAGCAATTTGTTAGCTTTATTTTTGTTAGCACCCAATTATGCAAATAATAGACCTGTAATAGAACTGCTCCTATTGGGCTGCAAGTTTGTAGAGAGGTGTTTCATGCATGACTGACTGTGATAGCCTGGGTCCAATATGTAAGAGCAGGAAATGAGAAGTCAGAGCACACCTATCCCATGCAATCGCTGGCTATATACCCTTAGCATTTCTCTAGTAACAAGGGAGATCCAAGATCTGGGATATTGTCAAATGCCAACAAAGAAAACACATTTCCCAAAACCAAAGAGAATGAACTTGATCTGGAGCAGGCTCACCATGTGGAAGGAGAAATCCCAAATTCCTTGTAACGCAGACAACAAACAGTCACAAGGAATAGAGCAGAACTGTACTCTGGTCATGTCTACATTTGGCTTTTGTGCTCGAATATACCATTTTGTCTTTTCTTTATAGGCTTTTTGCAGCTTACTTTACTGAAAATAGAACAGCTGATCCATCACATCCGGCCCTCTATGTATCAACAACAGCGTTTTTAACACACAGCTTTTCACATGCACCAAAGATATATAAAACAAAACCTGAAAAGAAGGGCATGCTGGGCCCCATTTCCCTACCTTTCTCTCCTCACAGCAGCACTCAGCTCTATTTGACGTGTCAAGTTCACCATCCTCCTGACAGCAAACAAGTCCTTTCCCAGTCTTGTGACCTCATCCACTTCCCTGTCAAAAGATTAAGGCACATTTTCAAATGCTTAAGGCTATTTTTAGACTGTACTAAAGACATGTGGGGAGGAAAGTAGCTCGTGTACTTTCTTCATAATGTAATAATCTCTGTGTCTAGGAAAACCACTCAGATTTGAATGTCACTTCACATAATTACCTCGGGTAAAGCTGGATCAGCCGCATCAGTCGGACGGCGTTGTCCAAATCGCCTCCCTCCGGAAAGGGGCTGCAGTGACTCTTGTGGCTGAGAATGCACAGCCACAGGATGCAGGACGTGGGCTCTTATCTTTGCCATTGGGAGATGTTCTTTCAAGTGTCCTGAAAAGAGAAACAAAAGCAGCGGAATCAGAAAACAGATGCAAATGCTGTGCTCAAATCTGATGTGGCCGAGAGCGCTGTGCTCTGGATGAGACCTTGGACCTAGCTCTGAGAAGCGAGGTCCTGTGTGTGGCTGAATCCTCTTCTACATGGTGAGGTGCCTGCTGAAGGGCAAGCTGAGGCACAACTCCAGTGGAAACAAAGCTCTATACACCTTCCTCTAACAGTTATACCCCTTGCTGCTATACATCTAACTGAGCCCTTTTCCACCAGCATGGTGTCATCACTGATGCGTGTCATCACTGATGGTGCAGTGAGACACCACCGTGTCTCACTGCAACAGTTGCTGGAATGTCAGTCCCTGAAGCCACTTTGGGGTATATTCACAGAGGACAAAGCTCAATACAGACATAAAAGCAATGATGATAAAACAGTTCTCTTACAGCATTTTAACACCACTCTTTTCATATTTGGATAGTGGAGGGGAAAGATAAAGCCATACAAAGACTCAGGACCCAATTTCTGGAAGCTGTGGGTGTAAAAGGCACGCATTAACGCACATGCACACAATTGCTCCATGTCTTGTCTGCATCCTGTGCATGAACAGCTCTCACAGGTGCGCACTCAGAGCAGGTATTTTTGACCACAAGATGGCCAGGCTCCTCAGTGTCATTCTGTGAACAAGTCTTTGAGAAACAGGGTCCTAAGCAGGAGAGTCTTTAAATATGGTGTCCTACGACATGAGGGACACAGGCATAAGAACAGCATGAATGAGTTTTACATCCCCATCTAACTGCTGCTCCTCATCTGCACAATGGTAAATTCGGTTCCTCCTCTCCAGGAACACATTAAGAACTTGTGTGTTCATCGGGTTCCATCTCAACAGTAGCAACCAAGCAGTGAGGGGAAGATAATTAAAACTAAGCAAAACCCCAGACAAAACACATCACAGACATCAAGCTAACACAATAAAGACATCACTATTCTCCCCTCCCCTTCTGCAGAAGGAAGCATTACAATATTCAAACCCCAAGTCAGAGAAGGCAATTCAAGGCAGCTCCTCCCAGGATCCCCCTGATGATCTGCCCACTTTGCCAAACACTGAATTTGCTTCCAGCCAGGCCTGGCAACTCTCCACCCATGAATATGTACATCTGGATGCATAGTGGTTCTAGCATGTCACGCTCATGGGCATTTGGCCCATGTAACACAGTTTCCCAATCTATAAGTACATGAAATATAAGACTAAGTAAAATCTGAGACACTGTGGAAACTGATGAGGGCTTGAATGAGCTCCTGGAATAAAACTTGAGCCCCTCCCCATCCAGAGCTGTATTTTTAGGAAGTCGATTGAGAAATGTTTTCCTTGCTCCATGTCCATGTTTACTGGGATACAACATTGTTACACTCGATTGCATCAGAAAACATGGAAACAGCTCTACAAATTGATCCAACCACAAGATCCCAGAGGAATTTGCTCCTTGTCTCCAAGGAGTTTCCCCAGCATAAACAATGTCAAATACAAGGCAGCCCTGAGAGAGTGTTTCTCCAATAAGCTTCAGAAACACTAGAATATAGATCAATCTGTTCAGTAACTCTGGATGGATTTCATGATGGCATTATTCATAAGACATTGGATACAGCCATTCATAAAACTATAGAACACATTGGACATCAAAGTGAAACCTGCTGTATTTTAGCAGGAGATCATGTAACTGAAATCATGATGGGAGCAAAAGCAGGATAACACACACGGTCCCCTCCCAGGGACCAAGTCAGTGCGCTGGGTTAGTGTTTCCTAATGGTTATTGGGCACCTACATTCTTCTGCTGTTCATAACTCAGATATTCATGCCCGAATAGAATTCAAGGCAACTGATTAGCATGAGAATGGGAAACACAGGAGATTGAAAATACTTAGTTTGAAATTGGGACCTCTTCAATAGTTGAAAGTATAAAAACGTACACGCATTGATTTCCACACATCTGAGTGGCCTTTCCATGTAATCAATTAGAAACCAACTGAGTTCCATGGGAAAATGGTCCCATCTTAGCCAAAAGATCATTTTTGCCATACAGGTAAACTATTTTTTCCTTGGCCAAGCACAGCCTCTAACTCCCACCCCACCTCTCAGTTTCTTACCCAGTCCTCCCGGTTAGTTACAATTCCTTAGTACAAATGGTGGCTGAAAATGGAATTCCCTTTCCAGAAGAAAGCCACCTTCACTACAAAATAATGATGGGAATCATCCTGACAGGGGCACAAAACAAGCAGTCAAATGGCAACAACCAACTTAATGTAAATGAATTTGCGTGGAAGGATTTTCAAGCCCTCTGAAGTCTTTTTTGTTTGAAATGCTCAAGATTGATTTGACCTCATTTTTTTACTCAATAAAGAGTAAAAACGGTATCATGAGGCTTCAAAGTGGGCAGCCAGGAGCTGTCGTGTCCATTTCCCCACTGCTAAATTGAAGCTTTTTGGCAAAACTGTAGTATTCTGCAGCACAAGTTCTGATTTTGCAAAGGCCATTTTCTATCAGAAAATGATTGTGATGGAAGATTGCCCAGCAGACCTATTCAGTGTGTGTGGTAACTTTAAATAAGCGGTCTTTCAGGTAGACTTGCTGTAAGGCTGCTATTGCCATTACAGGGAACAAGCAGCCTTCCCCATCATGCCCAAGTGAACCTGAGAATCAAGAGGCTTAGTAACAGCAATTCACTGCCTAATGTAAAGGAAATTTGGTGCTCGTGAAGTCCACTAGGTTTAAAACTCTGTGGAAAAAAAACAAACAAGGTGGTTCCTTCAAAACTAGGATGGACCCCACAGCAAAACACAGGTTGACAGCATCTGTTTGTCAGTGCTTTGTGACCCAGGACCTGAAACCACTCGATTCATAAGCTCCTTGTAACTCAGCATTATCAGCATCCTCCCCACTTTAAGGCTCAGGAAACTGAGGCAGTGATTGAGAGCTGGGGTAAAGCTGCAGTGATTCAGTCCCAACACCCCGAACAAAATCCTGCCCCTGGCCCTCTGCCCTCCCCTCAGACCCAGACCACACTCTGTGGGTAGGAAGAGCTGCTCCAAGGAGCCTGAGCTGGAAGTGGCTGGCTCATCACGTGGCAGCCAAGCCATTCCCAGAGCTTCCTCATGAGAATGATGTCTGAGCAGGCACAGCCCCTGGCAGCAGTGTTCAATTGTTCCTAGAGGCTGGCACACAGGGAGAATTAGAGAATATAACACATATATAAAAAGAATGTGTTCCCTCCTCCGCCCTGTACGTGGCAGACGGTCCGTATAGACACTGAGATTAACTTCTGCACCTGAATTGGAACAAAGTGTTTTGCTATTCTCTTTCTCCTCTTTCCTCCTCCCCCAGCTCCTCTCCACCCCTTTTGCTGTCCTCATTTTAATCTACAAACCAGTAATGGGTCTGCAGGCAGCCTGCCAGGGTACAACTCGCATTCACCTGGCAAATGCCGGGATCCTTCTCCTGGCTCCAATTAAAAACCAAGACGAAAAGGAGGAGCCAGGAGGTCATTTTGAGCCAAGGCATCCGCCCAGCGTGTCCAGACTTTATAGGAACTGAATTTATGGGAACTAAAGACTTCCATCACTCACTTGCTCTTTCTCTTGCTCCAGAAGATGTTTAATTACCCTTGTTATCAGTTTTAAAAGGCTGAAATGATGAATATTGATGGTATTAGGTTTTTTGCTTAATGAAATGGAAATTGCATGGGAAAATACACTGAGGCCAAGTGCATTTTAATGCATTAACAATTTTTACTTCTGGTCTAACAGCTGAGTGGGAAGTGTAAAGAGGGACTTTAAAACACAGAGTCCCTGGGGTTCTCAAACAGAGCAGTGAAACATCCATCAGTTCATTCCTGCTCATCGTCCTTTCCCCCAGTAAACCCACTGTATTTTAACTGTCCACTTTGCAGGTTCCATTGAGGAACCTGGTAGTTGCTACTCACATCCTAAGTGCTTCTTCAAATCCAACATAAATCCACCAGCAAGCACTCACAGCAGCTGATGTGTGAGGAATACATATGTGCAGCTACAATTTCATTCCTACCCTATAGCCAGCCGTGCTATCAACACTGCCCACCAGCCACAGCCTCCTTTCTGCCCCACACCAACCCCCAAACTATGCTTTCATTGCTCTTCCAGGGTGAAGGATGGAAGAACAGAGCCTTGGACACATCTCAGTGAGCTGGAGGGCTCTATTTACTCATGCAGGTTTAGGTGAAGTCCTGACAAACTTCATTTACATTTCAATACAGGTAAGATGGGAATTCATCCCAGTGACTGACACGGGAACAGCTATAAAAGCAGTATGAATAAAGTGCACTTCTTCAAATTGCAAACTCCTTGGGGCAGGGAGACATGCCAAATTCTGCCACTGCTGAATGACTTGGATCACTTGGCAGGGATGTGAATGGGGGCAACATAGATCTTCTATCTACCACATGCTGTTCCAGACCAGGCTGAGGTACCTTATTACCATCTCGATTCAAGCCATGGGTACTCCTATCTAGCAGCAGAATATCAGTGCATGAATTAATGATTAATGATGATAGGGCTCTTGGAAACAAGTTTTTAGCCAAGCATCACACTTGCAAATGACTCACTGGAAGTCAGTAAACACTGGTCATTAGCCAGCAGTTACAATGCAAAGGAAGCAGCAACTGAGTTCAGTGGATTGCTCCCTCTACTCAGGGGGAATTAGAGATACCCATTGGAATGCAATTACAAAACCAAGGCTGCGGATGGGATCAGCTCACATTGTATCAAAGCTACTGTTGAGCAATACAAGGCATTACTCTGGCACCAAGTTGCTCAGTGCAGATCTCTCAGCTTCTTCATGATATTGGAGACCAGAAAGTGAAGAGGAAGTTGCATATGGCACCATGTCCAGGGCCTGAGTGCTGAGAAAACAATCATCAGGAATCACATTTGAGGAGATAAATAAGTTCACAGGATTTCTGTCCTCCCAGCTTTATGTTGGAGCTGTTTGTTCTGGAGACAGTGACATGCATTTGAGAGCGCATCTTACTGCTACAAACCCGCCCTTCCAACACAACTCTTCAGCAATACAGAAACATTTGCACATTTCCTATGCCCAAAGCTACATCATCAGACTTCATTCCCTCCTGAAGAATTACTGACAGAAAAATCACACATGCATTGTAACTTCATTTGTCAGTTGGACTGAACACTATAGATTTCAGGCGCAAGTGAAAGCTGTCCTCTTGCGCATCACTATGGTTCTGAGTGCTTATGAACCGATTTTAGAACTCAGTTCAAAATCTAGGGACATTCTGTTCCGACTGCCCTCTCAATGGGTTTGCTGCCTGTCGCATTAACAGTGACGAAGCAATGTCACCCACCTCCTGAAATTCTGGGCTGCTTTTTGCACATCTCACACTGCACACACAATGTCACACCCTCCACATGGGGATGAGGGGAGGTAGGAAGATGTGGGGGGAGAGTAAGTGACTCACTGTGTGTCCAGACTGCCAGATTTGAGCAAAGAAGGTGTCAGACATCACCTAATAGTGGAAATGAGGAAACCTCGATAAGATAAGTGCAAAGGGACTTGGTAACTATGAAGGTTGAAAAAGCCTGGAAGTCAAAACTTAAGATGATAAAAGGACCCAAAATTAAGCAAAACAAAGCAAAACTTGACAACGTTAAGCAAACTACCAAAACAAGACAGAGCTGCCACGTGATGCCCTGGAAATGCATTGCTCAGTTAATTCATGGAACCTTTCCCACTTCCTTTCCATACTGGCTTGAAGAGATTGTTCCTTATCTGGTTGGCAAATTAAGAGATTACTTTATCCATTTTGAAACAGAATCACAGAACAGGTGAAAAAACTGTTGGTTATTTAGAGCCTCCCCCAGTCACAGCCGTCACTGTGAGCCTCTGAGAGTGGAAGATAGGACCACAGGGGAGATGACTGTTGATGTCATGAAGAAAACCTGCCAATATAGGATGCCAAAACCAAGCTTCTGACCACTTGTGGTCATTCAAGATCCCAGGGCACATTTTGCAAGAGTATGGGTGTTAGCCCTGGTACAGTGTCCAAATCCAAGCTTGGCTATTTATATTCAGCCTCCCTAAAATACTGCTTGGAGTTTCAACTGGAAAAGTTAATTTTGCTTTTCTGTCTGGAACTGTGTGATGATGCAGGTCCAACAGTGGCATGTGGAATGCCATCGGAACAGTGTCCCTGCAGCTGGCAAGTCCTGGGAAGAGTTCCCTTTATCGCCTTGCATCAGCACTTTAACACCCACAGACTGAAAAAGATGCTTTAAAAAATTAGGAAGTGATCGATTTCGAGCCTGTTTTCAGGAAGCCCACAGGCATGAAGCATCCTTAACAGCCCTAACTTCAGTTCTGCTTTTTAACTTGTAACGCTCAAAGTTAGATACCACCCAGAGAGACCAGAGGTTCTAGATTTAAACTCTGCATTCCTGTATTCCTCTACCGCAGGTGATGCTCATCTAGTCCCTAGGGTCAGGAATCAGCACAAGCAATACACCGGACATCTCTTAATCAATTTGCTCTCTCCTCGTCACCCATCATTGATTTTGACCAGAAACAACCATCTGGTTGATGGCAGCAACCTTGACAGGGTTACAGACATTGTGCAAAATGACAGGTTAACTCCAGTGTCCATCAATTTGTTCCAAGGAGCCCTACTGACCATAAGGCATGGGGGCTCAGAGTCCAGGTAGATCCTGGGAAGCAGACTGCCAGCTTCTAGGATTTTCCACTAGTTTTAGCACAGCAAAGCAAGCTCTCAGCATTGCGTCTTTTCCCATCACTAAAGCTAAACTTTTCAATGGTGCAGAATTTAATCCTGCATCATCAAAAGCACATGCATGGGAAAAATTCTATTTTCTTTACCTTTCAGAAACAATAGGTAAAGTAGTTAAAAACTGAAGCTATTCAAACAACCAAAGCCTACAATTGAATACAGCCAAGCCAACTTACTCTGAGACATGGTATAATTCCACTCAGATCTGGAAAAGAGATACAAGGAGAAATGTGTATCAGCCAAAGTTAATATTTGCACAAAAATGGTGAGTCATATAAACTGGGATTTCCTCTTCTAGCCACTTGCAGCATATCGACTGAGTCAAATCGAATTCGATGCAATAACTTTCATCTGATACTGCAAAATGTTCAGCCCAGGTAAGGTAGACTTTATTCTGGGCCTGAATTCTTCCTTTGTATCTAGCTTCTGAAATGAGTAAGAAATAATCTTGGCATTCAGGATTCCATCACATGCTATCGCTCAACACGATGTACCCACCTCCTTCCGGATCCTCACTTATCCTCCAGAAAAGCAGTACAGAACCAATACTCTGGTTACTGGCCCCTATGTTAGAAAAAGAAGCTACAAAATCATCCTAACTAGAACTAGTTATTCTTCCCCCTCCCATCCCCAAGAATATGAGACAAAACAGCTCTATTTATCCTTTTCTCTTTTTCGTGAGGCCACTGCACAACACAGCAAGAGGATAAGACAAGGAAAAGGAGGAAAACCTATTATCTTACAGAGTTCTCCTTCTTCACGTTCCACCATTAAAGTTCTCAGTTTAAAGCTCCCAAGCAAAACCAGCAAACATCTCAGAGAAACCAACAGGCCAAATTTCTTCCTATTCCTTACAATGCACTTCAAGTTCTAAGCTATTTAAAATAATGGAAGGCACTTCAGAGCTGTTTAACTTTCTTCCATGCTTAATTCTGTCAAGTCAGTCAACAGCTTTTCACCGCCATAGAAGTGAAACATTAAAAGGATCCATCCAACAGTGGGGTGGAAGCTACCTGGAGATGTCAAGAATGTTTAAGCACCAGTCAGGCAACCATCCAAGCCCAGGTGCAGTTCATCCTGTCTCAGTGTAGGGAATCCGACTACACCATCTATTTAGTTTCCTTCTGGCTCCAAACTTCAATGATTTTATTATCATTGAATGTGTCTTATTCAAACTCTAGCAGCCCACCAGACCTCACTGAGCTGCCCCTGTTCCTCATGCAGTTAACAGTAAGCTTCAAAATAAAAGGGCTTCTTATTCAGCCACATAGATAGAAGGGAAATATAAATAAACAATTAAAAGAAAACAAGAAATCACTGCTGCAAGTGAAGAATGTGTTTCAAATGAAACCAAAGCAGTTTCATTTCACTGAGGATGTTACTTGTAAGACAGCTGGATGAAACCAAAGTAAGCTGAATCACTTTTGTATTTTCTTCCTGATAGACTGGAAGACAAGCTTCACCAGGCTCAGCTGCTCTTCCTCTGCGAGGAAGCCAGGCCTCCACAGGGAAGTGCTGGGCACAGCTCACTTTTGCCTGCCACCACCTCCGAGTCACTCACCAGAAGCCACGCCAAGCAGTAGTACTGCACGCTCCAGAAACAACACACACCAGTAACCCATGAGGAAGCACCGCACGACAACACCCCAGTCTGGAAAATGTGATGGGTAACACGGTGACTGATGAGTGTCAGCAGTGAGCAGGAAAAGCAACAGATAATGGCAGAGGGGAAACCATCCTCTGTGTCTCTCTCCTCTGGGAAAAGATGGAATGTAAGAACTGGGGTTTCCAGATGATCCCTTGGTCACCTTCTCATACCTTGTGTAACGAGGGTGAAAGTAATAAAGCCGTGCCTGTTAGGACACTTGGCAAGAAACAGTCAACAGCGAACATAAGGAATGCAAATCTGGCCTTGGCTTACAGAGATGACTTCTGAAATCAAGGGTACAAACATGAGCACCAACATAACATTAAAGACTACAAGCCTGCTGTGAGACACTGCGGAAGAAGATTCATTCCTGTCTCACTCTGCACACTGCCTTGCTCATCAGTAGTTTAGATTCTCCTGAGCAGGCGCTATCCTCCAGAAGCATGGAGTATTTTAGTGCTCAGATTGCTGCTCTTGGCATTGTGCAAGCCCATTTTGTATTTAATCACATTGATATGGAAAGAGCAGGATTTATGGAAAGCACCTAGGTAAGTTCCAGGCCTTGCTCCCATTAGCTTCCAGTGGTGACTCACAGCATGGTTTTATGAACTGTCTGGAAAAATCCCATTGGGATCTTATCTGCATCTTTAAGCATATTTTATAAGTTTGACCTGCTGTTCCTGTACAGCCCTGGCAACAATGGGGTGATTCCTTTGGGGATTTCAGGAATGACAGTAATGCACCTAACAATGAAAGGATACCCTTGCCTATGGCACGTTCAGTACTCAGACATCAGCTTACAATCCTTACTCCAATACATACCTATTTCTGATACTCTTTCTGTTTACATTCTTGCAGAACTCCACTGGGCTCTTACTACTTCATTAGCTGTCTAGACTGTCCTGCAGGTAAACGCAGGGCACTTTCAAATGGGAATGAACACACAGCAGGAAAGAAACAAAAACAAACAGGCAGAGGAAAACACCCCAGATGCTGCTGACCTGACCTTCTAAAGCACTTGGTTAGGTATTTAAATGCACGACACGATTTTGTTCCCTGTAAGAAAGAGCAGGTTGCTTCAAAGGATGGGTAAAGGACACAGTAAAAACAGCCCCATAGAACCAACCACAGCGCTCGGGAGCTCGCAGCCGCGAACAGAGGCAGCAGCCGCTGCAATACCCACGCAAAGCCCTGGTTCTGCGGCCGGCTTCTCCATCAGGAACCGCGTCCCCCCTCCGCCCTCGTGCTCCTGGCGGCCGCCATTACCGACACCACGCCGTGAGGGGGGCGAGAGGGAAAGCAAAACCGCGGCAGCTGATTGGCTGACGCCGTGCGTCGGGAGCACGGACCAATGGGAGACAGGAACGCCGTTGCTACGGTAACAGGAGGACTACCGCGGCCTGGCCGTGCGGGTGCCGCCATGCCGCCGCTGAGGGGGAGGACGATGGGGCCGTGCCTGGGTTACAGCCCATCCCCTCCACAGGCAGTTAAATGTCTCTCCTTAATGAATTCCGTAGTTCACACACCAAAGAATCTAAGTCGGGGGGTGGGGACACCTTCTGGTTTAATTCTGTAGAGAAACACAGCCGTAAATAACTAAATGTGTGTGTGCACACACATACATGCATATAGCTACAGCATCGTTCTAGTCCAGTGGGTCAACCTTGGCTTTAATAAATAAAATGCTATGAAGGGAGGGTGGTCAGCTTGTTTGGAAGAACAACACCGAACGGGTGCGACTCAGCTTTCCCTGGCTTTTTAACAGCTATGAACTGCTTGATATTTTTGGCTCGGCTCTATTATTATAATTTTTTAAGTTTTTTTTGGGGGTTTTTTTTTTTTTTTTTTTCCTTTTAAAAAGTACGAGGCAGTAGGCTTCCTCCCAAGACACACTCAGGTGGGGCCGCTTCTAACTGCTGGCTTTCCCCTGGGGCACCCCGTTTGGGTTAAAAAAAAGAAGAAAAAGGGGGGAAAATAGGGAAAAAAGGGGGAAAATAGGGGGAAAGGGGGGGAAGATGGGGGGAAAGGGGGAGAAGTGCTCCCTGATACACTCAGGGAGGCTCAGGTCACTCCCATCTCCCTTCCTGGCCCTCCCGTCGCTGCGGGCTGGGTAACCTCATTACACGCGCTGGCGTAGTCCCTCAGATTGGCTTAAAAAGGCTGCAGATGGAAGCACACTGACATTTATCACTTGCAAATGAGGGCCCTAGCGTCATCTCCAAAGGAAGAGCTCCATTCCCTAAGCCTTATTCCAGGGCACTTTCCTGCTTGCTTTATACGGGGAGCCTCAGTTGGAAATGGACTGAGTGTGCTGGGCTTTATTGCTGCAGGAGTTGAGTGACTCCCTCTTCAGCCCCAGAGATCTCAACGGGGTTGCTGTATTTGCACATCACCTGGAGCGAGCGGGATTTGACCATTGCTCTTCCATGTCACCACTGGGAATTACTTTCCCGACATTAGGCCCTTATACATAAGTTTTGGTGCGTGATTTGTTCCACAGAAAAGCTGCACTGGGGCAGGCTGTCAGCTTTTAGCTTGCTTTGACTCAGACTGAACTTGGACTCCACAGCAAGTTTGGCCCGAATCAAAGTGATAAACCCAGTTGAGATCAGTGCATCATCAGGGAATGGGTTTGGTTTCTGCTGCAGCTGGTACTGTTTCATTGACAACTAGTGCCAGCTGCATAGTAGAACATAATAGATCAAGATCATTTAATCTGTGTTATAGAAAATGTATTATTATCCCTTTTCAAAGCATTGTTTCCTAATTTATTTTCTCCTTTTTCATTCCATGAAGTTTCTGCAGAGATGGAAGTGAAAAACAAGGGAAGAAGCAGCACTGCAAGGGAATATATATTGGAGTGCATGTCTGAATACAATCAGAATTGGGCAATTCAGGAAGAGTCACCAGATGTAGAAGAATCCATTATTCCTGATCAGAAACTCAAGTGGAAGTTGAAAATGCCAATTAAAAAAGAAAGAAGGAGAAAGACAGATTTTTTTGACAGTTCTCAATATTTTTCCAGAAAGTATTCCTGAGGGATTTCTGATCCAACAGAAATCAAGGATTAAGACTTTGAACCCTGACGTGCTTGGATTATTCTGCCATGTGGTTTGACCTAAGTTAACTCAGTGATAGTCAGAGGGGTTTAAAGAAGCAGCAAATGTGGAGATGCCCTAAATCAGAATAGCTGACTTCAATAAAATGAAACAGAATATGTGGGACAGCAATGACAGTCATAGCTTCTGTTGTGTGGGTTTATTTTTCAGTATGGAAGCCAAGAGACTGCACTGCAGACATTTCTACCTATGAAATGAAATGAAAACAGAACTAAAATCATACCCAGGCTTCTGTCTCTACAGGCACTATGGGGTACAGTGTTACTTATCAATGGTTAGATCCAGCCAAGTTTAGCTTCTTCTGAAGCATTACTGGCTAAATCAGAAAGCCAGCCTGGCCTGCATTTCACCCAGTTTGACCATTGGTTGCTTTAACACAAAATATCAGAAACATTATGATATATGAACAGAATGTATTTTGGCAGTTCTGTTTGTCCAGGGCACATCCCTAAAATTCTGCAGCCAAACGCAGCGTTCCCAGTTGCTAATCTGATGAGCACCTTTCCCACTGAGTCCTCTCCATGGTAGCGTGAAGCACTTTTCCTCTAGCAAAGGTCAGCTTAAGAGAATAGACTTTCCCTGCAAGATCTGAGCAAGAAGTCTAAGGGATCACCTGAGCTTACAGCTGTTCCAGCTGCCCTCATGGTGCACCTTGTATGCTCAATAGCAGACAGGTATGAGGCCAGGAATCAGTTTTTTCACCAGGTTAGTTTGAGAAGCTGCCTTCAGGGCTGGACATCATTTAGCTGAGGACTTTCTGGTCTTCTTCTGTGGTGTGGGAAGTGATTAATTTCTAAAGATGATGTAAACCTTTTCCTGTTACAAACTTCCTATTTTTGCAGAAGCTCAAAACGTTAGCGATTGCTTTCATCCTCCCTGAACCTCTTCATTCAACACATTAATATCTTGAAGGCCTTTGGTCTTTTATACCAGAAATCTTGTATTTGTTACCAGGTACTGGGATGCACATGGCATGTGAGTATTAGAATAAAACAGAAAATGTCTATGATTTGTGGTATCTTTCTGGACTGAGCATTAATAGCTGGTTTGTTTGGGGAGAGAGAATAGGAGAGAGGAGGAGAGAAAGCACCAGCAGCTTCATTCATGGGGGGATGCAGGCACTGCCAAGTATCATTATGAACATTCTTCCTTTTCATATGATATTAAACTCTGCTCTTGGCAGGTCCCCTGATGCAGTCAGTGTTTTTAGTGAAAATACATGAGGTCTTGAATTCTCAGTTCATTTCTCATTATATTACTCTGTTAATAGTCCTGGGAAATACACAAAAACCCCAAAGCTGTGTCTGTGCTCCTGCAAGGATCCCTGACTTGATGTTTAGGGTGGCTCTTGGCAATGAGTCTACTGGAGAAAAGGGAAAAACATGTTTTAAAAGGAATGAAGGATCAGGTCTTGATTTTTCTGCATTTAATTAGGCATTGAAATCAAGGCCAGGAGTTGGACCTCATCTTCCTAAACATGTCTGCCATGCAACCACCTCTTTTTCAAGGGCTTGAGGTTTGAGTCTTTACTGAAGGAGCTTAATTTTCAGCTCTGGGTTTGATTCAGTTCCTCCCCAAATTCAAGATACACTTCTTGTAGTCAGCAAAGAGAAGGTTGACATGGCTTAAGTGTGGAGTTACTGCTCATTAGGTTGGACCACAGTAAGTGAGAAAGTAGGTGTTTCTGGTCTGCCACAAATATAAATTAAAGTGATGTGAAAGAAGGCATGGCAGTGTAACGGACCTCCAATACCCTCCAAAGAGGGGTGAACAAAACGAATATGAAGGTGTTTTGTGTACGCATGCTTTACCTTGTGGTGCACTGGGATAGGAGCAGGCTCACAGTCAGCTATTATGTCTGAAGTCACCGATGAAAACCCTGCAACTGCAATAAATTTATTGCTTGTGATCATGAGCAGAGCTGCAAGAGACTGGATGGTGATTTATGGTGCTGTGGCTATAAATTTTCTTCCTATCTCCTGGCCTGGGTCTATTTCATCTAGAAAGCAATATTTGATTCATAATTATTTTTTGCAAAAAGCCAGTTGGTCATAACTTTACTGCATCAGCCAAAGAAGTCGAAAAATCATGTAAATCTCGTGTTGAATATCATATTGATTGCAAGTGAACAGTCTGTAAGACCTTTTGATCAGAAATTCTTAGCCCATCATTTCAATTGACAAATAACAATTGAAATATAATCGTGGCCAGTTCCCAGAATGACAGAGAATGAAATTTCATTCGATCAATAATGTGCCAGACGTTATGTGCCCCATTTTCAAATAGCCATGTCCTTGGAGTCCGGATGCCTCTGGTCATGAAGAACATGATGTATTATGATCAGAGGGCCTGATTTATAGTCCAATGGCACACACATATCCAGATGAGAATGAAGCCTCTGTTGAGTGGAACACTGCTTGTAGACTGTAAAGATCATATTGTAAATGCATCAGGCAGGTAAAGGTTGAGAGGCTTGCCTGTTGCACAGAAGTGTGAAAAATGAAGAAAGGAAGTAAAATAGTTTGCTCGGTGTAGGGCAAGAAGTATGTGGCACAGATGGAAAATGATCCATGACGTTATGTGTCCAGTCCCCGCCTCTTCATCACTACTCTGTCTTCTCAAACCATTACTGAATGTGCAGGTTGTTCTTGTATTCTGTTGTCCAATTGTGTCCTAATACTCCTAGGCTTTGGGCATCCCCATGCATACAGATAAGAGAGCTGTACTTGCACAGAACTGCACTGAGTTTGCATATTGCCTTGGTCCTGTCTCCAACAGAACAGCGACAGTCGAGCATCTGTCCCAGTTTCTGCTCCCATTGACTCTTGCAAACAGTAGATTTGAGCCAGTACAAACTAAACAGATCCTTAAATTTTCCTCCCCTTATTTTCTTTTTAGTTTAGAGCATGATGGCTATAGGTTGGAGTTTAAGACCATTCATGGCTGCACTCACAGAACCTCAAGGCAACCTCTATTTGTGCCTATCTACAGAATGACGAAGAAAAAAGTTCCATTTTCCAAAAATTCCTCCCACTTCCTCCTCCCTGCCTGTGCCTCTAACCACTGCTGTATGTGCAGTTAATTGAAATGGTGTTTGTTTTATCTTGAATAACCTTGTAATTGATTGAGGTGGTGGACAGCAAGGCTCCAGAGTCATTTACATACCTGTGCATGGAGCAGTAATTTCTAGGAGGCTTTCCACTGCCCTTTTTTTTCCCCCTTTCCCCCTAAAGAACTATACTCCCCTGTATGTGCATGTTTGCATACATCTATAGCTCTCTCTATAGGTATTCACATTCATATAGATCTCCCCACAGTCCATTCACTCTGGCTGCAAGTGTCCATTTGCTGCTGGTTGAGCTCTTATGTTACCTGGGGTGGTAAGGCTCCTGGCACTCTTCCCTCCACAAGAAAAACAGCCTGATTGGGGAGTGCTTGCTTCTTACAAGGCCTCGATTGTGTGCGAGGGCCGAAAAAGTAACAAATGCAGTTTAATTACGTTGGATGCTTGGTGGCTGGTTTGCAAATCTTTTATTTGTTTTGAGAAGTGCCCCAGCAGCAGCACTAAATTTTGTGTGCATTCGGGGAGCCTAATGCACCACTTAATGCCGGGGGAGGGAAGACGGTCTCATTAACTGGGCTGCTGTCAAGCTAATAAACTAATGGAGAGCTTAAACAAATACAAAAATGAAGGAAGTAGACATGATGAGGGAAAAATAAAGCGACTAGACATGAAGTCTTGGGACGTGCGTTTCCACCTTCCCTGAAAAGGTGTCCTTGGGCACCCAGAATTTTGCGGATGGAGTTTTATGTCTCGTAATTCAAGTCCCCCTTTTAGGAGGCAAAGGCTTAGCAGATCTATCCAGGAATGAGTAACGAGAGAGGAGCTTTTCCCATCCTGCCCAGAAACCAATTCCAGCTCATCAGAGTTGTTCGTTTTGGACAAGAGTCAGATTCACATTCATAGGACAGAGGGGAGTGGAAAGCAATCAATGTTTAAATCTTCTCTTTGCCAGGCCGAGATGTTACATAAGGTTGAGGAAAATGTTTTATTATCCCAACGAAGCCCGAAGTGTCAGATACTGACAGCTTTTCAGAGACAGGATACTGGGCTTGATGGTCCAATAGTCTGACTCAGGCTGACAGATTTTCTATTCCACCCTCTCAGATTATTAGTTGTTCTTTTTTGGTCTGTTAGGTATGAGGCGATTTTAAACTAAAAAGGTTAAAGAAGCATACACGTTACTTTGGGACTGGGCTGAAAGAAACCTCCCAGTTCTGCTCATTACGGAGCCCAGGACATGTATAAATCTTTTCTCATCTGATTTCTCAGAGTGTCTGGCTGCCACCATTGCACCCACTGAGATGGTACTTTGATAATTGGCTGTGGAGTACATCTGGTCAAGCACATTGTCTCCTCCAAGTCCTTTTTTGCACGTGTTTCAGATGCCACCACATCCTTGTATGAGACTTCAGGGTAGCATGAGCCCATGTTTTACTGAAGTTTTCAACTCATAGTCACAGAAGAAAGGCATCAGTGGCTGTTCTACCTGCCTTTTTTCAACTCCAGAGTTTTCAGAAGAACTCAAGGGGTTTTGAAGTGTTTCTGAATACTCAGTTATCTGACCCAGTGGTTAACAGAATGCAGGGTGCTCCATGTTCTTCTGCAGGAAAATATTTACAAATCAATGTGTCATTTGGTGACCTTTGCTTCTCAGGCACAGAGAGGTGCGTGCTAAATAAGTCAAGGGAGCCATTGCCAGCTCATAACTTGAAAAACATCCTTTCAAACCCTAAAGAAAAGAAGTTTTGCATTTGGAGACCTACAGGTAATGATGGGGGGTCCCAGCCAGCATGGGACTTGTATGACTGGGATCACAGGCAGATGTGTGATGCATCAGCTCTGAGCCAGGCTCAGCTTGGAGCAGGCAGGCAATATTCTAGATCTTCTTGCAAAAGCATTTGAGCTTTCCACTGTTTTCACTCTCATTTTCAGGATGAAGTATCTGCCCAGAGGGCAGTGGGATTTCTTCACTGGATTTGATGGCGCCTCATGAGTGTGACAGCAAGCGAAAAGAAACAGAAAGATTTCACGTTCACCTCAGATCAAAAAAAAGCAAACCACATTTTAAGTACTTATTTTCCTTTTGGAGATCTCTGCATTGGGTAGTAGTTTCTTTGGAAAGTTTTGAAAGAGAGTGAGGTTGTTGGTTACATTCTTACAGCCCTCCTCATACATTCTCCACGGTGTCAGGACAGATCTTGTAGCACATTAGAGTCATGGCTGCAGTCTCCCCTAAATTACATCCTCTGCAACCTTCCCGAATCCAAGGATTTCCTTCAGCGGAGTGCGGTTCCCTGTGTTCTTGTGAAGTCTCAAGTGGGAGGCAGCAGTCACGCAGAGCTGCTCAAAAGATTGTGAAGGAAATCTGTTCTGAAGAGAAATCAAAATCAACATTTTCCAGGAAGAAGGTCGATTTTGTGTGTTTATTGTCATTCCTAAGGTACTTCAGGCTACCTTTTGATTAATATATCTGAATGAATTATCTTGGCTCTGGAAGAGGATTTTGGTTGCCTTTGGTTAATACTGTGCTGTAAGATGCTGAAATACTGCACAGATGACTGAGGCAAAGACATCAGTAGTATAGAGGAGAAGCAAAACTTTTCATTTCACTCAAGACAAAAGCTTTCATCTGCCCCAAACTAACCTCTAAATACTTTCTTCCCTCAAAAGCTGAGCTGTTTCAACCCCACATCCCACCCTAGGAGACATGGAAGAGCTGGATCTGCCTCCATTACTCACTCATTGCGTCGTGTCATTTGCCATAATTACTGTGCCCGTTATTCATTCGTAGTCTTGGGTCACTGCTCTCATCCTCTGCTGGTCTATGCATGCTGAATTCCCCAGCAGATGGGGCATCTGACATCTCTTCATGTGCTCAGCTGAAATACAGTAGCCTGTAGCAGAGGGAATGTGCTTTGGTCAGTGTTTCTGTATTCATTAAGAGGCTGGGACCAAGCATTTAGTCACAGTGCAGCAAAGTGCAGACTGCATGATGTCCTCAAAGGGGTGATGAAGATTCAAACTGAAGGAAGTTGGAAGCTCTCTGTTGTAATCCACAAGCAATAACAAGAACCAAACCAAACCAAAATGAAAAAATCAAAACCATCTTCAGTGCAGATAATTTACATTTTTTCTGATTTAAAAATTGTAAAGGGAATTTAAAAACTCATTTGAATCAGGATATTTGAGATTTGTTACT
Organism: Lathamus discolor; assembly: GCF_037157495.1. Classification (NCBI taxonomy): domain Eukaryota; kingdom Metazoa; phylum Chordata; class Aves; order Psittaciformes; family Psittacidae; genus Lathamus; species Lathamus discolor. The sequence continues at coordinate 11,172,121 of NC_088896.1, read as the reverse complement.
TGGAATTATTGCTGGACTGTGCTGATGGAAAGACTTGGGTTGTTAAGAATGCCTACAGGAAGAATTGTTTGTTATGAATATTGTATTTCATTAACAAATCATTGTGAAGCCAGTCTCAGTCTCCAAATTGCTTAAGAATGCTCAATTCCAGATATTCATCCCAATGTAATGTGGTTAACCAGATGGATGTGGACCCAGGATCAGATGAGAAGATACGGTTAAGCAGTAAAATAATGGACAGTGAATAACAAGCACACTTCCATAATCTATCGGTCTGACACACAACCACCTAATTGCTTTCTTCTGTCCCTAGTCAGTAACTTAGTGTTTTTATCTGCATTTTTTTGAACATGGAGACATTTGAGTAACTCTGCTTTTAGTACAACATATCCCTGTGACATAAATTGACTTCAGTCATAGGAACAAGTTGTTCACAAGGTGGTTTAGGTAAGGTGTGCCATACTGTGCTTCTCACCTTTGCCTTTGATGCAGTATACGTCAGATTTTTTTACCGTGGGCTTATTATCCACCATCTTTCTATTTTCCTAAGCTTTTCTCTGTGTGAGGGGTAAGTGAAGGAAAATAGAGAGACTGAGAAAGGCCTGTCTTGAAGGGCAGAATTCAACCTGAAGTGAATTTGAAGAGGGATCTGTGTGTGTGTGTGTATGAAGAAATAGAGCAGCCAACTACAAGAGATTTTAGCATGTTAGAATAAAATACATAGACTCCAATACTACTAGCAAACAGATGTTCTTTCCTTTGACTATTCTTTGTTTCAGTAGAAAAATAACATTTGGAAGCATGCATCTCAGCTCTCCTGAAGTCAGTGCATGTACTCTGCTTTGCGGCACTCACCGATAACAACGTGATCTACATGATAGATTCTGGGCAGTTGGTAAAAAGTTGTTTTAAAATACGTTGAGTTTTTCTTCTTCCTTCTTGTTTTTTCTTTAATTTTTAACATGTATTTAAACGTGGATAAAGTGAATCGCACGCAGATCCGGGATGGAGTTTCCAGCCTGAAAAACAAAGATCAGCATTTGGTATTGCAGTTAACCACAGATAAAATTCAAATTTGTAACACTTCATTTAGCAGAGTATTAACCCCTGGGGAAGTGAATGGGAGACCTTCAGTGAACAAAACTCCTCAGTGTAGAGCAGGTAAAAATATATCTCCACCAGTTTTGCCTCTGCATCTTACAATGGCGTGAAGGTGACCAGCCCAGCTCCAATACGTTTGTTTAACTTGCTCGGAATTAATCAGAGCACTCTGGGATTAATAATTACTTAATCAAATAATCGCTTCGTGACTCCAACACTATCTTTTTTTCCTTCAAGCAGGCTGGAAATAAGAGCCGTGAATATGTAAATTGGAACTGATTAGAGGATTAGGTTTCACTCTTTTTTTTTTTATTATTTGGAATAAAAACAGCCTGCAGATCCCTCTAAGCCAAGCCATGGCTCTGAATTACAACACTAGCGCCTGTCGGCTGTGATAATTTCACTTCATTAAGTTCCAGATATAAATAGAGAAAGTTTCTTATTTTTTTTCCATGCACCACCTTTAATAAGCATGGACTGAAAACACAGGGGTTATTGATCCACACAGCTATTGGGTCTTTGCAAGGCCGGGGTAACACTGAAAGAAGACCAAACACCTTCTACCTGTTGGCTGCTGCAGCCAGGGACAATCCATCTCTGTTGAGTCCATTTTAAAGCTTTTGCAGAAACTGCCAGAAAAGCATTGCAAGAATGAAAGTGTCAGCCTCGCCATTCATAGCAATGCAAACCAAACACGCCTGATAGGCCACGACAGCGAGAAATGTCAGCAGGACCATGCCAGGGTTCCAAGGGTAGATGCCTGATGCTAAGCACCTCCGTAAGGTCATCCTAAATAACTCAGCTGAACGTGTAATCAACCTTTGTGCATCCTTGGAAGTCTTCCTAGTAAAAGGACATTCTTTATACGCTTTTTCCTGTAATATACAAGACTGTGATTTTTAAAAGCCTCATCCACAGGCCAGGATGTGGCCCACATCCAGTAAGGTTTTTAAGCATGACATCCTCTTGTATCCACCAGGTATAGGAGGGTTTGCACTTTAGATTGTTATACACGCTTGTCTGCAAATCTATCTGTGGGATCCCTACCACAGAGTAGGGAGCTCGCAGCCTCGTCAGAGACATGGACAATTCCTTTACTTTGTGACTTACAGATTGAGTCTAGGATATGTAAGGCTAAAAGTGCTGTACTGCAGCTCAGAAAAGAACTCTGTGGCAGAGCAGAACCATCATTTTCTCAGAATTCAAGGATTACGTTCTTTCTTTTAATGAATTTGTGAATGGCGTTTAGGTAAGGATGCAGAATAAAAGGAAGTTCTTGACTTTGCACTAAAAATAAAACTCCCTTTGCCATAAATAAAAAAGAAGCTGGAAGGTGGGGGATTGCTGGTGCTACAGCTCTTAAGGACAAAGATTCTCCATCATAGATACTCTGATTTGATTAGATTGATTTCCATGGCCTGCTGAAAGGAATAATTCTACCAGATGAAACACTAAAGTTCATCCTGATCCCAGCTGTCAGTATACTGTGGGAATGCCATGGAGCCTCATGATGCCTACAGCCATGCCTGTGTGTACAGTGGGATGGGATGGGGTGGAGGACATCCCACCTGCCTGTTTTGTGGGACCATTACATGGTCTGAAAACAGTCACAAACCTACACCAGGGCAGGTGCTGGGTTTGTTTGAGCTGGATATGCAAACATCCAAGAGCATGGTGCCTGCCTGCGCCGCGGCTGTGAGGAGACAGTAAAGTCTTGTGAAGGAGAAATGGAGTGAAATACTTGGCTGGATGCTCATATTATGTAAATTCAGGCTTGAAAGCTCTAAGTATTTTCTTTTAAATCTCACACACTTGGGGCTTGCTGGGTATTCCTGACTGCTGCAGTGATTCTTGTGGAATTAGGAGGGCTTGCAGCTCTGGAGTAGAAATCTAGCCACTCCGGCTAATTCTTATAAGCACCCTGTGGGTTGTGTATGCTTTGCAGACATTTTGTGATGGCGATTTTCTGTAAATAAAATAAAAAAAAGAGAAAAATTAAAAAAGTAGAATAAAAAAGTAAAAAGAAGGGAAAAAAAAAAGAATAAACCCAAAATCATTGCTGTGAAACTGCAGCTCTGCTGAGAGAAACCTTGATGCTTTTACCAGTATGGGCAGGTACTTCAAGGCTAGGTGTGCTCAAAATTGAAGTCTAGGAATTAGAGAACACAAACTTCATTTATTCAGGAGCAACTGGAAAACGGGACTGCGTTTCCATGGAGATGGGGTTATTTCCTTTCCCACAATTCGAATCTTTTCCACAGGTCCTGTTTCTTTCTGGTCACCCAAAGGTTTTGTTGAGGAGGATTTTTCGGGTTTGATCTCAGGAGCTGGCCAAGCTCCAGGCAGAACAATGAAAAAGTCGTAAATCACTTTAATAGATATAACAACAGGGAAAGAACCAGAAGGGAGAGAAATGAAGGGACTGAAATATGGCAGTCCCAGCACATCCATCAGACACAGAATACTCTTCTTGAGGTACAGGAGAAGACAGCAATTAAAAGAAGTTTAGACCTGTTGTGGTGCTTTAAGAGCTCTCATGCCCGAGATGCTGTTCAGATTTGTGTATAAAATACATATCTTGAACTTTTCTCCCAATTCTGGTGCTAGGGAGTGTTCTGTGCTTAACTACTATCACATAACGTTAAGCTTACAAGGCCTAGAGCTGCTTCACCAACTCAGGGCTGTTTGGAGGTGGGATTCATCCCACCTACCTTCAACTAGCAGAACTATGGCCACCTCATCCATCTCAGTAGTGCCTAGGGAAAGACATATTTCTATATTCAGCCCCATCTAAGATATTATCTTCAGAAGGTGGTGGCAAAGAGCATAGGATGGCTGGGGTTGGAAGAGACCTATAAAGATGATCTAGTCCAACCATGCTCTCCAAGATGGAGAACTCTTGTAGGTATCAAATGAAACCTAGGGGTAAAATGCCTTCCTGAACTGTGTACAAGTAGACAATGCATGTGTTCATCAAAAAGATAACAAAGCAATAGTGATACTTCTTATACAGTGCCCATCACCTCAGTGAGCAGTCACATTGCTCAGTGGCAGTGCAGCGTGGGTTGTTCAGGCATGTCACATTAAGTGTTGTGTCTTACTTACACATAGTCTATGTAACCTGGGTGCCTCTGCCTGCTTGAACCACTTGCAGCTTCTAGTGATATTAGTAGAGCTCCGTAGCAGGTGCCTAGAAAGACAGTTTGGTTATTATAGTATGTTTATACCATGCCCCTTTCAGCAAAGATAAAATGGGTTTGTAATCATTTTTAGCAACATACGGAGGACCAGAAATTACAGAGTTTATGTGGGGAATAGTTTTTATTGAAGACTTTTTTTCTCATCTCTCCTCTAGAAGCACAGTACACACAGCTTTCCTCTTGCAAAGCTGATAAATGGTTTAGCCATTATTTAAAGTTTGGGAAAAGGCAGCTACAGAAATAACATTTTAATGTATTCCAGATTAGACTTCATGCTATATTTGTAATAAAGACTTGTTTCCAACACTGGTTGGCAGATCACTCATACAGACAATTATCCAAATAGCTATTAGGATACGATTGCGCTCATTTCCAGGCAATGCAAGGTTGCCAGAACTCAGCTTGGCTGGCGGGTGGATTTTGGTTTGACTTTTGGAGAAAACCACAAGAATTTGTCAGTCGTCTTGGCCGTAAGGGAGTCTTCTTGTCTTGAGGCTATTCTTTTTCCTCTTTGAATACAGAAAGCAAGACACGCTCTCGTTTGGTTTGGGCTCCTCTATATTTATTCTGTTATCTCTCACCTTAGCAGCCTCAGGAGGAGAAGACTCAGATGCGCCTAGGTTAGGAGGTGAGGGACCTCTCCCATCATTCATAGAGAAGGGGAGGATCAGTATGGGAAGAGCACATGTATCCTGGAGGGTGAAAGCCGAAAAGAAAATCAAAGGTAATGAATTTCTTTATGGGGGGAAGGGAGCTTAAGGGAGGGAATACTTAATGCCAAGCTAAATCAGCGTTAGCTGGGAATGGAGACTCCCTCTCTATGCGTTATGCTAATGTGTCGTTTGGCAGATCTGAATCATGCTGGCTGGTTTAGTCAAGAGCTTGAGTCGAAGAACACCAACTCCCTCAGAAGGAAAAAGATCTCTTTGTGCCAGGGAACATGTTCTGTGGTGAGATGATGTAATTGTTTAAGTCATAGATGCAGTGGTCAGGAAGCTTTTTCATATTGAAAGATAGGTAGGTCCACAATGGTCCATGAAACTTCCAGTAGCTCCAACCATTCCTGTTTCTAGAGCTTAGAACAGAAACAGGTTCATTGTGCATTGCCAGTCTAGCGTGGGTGCTGCTTAGGCCAGCAGACAGAGGTTGGGTTGAGGTGTATGTCTCTATCCGAGACTTACAATAGTGCGTTTCATGAAGGTGCTTCAGTGATGATGCTCAGTGTTCTTCCCTTTGTAAACCAGACATAATAAATCTGAAACCAAATCATAAGCATTGCATTGTTGAGATGAAATTTATGGAAGATAATGTGCTCCTTGTGACAACAGGAGACTTGATAAAAGATCCAAAGCTTTGCTCTTCTCTATTTCTATAATCAGATAATATAAACACATCACATTAACTGCAAGGAAGTACCAGCATTTCTGATAAATGTCTTCCCAATCTCTGTTTATCTAGGAGATGGTTCAGGATTAAAGCATCTTCTTTCTCATTTGCTTGTCATGAATAACACCATATACTATAGAGTATAGTTGAACAACGGAAACACTGCTTCAAACACAGTCAGGCTGCTGAAAATGAAAACATTTTAAAGGACAAGAATATCACAGGCCCTATGTTAAAAAGTAGTCTCAGGATCTTCCCTGAGCTCCAGTTGGGTCTCCTTCTAAAGCCTTTTCTGTGGGGTGAATACTACAATATTTCACGTCTAGAAACCCTTTCTTGCTGGCTGTGCTCCAGCACAATGACTGCACCAAAAGGGCTGAGGCATATCCTACCAATGGAGCAGAAAATTGCTTCAAGGCTAATAGCAGTAACACCTTGGCGAGGCAAACTCTGTAATTAGCAATAAAGCAGCACCCATGCCCAATAGGGCTATTGTACCCCATACACGATTCTGCTCTTTGGTGCAAAGGGGAAACGTGTGTGTGAGTGAGAATGAGTCTACAGAGGTAATCCCCATCCAGTATGTTAATGATGAATGTGCTGCAGTTGGCATAAAGTGGAACCTATGCCAAGATGAGGCCCTCTTGTTCCTTCCAATCCCCCCCACCTACCTTCTCCCAAACACCACATTATATTTTTAGCATTTTTATTTTCTTGGAAAAATATATAAACTGCAGTTATAAAACGTGATTAAACAAATGAAATGGAGCTAGCAGGTGTACAGAAAGGCCTAAAATGCTTCCCATGGCTGCAGTTAAAAAACAAAAACTAAACTTAAACAGTTCCATAGTGGAAAAAAACCCCTGTAGGTAGAGTATATAAATGTCATTTTGTCACACTGCACAGTCACTTTCAGCTTCAGCTCCTCAAATCCACCTCGTTCTGGGCTTGGATCTTCATTTCTCACCCAGATTAAAGGGGTTAATTCTCCCATTGCCATCTATGGGGAAATCAAAACCCAGAAGTGCCACTATTTTACATTCCAGGATCCCTAGCACATCACGTGGAAAGGTAATCTGCAGAGCTGTGAATGCATTCTCTTATTTACTATTTCTGTCATCTCCGTGTTGGATCTGGAGAAGACTTGGGCTCAGTTTGGAGATTATTTATCTTCAAGATTTAATTTTTAGTAGAATAGAGCTGCATTTACAAGTTTAATCAAAAGCAAAGGACTTCTGGCAGCGCACATGAAAATATAAGCACGTATATATATAGATCTGTATATATGTATGTATACATATAGAGAGGATGTCTGTCCAGAATAATTTATAATCAAAATACACCATTAGCCAGGAGACAGGCGGCTATGTGGAGAAAGAAAATAATTCATTTTAAGTAGAGCTGGAAATAGAGTTTTGTATTGTACTTGTGCTGCCTGGTTTGGTGGAAAACCTATAGGAAAGGGAATATTTGAGAGGTTAAAACTGAACAGATTTTAGCTTCTTTTTGCCATCCGAATGCTGAGAGGGATAAATACATTGAATTTTGGTAAGGCCCATCACTAGCTCCTTGTGGCAATTGCTGAGCAATTTTAGCATAGGGAAAAAGTAGCCTTTGATTCAACAGTGGAAAGTGACATTTTTATGTCTGGCTCTGAACATTTCTCTCTGCCTACCTAAATATTGATAAAATGTTTGTTTCCTAAAATAGTCCCCATCTCAGAATCTTTTTTATCCTATTTTTGTCTCAGTTTTTGTTTCTCTCTTGTTCATAATATGGGGAATTGCTTTTCTCTGCGTATATGCCATTTGAATTCTGTCCACTTGAAACCGAGATCAGGGTTGTAGCAAGATGTTGCTGTCCTGCAGGCAGCAGTTCCATGCTGTCCTTTAAAAAGTTACCCAGAGAAGGACTGTATGAGTTCCATAGGGCGCTCATAGCCCTGAAGGTAACAGATACTCAAAGCAGGTTTCTTGATTCAAGAAGCACATTTGATCTTATTTGCCATCTCTCTTACTTTGGTTTTGCTACCGCCTCCTAACACTCACATTATTCCAGGAAGCCACATTCTAGACACGAAACCCCCATCCATTTTTAAGATTCCTCTTTGCAGCGTTCCATGGGGCAGTGAGTGTGGTTCTGTACCACTCCAGAGCTCCCTTTCCTTCCAGCAGACAAGGACCACAAAATACATTATTGTTAAATTAAACAAACCCTCACTCTTTTCCATAGGGGGTTACTCAGCGGGCAGTGAAAGGTGGCACATCCCCATTTCCAATCTTTCTGAAGCTGTTTGGTTCTGTAAATACATCGATTTAATGCACAGATTTAATTCAGGATTAAAATTCATTAAAACACGTTCCCATCTCCATTCATGTGTTTAACGTCCCGTTTAACTCTGACAGAAATGTCGGATCATTTATTTTTTCAGGGATGAAGCTCACAATCATTCCCTGTGTTATGAAATCAATAGAGATGTAATTGTTATTGTTTTGGCTAATTAAAACTTTTCAAACGAAAACCAACGTCTGAGTATGTTCCTGATTACTGTAGTTGTCTGAAATGTTTGGTTCAAATCCTTGGTCCTGTTTATTGAACACCCACCGTTCCTCTGGCATGTTCATTTCAGAGTGATTCTCCAGCCCCGTGTGATGTGCTGATACCAATGTTAACAAGCCATGCTGACAAATGTGGACGGATGGCTGATTCCCAGTTCTGGGTCCAATATTAGTTTAACGGGTCATTTTGCTCTGAAGGGGTAATTCATTCCACCACCCCTCTACAAAACTAGAGACATGCTTTAAATCTTGTATGGAAGGCTGCAAGTGTGATGCAAGTGCTCCAAATTGATGGGCACTCATTTAGAAACTGAAGAGGAAAAGAGATGTGAAAAAGGAGAGATGGTTCACTTGGGTGAAATACAAGGTTTCTGGCTGTATAAAAGCAGCTGCAGAATGAGGCAAAGACAAATGGCAGCAAATCAACACACTTGAAGGCAGTGGGCTGTTGAAAAGCTTTGGAGATGTCTTCCCATGTAGTGTAACTTTATCATTCCTCCAGCTTCTACAAGCTTTTTGGTATCCTCATCACTGCACAGAATTACAAACCTCATTACCAGAAAGGATTTCTTCAAGCCTGAAGGCAACCCAGCTCACTGTGCTAACAGGGATGGACTTGGAGAAGGCCTATTTTAAACTCCCGATCGTATGCGGTATGAAGTTTAACATGATTTGCAGTGAGGCTGTGAAGAGTTCTGGAGCTCCCTATTCAAGCCCGTCAGTGTGCACAGACAAGTGAAATCTTTTCAAACAAACAGGGTGGAAATTCTTGGCTTTTCCAGGAACCGGCCTTATTTCCAGCGGATCGTGGTTTGGATTCCCAGCCTGCCCTTGGCATTCCAGTTTTCCCCCTGCTTGCCACAGCTAGATTGTGTTTGCTGTTTCTGGACCGAAATGCTGAACAAGATCCTAGTGCCTCAGGTAGGCGATGTTTTACCATGGAGGAAGAAATCCCTGTCTGAAGTCAGGGAATGGAACCTCCTAGTTAACAACTGGCAAACCTACAGGAAAGGAATTGAGCTGCCGTCAGTAGGTAACATATTAATGGCTGGTGTTTAATTTCTTATAGGTAAAACATAAGAATATGGTGGTCCTCACATTAGTGGTCTAACTACAGAAAAGTCTGTGTAAAAAGGTAGCACCATTTCCTTCCATCTACCATTAAGGACCTTGCAGATCTGCCAGAAAAGGGAAAATTAACCTTCTGTGGAAATCCAGCAGAAGGCCTTTTCCCCTTTAAATCATTAAAGGAGAACTTAATGATGCGTCAGTCTGCAGAGTGCATTTCAGCCAGATGCATACAGGCATGTGGGGTATTTGCCTGCCTGCCTTGAAGACACTGCAGGTCCAGGTTTCCTCCTTAGACTTTACCAGACTACTGCAGATAGCAGTAACTACATTACCCTCTCCTGTTTCTGAACTGGCAAAGGTTTGAGGCTGCTGTGATCAGTATCTGCTGCTGAATGTAGCTTTTCTGTACCAAACGTGCTGGTTTTTCTGCATGGTTGGCAAAAATAACAGCATGAAGGGGAGAAAGACTCAGCCCTATGCAGGGACAGATGAAAGATGACTGAAGTTTGGCTGGCGAGAAGCTCAGTGAGGCATAAATGAGTGGGTTATGATTAAGCTCAAGGTGATAGTGACAAAAAAGAGAAATCCTGTTATTTCTAAGACCCATTTGAATGCAAAGACTCATCTATAGCCAACAGATGCCTGGTACAGGCTTTTCATTGGCTGGAGACCAAATTAGGGACAATGCTATACGTGAAACTTGCTCGTTTGACCAATGTTATGCTTCATTTTCATCAGTGCTGTCCATGGAATATTAGATATTCTGGCAGTTATTTAATAAGGCAAATGCACACAAGGAGCCCTTTAAGGTAAAAAGTAAAATAATCTCTATTTTCTCTTCAGGAGGTTTTGGCAAATGGGAGAAGATGGAGGAGAGGGAATAAAAAGTGTATGTGAAACAAAAGTTTTAACAGTCTGTCCGACCAATTGGTATAATTAAGTTTTACTTCAGCCCTCAGGAAACCCCAGGGAAGTTTGTGGCATCCCAGTTCATGTGCATATTAAGTAGGGGGATCATGTAACCTTCATGCAATGCTGGAAAGGGTTGGTTTTTAAAGACTTATAGCACTCGTTTATAGCAGTGTCAGTCTGAGGTGGCTCTGCACTGTGGCAGTGTTAATCCCGAACTCTATTTGGTTGCACAAAGTTGAGTTCAGATTCACCAAAGGTCTCCAAATTAGAAGTGGAGGCAATGGAAATTAGGGTAGAAACATGAGCTAAACCAAATGCCAAATAAAGGGCTGACCAGACACCCCTCAGAATCAGTCATTAAAACCACATCAGGACGGCGTCCAATGTGCTGCAAGGAGATGAACAATGTCCCATCCTCCCCCAAGAGCAGTTCTAATCTTCTCCCTTCTGACTGGTACTAAAATGTAGGGGATCTTTCAGCACTATTGGTGGAAATCCTCAAGGTGATATCAGAAGTGATGGAATCTGATCTCACTTTATCCCCCTGAGCCATTCTTCCTATTTACAGCCAGGAGCTGCTCACTGAGTAGGTCTGCAGCAGACTTGTCCCAGCCACACACTGCATTGTGACTGTGTGACAGTGGTGCTAAGAGATATCAATATAACAAGGTGGTGCTATAAAAATCAATATAATAAGGACTAATTCCTTAAGATCATCATTATGGTGTCTCCTGGTGAAAAAGTAGTAATGGGAGGAACCTCTTCAACAAGGGCAGCATTGTCCAGTAAGCAGATGGTTTGGCAAACCAGCAACCTTAGTTTTTCCAAATGTACTTATCTGCCCAATATACCCAGTTCTGCTCTCCCCCAATAGGCTCAATTGCTTAAGTTTCTTACAACATTGGAGCAAGGCTCATATCTTCACCAAGTCCTTCTTTAATACTTAAACCTATCACTTTACACTGACATTATTTCTTCCATTCAGTACTAGGGTAAATCCTCAGCTGTTGAAATCAGTCCTGTTCCCCTGGATAAAGCCTGGGACGTCTTTCCAAATACAAAGTTGGTTTTTCATTCTAAGTGAAAAGGAAAGCATGAGAAGATTTTGGTACAAACTGGCTCATTACAATTTTTAGTAGGCTTCCCAAGGAGATCTCTATAATGCCATCTCATTGGGCACGCAGGGGAATAAAGAATGAGGAGGAAGGAGACTGCAGCTCATTTTAACATGTAAAGAACTAATGAGATTCAAAGTTACAGATTCTAACTCTTACCTCTCTTTCCCTTCTTTAGCCCTCAGTCCTCTAAGCGTTCCCAAATATGATACAGCACTTTAGGAGAAAAACATTCCTATGGTATTCCAAGAGTGCTGAGGTGGGAGATATAGACTTACGAGGGCCTTACAGCGAGGGTTTTTTTTTTAGCCCCCCAAACAATGCTGTTATAGAACATGTCCTCACAAAATATTCAACCCTTGCACATTTCCATTTTGGGCTTGCAACCAGGTGTGCCTGAACTCTCTGCAGCAGGGTTTTACCCAGCGTGGTTCCTGGAACAGAAATGCAGCTTGTCCCCATGTGCTTTCCCCAGCAGCTTCAGTTCCTGAACAAGCAGTTCTTTCCTTGCACATAAGTCACCTACATGCTGGAAAAAAACCCAGAAGGAACCTGCAAATAGCTGCCTCGTATGTCCTCCAGCATACACAGGCATCTTCTCTTAGATGCCACACTTGGATTTCTTGCCTGAGCTGACTCAAAGGCTGAGATTGAGCATACTGGGTTATGTGGTACTCTGGCTTCTTTTGACAAAGCAATAGGAATGGAAGCAGTACGGCTATGGCACCCTCTAAGCTCACTGTTGGGTGGTCTAAACCAAGCAGTAGTGCATGGGAGCAAACAGGACATTTGCTTCAAACCCACGTACTGTAGTGTTCTGGTCCAGAGCAGTAAACACAGGCCAAGTCCACAGAGGTGGTTTCTTTAGTTCAGGTGGTGGCATCACTTTCCTCTGATGCAGAATGTCCCAAGTGCACTCTCAGAGGTGACTTTCTGCTACAACAGCACTTTCAGAGCTGCTTCCTGAGAATGGCAGAACTCTAGCATGCTATAAATCAGCTCTTCTGTAAAGAAGCACTTCAAAGATGCTTTGTGAGGGCTCCCATGGAATGAATGAGACACCTGCCAGTGATGGCTTAGTTTTGTGTGATCTATCTCTTGCAAAGGTTTTGGACTGGCTGATTTCTTGAGATCCCTTGGAGCCCAAACTTGCAGGATTCTAAACATCTTTATTTTCACCCCCAATCGCATCAAGTGTTTGCCTTTCTTTCTTTCCTTCCCAGGTCACCAGTCTACTTACTTCTTCTAAGCAGCAGCATGCCTCTCGAATGCAAAGCATTAAAGCCACCCCACTAATCACAGAAGGGTTAAAAACATGATTGGTGGGCAAAGACCCCCCCTTTTTTCTGCAAGGTTGGTTGAAATTGTGAATAGAGACTGACAGCTTGCCTGAGTGTTTGTGGTTCAATTTGAAACCACAAGACCCAGAAGCACATGGTTTAGATTCAGTGTCTTTCTCTAGCTAACACGAACCATTTGTTCAAGCAGCTTGGCTATCTGTTGGAGAATAGTTTTGCACCAGGATCAGCCTTGATTCACCCCAGACGGCCACATACATTCAGATGGAAGCCCAAAGAAAAAAGGGGAAAAAATTCCCAAACAAAGGCTTGCATTTACTTTTCCTTGTTTATTTTTGCAGCTTGTAAAGGAGCTACTAATATCCTGGTTAAAGAAAATGTGAAATGCCAATCAAAAGCAGCACCAAATGAGGTTGTGTTTACTGCAAAGCTGTGTTTTTCACTGCCATTTCTAAGGCAAATTCCTGTCAAATAGTAGTGTCAGGCAGAGCATGGAAAGACTTAAGTCTTCACTTAAGAGACTTAAGTAACTCAACAATATATTTGGACCAATCTTCTCAAGTTTGGCTGTATAAAATGAGGCACATTTTGCACATGGAATAAGGCTCAAGTTTAGTCAATGAGCTTTCACATGGGAAGCACTTAAATATAACAAGTCATTTACTTTAAGTCCACTGTGTGCAGAAGACCATAAGCTTAAATGCTTTATTGCTTTTAATAAAGGCAGAAAGGTTGAACACCTCTGTGTCAGGCTGAACTTGCTAAGAGGAGGGGGAATCAAGTGCGATAAGTATTTGGAAAGTGTATGTTTCTTGTCTACTCATTGATGACCTGCTCTGCCTTCTAATAGGTTTGTCATTTATCACTATGTTATCATGTTGCTTCTGTATTATTCATCCCCTGGCTGAAAGGAGCTGATGCTGCTATAGAAAGCAGGACTTGCCACAACAAGGCGTTCTGTGTGCAAAAGAACGGCTCGTACAGCTTGATAGGAAGCAGGGTATACATTTAGTCTTTACCTTTCATACATCACATGAAGACATACATATTTCAAATCTGAAATAGGCTTTCAACTACCACCAAGAACTAAAAAGGGAAGGTGAGCTAAGATAATATTTGCTTCCTTGAATTTAAGCTATCTACAATAAGGTTAATTAAGCTACACTTGCAAGCAACTCTTTCCACCTCCATTGTCCATCTCAGGGCAGAAGGATTTTCCAAGCACAGTGTAATGAATGGGAAGCACCAAAGGGTGGGAGCACTCCCCTTTCCCACTCAGAAACATGCAGGCTGATTTACTATAGTAAACCAGCTCATTGATCATACACTTGCACGCACACTAAAATGAGGTATCATCACAGCATTCAGGCCCGATGAGAAGAGGTAATCTGATGAATTATTGGGGTGAGGAAATGAACCCAGTGTTCAGTTACCCCAAATCACAGGTATTAGGGCTGAAATGAATTCTCCTAAAGCAATTCCCCATCATCTAGCCCCCAGGATTACTTGTTTTACCTTTCTCCTTCTTGATATAAAACTGGTTCCGAGATATTACGTTACAATACAGGGAACCACCTCCTGTACTCAGAGGTGAAGTAGCTTGGAAGAAAGAAAGAATACTTCCCTGCTATGTCTCTCTATCTCCTAGTTAGGAATAAGTGACCGTAAAATCTGTGTATGTGTGAAACCACAATATATTCCCCTGTTCTGTCATTAAAAGCCACTCACAACATAAATGTGAATCAGAGGTGGAGTGTATGCAGTGGCGGGGAGGAGCATGTGATTATGTACCGTGAGTTTACTTCCAAGAAAAGATTGTATTTCTGGGAATTCAAAATAACATATATATTATTTTAGTATTATGGGAATATTGAAAAGACTTCTAGTGTTACTGCTTTTTAAGCTACTATATAATCACAGTATAATTTTTATTAACAAAAAGACTCTATAACTTTGGAGACGTGCAGCAGTCATTGCAAAGCTAATGAAGTGAGCATGAGGCTTTAAAGGCTGAGATAGATACACTGTAGGTGTATCAGGAAAACTGCCTTGGCAACTTTAGAACTGAATTAAAAGGCAAGTTTAAGGTTAATGCCTGTTGTTTAAGCCATTTGGCTGGGCAACAGGAGTGGGGCTACACTGAGCTATTCACCAGAGGCACACACTTAGCGAGCCCTCTTCTCTTCTACTTCCCTCCTGTTTCTTTAGGCCTCCAAAAGGTTTTCCACCCTTAACTTGTATGATTGCCTGTTGTGAAAGAGAGGCCTAAGACAATGGTGTTTTGCTCTTGAGGTTTGCTGTAGTAAAAGCAATTGTGAATGTGTGCCAGGTTGGATGGGGCTTGAAGCAGCCTGGTCTAGTGGAAGGTGCCCCTGCCTATGGCAGGGGACTGGAACTGGAGGGGCCTTAAGGTCCCTTCCAACTCAAACCATCCCATAATTCCATGAAAATAACCTTCCTGAAATGGCACAACAAGTAGTTGGAAAGAAAAGCTTGAACCCTTAAGTTATGAAAGCATACATCTGACTCCAAGCAAGCATTTGGACAGTAACATCCAGAATACAATCTTGCCTGATTTGATTCCATATCTGTTTGTTTTATTTGGACACCAGTGGGTGCTTGTTAGTCCTCACCATTGTGACTGCTAATGGCTTTTAATTTCGTTGTTACAGCAGGGTTTTATTTAATGGATCAATCCAAATCTGCTGGGAAGAGAAACCGTGTCCCTGACATCTGCCACGTGCTCAAGTGATAAATAATCCACTACACAATCACATGGCGAAAGGAGGAGGAGCTTGGCAAGAAGACGGGCTTGTCTAGGTCTGTTCCATCTTGAAGAACAGTGAAACTCTTCCAGATGTGGCATTTCCCTTATGTAGAGTCACATAGGTGAGGCTGGAATGACAGCCTTGTGCTTCCATAGTTCATTGTGGATAAACAGGCAAAGGAGGCAGCATGGCATGCCAAAAGCCTTACAACATGACAGTCTCTTTTCTAACCATAGGAAGCACAAGCAATGCAAACTGCTTAATTCTTAGAATGTTCTGTTTCCATTTAGTGTGTTTTGCTTGCAAACGTGGCTTCAAGTGGCTGGGATTATCAGGCTCCTTTTGATGAATGATATTATGACAAGTTACTTCAGCTGTTTTTTCTATTGGGAGAAATCATGTTTATGGAAACACAGAAGGGAGGAAAAGATAGCTTCAGGTTTAGGTTTTACTTTCCTATAAATAAAGCAGCCTGAGCTGTGTCTCATTTGGCAACAGAATAATTTTCTGTAGCAAAAGTAATAAAAAATATCAGGATGATATTTTACTAAAATGAGATAAACCCCCAAAATATTAAATTAATAAAATCAAATAATATCGCTTTTACCAGCATGGGAAACTTTTACTCTTAAAAAGCTGAAAGAGTTCAGTGTTACAGCTCTCAAGAGAGCTCAGAAAAGTTTCCCTAATTTTAGTGAAAGTGCAACTGCCTCCTGTGGATAAGAATAAGGAGCCTGGTCTGTGACTTACAGTGTTCATGTGAATACAATTAGTTCACTTTGTGCAGTGGAGTGGTACCAGCAGAAACAAGCCCAATTGTTGTTTACAAACCATGTCATTCTAGCTGTGGCTTTGCTTATTGTAAATGTGGTGCAGCTACTTACATCAGCAAGTAATTAATTACCCATTAATAACTTTTAATCTAAGATGACTGCAGACCTGATTCTCATCTAGGTTAAGGCTCCTTTTTGCATGTTACTGAAGCAGTGTGCAGCATCACACTCTATATGTCCCTGCAGGCATCTTGTCTGTTCTTCATAGCACACCATTTCTATTTGTGGCAAGGCAGATGAGATACAGTGGGAGACTCAGCCCTACCTGATCATCAGTGCACTGTTTCAGTATTGCCCAACATGACATAACTGATTGAAGGGAAAGGCATCGCTATGAATTACAAAGGGGAATAGCTGAAGCAGCAAAGCCATGAAGAGATGAGCTGGAAGTTTTAAGGCTTCATGCTATGGACATCATCTACTTTATGGTGGTGCACAAAGAGGAGGGAGGGTGCAAGGGGTGCCAGTGACCTCAGCCACCCCAGACATACATCTGAGTCCAGGTTACAGCTGACTGGAATCCTGAGATTTCCCTGGCCGGGAGCCAGTTCAAAACCCACTCGAGCCACCCTGGTATTTTATAGCATTGTAAAGACCATATTGTTTAAACCAGTTCAAAAATCCTCCACACAATCTGGCAGCCTCCCAAAACCATCTTAAATGAGCCAAAACTATCAGCAGCCACCCACCTTCCTGTCCATTATCCTCTGATTAATGACATTCCACCGACAGGGTCCGACATTCAGAATCTCCCTGCTGCAGGACCTCTGCATAAATATGATCTCGGAGACCTGTAAATTGTCTGTATAGTTTGCAGCTGTGTTTTATATGGGGGTGTCTCGTTGTCATGTGGTGACCATGCAGGAGGGGGTTTCTTAGGGGGTGGAGAGAGACCAGGGCGTGCAGCATCTTGTAAAACCTTAATTAGACACAGCAAAGGAGGAGAAATCAAATCACGCTGGAGGTGTGATCCTCTTGTTTCTGTGATTGGTTTTGTGCTCCTTATCCAGCCACCTTGTACCTTCTGAGTCAGAACAGCCAGAATAAGATCAAGTGTAAGAAAGAGCCAGCCTCTTCAGTTGGAATTAATTATTGAACAGATTAACTCCATTAGGCAATTAGTTAGAGGATCAGTGTTATTTACCTATCTTGATCACTGGCCATGTGCTCCCTTATGCAGTGTGGATGCAGGGTATTTTCCAAGTGAGATGCTTGCAGACAGATATTGTGGTACCTAGGCCAGCCCAGGAATAAAGAAATAGTCCTACTAGTAATAAAATCTTCAATTAGTATTTCTCATCCATAGGACATTTCCATTCCCTCCTTGTGATATTGTATTACCTGACTGCCTGGAAAGGGGAAATCCAAAGTAAAACCATGAGCGAAAGGAATATTACGGTAGTTCACACTTATGAAATGTCTCGGAGATTCTGCATTGCCCTGGGTACGTGACAGAAGATGAGCAGAACATCTGGCTTGTGATTTCAGCAGGAGCCGGGCATTGAGATACTTTTAATCTGGAGTGAGATGCCTCTGATTTTACACAGAGAATCATTTCTTCGTGAGAACTTATTTTCCTAAAGTATTATTCTTTTAGCAAAGCAGGCACAAGAGGCGTGTAGTGATACGTTGTACAGTTCCTTCAGTAGATTTAAGGTTTATGTCCTAGGCGGGTATGCTCCCCTCCATTCAGGATGTGGTGTTGTATGTGCATAGACAAACATTTCTGGGTGAAGGCATACCTGAATCTCCGTGTGTTTGTGTACATTCTCACGTCCGTATCAGTATATAGAACAAGTATATATAGAAGCACATCATATGACTTTTCAGAAAGCTTTATTTCCATGAGGAGCTACAGAGTACATTTGCACTCAGCAGTGACTCATCTAACTCCTTTTTTTTTTTCGCTTTGGTCCTGCTGAATCCAAGAAACTCTGAGTAAGTCAGCTCTGCCACGTCCCAAGTGTAGCAGGGATTCCTCACAGTCCTCGATGCAAACACAACTAGTAATTCTCCTCAGAAATAGCAAGAAATTGCTATTTGCGGGCTCATGCTTTACGCAATGATGACCTTGGCTGAGGCAACCCGAATGGAAAGGGCCGCGGCGCATGAAGTCAGTGCCACTGTGGTAAATAAAGGCAGCGCCAGGAAGGCCCAGTTTCAACATCGCCTGGCAGATGCAGCGCAGCTGGGCAGGGGCACCGCGCGTATGAGCTGTGTTTTCTTAGCAGCAGTCTGGGAACCTCATGGCGCTATGTCATAGCGAGACAGGCCAGGTTTGGATCTCTGCTGCTTGTTTGTGCTTTCCTTCTTCATGTGCAGACCCTTTTAGCCGTTAGAAAGAGCCATAAACCAAACTGATGGGCTACAGAGATAGGCTGGAAGCAGGCTGATGCCTGTTTGTCAGTGCCAGGCTAATGTGACTTCAGAGGATTGCAGGTACCGACTGAAGAAAACACAAACAAAAAATATGGAGAGTCTGTTTCAGCACTTCAAGCTGGCACTGAGAAATCATTGAGTGAGACAGGTTCTAGGCTGTGATTTAGACTCACAGGTACCATTTTAGATAGTGAGAGTCAAATAGGTGCATGCTCTTAGCCTATGAAACCCAATTACATGTGTCAAGGTTTCTACTAGCAATCTTAACTCAAAGTAAAGCAAAACGTAGCTCAGGTTCATGAAGAAGGCTAACTAAGCTCGTGGCAGCTTGCTCTGACTGCTGATTCGTAAGCTGATTTTTTTCCCCTGTAAATCCTTAGGTAGCATCATGAGTAGCAGTACCCATCAGGTGCCTTGTTTGATCGTTACAAATTGGTCATTGATCATTGCAAATCAGAGCTGATCATTACAAAATCAATCTGGGAGAACACCAGGACCCAGATCTGCCTTTTTCCTGGGGGCAGATGATTCTCTTCCCTCTGATCCTCTCCTGTCCCTTTGACTAGGGGCACTACATTCTTCAACACCCACCACATCTGGGTTTTACCGCCTGTGAAATAGCTGTGATCATTTCCTTTTCGATATACACACATTGCAAGCCAGTTACATTTTCATCCCAGATCCATATGCAGGGTAAGAGTGGATCTCTTGATGAATTTGCCATAGCTCACTTAGCTGAATTCTGTTGTTTCTTCTCGCTGACTTTTCCCACATCTGTTTACTGTGTGGCTTCTTCACTGAACAGGCTGTATACTCATTACCATAATGTTTCATTGGAAGAAATATTGTCTCAGAAACACACTCCAGGTATATAATCTTGCTGTTTCTCCCTTGGTTCTCAGCTTGCTTTCATCAGGACAGTTTAGTTAAAATGATATTACCTCTCCTGGGCACACTTCACAGGAGCTTTACAGTGATGATGAATAAAACAACTGTGGCGAGACTGCAATAAATTAATTGCACCATTTTATATGAGTAAGGGAATGGGCAGGAGCCCTGAGACTGAAACAAGAATCTGACCATGACTTGGGATTCGTGGTTGAAAGGCTGCTATGAAAAAGAAAGAGAAAAGATCTCATAGCAGCAGTGGGAAAAAAGGGTTTGGGGGAAAATCCAAAGCGAGCCCAGCACATTGTGGTTAATAATAAGCAACTTGGAGTCTCCGTTTCCATTGAGCCAAGTACGTGGAAGATCTGAATTTCTACTTTAGCAATTGCATTTTATGAGATGCAGAAAGATTTTATGAATCTGTGTCTCTGACTCGTATTGGCTGGGAGCGGATTGTCTAACTGTATTTCAGGAGCCGTCCAACAATTAAAAGGCTTCTTTGAGAGCCAAGGGGGAGATGCTAATCCTTCTAGCTTTTGTTTTGTCTCAAGGAGGATCTAAGTTCTGGCACTGCTGCTACAGGTCACTACTTACACTGACAAATTTACCCCTTCAGGTGTGCTACAGCTCCCTGTGTTGCTGTGTTGATTAAACACCAGCTCGCTCTTAGTCTGTAGTGGGAAGGCTGAATTTTACCCAGGTTAATAGAATATGTATTAGAAATTGCCCAATCAGCCTGTGCAGCGTGGAATCAGAAATGCTCACACAAATCAAGGCCACAGAGATAAGAGGTGACGCGTGGTGAAACGCAGTGTGAGATGGGTCATACAGAATCATCTTCCTGCTGTGACACGTCAAATAAGAGAAGCAGCCAAACACAGTATGGAAGCAATCATGAGAACCAAAGGGGAGCATTGCTTGTGTCAACATCCAGTCCTAATCCTCCAGGTTTCATGGCACAGTAAAATATCCCGGTGTAGGTGCAGCGCCGTGTGTTCAGGAGGATGCTTGCTCACAGCGCAGGGAAATGGGGTTTGTCCCTTGTTCCTCCTGGTGCTGGCACTAATCTGCATGGCCTCAGCCTCTTCCCTTCCCAGAAGAACTGGGAGGGAATGCTGGGAGGAAAACCAGGGCACAGCATTGGTTTGATAATCCCAGGTTTATTCACAGAGGGAGAGCGGCCGCCTTGTCAGACACCATCGCATTGCCGACAGGAAAATGCAGATTTAACAAGAAATACTGACAGCGAATACTGGGGCAAGGGAGCGTTTGCCCAGGGAAGTCCCTGGCATGGGCAGTCCTTCGTGCCATGACACGAAGTCCTGACTCTATTTGGGCTGCAGTTGTTTTGCAATTGGGTTGCTGTTGTTTTCTTGTGGTGCAAGAAGGTTTTTGAAAGGTCCCAGTGAGATGCTTCACTCTGACATCCCCCTTTCGTGGGGTTGTTTTGTGGGCTGACATGCCCGTCCTTTGCTGCTGCTGTCTCTCAGCTACTTCAGATGAGGTAAGAAAGCAGCTTCTCTATTGCCATCATACAGAAGGACATAGAGTAGAAGGGGAGGGGAAGGAGGTTTGGACTGCGTGTGGTGTGTAACAAGGGCTGTTTGGAGCTGCAGTGTGGAGAGGACTGCCCCTTCTGCGCATGGCTTGGCTGATGGGGACAGAGAGGGGCTTATGGATGCTCCACGTCAGGACAGTGATAGGGTGAGATTCCCTGGTGTATTTCTAACAGTGACATACCCATCTGATGTATTTACACACATGTAGGGTACCTGGGACAAATATTATTGCTGATTATTCACTGATTTTCCAATCAAGGGGAAAAGCCAACACTGCTATTTTGAAGTTATGCCATGCCTGTTAATGCACTGTCACAATCCAGCTTTTTATACCTAAATATAGCTACTGCTGCAGATACCTTGAATTTTGAGTATAAACCCCTGAACTTTCCCAGTTGTCAACTGAACATGGGAAACTCTCCTGCAGGATTTGATCTGTAGCTCTCAGAATCAGATGCTGTTCAGTGCCTGAGCTGGACTGGCCTCACTGCCAGGGAGGTGAGAGTTGGCGTCCTCAGCTTCCAATGGATAAAATAAACCAAAACCCGAACCAGAAATATAGGCACTGAGAGGGTAAAAAAAAAAAATCCTATTTCTTGAACCTTTCTTTTTTTGATGTTTAAAGACTTCCTGAACTGACTGGCAAATGGTTTTTCCAGCATTTCATCCCAGGACAGGCTGGGAAGCGGGAGGTAGGATTTGGTACAGGGAGTTATGAAGTGTGCAGTGTAGTGACGATAGGCAGGTAACAACTTCTGGTGGTAATACCAGGGCATGTAGTGGGGCCTAAATCCAGAAAAGGCCTTCTCCCTTTAACCAAAGATCAGTGAGAGGGGCTGGTGCCAGCAGACCGTCAGGTATCACCCGATGGATTACCTCTGATTGCTTCACAGGGCTCGGGCATCACCTTTTCTCTGAGGTAGCCAAGTGTTAGAAAAGCGTTTGGATGTTGGCTCAGAAGCAGGATGGGGAGATGACAAAGTTTCTGCTGGTGGAGCTGCAAAAGACATAGGGAAAGCAAGCTGTACAGACTGGTGGGAGAGGTGAGAGAAACCGGCACCGTGCCCAACGCAGAACTTTCCAAATCTGAGTTTTAGCCGGCATTTGGATGTAAAGTTTTCCTTTCTTTGGGTTGTATCATTCATTCACTTTCTGAACGTGTGGTCCAGTGAGTTATGACTTAATGCAGGGCATGAGGTGGTCGGGTCCCACTGTCTGGCAGCTGCGTCTGATCCATCCAAACCTTCCTGCTTTCCTGGTCTGCTTGAGTGTCCCTTTTCCCCATAGTGCAGCGTTTCCATCTGGGAACAGACACATAGAAAACTGGTGTGTAAAGAAAGCTGATTCCTCCTCTGTTTGAAACAAACATCACAACTTTCCTTCTCTTGCACAGCGGGAGCCCCCTCCTGTAAGCACAAGGCAGCCCTGTCGAAACATTGGTAATAAGATTTTAACTATTTTCTTTGGACACTTCATCCCTCGCCCCCTTCTTTGTGGATAGTGGTTAAAGTGATCATTAGTAAATCCTGGTACTCATCCAGAAATGCTCCAGCACTGACATCGTACCCAGGTACACAGAAAGACATGTACAGAATTGTCAGCACCCCTCTTTCTGACACTGGTAGGAACAAAAAGCAGTGGTATAGACCCCTTGCCAGAGGCTGTAAACGTGCAGCTATAGAAGAGTTAAACGGCAATGACCTCACATTTATACAGTGCTTTTCATGCAGGAGAACCCTAACTGCTTTGCAAAGTGCCAAACGTTTCTACAAGTCACTGCAGGGCTGCTAATGGGGAGCCACTTTGGGACAATTTAGGCCAGGAAGTGAAAAAAACCCACCACTAAATTCAGTAGAAATGAAGGAAAATTCAAGGTACCCCCAAAATAACTTGTTTACAAGAAGTGTGGCCTAAAAAAGTGTCGAAGCTGCAGAATGTGTGATGGAGCATTTACAGAATGTGCAGGGGATTATTTCTGTGGCATAGAAACGCCAGCGAGGATCAAAATAACATTGTGTGAGCAAAAGAGTATATAACAAATGAGGACGTTTTTTCCAGCCCCAGTTGGATGTGCTGACTTTACTATACTGCGTGTCAATGCAAAGGTTCATTTAAAGGAGCGTGCAAGGACAGTTTCCACTTGTAATGCTAATTTAGTCATAAATTCTCCAACACAAGACACAAGTCCAGCTCTGTGCCATTCGCTCATGTCAAATGTTCCCGAGGCTCTAAATAACCAAGGTTTCGGTGGGGGTCACAGAAGGGGAAGTAAAAGGGACCTTATTTAATTGGCTGGACTAAAAGTGGTGAAATTTGAACTTCTTGACGAAAAATAAATGCTATTTTTTAGTTTGTGGGAGCTGCAGTGTGGAGGAATTAAGGCACCATTTTCCTCTATGGGAAAACTACGACTGCCTAAAACTCACCTTCTCTCACTGCATCCCTCCTCTCATCTCACTGGAGGGAAATGGGACATCACAGGAGACAGCCAACAGCTGAAACACCCTCCCAAGAGCCATCGAGAAGATGGTTCGTGGAAGGGCTCTTTTAGGCTTTTAATGAAATGTTTTAGCTTTCAGTGAAGACAAAACCCTTTAATGTTTCCAGGCTATTTTTTTTTTTAATAAAAGTATGATTTTCTCTGGAAAACAAGGCATTTTATTTGAATATTTTCATGTACCCATATTTCT
The DNA here is from genome assembly GCF_037157495.1 of Lathamus discolor. Lineage (NCBI taxonomy): Eukaryota > Metazoa > Chordata > Aves > Psittaciformes > Psittacidae > Lathamus > Lathamus discolor. The sequence continues at coordinate 11,148,363 of NC_088896.1, read as the reverse complement.
GTCAAAGACCAGCCCTGGTCGTTTAGTGGAAAGAGAGCCAAGACCAAGTGAAAGCCATGGGATCAGTAGTTAGCTCAGACTTTGCTCTGAATTTTACTTAAATTAGTGCTAAATAACACACTTCAGGGTAGACTAATGAAGTATTTATTTATTCATTGACTCTACTTTAAATAACTTTTATGGAATTGGACGGGATTTGATAGAAAGTCATTTTTCCTTTTATTATACTGTTATAAATCTGTAGGAACATCTCGATCTTCTGAGAACAGCTTCTTCATTTCTATTTATCATTAGGATCCATCACGTTATTGGAAAAAATGCCATGTTCCTTCCCTGCTGCTCCCTACCCCCCTTTTGTTTTTAAGGAAACTTAGACACATAAAAGCAAAACAGAGAAGCAAAGCAAAGCTCACTCAGCACTAATTTGGCAACAGGGAGACTTGCTAAAACAGCTTTTATTGTTTAAAAGTGAGGCTGAAGTTTTCCTCCTATAAAAAAACAAACCTCTGTGACATTTGTTGGAAATATTGCTAGCGAGTGGCTCATGTATTCCATTGCACAGGAGATGCAATTAGATTTCTGCAGGTTTGTAAAACAAACTCTGGTCGAGGAGTGCTGTCATGGAACCAGTGCTCCGATTTCCAGTTGGATAACTGAGCTTTTAATTAGGGCTCCAGTGGTGCAGCTGCTTTGCAATTTCTACAGCGGCCTGAGGGATTTGAATGTCAAGTTCTGATTGGAATTAGTGGGGACTGAGCATGCCCTAAGAGGATTTGAAACTTTGGGCCTATGTATTCCCTTTGTATGCGGAGGAAGGATTTGCTTAGTGGAGAAAAACTGCTGGAGGTATGAACAATTACTGAGCAGGATCCTCTGCCACTGTAAAGCAGCATGTTTTAGCCAGTGTCAGTGGAACCAAGGTGATTTTTAGCTACGAAGTGTAAAATCAAAGGAAGAGCGTTGTGGAAGCCAGATAATCCACACCGAGGGGTTCTTTGCCTTCCCTCTGAAGTACGTGGTGTAGCAATAACATGCTTCCACCCTGATTTCATCTCAGACCTGATAGCAGATTATGTGTTTCTGCTAACTATGGAGAGTTCTTTGTCTCTTTGGCATTTCCAAACCTTGCAGAGAGTGACAGGAGTGATTCAGGAGTGCATTTACATTTTGAACTAAGAAGTCACTGCAGTGGACTGTTGCAACCATCTCAGTGCTTCCCCCTGCTCCTGCTCCAAATGGCTTTGTTAGAAGTTGCTCAGAGTCTGTCCTTCCTTTTGTAAAGCTGTAATTGCAGGTAACAAAAGAACTCCCAAAGCCAGCCAAAGGGTCTGTAGCTGATCACAGCATCTCAGTCAGGGTCCCCTGCTCATTTCAAGCAAGTTTTCACTGTCCTTCACCCCTTCCCTAAGTCCCTGCTTGTTTTATTCTATTGCTAACTCTGAAATTCCTTTGGGTTTTTAATTTCCCCAGGGGTCTTCAATAAGGAGGGGACCCTCACAATGAAGCTGGTGAATGTACCTGCCATTGACGACCAGCTCTCTGGTATCGCCAACACTTTCAACAAGCAGCACGACGATCACTCTGCCATGAAGAAAGCTGCCCAGAAGCTGAAAGAGGTTTCTGGCTGTGCTGCCACTGCCAGTCTTAGAGCCTGCATAGAGGCTGTGCAGCAGGAGCATGGTAAGCGAGCGAAAGCTAAGAACTAACTGAAGCCAACATGAAAATCATGAGGACCATGTGAATTAACAGCATTCTCATAGGCGCTGCTGTGTCACTGCTCCTGTGTCTGGAGTGCCCATCACTGCTGGTTCCTGTGCTGTATGACACAGTATAGACAGAGTTCAGATTTCATGGAGATTCTGGCCATTTTTATAGCTCATTTCTACATTCTGGTGCACTATAATGTTTCCTACTGGCTGACTGATCTTGAAAACACATGTCATGAGATTTGGCTTTTCTAGTGCTGCTTCACGTGGCACTAACTCCAGCCCTGCCCTGTGACATCCGCCTCTGTGATACTGCAGAACCAGCCCTGAAACGTGGGGGGACCTGATGGGGAGAGCAATGAGGTGCGTAAGGGAAGATTAGGATGGATTTGCAATATGCTTTTCAGAAAAGACTCACCCAAAACCCTGTGCTTCTCACTAAGCGAGCAAACAGAAAAGATACGTCAAACTTAGCCAGGTGGGAAGACTATTGATTTCACCAGAGGGAAGCCGGGGCAGCTGTATCAGGGGTGATTTTGGCCTCGTGTCCTTAAGGAAGTCCTTAAGGAAGTTATATACGAGTCTGTTGGGTTGCTACTGGCAAACACCTCTATTATATAGCACACGCACACACAGAGCAGTGACAAGTGATAAGGAAACTGGAAACAAGCTTGTTTTATGGATGCTTTTCAGAGTCAGTCACCAGAGAGCTATTGCTTCATGTGTTTAGTTTTGCAGAGACAAAAGCTCTCAGGCATCCCTTTATTGGACTCCAACCAGATGCAAGTCACAAGATAGATGCTGTTTTGTCTTTTCAGGTGCCTACAAGGTGCAGGTGCACGTGGAGGGCTATAGCTTTTCTTTCATTGTAAAGGAGAAGGAAGTGGCTGTCAAACTGAAGCGGGTCCAGCAGCAGGTGGGGGAGCTGAGCCGATCCACAAAGTGTGTCCTTGATAGAAAAGCTATCCTCCAGGAAATGATCTGCTCAGTGCTGTAGAGCCAGGCTCAGCTGGAAGAGAGGATCAAAACCACAAACCCAGAGTATCTGGACCAGGTACACTTAGAAAGTAACCTGAGAGAGAACGTCCTAAAACTCAGCTTGGCCAAGCAGCTCTCCGAGCAGTACGATGAAGCTGCCAGGAGTGTGTTGAGGGAAATGGCCCAGCTAGCTGGCTTGATGCTGGAAGAGGCTCCTGAAATAGGAACTGAATAGATGCTTATAACCTGCCCACCCATACAGAGCAATAGCCTAAAGGATGTCTGGGTGGTGTAGTGTCAGTAATCAGTGCTCTGCAAATGGCTTATGGGTAGCTCTGAGTCTCAGATCTGTATATTAAATTGTGGGGGGAAAGATGCATCCATAAAAAGCTTTGATTTTCACCTGAGTCATTTACACAGATGGACAGAAAATGCCTTTTTCTATGTAGTGTGTTAAGTTATGCATTAAGATAGGGAAAATCATGGAGTACCTGACCAAAATAAAGGCAGTTTCCACTGGAATTTGGTAACTGCTTAGTAGGTGATGTGACTGTGGTGGAAGGGTGTTCAGAGTGACCCACAATGAACCCAAACCCATGGTGTCAAACCCCCCTTCCCAGAGCATGTGTTAATGGTACCCACCTGGGCTGATGGCTCCTGAGAGCAGGGGAGCTGAGGTAGGGTCTGCATAGGGTCAGTGCATCTTCCTCCTGTGGGCAGGATGAGACATCCCGGCTAGGTCTGACTCCTGAAGGGAATTAAGCTCTTTCCCAAACCTGAAATCAAATGCTTAGACTGAAGGCTAGAAACTTTCCTTAAAGCTTTAGGAATGCATTTCTTGCTGCTTAATATAGCTACAAATAATCATTTGATGTATGGCTTATAGCACATTCCCACCCTTCCTTACCCTGCCTCGAAATTCATGGCACTGCGAGGTTGTCCTGGCATCCTGTCCAGTGCTGGCATGGCTGAATGCAGTACAGCAAAGGGCAGCAGGAGATTAAAACTCATTATGGGGACTGGAGGGGCTAAACTGGCAGGAGCCCTGTGCTTTGGGGCAAAGGCATTGATGCAGGAGGGGCACCTGGAGGAGATAACACCAGGACAAAGATTTCAGGGTCCTTTAGCTTTATATCCAGTGCTGTCAGACTCTCACTCCTGACAGCCTGTATGAATGGCAGAAAGGAACCTGTCCTGCAAAACCTGGGAGGAATGCTGTGCAATAGTGACAAGCCTGATGTGCCGTGTGCTGTGATGAACCTTTGGAGACTGGATGGAAAACCCTGGCCCTGGGCTCCGGATGCCCAGCGTGGAGCCCGGTTTGGATCAAGGGCTGTGGGGATGGGGAGGGTCGGCTGGTTTTGCAATGCTGGACCTGGTTGCCACTCAGAAAGCTTATTGAATTCATCACATTTTTTCAGGATGAGGGAGAGAATAGAAACCACGAGTGAAATCCTACCCGGCACCACAAATAACTACAAAGGGAGCTCAACCTCTGGGTTTTCAGCCTGTCTCTACTCTGCCCACTCTGAGTGTTTTAAGTCCTTTTTCTGTTTGCCTCGGCTTATCCCAGAATGTGTCAGAAATTCCCAGGAGACGTTTTCTACCCTCACACGGCCTTGTGCTTCCATCAAGCCTCCAT